>NC_134089.1:61511677-62719559 GCF_000715075.1 Nicotiana tabacum
TTTTCCTTTGAATAACAAACCGATTAAATTAACAGAGGTCCCCAAAGCTAAAAGATACTAAAACAGATCTCTGGTAAACACGAAGTCAACAATCTATTTAACAGAACTCCACTCCAATAATCCACTCAACCAAATCAGAGAACCAAACAAATTTGTCCCCAAAATCAAATATAATCAGAGACCAACAAAGTTTTTGATAAGGGAAGACCCAACAGATAATATCAAGTCTCAAATTGTAATAAAGCGTCTTACAAGGAAGACCCAACAAATACCAATTCACAAAACAAGCAATCAGATGCAAAAATATTGTTCCACGACTACTTCAGTATCCAAAAACAAACCAAACAGTTGAAGAACTCAAACCTGACCTAAATTGATGTAATACAACCTTGTCCGAGTCTGTTCTTCACGAAAATAAGCTTCTGTTATCAGAGGATAACCATCAATCGATCGAAAATAATCAAGCTGATCTCGGAGAACAAAGCTGGACAGAGAATGGACCACACACGCACCTCACGTTCTACCTGAAAGTTTTGGTCAACTCCGGCGAAGCCATAAATGTGGCTCCGATACCATGTAATTAACAAGATATGGAAGAATCAAATTGGTATGTTATTCCATGTAGTGATACATATATATACATGTACATCAGGTACTAACTAAGGAAAGAAATAAAAGAGATTCCTACAAATCTGCTATCTATATATGGGTTATGTACACTACTAAGAAATAGTCTATGTTCATTGTGTAAAATGTCTAGGTTCATTCTATAACAATTTTCATGGTCGTAGATAAGTAAATGATTGATTTCCTAGCTAAGGTATGCTATTTTCTTCAAATTTACCCTACTTTTGGTTCTGTTTCCGAGAATCAAATTGTATCTCGTCTCAAATTTTTCCATTCGTCGTGGTCAAAGTACCCAAAATTGTTTGACCAGATCCGGTACGGATCCCCACACCCACACCCATACTAGTGTCGTGTCGACACGAGTGCGGCACCTAAGCTGCCGTGTCGGAGCAACTTAGTCTGAGACTATGTCCTTTTCAATTTTCTTATTATTAATGGTTTTGATAATTTCTATGTATGAAATTCATGTAGAACCTAAGCTTGCGGAAGGAAATTTCTCACTTTATTATTGTTGTACTCTTTCGTTGTAGCATGATCAAATCAAACAGTCTCAAGCTAAAGTGGTTAAAACAATTGAGAAGAGATCCCTTTTACCACGAATGGTGTATCTGTCTATTCAATGTGCTTCATCATCTTTCAAGGAAAGTGTTGAAGCAAATGGTGTGGTCTTTGACCCTAAACTATCATCAGAGCTGAGATTGTTACTCGACCGGTATGCCAATATCTTGGGATTCTCCTTCCAGGATGCTGTAGGGCTGGCTTTTGATATTTCGAGTGGCCTTAAGGACTCAGAGGTAAATTCTTCTCTCTTCGTACTGTGGATGCTTCCAAAGCTATACTTTTTTAGCATGTGGAGTACTTTTCATTTATTGTTTCTTGCTTTAATTTTTATATTTACATGCATGCTTATCGAGCAATTATGGTGAATTTTGTTATTTTGCATCTCTCCCACATTTGTTGTAATGGCTGGGATAATTTTTAAGGAGACGTGGAATTCTTAACTGTACAGGTTAAACAATAGAATTCGGGCATGTCACTTAAGAAATGGACAAATTGCATTTCTGCATTCGTCAAATTAAATTTTCAGAAGTTACAACTAGCGAGATTTCAAAGCGTCTCTTGGGCATTGAATAACCTTTGTTATTTATTTTGGTGATACTTTTACTTTTAGGAACAATATTTTCATTTTATGACGAACAAAAGCTAGAATTTTAGTCCTATATCATATGCATCTTTAACATTTTATTTTTCAGGTATTTTCATGGTAGATGTTAGAAAGATAATTTGCATTATGCTTGATTGAGGATTGGAGTAAACCAGAAATTTAGTTGTTTTGAAGTATGTCTTCGGTGTATGCTCTTGGGAGCATCAAGGCAGAGAAACTGAATTAGACTCTAATACTTGAGAATTCAAACTTAAATTCTGAGGATAAATCTCACTTAAAGCTGGTATTATGTTGCAGTTTTATATGGACCATGAAAAACACCTAGATGTAGATCATATTCAACCTGATTTTTAGCTATGCTTAGCGCTGCATGTGGGTAATTAGTTTACTCAAGGTGATCAAATTTGTGAGAGAGAAGCGTCCTGTTACACGAAGCAAAGTTTGTGGATTTAGGTTGCTGAACCCTTTGTAATTCAAAGTTGCAATGAATGCATGAGAATTTGCATATTGTTCCAGATGTACAGTTGAAGTATAAGAGAAAAGAACTAAATATATCAATTCTAAGAGAATCATTATGTAGTGCTTGAAGGATTTAACAATTAACTCTTCAATGCAGCTCAAAACTATCTTGCACTTACAAGTATATTTCTGTCTGGTGTCAACTGTCAAGCTGTCAGTTTTGTGATGAACTAAGTTTTTATAGATTTTTGCTACTTCAATACAGGCATGGAGCTGCAATCTGATTGATTGGATGAACTTTCTTGTGTTTTTAAATGCTTGGAATCTTTATTCTCATGAAGTAGATGGAGATTCAAATAGGCATGGTACATGGCTAATTGTGAATTCAATATTGAAGAAATATATCCTGGATAAAGTCGGATCAATGGGACCACTGGAATCCTCACCTGGATGTGATCTTCCTAATCTGGTGCTTTTAGTGACAGAACCTATAGCTTGGCATATACTGGTGATTCAGTCTTGTGCCAGATCGTTAGTGCCTTCAGGAAAGAGAAAAAAGAAAGGAGGACCTGCAGAGAACTTTAACGTTCAGCTGTCTCAAGAATTACAAGAGTCGATTCTGTCTGTATGCGAGACTATAGAGCTGGTCAGGCAATGGCTTAACCAACAAATTATCAAGTCAGACGATTACAAATCGGAAAGCATACTTTCATCACTCCTAGAAGATAAAGAGGAGGGACCCGGGAAGGTCTACCGAGTTCTTGAATCTTTAACTTCCTCGACAAGTGATGTGGATTTTGGGGATCGGATCACTCGAGCATTGCAGTCCTGGAGTGCAACCGTTATTTCTAGAAAAATCATTTGTAGTCAGCGCACTGCATTATCTAATTTCCTGAAAATTTGTGATTCAAAAATCAAATCATTACAGGCGTTGAAAGCTCATTTATAGGTGGAGAAATAGTGAATTCTCTGTGTGTTGTGAGGACTGATTGTTCCGAGTGATATTTTTGCTTCTCTAGGCACTGTTTTTTCACCAAATTTTCTTCAGTTTTAATAGTGGTCAGATGTAACAGGGACAAGCACCAGGCTGGTATCTCACTCAATGTTGCATAAAGTTGTATTCCGTTCAAAATTTTCCTTCCAGGTTTCGGTTCTGCTCAACTATATAGAATAAACATGAAATTCATTTTCCGAGTTTCTCATTCGTTTTGCCGGCTTGTAATATTTGAAATAGAGATTTTTTTGTATATTGCTGTTACCTATTGATTCTGGTCTCTTAGTTCTTGGAAAAAGGAAAAAAAAAGGGATAATATCATAGGACCTCCCTCACGATTCACTCCACCATACTGCCCTCTCGTGTTTTATGATATTACGCCTATTTTCCTTATTTTAAATTTTTTGTGACAATTCTGTTTACATGTAATTTGACTAATTACCCTTTGTAATTGTATACGGGTAAAATCGGAGATAATGAGCATCCTGATTTTTCGGCGAACGAAGAAAGGACTTAACTGTGTGTAGTCGAGATCGAAGTCGGGAGCTGCCCGTATCAAAGCTTGAACAAAACACCTGCCCTCGGAGCCAAGAGATCATGTCGAACCTGATTCGAATAATGAGACCTCGGAAGGCATTGCCAAACGACTGCACGTGATTAACAAAGGGCTGTGATATCCGTGCCCAACCGGATACTACGGTGTGAATCTCGGCCGTATCAGTGGTAGATCAGTGATTAGCGAGCAGAAGGATTTTTACCTTTTTTAAAATTGTACGTAGGATAAAACTCTCCTACTATATAAAGGGGAAGCTGATTATTCATCACACATTGTAACATGCCTACTAAGGCAATATACTTCTGTTCTTAAAAGTTATTCAAAGTTCTTGTTTTTTATAAGTTCTTTCATTAGTGCAAGTTCGGAACCGAAGGCAGATTCCTTGTTAAGCCACTAACCGAGCTCGGACTTACTCTTATCATTAGTTTGACCATTCATTACGTCTTTTATTTGCTTAATGTAACGTCATTGATCACTTGTATTGAATTAATTCACATATCTTTAAAACCGCGTATAAATTCAATTATTATTCGTTTTTAAAGGTAAACAGTAATATATCCTTTTATTTAATTGTTTTTGAAATGTGTTTTTCTTAAATTAATACTGTAGAACAAAATATGTAAATACCAATATTGCAAGATTCTCAAATCTCAACAGAGAAGGAAATGAAGATGAAAAAAATTGATTGACATTGCGTTGATGTCACGATCCCCAAACTGATCCGGTTGTGATGACGCCTATCGTGAAACTAGGCCAGCCGATACATTCCCAATTAAACCCATATTTCATTTAAAACTTAAAAAAAACCATTTTTCAACTGAAATCCGATAAAGATATAAAGTCAAAATCAAACAAAGCAGAAAAATACAAGCCCGACCTCGGGTGCCACTAAGTCATGAACCATGCTACAATAGTTTCGAAACAAGACCAAATAGTCTGAAAATAACAATGTATTAATAGGAAGATAGAGAAGGAGAAAAGCGGAACTACGAATCGCTAGGCAGCTACCTCGCTATCTCCTTAAAATTTTGATTTAAGCTTGAATTGGATAACTGAGAACAAGCCTGAATCTGCACACAAGGTGCAGGGGGTAACGTGAGTACACCAACTCAGTAAGTAACAAGTCCAAACTATGGACAGACAGGTAGTGACGAACCAAACCTCAACAGGTAATACAATTAAACTGTACAGAAAAGTAAGCATGCTTGTAGTTCAAGTATTAGACTTAACAGGAAATAAATACAATCTGAACAGTATGGAGTATAAGCTCAGCAAAATCTCTATGTACCAATGCAGAGAAAGCATGAAAGATGTACCGCACTCACAAGTGCTCAACCACTCGGTACTGTATATGGCCGTCCGACCCAAGGAAGATCTATCCCGGAATATATACACATCACTGACTGCAGTCATCCACTACCGAGGAAGGCCATTCCAGCCCTAAGGAGAAGATCCATCTCCAGGTATAAATACTTCGGACAAGATCCATGTCTAGGGAAGATCCATCCCTCAATAACATCAACTGCGCTCCCTGGGGGTGTAAAGACTGCGGAGGGGCTCATTTCAGCCCAAGTACTACAACAAGCCAACAAAGGCATAATCAATATCTCGCTGCGGCGTGCAGCCCGATCCCATACTGTCACTCAATATTAGGCTCTCGGTCTCACTCACTCATCACTCTCCGGTCTCACATACACAGGCTCAAAACGTCATGATACTAGCCCAAAACAATGATATGATGTGCCAAATAACAATAATCGAGACTGGGGCATGATATAATATGCACAAACAGGATTGAGTACAGAGTATGAATGAAGCTAATGATATGACAGCAAGAAACGACCTTTCGGGTCTCAACAGTATCGGCGTGAAGCCTTAACATGATAATTAGCATTATTTGCAGCTTATTAACATAATCACATAATCATTACACAAGTATCAGCAAGAAGAGTCACTAAGCTGTGCCATGGAATGATCCAGGCCGCAATTCTCACGGTGCACGCCTACTCGCCCGTCACTTGGCATTTGCGTCACCTCAATAGTAATCATAGAACACATAATTTAGTGTTTCGAACCTTCAGAACCAAGTTTAGAAGCGTTACTTACCTCAACCAAGCCAAAGCTCTAACCTGCGATGCCCTTGCCTCTCGATCCGGCATCCAAATGCTCCGGATCTAACCAAAATTATTGTCATCAATACACGCTAAAGGAATGAAACCCACACGAAAATTATCAAATTAGACCCAAAATCTCGAATTTGCTCAAATCCGGCCCCCGGGCCCACGACTCAAAATCCAACAAAAGTCGCAAAACTAGAAGCTTCTTTCACTCTCGAGTCCATACATACCAAAATCATCAAAATCGGACCTCAAATGATCCCTCAAATTCCCACTTTAAACTCTCCAATTTCAAGCCCTAATCTCCCAAATTTCTCCGCTAATTTCCACTAATATCATTATTAAACAATGAAAAAATGGTCATAAATACAAGTAATAAAGCTTAAGTAGCTTACCCAACTAATAACCCTTGATCCCTTTTGAGAAATCACTGCCCAAGCTCAACTATCATCTTAAAAAATGGAGAAACTTTGCAAAATTCGCAAAGAAGACCTTTTTATACCTTCTGCCTAGTGTTTTCCGCATCTGCGGTCTCAGAGTTGTTTCTGCGACGTCGTACCTGCGGAAAAACCATCGCAGGTGCGGTTTTCACTTAACCCTGGAAATCCCGCTTCTGCGGTCAGCTTCTCACTCCTGCGGTCCTTGTGCGCACCTGCGGTTTTCCTCAGCTCCCTAATTCTCCGTTTATGCGATCCAATCTCGCTTTTGCGGTCCCCACTCCGCAGGTGCGGAAATGACAGAAGCAACAAAGTTCAGCTGCTCAAACCAAATCACAATCCTTCCGTTAACCACCGAATTCATCCCGAGGCCTTCGGGACCTCCAACAAAAATACCAACAAGTCATATACCACTATTCAAACTTATTCCATCCTTCGGAACACTCAAACCAACATCGAAATACCAAATTGACCTCGGATTCAAGCCTAAGAACTTAGAAACTTTCAAATTCCGCATACGATGCCAAAACCTATCAAACCTCATCCGAATGACCTGAAATTTTGCACACACGTCACAAATGACACATCGGACCTACTCCAATTTTTGGAATTCCATTTCGACCCCGATATCAAGATTTTCACTGCCGACCAGAAAATGTCAAATTTTCAATTTCGCCAATTCTAGCTTAAATCTACCACGAACCTCCAAAATACATTTCGATCACGCTCTTAAGTCCCAAATCACCTAACGAAGCTATCCGAATCATAAAAATTCAATTCCGAGATCATTTACCCACAAGTCAACTTCCGGTTGACTTTACCAATTAAATCACCAACTTAAGAGACTAAGTGTCTCATTCCACTCTAAAACCACTCCGAACACAACACAACCAACACGATATGATCAAATACAACTGAACAACACACATGGAAATAAAAATGGGGAGAACAGGACTGCAACTCATGAAACGACCGACCCAACAGTTGATGTGGGGCAATATAAATGTCTCCAAACCTCCTTTCCATTTTCACTATCCCTTATTTCTCCTTATTCCATCTGCAAGCACATTGTCATTCTCCAATTGGACCGTCACTTGATTACGTTTCAATCCTGTCATATTCCCAAGAACTGGAATAAGTCTCAGATGGATGCTGAGGTTTATGCTATGTTGTCCTGTCTTTGAAGTTAAAAAACATGTAGTGAAGGGCAATTATATTTTTATTCTAGGAATTTAACAAAAAGATGTTTAAATAACTAATTAAACAAAAGGGTATACTAAAAAGGGTCAGTTAGAATTTTTTTAATATTAATTTTAAATAAATAAAAGAATTGTTGCAAAAAAAATTAAAATAAGGGAGGTAGACATAATATCATGAACTACAAGAAAAATTAGTGTAATGGAGCAAGATATGAGGGGAGGTTTCTAAATTTCTTTTAAAAAAAAAATATAAAATTGGGTGGATGTGGATTCATGTCATTGTACAAAAATAGAATAGAAGTGTGGGCAACTGAGGACACTTGTACTATGATAGATGTAATTCCCTTAAATAGTTGTTAGTCGTTAGGCTGCCTAACGCTTGCAATGACTTCAGTAAAAGTGGCAAAGTTATTTTAAGCTATGTCATATTACTAAGATTTTGGTCGAATTAATTAGAAGTGCCTTGATTGAAGCTTGTTATAACTACTTTCTCTGTGCTTATTGCGCGTGGATGTGAACAGGTTAGTTTTGGTTAGGAATGTTCCATTGATTTGACTTTTCAATGTTAGTGAAATCAACAACTACTTGACAAATGTTCGTTTTTTCTTAATTATTTGTGTTCCATTAGGTCTTAAGCAGTGTTGACTTATGAGTACGAATGTGAACAGAGTTGTTTGGGTTTAGGAAAAAGGGAATCGTCTATTGAGTTAGACGTTTCAATTTTTTTAACACACTTTGAAATGAAAATTTCAATTACTTGACTTCATTATTTTTCTTCTCATTCTTATTAACCATCTACAAAAGAAAATTAGAGTCGTTCCTTGGAGAATTTTTTTTATTGATTCTAGAACACACACGTTTCCTATGTATTTAATAAAAACGTTTAAAGATGAAATAGAAAACCGAATACAGGAGAAATCTTTTCAAATTGTTGCGACCAAACACCTACTCAAAGATATGTGGTTGTCAAGTAATAAAGTGATAAATAGAGTATTGTGCCTGGAAAAATTTGTTATTAACTATTAATTAAATTAGACTATCCTAATTATCTAAACAAGAGTTAAACCAAAAAATATTTGAATCTAAAATAACTAAAACGAAAATAAAATAAAATAATTAACTTTAAACATAGAGCAGATTTTTATGTTATCTATGTGAGAAAACAATTTAGGGATATGAGCTGTCTAACAATCATATTGTATTCTTCACTTGTATTGAATAATTAATTTATCTCATTTATTGGTTGGCATTGTTAATATTGCTTATAAGAATTTGTCGAGCTCTTACTCACCTAATCAAGCCAACCTAACGCTTATATGTCTATGGAGTTAGAATCAACATGAATGCATTGATAATTTCTGTACTAAGCAAGACGATAAACATATATCTATCCTATCCGCGAATCTATTCTCCGATACCAAGGTTCAAGAACTTGCTCTACTCAATCCTATGTGCAATCTAGAATTCACATTTTTGAGTTAAACTCTAGATCGTAGATAGTATTCAATTGGTGAGTGATGACGTCCACAACACACCTCAATAAGAGATATGATACTATCGTATGCAATAATAGTTACCCAACTATAACTCGGGGTCGAATCCACTGGGAGTTATAAGGGATGTTAAGAGTATATATTTGAAGCAAGTGAATGTGTAATCTAAGATTGCAGTTCTACAATAGAGCTTTGTTTTCTCCTTCTACTGTTACTTTAATGAATGCAAGCTAACGAGAATAGACTAGAGATGAATGTTTTTGAGGTTTTTCTAAATAGTTTAAAGTCCTAGTGATGTGACCATAACCTAGGTGTTTGCCTAATGGGATAAAGACGTTAATGCTTATTTTGTTGATTGGGATGTATTATAGCTCTCAACCCTGCATTACCCACTCAATATCTCTCGGTCAGAGAGTGATTTTGCCTAATTTATCTTTCTCAAGTCCAAATGGGTATCAAACAAAATAGTTTATAAAAGCTCAAGTTGGATTCTTACTATCTCTAATTTGAACCCTTTAATTAGGCTAATCAATCTCTCAATTAACCCAATTCCTTATTAGCTAAGTTATCCTAGACTAGATCCTTCTTTCTCAAGTAGAGACTAAGTCAAATAGGCATGAATCAATGTTTGCAACCATTAATTCTAAAATTGAGGCATGAACTAAACTAAATAATCAACACTCAATCATAAACAAACACTAAATTAAATACCCATAAGATTTACAAACTAGGGTTGGGTCACAACCCTAGTATAAATCTAGCTACTCATAAATTTTTTTACAGAAAATAAAGAAGAAAAGCTAATTAAACACATAATTAAAGATTAAAATGATGAAATCTAATATTAAAACACTTAAATAAGCTAAAACTTCCTAAAATAGTAAAAAGAAACAGCTACATCAGCTTTGTATGTTAAAAATTTACCTAAATTTGTGAAACTCGTCTATTTATACTGGACTAAAAATCACGAACAAAAATGTCCCTTGGGAGGTTCTGCGGCTGCACAATTCCATGTGCGATCCGCAGATTTCTTTAGCTGGCAGGAAGGTGAGTTCTGTGGCCGCACAATTCTAGACTGCGACCGCGAGGCAAGTTCTGCGACCGCACAATTCTTGTTTGGTCCGCACTTCACAAAGGCTTCAAGATTTGGCCTTTTTGTATATTCTCTGAACTTTGAATCTTTGTCCGTGAAAGCCCATTTTTGCAGCCGCACATTGCTGAAAATCCTATTGGGTTTTGCCTCTTGGTCTGCGGCCGCAGATGGAATTCTGCAGTTCGCAATTTCTTCTGTGGTCGCAGAATTCCTTCTGCGGACCACACATCTTTGCTTCTCCGTGCTTTATTGCCTTGTGCTTCGGAACACTCTTTTTTGAGTCGGATTTCATCATGGGAGACCAAACTTCCAGTATTCCTGCAATTTTGCACAATTTCATTAGTTTCGAGAATACAATTCAATACTTTCTGACTGAAATAAAAGCTAAAAGGTACTAATAAGCAGTCAAAATCCCCACATATCAGTGATCAAGTAAATAATTATACGCATGATTGAATAAACAAACTAATACAATAAATCAAGAAACCAAAATCAATATCCAAATAACAATAGCCATGAAAAAACCACAGTTCTAGAACGTGAAGTTTAGCTCCACATAGACGTGATAGCAAAACGATAAATCATCCAAAGAAACATAAAAATTATTAAGGCTGGAAAGACAGATGAAATGATGAACTCCTTCCTTTGAGGTGGCTCCTTGCTTTCCCTTGGTCGAAATCCCCAATACAACTGACCTTAAGAACTATTTATATGAATAGGAAAAGTTCTAGACAAATTTTAACCAAGTCTAAGCAAAATAGGAAAAACTTGGCCTCCGCAGATATTGGGTGCGTTGCACTAATGGTAGCACTGAAATTAGGTGCTATTGTGGGTTCTAGGTACTGGACTCCCCTCTATTTGTCTAACTCTTGCCTTCCATCTTTGCACACTTCCAATTATTTTTCGCCACAAAACATGCACTCCTACTTCATTCTCTTTCACTTGTTCCTACAAACACAAACATCACAATTAAGCTCAAAACTTCATAAAATACTTTAAATATCACTAATATTACACTGGAATGCGAGGTACATGACATCATGTTATACATATTTTTAGCAAAGTATCACCATTCCACACATAAATATTTGCTCATCCTCGAGTGAACCAAAACTAAACCAACCAATCTACCTCAAAACACAACCATAAGTATGCAACTTGAAGGAGCATATATCAGTTGAGAAAATTATACCCGTGACTACGGTTGGTAGAAACAATTAAACTCTAGTATATGCATTCTCTTCACACTCCCCCTTTTCTTATATCAAACTTCAAAAATTTTAAAATATTGAAAACACATAGACAACATGTCCATCATAATCCTAGCCTCAAAAACCAACTCAATTTCGCAATGCACTCAATGCTTGAACATTCACCATAATCAAGAAGTCTAATAACGTTACATATCTATTATGAAAGTGTGCCTTCACCATAAATAAAGAGAGAACCGAGTCCATACACTCAATAAATATTCGAGTATAATTTAAAATATCAAATATATGAAAAAAAATCACTCACTCTCACAAAAAAGTCACATGCATGCAAAAGGTACCATGCCCTTTATGTAAATCTCTACTAATGTAGGCTCACTCAGTATAAAATCAATTAAGACTTTTCAAGGTTGTAATGTGGGCTAAGGGATGGGTAAAGTAAATTTAAGAAATAATGGCTAACCCTCCAAACCATTTTAATACATTACATGATTACCTTTAAGTACAAATTTCTTCAATCCAACTTCAAATATCACAAGAAGATCACCCTAAAAATATTTTCTCCTTTCTTTAAGCACTAGTATACTTCACATTCTCTAGCAAGGACAAGATGAATATATTTCTTTTGCTACATATATTTTTTGATTTTTTTAAACAAACAAACACTCCCCACTAGTGGTGTTTCTTTCTTATCATATAAGTGCACCTTTATTCTTATCATTCGTTCCACTCAAAAGCTACTCCAAGTTCCCTCATTACTCTTTTTAGCGCTCACTTTTACAATTCAAGTGCTTTAAGAGGTACAAGGATCAAAATAAATCAATTAAGAAAGAAAGGGTATAGGCTTATAATCGGTTGCCAAACAAAATGCTTCTAAGCTCAAAAGTGCTAGCTAAGGATGATTTTTTTTGTGATAAGCAACAAAGCTCAAAAAGATCAAAGAAGGTCTAAAATTATTTTCAAACCGAGCAACACCTAGGATTTCACTTCAACTCACATGGGAGGCAGGTTCTAGACTCAAAACGCAATGCAAGGACTACACAAAAACTCACTTCACATATGGAACATGACTAACTGAAGATGGTCTCATTCTGACTCTCATATCAAAGCAAGTATTCATGGAGCCGTGAAAAATTAAGCATAAAGCATAAAGTGAACATGAATCAAGAAAATAAGCTATAGGCATCATAAGGCATGCTATCCAATTGATAAAGGCATCAAAAATTCTAAAACATAGGAAAGGTAAGCTCACATGCTACGACCTAAATATGTTGGTATCAAACAGGTCAAAAGAGCCCCTTCGAATTTATAGCAATTTTTCTTCTTCTTTTATTTCCTAATTCTCCTAATCTACTGTAAAGAGAAAGAATTCACCCAGTTCAAGTTACATTCCATTGAAGAATCGAGGCACAAAGAAAATTATAAAAATTATTATTACCTAAAGAATAAAATATACTTAGATATTAATCCTCCAAGAAAACTGTCTAGGAGATCCATCGTCGGCTAAAGTTTAATTTTTTCTTTTCTTTATTTTTTTTTAAAATTAAGCTACTAAAACTACTACGAAATATTATACTAATAATTCTACTTAACTATGTAAAGGCAAATAGGAAGCTACAAATCATAAATAAGAAGTTAGTAATATCACTAACACACAACTACTAATTATCCGAAGGAATTTTTTTTAACTTACACTTAAAAGAATGCAGTGTCCGCAATGCACAATTAAAGTCAAAAATTATAACGACTCGACCAGTCGTTTTGAGTATTACCATTCAGTTTGGTAGTTTGAGTTGACGAGTAGTTTCACATGGTGTATTATGACTTGCGTGCATCATTGGTTTTCATTTTTGAGTGGTTCAGGATTTATTTGGAAGAATGATTCTCATTTTAGAAGCTTTAAGTTGAAAGAGTTGATCAAGTTTGAATTTTTGCATATTTGATCTCGGATCAAAATTTTTATGGTTCCATTAGGTCCGAATGGTAATTTTAAACTTAGACATATGCTCGGAATTGGATTCGAAGATTCCTAGGTTGATTTGACATTTTTTAGCGAAAGTTTACAATTTGAAGGTTCAGAATTATCCTAAGTTTGACCATGGTCTGACTTTGTGGATATCAGATTCGGATTTTGATTTTGGGATTTAAAGTAGGTCTATTTTGTCATTTGAAACTTGTCTGCAAAATTTGGTGTCATTCCGGATTAATTTGATAGGAATCAGATGGTTGGTTGTGTTTTTAGGAATTCTTGAGTTCATTGTGAAATTTCATGTGTTTTGATGTCTGATTCATGATTCCGGATGTTATTTTGGTATTTTTATCGCACGAACGAGTTTGTATGATATTTTTAGACTTGTGTGGATATTTGGTGTGGAGCTCCGAGAGCTCGGGTAAGTTTCGGACGTGTTTCAGATTGATTTGGTCAGGTTTCATATTTCTAGTGCTGGGCAAGTGTTGCGTGTCTCACAAATGCGAGACAATGTTCGCATTTGTGAACCTCACATTTGTGAGGTGGGCTGTAGGCTGCCATGTTCGCATTTGTGAGCTGGTTATCTCTTTTGCGATTAGGAAACCTAGGTTGGCTTGATCACATTGGCGATCACATGATCGCTTTTATGAAATTAGGGTCACATTTGCGACTTTCCATAGGTTCAATAGATGCCACATTTGCGATGGATAACCCGCATTTGTTACTTTTGTTGTTGATAAAAATAGTAGAATTTCGGGACTTAGCTTCATTAATCACATTTTAGTATCCTAGACTCGATAGGAGACGATTTTTGAGGAGGGATTTTCACATATATTTATTGGGTATGATTTTGATCCAATTTTAATTATAGTACATGATTGTTTATGGGATTTAACACTAATCCATGAAATTTGTGAGAATTTTGTCTATGGTTTTGAAAAATAAAAATTTGAGATTTGAGAGTCGAGTTGGACTCGAATTTGAAAATAAAGCACATATATGGACTCATGGAGTTATGGGTAGTCGATATCTACCTTGAACTCGAATTTTGACTGGGCTGCCCTAGGTT
Source organism: Nicotiana tabacum (assembly GCF_000715075.1). Taxonomy (NCBI): domain Eukaryota; kingdom Viridiplantae; phylum Streptophyta; class Magnoliopsida; order Solanales; family Solanaceae; genus Nicotiana; species Nicotiana tabacum. The sequence continues at coordinate 61,526,067 of NC_134089.1, forward strand.
TGTGTCACGATCCGGCCGGTCGTTTTAAGTGTTGTAGCCATATTCCCCCATTTACTTCTTATTCTATGCTAAATTATTATTATGTGACTTGTCGGGGTAGTCGGTTTGGTTTGGGGGTATGCTTCCGAATGAATTGGGACACTTAATTTTAATGTTGGAAGCATAAGTTAAAAGAGTTGACCGAATGTTGACTTATGTATAAATGACTCCTGAATGGAGTTTTGACGGTTCCGACAGCTCTGTAGGGTGATTTTGGACTTAGGACTGTATCTCGATATTGATTTGGAAGTCCGTAAATGATTTTAGCTTGAATTGGCAAAAGTTGAAAAAATAGAAGCTTGAAGAGTTGAGAAGTTTGACTGAGAGTTGACATTGTGGTTATTGGGCTCATATTTTGGTTCCAAATGTTGGAATAGGTCCGTTGTGTCATTTATGACTTGTGTCCAAAATTTAAGGTCAATCGGAGTTGATTTTGATAGTTTTCGGCATCGATTGTAGAAGTTGGAATTCATTAGTTTTTATTAGGCTTGAATTGGGGTACGATCCTTTTTTTGATGTTGTTTGATATGATTTGAGGCTTTGACTAAGTTTATATCATGTTTTAGGACTTGTTGGCATGTTTGGTTGAGGTCCCAGGGGCCTCGGGTGGATTTCAGATGGTTAACGTATCACGTAGAACTTTGTTTCTTAGGTTGTCCGGATAATGTTTACCGATAAAGTTATCTCACCTTTTCTGGTCTCGCACGCCATGTTGAATCCATTCAATACCTGGACCGCCGGTACTATTTGATCCTCTAACCCAGTTGCTCTATGACCCTCGAGCTGATGATGTTGGCCGAACTGCCTGGTTCAATCAACACACGCTTAACCCCAGATTTATTGATAAGTACAACTATTACAAGTGCATCGTTGTGAGGCTGTACGATGCCTTCGATGTCTTCGTCGCTGAACAGGATAGCTCTTTCCGGGACGTAATCCTGGGTAAATGTTTTCCTCGTAATAGACACTTTAGTGCGTGTTATCATCGGCCCTTGGGGGACAAAGATTCCCCCAATGATCATGTTGATTATGTGCTGAGGCTCCTCTTGTTCGACCTACTTGTTGGCGTCCCTATTTCTGAAGTGGTTTTTGGCTCACTCGCTTAGGAATTCTTGGAGGTTACCATTGTTGAACAATCGAGCAACTTCTTCTCTTAACTATCGGCAATCTTCGGTCCTATTACTGTGAGTGCCGTGATACTTACACATCAAATTAGGATCTCTCTAGGCAGGGTCGAACTGCAATGGTTGGGCCACTTGGTCTTTTTGATGTGCCCTATGGGAAACACGATGCTTGAAGTGTCCACGTTGAAATTGTACTCCAATAATCTTGGTGCTTCCGTACTCTCGAGCGACCTGTCAAACCCGTTTTTGCTCATTAGGGCCTGAATGCTTAGTCCTCGATCGTTTGTCTTTTTGTTCCTTATCAGGAGGCTAGCCTAGAATAAAAATTTAAAATAACAAGCATAAAATAGGGTGTGTTATGGAGATTCATATCAAATCACAACTATTATCCTTTGCCCAACGGTGGGTGCCAAACTGTGTACCCCAAAAATGAGTAACAATTAAATGTGTACGCGGTTTAAAGGATACACGGTTTAATTCAATATGAATAATAGGTAAATGAGTTAAAGACAAAATTAATGATCAAACCAATTGCAATGTAATGACCAAGCCTGATATTAGATTGAATAGTAGAATTCATCCTCGATTGGACCCTCAATACAAGCTCGGTCGCAAGTGAAGAAAAGAACAAACGAATAACGTCTTGAACAATAACTAGAAAATAAAAGTAAATTTTTATTGCTTTGATTTGCGTGTCACAATTTTAATAGAATAAAGAAAACTTTTCCCTTTATGTAGTAGGAGAATTTTAGTCCTAGTACAAGTTTAAAGAAAAGTTAAAATCTTCTTTTTTTGGTAAATGTTGATCCACAGTTGATACCGAACGGGATTCGCGCCGTAATATAAGGTTGAGGGCGAATATTACGGCCTCCTGTTCATCGTGCATAAACATTCACTTCGTTTGTGAGCATGTGATTTTTGCCCTACTAAAATTACTCCTACAAAATATAAAGAAAATAGATTTTTTCCAAATTGTTTTCAATTTTATAGGATTTTCGTAGGATTTTTATTAATTGTTTGAATTTTTTGTGCACGTTTAATTTTGTTAAAATCATGAAAAATGCCCCAAAAAATGTCAAAAACTTTATGCATTGCATATTAGGTTTTGTGTTCATATTTTAGGATTAATTGGTTAATTAATTGCTTTATTAAAATGAAAGTCACAAAAATATTGTTCATTTTTATATTTTTAGCTTTTAATATTAGATTAGTAATTTTCTCTTTATTAATTTAGGATTAATTAATTGGTAAATAGTATAAATAAATAATTAGTTTAATTTTATAGATTAGATTAATTTGGATTTAATTAATTTAATTAGGTTTTTTTACTTAAAGAAAAGAAAAAGAAACACAAAGAAAAAGGAAAATGGGAAAAGAAAATGATTTGGTCTTTTGATGTATGGGGACACCCCCAAAGAACAAATACAGTGGTCCAAATTTTAGTCCTACCCAATTCCGCCCCAGCCAACCCAATTAAAATCTGCCCGATCCATCTCCGCATTACCCAAAACGCACCGTTTAACCCCCCTCTAATCCCAGCCGTTGGATCATTTTGATCCAACGACTGGAAACTGATCATTACCTAACTATTTAAGTGTCCGAACCCCCCCAAATCCTAGAGAACCGCTTCATTTCTGTCTCTCAACCCTCTCAAACACAAAACCTAGCCTCCCTATTATTCCTCACCGGCTCCGCCATGGTCCACCAACCGGAAATCGCCCCACAACGGCAGACCACCTCCAAAATACACCAAATTCATACCATATAATCCCTAGCCTCTCCTCTTCCCTAATCCACCCTAGTTACCCCAAATTCCTCACCAAATCACTCAAAAAACCAGATCTGAAAAATACAGAAAACCTAGTCCAACCCCTTTTCCAATTTTTTCCATTTCCCATTCGAGTTTCAAGACTTGACTTGGGTTGAAACCTACGTCAGTTGGTCGTTCTCAACAAGAATGATTGACTAACATTAATTTCGACCTATCTCAAAGCCTTTTGGATTTGCCGGGCTCCTCTTAGGCCTGTTAGGTATACTTCTGTTCTTCCTTTTTCCTTTCCTTCTATTTCTCTCTGATTGTGCATGTGATTGACCATATTGTTTAGATTAATTAGTGTATTATTCACTGTTAGGTTAATTTTAAAAATTATTGGAATATGCTGAACTTGTTGATTAGTTTAATTGTCTGAAAATTAGTTTTGATTGCATATTTTGTTTAATCTCATCAGTTTAGACTAACTAAGGTTAACTCTTAGGTTTTTATTGCATGATTATTCTGGTTTTTTGTTTGTGGTTGATTCTCTTTTATATTTGTTTGTTTTAGATTCAGTGGTTAGGTCTTAATTAGACAAATGCCATGCTCCAGTGATTAGCTTAGGTTGATTAGATTAGTTTTAGTCAAATTCAAAGTTTAATTAAGTGATAATTGACAAGTTGTTTGGCCTATCTCTGATTAACTGTAATTGTTTGAGTTTGGAGGTTTGAATGCCAATTGGAATTAAATGGTGTGGAAGTGTAATTTTGAAAACCTTAAAAGGGTAATTGGAAACCAAAATCAGGGAATCCAATGCTAGAATTCCCTAGATGATTCTAGGAGGTTCTAGAAGAGGTTAATGGGTAATTAAAAGATCAGAATTTAGGGCAAATTGAAATAATCAAAACTTAAAAGGGAAAAATTAGAATTTAAAATGAGTAAAATATCAGAATGTTCTAGCATTGTATAGCTGTCTCCATTTTTAGCATGAAAAATGCTGAAATTGGGCTGAAAAAAGGATAGACAACTGTTCAAATATGATGTACTATCTAATATTTAGGGAATTTAGGGTAGAATATGCTTCTTTTTTATGTTATTTTGGTATACCATATAAAAGAAACAATTATTCCCTCATTCTGGACAGAATATTTTAGCCAATGGTCACCTAAAAGTTCTGAATACACAAAGAGAAAAATTCCTGCAACCTTCTTGCTTTTAAAAATCAGTTTCTGGTTAGAATTTTAGGCTGGTTCATTCTGATTTGTGGGGTTCAAGTGTTTGCTCTTTGGTATTCTGGGTTGATTTATTGTTGTTATTTTGGTTTCTGCTGGTTGTCTCCTTCATAGCTTCAACTAGAGCTTCATTTTTGCTTCACTTTGACTTTGTTGCAGTAGGTATGTAACTTCTTATCCAAAAATCATTCATGAATGAGATATGCTTTGAATTAGAATATGTCTGCTGTTCCTGCCTGTAATCCCTATCCTTGTCTCAAACTCATTTTGGTTTCTATCCAATAAATGTTGCTTCCCTGAAATTCCAGACTTTTTTTTTCCTTGTAAAATGACTTCTTGCCATGTTTATGTATGAACCATGCCTTTATAAGTTAAACTGATATGGTCATTTGGCTGGTACTAGTCACTGCTTGTTATTTTGGTTGTTACACAATGTTAAATGGCATTCCATTATAATGAAATTTTTACTTTGATTTTCTGGTTGTATGCGAGTGGTAACAAGAGAGGAAAATCTCAGAGCTGGAATAAAAAACTGACTTGTAAAACAGCTTTTGTAGCTCATTTTTGCAATTTGAAGCTTACTGAAGGGCTTGCAACAAATGAAAACTCAAAATCATGTGGAATATTACTTTAAAAGTTTCTCTTTTTTTAGACATATAGTTGTATCTTGGATTGTGTTGTAAATTTATGGACTATTCACTAGTAAATCGACTATCGGAGTATTTTGTAATAATTTCAAGTTGATCATGGTGATTAACAGTTACATTCATAACATCATAATACCTTTGTTATAATACAACCCATTATCACAGAATTGCCCGAATGTGGGCTATACGAATTGTGCCAGACCTGTAACTAGGCATAATATGGGAATTATTTGAGCAAGTCTGGGCCCAGGCATGATGGGCCTGGGTACTAAGCTCAATAGCTTGATCCCATCTATGGGCTTACCTCTTTGGACAAATGCATATTTTGGTGATTTTTTTCGTTATTGAAAACAGAATCACAATAGGCCCAGTCATTTAAAGAATCGCGACTGGGCCAGCTTTACCAAATAGCCAATCGGGCCTTTTCTCTTGTACTTTAGGTTTGTAGCCATTAATGCTAGATTTTTCCTAAAGTTAGTTGATAATTTCATCCTTAGACACTGCTGTAGATGCTTATAACAATCAAATTAGTTTTGGAAAAATCTGAACATCATAGTTCTGCTTTAGGCGCGATTAACAAACCATCGTGATTATGGGTACAGTTCCCGTGACATAGTTATGATGCCTAATTCCAAAATTCGGGTGTGCATTTCATGTGACCTGATCATAACAACCTTGAACAATAATAAAATAAACATGTCGCAAATCGCGGGTGCATTTCATGTAGCGTGGTTTGCAATGTGTTCCAAAATGGCAAGTGTACGACAATCGTAACTTGTTCAAGAAATAATTTCATAAACACTAAAAAGCGATCAAAAGGATGCCTAACACCTTATCCCGGGTTAACAGAATTCCTTACCTATTTTTTCTCATTTTGCAGACTTTTAAATGAAGTCAAATTTTCTCGATTTAGGATTTAAAATAAATCGGTGACTTGGGACACCACATAATTATCCCAAGTGGCGACACTGAAATTAAATAAAATAATCCCATTTCAATTTATGTAACTTAAATTGAAAAAACTCCCTATCCCCCCTCGGGTAAAAAAGAGGTGTGACAGCTCTGGCGACTCTGCTGGGGATCATAACCCAGAACTTCTATTTCAGGGTTCTAGAATTTGAGCTTAGAATTACTATTATACTTGGCTTTATTTATTATCTGATTTTTACATGTTTGAGCCTAATGTGCTAAATGCCGCTTTTTACTGCTTTGATAATGTTTGGACTGTATATAATTTGTTACGAAACCCTCTTTTCCCTAAGTCTTCTAAATCATCTGGGAAGTGTGAATTTCGCGTGACTTCTTTTCTGTTAGAGTCATATCCCAATTTTAGAATGAGGTTCTAACAAGTTGCAAAGCCGGTGAAGCTTCTATATTCCCGATAGGCTGTCCCCCTCCCCCGACTCGAGATGTCCGCTCGGGTAAGCCAGTTCTAGAACAAATACACCCAGGTTTTAAACCTAGAATAGCATAACCTCATGCCGGATACCTAGTAGGAACTCTTGTTTACATCACGTGCATTTGACTTTGGGGACTCAACACAGGGGTTGGGTACGTCTAGGACAGGTGCACCCGAAATAAAAGGACCATCCTGATGCATTTTCTACGTGCTACTTGTACACTTATTTGCTTTGGATTGCATGTTGACCCACTTCTAGAATAAGGAAGAAAAGTCAAGAAAAATCAAATTGAGGTAGGAGAGAGAAAATTACCCATATTTGAAAAATTTGATATCCAAAATATCCCGAAACTCTGCCAAAATTTTGAAAAAAGAAGAAGGGAAAACGAGAAAAAAAATTGTTTCAAAATATTTCATGTTGCGTCAAAGCTTCCCAAACTACGCGGGTTTGATTCTCACCGGATGTGAAATACGTAGACAACCCTCACCGGGTCTAGCCCCGCTTTTGCAAAAATAACCCAAAAATATGAAATGTTGTCTTTTTGTCATAAATAAAGTTAGGTGATGTCATTTTTGTCCAAATAGCCAGAAATGTCCCGACGGAACACCGGAAGGCCGTTTTTGCAAGAATAGCCACCTATGGTCCTTTTCTAATTTTTGGCCAATTAGCAAACACAACCCTAAAATCTTCTTTTCTGAAGTGCTGAAGGGCCGTATTTGCAAATGTGGCTTTGAGCGAGCTGTTTGAATTACAATTTTGCAAAATAAAATAAAATAATAATCTTCCTTTTGGGTCAAAATAAATCACATGTGTTTAACCAATCACTTTAGATAAATGTGCAGGATGAGCACTATTGAAAATATACCTTTTCAAGTTGTAGAGGAAATTCCGCTAGGGCTCCATATGTGGTGGAGCGACCTGGGGGAGGTCAGCAAAGGTGCTATGACAAAGGGTTTTGGCGGGCTCACCGGTCTTTTGAAGGTTAAGCCAAGGGGTGGATATAATTGAAGCTTTAATACTATTTTGGGATCCGACGCACAATGTGTTCCACTTCTCTAATTTTGAGTTGACCCCTACACTTGAGGACATAGCAGGCTATGCTAGTCTTAACGGGAATATCAGGAGCCGATATCAAGTAGCACCAAGAGCTGTAACCCCTCACATGTTTCTGGACCTTCTGAGTATTAGCCGGGAAGTCAAAGATGGAAATTGTTTGAAGGATTCTGCACGTTCCACTTCCTATACCGCCGTTATGGGGACCCCCATGGTTTTGAGGTTCTGGATACCGGTTTAAGTCATCACGAAAATAAAGATAAATGGGAAGCACGCCGAGGGTTGGCCTTCGTAGTGGCATTTTTAGGCAGTCTAATCTGCCCAAGGAGTGATGGGCATATAGAGTTGGGGCTTGCAGGAGTGGCTGACTTCATGATCAAAAAGGCCAATGGCACTATCATACCAATGATCCTGGCAGAAATTTACCGAGCTTTAACTATTTGTCGAGCGGGGGAAAGCTCTTCGAAGGTTGCAACTTACTTATGCAAATCTGGATGGTAGAACATCTTTTCTGTCGCCCGGGGTACATGAACTATGGTCTAACTGGTCTCAATTGCATTGAAGAATATGAAAACCGGGTAGATGGTCATGAGTTTCCGGAAGGTACTGAGGCATGGTTTGCACATTTGGGTTCTTTGACTGCAAACCGAATTGAGTGGACGTTCGGTTGGCTCCCGGTCAATGAAGTTTTTTATATGCCGGCTGGAGTGTGTTTTCTTTTATTAATGGGTCTTTGGAGTATTCAGCCATATTCACCGCACCGGGTTCTATACCAGTTGGGTAGATACCAAACTGTCCCTCATGATGAAGACCTGAGTCAACAAGTTATTGAACTGTGCCCAAAAGATACATTCCAGAAGAAAAGGTTCACCAGATTTGGCACCAGTGTAGGTTTCTAGAGCCACAGACTCGAGTACGAGATTTGTCCAGGGGTGAAGTAGAACATAGCTACACGGCCTGGTATGGTAAAAGGGCTCGAGTCCATCAAGAGCCTGAACGGCCCGCCAAAAGGCCCCACGTACAACAGTTCACTAATGGGGCACAAGAACAATGAGACTGGTTAGCAAAGGAGAAAAGCTATAGGGTTACGATAAGCAAATTAGAAGAGCAAATCAGAGACATTAAATTTGATAGCGGTTTGCAGGCCACTGCAGATGAAGGGGAGAAGAAAAAGTTGGCCCAAGAAAATGAAGCCCTCCGAGCCCAGATTCAGAGGATGAAGATACCTGCTGAAAACCCGGGAAGAAGCAGAACAGATGAAAAACTCATAAACGGTCTTAGGCGAAAAGTGTGTGATTATGGAACTGATTTGGGAAAAGCCGAAAATGAATTGGCAAGAACCTGGGCAAAAGTTGGCAAAGAATGCAGAATAACGAGCAAAGTTTGTTCAACAGCTAAAAAGAAAGTATGACAAAGAAGTCACAAGTTTAAAGAAAAAGCTAACCACGCTTGAGAACGAAATGGCTTAGCAAACAAAGAACTTTAAAGCGGAAAGGGAGAATTGTTATGCATTGATGTCTCAATTGGAAGAAGACATGCAGCAGTTACAAGAGCAAAACCATACGGCGACCCAGGTTCTGGAGGCCAGGCCTCAGCAGATTGGACGCCTACTCTAAGAAAAGGGCATCATTAGAGAAAGGATTAGAGGAATTGCTGATTATGTCATCATGAAATGCCATGAGTGCGAGGATATGACCAGATCCATGTTCTTTGCTGCTGTGATGATTTTTGTCCGTCAGGTAATGGACGACCTATATCGCCTCCAAGAAGATATGGCCCGCAGGCCCGCAGCGAGACCGGCTAATGTCCCGCGGGCCCCTGGAGTAGTATTGGAGGCACTTATGTATTCCTGATTTTCTTTTCGAGTCTGTATTTCAGTTTCTTTTAGAGTCTATTAGTCTACTTTGAGTCTGTTTTGGTTTTTCAGTTCTTAAGTCTGTATGTCGGAGTCGTTGTAATAGAGGAAAATCAGAAGTTTTATTTAATGAAAATTTGAAAACCCAAAAAATCTTTCTTTCTTTTATTTCACATTTATCCTCTGAACTATGTAATGATATGATTCACGCGGCATCGTGATACGTAGGCAATCCCCATCAGATCCGGTCATAGCTATAGATAACTCAAATAAGAGAGAAAATGATGAAAAGAGGGCACAAGAAAAGGAGAGAAAACAATGCAAAAGAGAGAGTGCAAAGAAAAGAGAGAAAATAATGAAAGAGCGCTAAGAAAAGAAGAGATTCAAGATCTGGGAGATAACAAAGCCAGGATAAAACACGCAACCAATGCAAAACATATAGAAAAACCTTTAACTGTCTAGGTGCATTGCATTCCCCAACGTGCGATTCCCTATGTGTTAAATGTCTCAAACTAATCGGTTAGTTGTGTATGTTGTTTGAGAACAAGTTTTGTATTAGGTGGTTGGTTTTGTGGTAACCTGGCTCCACACCCTTACTTCACGAGATCTAAAGGGAGTGTTGAAATGACATCAGAGAGTCACCTACCAATCATTAACCCCTCAGAGGATAGTTCGGCGTCAGTTATCCCAACCTCAGAGTCAGCAACTTCTGAAGAAAATAGAATACTACATCTTCGCATGTTGGAGATGTGGGACGCCTGGTCTAATGGCAGATAATCGCCAAGTCCAATCCTTGGATTTCCCGAACTGATTCCCAGGACAAGTGGAACCTCCAACGTCCCTATAACCAATCCGTTCACCCCATTCGGATACCCCACTATGTCAACTCATCTCACTGTAACGCCTTCTGAGGTTCACCCTCAGGCACTGTTTTCGGGAGTATCTTTGTCGCGCCCCCTTTTTCCCTTTTTGAGAATGGGGAAGTCCGGGTTTCGACATTCATGAAGGGTAATAACTCATTTCCTTTTTGGGAATTTGGGGATTTTGAAGAGTCGTCACATAATGAATTATGGTGTGTTAGGGCACCTAGAGTGCTTAACTCTTAGATTGGTTGCATTACTAGAGATTTAGAGTAAGGACTCGAAATAACCTTGAGGGGAAGGTGTTAGACACCCCTCTCGGTCCAGCCGAACTTATACTTATGAACTAGTCCTTTAACAAATGAATAATTGAAACACATAATTGCAAATAAAAGTATGTTGGACATTGTATGACTCAAATAATAAGACAAAGAATTTGAACAAGTTGCATATAAAAGAGTAAAGTTTAAACATCTAGAATTGGGAAAAAGGGTCCTTGGTTGGTTAGCCTACATGATCATTCCACACAATGCCCGGTAAACACTCCTCAATAAGGGGATACACGTGACATTAGCGCGTAATCATCATATCCCTTTCTACCCAATTCCCTCCTCTTAGTCATAGCCTAAAGCGTTCTAGCAACCTTAAAAATGTCCTATGTGTGCACTACCTGTCCCTTTCTCGTGGCCTTGGAGGTATTTTAGAACCTCTATTTTTGGACAGTTCCAGACTATCCTAAAAGTCTAGGCGTCAATCAAGAATAGTTAGGACTGCATTTAAAGGGAACAAGTTATAGGCCCACAGTTACCTCCACAAATATAACAAGTAAATGCACGCCTTCAAACAATAGTCAGGTACTTTAAGAGAAAATCCTAGAACATGATATCTAGGTGAGCAGGGATTACACAGTATCGAATTAGGACAAATTGTCAAAACCCTATTTGGCTTGCCTACTGATTTAAACCTGGTAAATCTGGACAATTTTAAATAACAAAAGCACAGTTTCAGAGTTGCAGAATTTAAATTGCCCTATAGGCTTGCCTAAACACAGAACAATGATGTCCTAAGAGCATGATATCTACATTGATGCAGTAAAATAGCGAACAGTTTTAAACGGATACTTGAGATTCTATAGACATGTTTTCTAGCGGTAGTAAATTAAGGCAGTGTTTGAAAACTCATTAAAGAGGCGGACAGTTGATTAAACCAATTCAAAAAGAACTAACATGGATTAAACTGATTTGTTTAACTAAATTGATTTTAAGTTCTATAGGCAAGATTTTTAATTTTAATTCCTATAGGCATGGTATCTAATTGTTAAGAGCTGATTTTCGAACTTATAGGCATGATTTCTAGTGAGAAGAATGTAGATACATGTAGTGGAAGAAATTGAACTCAATCACTTTACACTCTACATGCATGGCATCTAATTATAAAGTTGATTTTAACCTTATAGACATGGTTTCTATTATTGAATCCAGCTAGATCCTATAAGCATGGTTTCTAATATCGTGAAAGCAAAGAAAACATAGCAAAGTATTAACATTATCATATAGGCATGGTATCTACCCGAGTTACCCAACAGATATGTAGCTACCCAGCCCTTTTCAATGATCACCCCAATGTTGTTTGCAAATAATTATTACAGACCAGCTGAATAAATTACATAAACAATAAAGAAAAAGAAGAAGTTAACTATAGGGAGCCTGAAGCAGGCCCAAATGACTTCCCCAGGCCTCCAATAGCCTCAAATGCCAAGGTTCCATAGATAGTATCTTGTCTAGGTGTGTCAGAGTTCCCTAAGGACCTCAAGTATCTCGGGCAGTGCTCACACCTAGAATTTTCTCAAACAAGAATTGTTTTAAGTGCAGTGTGGAAAGGCCAGCTCTGACATGCCAGAGTTCAGAGAAATCTCAAGGATCTCAAGGCAGTACACATGCCAGAAGGGCAGAACCTAATATTCTAGGAGTAGTGTGAGAGTGATTGACATAATTTTGTTTTGAAAATAGTACAGAGATGACTTCAGAAGTAGGAAAGTTTTTTTTTTCTTTTCAGAAAATAGGAAATAACTTAGTGGTAAAAGACAGTTTGAGAAGAGTATCAAGCAACAAACAATCAATTGGTCATATTCAGATCACATAATAATAGAACTTCACGTGGGAATGAAAGGATTGTGGCACATAAGAATCACTTCATGGTACAGGGATAGGGATAGTAGAAACATACAGTCACAAATTACATACACACTTAGGATCTTGGCTTAGTAAATAGTTTAGAACATAAATAATAGTTGGCCTATCTAGAACAGGATTTAAGCATATAGTTTGGACATGCTAAGTAAAGAAGTAAACAGAGTGTAAAACATGCATTGAAATAGGATAGAATTTTATACATATCAAGCAAAGGAGTAAGCAGGAGAGAGGGACGAATGTAAACATACATTGAACAAGATAGAACTTTAGACATGCTGAGCAAATAGATAAACAAGAATACAAGTTGAAATCACAATTGATGGACTAATACAGGAATGAAACACATAGGGTTTGATTTTCAAAACTTAATTAGGGACATACCAGTTAAGGAGAGCAGACACAAAGTATAGAGCAGTGTAGTGCAATAACTAGCCTATGCTTACAGCCGACTAGTTTAATAAAAGTAGCAAGTAACAGAAAAGACCAGAAAGCTTAAGTATAAGAGAGAGTTTTTGAACTAGTGTTCGTTGTTATTATCTTTGATCTTAAAAGAAGAGGAGGTTTATATAATAATCAAAAGCTTAGCACATAAGGTAAGAGATCAATTAAGTAGTAAATCAGGGAAGTCATACGTAAATCAGCAAGATCCTCCCTTAATCAAAGGACAATTCAATCAACGGTAAAATATACTAAGTATTTAAGGAAAAGAATAAAGTAAAGTTTTGGTATAGAATAGGTAATTAGGGGTCAATGCACAACGGTTTAATTAAGGAAACAAATCAATAAATAATCAACGGAATACAAACATGACAGGGAAAAACAATTAAGGCAGGCCAATTCAATCAAATTGAGTAAAGAGGTAAGAATCAAACGTTTAAAGGAAAGTGTTCAAATTAAACCAGGAATTAAGGGATTCAGAATAATCAAGGGTTCAGTCGAAGAGAAAATCATGGAAGAATTAGCATGCTTAGCATATAAATGAGGTAAAACATGAGTAGTCAGAAATCGATACATAGTTTTAACAAAACAAAAGTTAAACAACACTGATTCAAGGAGAAGTATACAAGTCTTGCACGAATGGTCAGTATGAACACAAGTACGTAATATCACTGAAAGTTCGAACTAGGAAAATTCAGTAGAAGCATATTAGGACAAGAAAATCATGTGAAGTCACAAGAACCCAAGACAAGAACACAATCAGATGTACCAATATCCAGAAATCTAACGAAGAACCCCAAAAAAGTAGAGTTTTCAGTACAAACGGGCTAGGGTTGTAGCAGGTTCATAAAATCAGTCAAAAATATATGAGAAGCAGACGTTTAAACACAAAGAATCATTGAACAAATTTTAAAAAGAAATTTTGGAAACCCTAATTTTAAAAAAAGATGAAAATTACTTGAAATCATACGATTCTTGTAAAGAATCTCAAGGCTATTGTAAAACTCATAGGAAACAAACTTAAATCACCTTAGATCTGTACAGATCTAGGAGGTTTTTAGAAAAGAAATTAGGGTTTCGAAGAGAACCATACATAGATGAAGAAACCCGTTTAGAAAACCATATATCGTGGCTAATATAGGACAATCTCACTCAAAATCACACCGGAATGGCCAGGAACAGGCGAGAGATAAACCCTAGATGCAAGTCGACATAGCTCTGGTCCCTTGAGGGCCTTAGAGATGGCAAACATGATAGGAGAGAGGCCATTAGAGGCCTTAGAGGTGGTGAGAGATTACCGGAGATAGCCATAGATGGGGGTCAGTGAGATTGAAGATTAGGGTTAGGGTGAGAGCGTTTGAGAGTAGAGAGGATTTTAGGGCGGCGGTGTAAGGTGGGAAATGGTTAGGGTTTGGGGGGATATAGGTTAGTTTATTTTAGGTAATGGGAGATCTGGACCGTTGATCAAAATGATTAACGACCAGGTCTAACAAGAGCTGGGTCGGGTAGATTTGTTAGGGTAAGACGGGTATTGGGCTTGGGTAATTTAATCAAAAATTGGGCTGGGTATTGGGGCTGAAATTAAAATGAAATTAGGCTAAATTTTAAATAGCCATTTTAACACTATATAATTTATAAGAAATAATAAATAATTTTTTAAAAAATAATTTCATGTACTAAAATAATTTAAAATAGTTATTTAACATTTTAAAAATATAAAATATCATTTTATGCATCAACAATGTAATTATGCATTAATAGGGCTAGTATTGCAAATATACACGAATTAACTTAAAAAATGTAAATGCAATTACAAAAAATGTACTAAAAATATTTAAACAATATTTTGGCATAAATATAGAATTTATATGACTAAATCACCATAAAAAGTAATTTTGAAGGATAATTATTGGAAATTTTATAAGTAAAAAGGGAAGAAATAAATAAATTTGAAGCTTTTAAAATTATAGATAAATTATAAAAATGCTTATTCATGCTTATATATGCATATATGCTATTTTGAAAGTATATATACGTATTAAAAATATGTAGGGAAAAATTGGGTATCAACAGCTGCCCCTCTTTACTCGGGAAGGATGAAAGAGTTTTCGGGTAAAGAAATGATGGCTAATTTTGACCGGGCGAGATGCTTTGAAAGATAGAGTCCGGACTCTGGTCTTCGAGTTGCCTACATATCCCTGGTTTTACAGGAATCAGGCCATGTGTGGTTTTGGATTCATTGGCGGAATATACCGATGAAATCATTGCAAGAACAGGCACGGAACACAAAAGAGGCTATGATGAGCGGTTAAGATTCGATACAGTTGAAGGAACTAGAGCGAAACCGCTCATGCTAGGATAGCAGTTGCTTACTGGTTACCTGCAGATAAAAGATGCTACAAACATGTATTTGCAAAAATTTAAACATGATGCAAATTTTCTTTTGGACCATGAAGGCTGTCTTTGGACAGTTAAAGATGATGTCCTTGGACCATGACGTCCTGTGCCATGAATTGTTTAGTGAAGGATTCTGTGATGATCCGGCCAGTTGTCTCATGAGTTACCGCTCCGTTTTCCCCATTTCTGCTTCTTTATGCTTCGTTATCCGTGTTTTATGTGGTCGAGTTGATTGGTTTGCGTTTGGTGTGATTTCGGAAAGAAATGAGACACTTAGTCTCTTTTAAGAAGGCTTAAGTTAGAAAAGTCAACCAGATGTTGACTTATGAGTTAGAGGGCTCGGATGTGAGTTTCGATGGTTCGGTTAGCTTCGGGAGGTGATTTATGACTTAGGAGTGTGATCGGAATTGGTTTTGGAGGCCCGGTGTAGATTTAGGCTTGAATTGGCGAAGTTAGTATTTTGGCGATTTCCAGTTGGTAGGTGAGATTTTGATCCGAGGGTCAGAATGGAATTCCTAGAGTTGTAGTAGCTTCGTTATGTGATTTGGGATGTGTGTGCAAAATTTCAGGTCATTTGGATGTGGTTTGGTTGGATTTTTGATCAAAAGCGTATTTCGGAAGTTTTTAGAAACTTAGGCTTGAATTCGATGTGAATTGATGGTTTTGTTGTTGTTCTAGGTGTTTTGATGATTGGAACAAGTTTGAATGAGATTTTAGGATATGTTGGTGCTTTTGGTTGAGGTCCCGGGGGCCTCAGGGAGATTTCAGATGGCTAACGGGAGTTTTTGGAACTTAAAAGATAGCTGATGTCTGCTGCTTCTGGTATTTCCGCACCTGCGGAATTGGGACCGCAGGTGCAGTGTCGCAGATGCGGAAGGAAATACGGAGATGCGGTTTTGAGGGGGCAAGGCAGGAACCGCAGGTGCGGTATAGGAACCGCATCTACGGAGTCGCAGATGCGACCATTTGACCGCAGATGCGGACGAGTGCCCGCAGAAGCGGTGCCGCAGGAGCGGGATTTTTGTCTGCAGATGCGAAAAGAACCCATGGGTAGAATGTTTTAAGTTGTTTCATCCGCGATTCTGAGCCATTTTTCCACCATAGCTGAGTATTTTGGGAGCTCTTTGAGGGGAATTGAAGAGGGATTCAAGGAGAATTTATTGGAGGTATGTTTTATGAACCTAAAACGTGATTGTTTTTGTGAGATTAACCTAGAAATTCATGGAAATTTGGCTAAAAATGGAAGAACTAGGGCTTGGGATTTTGAGATTTTAAATTGGGATTTAAAGGACCATTTGAGGTCGGATTTGAGAACTTTTGGTATATATGAACTCGTGGGATGATAAGGTTTTGCCAATTTCGAGATTTTTGACATTTTTTGATTGTTTTTGCTTGGGCTTTGTTCCCTTAACATATTGTGACGTATTCGTTCTGGTTTTGGTCAGATTTGACGCGCGAGGAGGCCGATTTGAGAGGCAAGGGCACAATGAGCTAGAGCTTTAACCGGTTCGAGGTGAGTAATGATTGTAAATGATGTCCTGAGGGTTTGAAACCCTGGATTGCACAATGTAGTGCAATATTAAGGTGAGACACGTGCTTAATAGCGGGCACGAGGCCGTTTACTATTGGGGATTGTGACTTGGTCCATCCCGATTGATGTTTTTACTGCGTATTTGACTAAGACTTAATTGTTATCATCATGACTTGGGCTTATTGCCATATTTGGGCTTCGTGCCGACTATTTGAATCCTTCACAGACTTTTATCACTGTTTCCTCACTATTTTGACATACTACTTGAACTCAGTCCTATTGATTTACACTGTTTTACAAACTCAACCACTTTTACTTGAATTTGAAACTTAAATGATCTTTCATATGTTGTTTGGGCTGAGCACTACTGTTTTACTGATGCCCAAGGGGCTTGTGATGATTTCTGGACTGAGTGAGGCCGAGGGCCATATGTGAGGATATGCTGAGTGATATGAGATACTTTCTATGCTACGAGGTGGCTTGAGTGATGTGAGGCCGAGTGCCGAGTGATGATGCCACGAGGTGGCTTGATATAGCGCTTGGGCCGTAAGGGGCCCCTCTGGAGTCTGCACACCCACAGTGAGTGCGGGTACCCATTATGATCTGAGAGTAAGCCCGAGGGGCTGATACTGTTCTGAGTGATTGATACTGAGCCCGAGGGGCTGATACTGTATTGAGAGTGAGCCCGAGGGGATGATACTGTTCTGAGCGATTGATATTGTGCCCGAGGGGCGGATTTCTACTTGTTATTTACCTGTTAAATTACCTGTTTTACTCGTTTTTAAAAAGGAATATCATTTGATTTCTTCACTGATATACTGCTTTAAGTGATTTTACTGCTTGATATAGAATTGCTTTGTGCCTTTACATGTTTTCATACTTTCAGCCATTATTTATAATTATTACTCACTGAGTCGGAGTACTCACATTACTCCCTGCACCATGTGTGTAGATTCAGGTATTGTAGAGTTCGCTCCTGAGTGCTGATTCTCCTAGTTCAGGCAGTGATTCGGAGACTACAAGGTAGCTGTTGGCGTTCGCAGCCCCGTGCCTCCCTTATCTTGTCATTTTCATATTTGTAGAACTATTGTATTGGATTTAGTGTTCAGTAGATTTGTATCCGGATTTCTTAGTTTCTCATGACTTGTGACACCCCGGTTTGGGCTGTGTCGGGATGGTTTCTACTGTTGTTATCGTTAATTACGCAATTTTTGGATATTATATCATGCTTTAGAACTATTTATGATAGTTAACTATTTAAAAGAGTTGTTCTGTTTGGTCTGGCTGGCCTTGTCTTCACGAGAGGCGCCATCACGACCGGGTTCGGGAATTGGGTTGTGACAAGTTGGTATCAGAGCCTAGGTTACTTCGGTCTCACGAGTCATCAACAGGTTTAGTAGAGTCATGCAGATTGGTATGGAGACGTCTGTATTTATCCTCGAGAGGCTGTAGAACCTTTAGAAAAAACTTCATATTCTTGAAACTCTTGTCGTGTGAACTCGTTGGTCCGAGAACTAAACTTCTGTATTCTATTCTCTCGCAGATGGCGAGTACTCGTGCTACCGGATGAGGCGGACGACCACCAGTACCACCCACTGAGGCCACTAGAGGCCGTGGATGCGGTCGTGGTTGTGGTAGAGGCAGAGCAGTGAGGGCAGCACCTGTTGATCCACCAGCTGCCCCAGCTCAGGACCAGGCTCCAGCTATGGCTGCTCCAGTAGCACCAGTTCAGGCACCAGCTGTGCCCATCATGATTCCGGGTCTTCAGGAGGCCCTAGATCAGATCTTATCGGTTTGCACTGGCCTGACTCAAGTAGTTTCAGCTACCACAGCAGCAGCTACTTCATAGGCTGGGAAGGTAATCAGACCCCTGCTGCTCGCACACCTGAGCAGGTAGTGCAGGGATTGCAGACGCCGGGAGCACCTCCAGCTCAGCCGGTTGCACCAGTTAAGGAGTTCGTAGTTCCAGCTATGCCAGACGATGAGCAGCGTCGTCTCGAGAGGTTTGGTAGGCTCCAGCCTCCTTCATTCAGTGGTGCTGAGGGCGAGGATGCCCAGGGTTTTCTCGACAAGTGTTAGCGGATGCTCCGTACTTTAGGGATTCTTGAGTCTAGTGGTGTGGCATTTACCATCTTTCAGTTCACTGGGGCTGCCTTCACTTGGTGGGAGGCGTATGAGAGGCGTAGGCCAGCAGGTGCAGCGCCTTTGACTTGGCAGGAGTTCTCCACTCTCTTCTTAGAGAAGTATGTACCGTAGTCCCGCAGGGAGGAGTTGCGTAGGCAGTTTGAGTGGCTTTGGCAGAGGGATATGACTGTGTCTCAGTATGAGGCGAGGTTTTCTGATTTGGCTCGTCATGCCGCCTGGATGGTCCCGACAGATCATGAGAGGATCAAGAGGTTTGTGGACGGCCTTAACTATCATCTCCGTATTCTGATGACTAGAGGAGTCTTGGGTATTTCATTTGAGGAGGTGGTTGATATCGCTCGTGATATTGAGACGGCTCGTCGGTAGGATAGAGAGGAAAGGGAGGCCAAGAGGCCTCGAGGTTCTGGTAGTTTCAGTGGTGCTCCGTCTAGGGGCCAGTTCCAGCATGGTAGAGGCCGTTCTTTCAGGCCCGCTCAGTCGGCCTATCCCAAGTAGCGTGGGGCATCTTTAGGCCGTGGTTATCATGGTTCTCAGCAGGGTCAGCCTTCACTCAGCGCCCTTCCAGCTCAGAGTTCATCTCGTGCCCCGTCTGTTAAGGGTTCTTCTATGCCGAGTAGATCAGCTAGTCACTCCGGTGCGAGGGGTTCCCTTCAGTCCCATTCTCCAGCACCTGGGAGTTATTTTGAGTGTGGAGAGTTTGGACATGTGTGGAGGCAGTGTCCTCGTAGTGTTGCTAGTTCATCACAGCAGAGGGGTCAGCCCTCGTCTTTTTCTCTAGTTACTTCAGCACCCGCCCAGCCAGTTAGGGGTGGAGGTCAGGCAGCCAGGGGTCGCCCCAGAGGTGGAGGTTGATCAGGCGGTGGCCAGGCCCATTTTTATGCTATTCCAAGCAGGACCGATGCTATTATTTCCGATGCTGTCATTACAGGTATTATTTTAGTCTGCCACAGAGATGCCTCTGTCTTATTTTATCCCGATTCCACCTATTCTTATATGTCCTCATATTTTACTCATCATTTGGGTATGTCCCGAGGGTGTCTTGCTTTACCTGTCCACATATCTACCCCGGTGGGCGATACTATTATTGTAGACCATGTGTACCGGTCATGTGTTGTGACTATTGAGGGGCTGGATACCCGAATTGATCTATTGCTATTGAGCATGGTGGACTTTGATGTTATTTTGGGCATGGATTGGTTATCTCCGTGTCATGCTATTCTAGACTGTCATGCCAAGACAATCACTTTGGCTATGCCGGGTGTATCGAGGATCGATTGGTGTGGTATGACTGATTACATTCCAAGTAGAGTGATTTCTTTCTTGAAGGCCCAACGTATGGTTGGGAAGGGTTGTCTTTCATATTTGGCATTTGTGAGGGATGTTGGAGCTAAGACTCCTAGTATCGATTCCGTCCCAGTTGTGAGGGATTTTCCCAATGTGTTTCCTGCAGACCTGCCGGGCATGCCACCAGATAAGGATATTGATTTTGGTATTTCGACCTTATCTGGATTTGTTCGTTATTGTATTCATTGATGATATTCTGGTGTGCTTGCATAGTCAGGAGGAGCACACAGAGCATTTGAGAGATGTATTACAAAGATTGAGGGAGGAGAAGTTTTATGAAAAGTTCTCCAAGTGTGAGTTTTGGCTCAGTTCAGTGGCTTTCTTGGGGCATGTGGTGTCCAGAGAGGGTATTCAGGTTGATCCGAAGAAGATAGAGTCGGTTCAGAGTTGGCCCAGACCGTCCTCATCCACAGAGATTCGTAGCTTTCTTAGGTTGGCAGGTTATTATCGCTAGTTTGTTTAGGGATTCTCATCTATCGCATCGCCCTTGACCAAGTTGACTCAGAAGGGTGTTCCATTTGTATGGTCGGACAAGTGTGAGGAGAGCTTTCAGAAACTCAAGACAGCCTTGACCACAGCTCCAGTGTTGGTTTTGCCATCAGCTTCAGGTTCATATACCATGTATTGTGATGCTTCGAGAGTTGGGATTGGTTGTGTATTGATGCAAGATAATAGAGTTATTGCTTATGCTTCTCATCAGTTGAAGCCCCATGAGAAGAACTACACTGTTCACGATCTGGAGTTGGCTTCCATAGTTCATGCATTGAAGATTTGGAGGCACTACTTGTATGGCATATCTTGTGAGGTATTCACTAATCATCGCAGTCTTCAGCATTTGTTCAAGCAAAAGGACCTTAATTTGAGGTAGCGGAGGTGGCTAGAGTTGCTAAAGGATTATAATATTACTATTCTGTATCATCCAGGAAAGACCAATGTAGTGGCCGATGCTTTGAGCCGAAAGGCAGTGAGTATGGGGAGTTTGGCGTATATTCCAGTTGGGGAGAGGCCCATTGCAGTTGATGTTCAGGCTTTGGCCAATCGATTTGTGAGATTAGATATTTCGGAGCCCAGCCGGGTGTTGGCTTGTGTGGTTTCTCGGTCTTTCTTATATGATCGCATCAGAGAGCGCCAGTATGATGATCCGCATTTGCTTGTCCTTAAGGATAGAGTCCAGCATGATGATGCTAGAGATGTGACCATAGGTGATGATGGCTTGTTGAGGATGCAGGGTCGGATTTGTGTGGCCAATGTGGATGAGCTTAGAGAATTGATTCTGGAGGAGGCCCATAGCTCGCGATATTCTATCCATCCGGGTGCCACGAAGATGTACCAGGATTTGAGGCAGCACTATTGGTGGAGAAGAATGAAGAAAGATATTGTGGGATTTGTAGCTCGGTGTCTCAACTGTCAGCAGGTAAAATATGAGCATCAGAGACCGGGTGGCTTACTTCAGCAGATGGTTATTCCCGAGTGGAAGTGGGCGAGAATCACTATGGATTTTGTGAGTGGTCTTCCTCGGACTTTGAAGAAGTTTGATGCTACTTGGGTGATTGTGGATTGGCTGACCAAGTCTGTGTACTTCATTCCTGTGTGTACTACTTATTCTTCAGAGCGGTTAGCAGAGATATATATCTGGGAGATTGTTCGGTTGCATGGTGTTCTGGTTTCCATCATCTCAGATAGGGGTACTTAGTTTACTTCCCAGTTTTGGAAGTCTGTTCAGCGAGAGTTGGGTACTTAGGTGGAGTTGAGCGCAACTTTTCATCCTTAGACGGACGGACAGTCCGAGCATACTATTCAAATATTGGAGGACATGTTGCATGCTTGTGTTATTGATTTCGGAGGTTCATGGGATAAGTTTGTACCGCTTGCAGAGTTTGCCTACAACAACAGCTACCAGTCGAGTATTTAGATGGCTTCGTATGAGGCTTTGTATGGGAGGCGGTGTAGATCTCCAGTTGGTTGGTTTGAGCCCGGCGAGGCTAGGCTATTGGGGACAAATTTGGTTCAGGATGCTTTAGAGAAGGTGAAGGTGATTCAGGAGAGGCTTCGTACAGCGCAGTCACGTCAGAAGAGTTATGCGGACCGGAAGGTTCGAGATGTATCCTACATGGTTGGTGAGAAGGTCTTGCTGAAGGTTTCGCCCATGAAGGGTGTTATGAGATTTGGAAAGAAAGGGAAGTTGAGTCAGCGGTTCATTGGGCCTTTTGAGGTACTTAGGAGGATTGGGGAGGTGGCTTATATGCTTGCTTTGCCACCCAGCTTGTCAAGTGTGCATCCGGTATTTCATGTTTCTCTGCTCCGGAAGTATGTTGGGGACCCGTCTCATGTTTTGGACTTTAGCACGATTCAGTTGGATGATGATTTGACCTTTGATGTGGAGCCAGTAGCTATTTTGGGTCGTCAGGTTCGAAAGTTGAGATCAAAGGATATAGCTTCAGTGAAGGTACAGTAGAGAGGTCGACCCGTGGAGAAGGCTACCTGGGAGACCGAGCGGGAGATGCGGAGCAGATATCCTCACCTGTTTGAGGCTTCAGGTATGTTTCTTGACTCGTTCGAGGACGAACGTTTGTTTAAGTTGGGGAGGATGTGACGACCCGGCTAGTCGTCTCATGAGTTACCGCTCTGTTTTTCCCATTTCTGCTTCTTTATGCTTCGTTATCCGTGTTTTATGTGGTCGAGTTGATTGGTTTGCGTTTGGTGTGATTTTGGTAAGAAATGAGACACTTAGTCTCTTTTAAGAAGACATAAGTTGGAAAAGTCAACCAGATGTTAACTTATAAGTTAGAGGGCTCGGATGTGAGTTTCGATGGTTCGGTTAGCTTCGGGAGGTGATTTATGACTTAGGAGTGTGATCAGAATTGGTTTTGGAGGCCCGGTGTAGAATTAGGCTTGAATTAGCGAAGTTAGTATTTTGGCGATTTCCGACTGGTAGGTGAGATTTTGATCCGAGGGTCGGAATGGAATTCCTAGAGTTGTAGTAGCTTCGTTATGTGATTTGGGATGTGTGTGCAAAATTTCAGGTCATTTGGATGTGGTTTGGTTGGAGTTTTGATCAAAAGCGTATTTCGGAAGTTTTTAGAAACTTAGGCTTGAATTCGATGTGAATTGATGGTTTTGGTGTTGTTCCAGGTGTTTTGATGATTGGAACAAGTTTAAATGAGATTTTAGAATGTGTTGGTGCTTTTGGTTGAGGTCCCGGGGGCCTCGGGGTGATTTCGGATGGCTAACGGGAATTTTTGGAACTTAGAAGATAGCTGATGTCTGCTGCTTCTGGTATTTCCGCACCTGCAGAATTGGGACCGCAGGTGCGGTGTTGTAGATGCGGAAGGAAAGACGCAGATGCGGTTTCGAGGGCGCAAGGCAGGAACCGCAGGTGCAGTATAGGAACCACATCTGCGGAGTCGCAAATGCGACCATTTGACCGCAGATGCGGATTTCGAACCTTAGGTGAAGTTCCGCAGATGCGGACGAGTGCCCGCAGAAACGGTGCCGCAGGAGTGGGATTTTTGTCCGTAGATGCGAAAAGAACCCCTGGGCAGAATGTTTTAAGTTGTTTCATCTGCGATTTTGAGCCATTTTCCCACCATAACTGAGTATTTTAGGAGCTCTTTGAGGGGGATTGAAGAGGGATTCAAAGAGAATTGATTGGAGGTAAGTTTTATGAACCTAAAACATGTGTTTTTTTTGTGAGATTAACCTAGAAATTCATGGAAATTTGGCTAAAAATGGAAAAACTAGGGCTTGGGATTTTGAGATTTTAAATTGGGATTTGAAGGACCATTTGAGGGCGGATTTGAGAACTTTTGGTATGTATGAACTCGTAGGATGATAAGGAATCTAATGATGTGAAAATTTCTGAGTTTCGAGAAGTGTTCCTGGGGCTCGGGTTTTGCTAGTTTTGAGATTTTTGACATTTTTCGATTGTTTTTGCTTGGGCTTTGTTCCCTTAGCATATTGTGACGTATTCGTTCTGGTTTTGGTCAGATTCGATGCGCGAGGAGGTCGATTTGAGTGGCAAGGGCATAGTGAGCTTGAGCTTTAGCCGGTTCGAGGTGAGTAATTATGTAAATGATGTCCTGAGGGTTTGAAACCCCGGATTGCACAACGTAGTGCTATATTGAGGTGAGACACGCACTTAATGGTGGGCGCGGGGTCATTTACTATTGGGGATTGTGACTTGGTTCATCTCGATTGATGTTTTTACCGCGTATTTGACTGAGACTTATTTGTTATCATCATGACTTGGGCTTATTTCCATATGTGGGCTTCGTGCCGACTATTTGAATCCTTCGCAGACTTTTATCACTGTTTCCTCACTATTTTGACATACTACTTGAACTCAGTCCTATTGATTTACACTGTTTTACAAACTCAGCCACTTTTACTTGAATTTGAGACTTAAATGATCTTTCAAATGTTGTTTGGGCTGAGCACTACTATTTTACTGATGCCCAAGGGGCTTTTGATGATTTCTGGACTGAGTGAGGTCGAGGGACATATGTGAGGACATGCTAAGTGATATGAGATACTTTCTATGCCACGAGGTGGCTTGAGTGATGTGAGGCCGAGTGATGTGAGGTTGAGTGCCGAGTGATGTTGCCACGAGGTGGCTTGATATAGCGCTTGGGCCGTAAGGGGCCCCTCCGGAGTCTGCACACCCACAGTGAGCGCGGGTACCCATTATGATCTGAGAGTGAGACCGAGGGGCTGATACTGTTCTGAGTGATTGATTCTGAGCCCGAGGTGCTGATACTGTACTGAGAGTGAGCCCGAGGGGCTGATGCTGTTCTGAGCGATTGATATTGTGCCCGAGGGGCGGATTTCTACTTGTTATTTACCTGTTAAATTACCTGTTTTACTTGTTTTTAAAAAGGAATATCATTTGATTTCTTCACTGATTTACTGCTTTAAGTGATTTTACTGCTTGATATAGAATTGCTTTGTGCCTTTACGTGTTTTCATACTTTCAGCCATTATTTATAATTATTACTCACTGAGTCGGAGTACTCACATTACTCCCTGCACCATGTGTGCAGATTCAGGCATTGTAGAGTCCGCTCCTGAGTGCTGATTCTCCTAGTTCAGGCAGTGATTCGGAGACTACGAGGTAGCTGTTGGCGTTCGCAGCCCCATGCCTCCCTTATCTTGTAATTTTCATGTTTGTAGAACTATTGTATTGGATTTAGTGTTCAGTAGACTTGTATCTGGATTTCTTAGTTGCTCATGACTTGTGACACCCCGGTTTGGGCTGTGTCGGGATGGTTTCTACTGTTGTTATCGTTAATTACGCAATTTATGGATATTATATCATGCTTTAGAACTATTTATGATAGTTAACTGTTTAAAAGAGGTGTTCTGTTTGGTCTGGCTGACCTTGTCTTCACGAGAGGCGCCATCACGACCGGGTTCGGGAATTGGGTCGTAACAGATTTGCAGGCCATGAAATGGTGTTCTCGGGCCATGAACATGATGCCTACAAACCATGATGCCTTTGAATAATGATATGCAAATTTGAGGGATCCTCAGGCCATGGCATGGTGTCTTCCGGCTATGAGGATGATGCCTTTTAGACTATGACACCTTTGGATAGATTGGCGATATTTCAGCCCATGATATGCAATAATCATGATGTTAACAAGACAAGGCTTAGTCTTATGAAATGGAGGGTAGAGATTAGCCCGATTGAAAAGCAAATAAATAGTACTAGAAATAGAGCAATATTCGTGCAAAGGGGGACAATGCTTAGTCTCATGCGGATGGAGGTAAGGATTAGCCTCATGCAAATAGGGAGGCAGGGATTAGCCTCATACAAATATGGAGGCAGGGATTAGCCTCGTGCAGATAGGGAAGCAAGGATTAGCCTCATGCAAATATGGAGGCAAGGATTACCTCATGCAAATAGGGAGGCAAAGATTAACCTCATGCAGATATGAAGGCAGGGATTAGCCTCATGCAAATAGGGAGGCGAGGATTAGCCTCATACAGATATGGAGGCAGGGATTAGCCTCGTGCAGATTTGAAGGCAAGGATTAGCCTCTTGCAGATGAAGGCAGAGATTAGCCTCATGCAAATAAGGAGGCAAGGATTAGCCTCATGCTAGTATGGAGGCATAAATTAGCCTCATGAAAGTATGAAGGCAGGGATTAGCCTCATGCAGGTATGAAGGCAAGGATTAGCCTCATGCAGGTAGGGAGGCAAGGATTAGCCTCATGCAAGTACGGAGGCAAGGATTAGCCTCATGCAGGTGTGGAGGCATGGATTAGCCTTATGCAAATAGAGAGGCAGGGATTAGCCTCATGCGGATATGGAGGCAAGGATTAGCCTCATGTAGATATGGAGGAAAGGATTAGCCTTATGCAAATAGGGAGGCAGGGATTAACCTAATATAGATGGAGGAAGAGATCAACCTCATGCAAATAGGGAGGCAAGAATTAGCCTCATGCAAGTATGAAGGTAGAGATTAGCCTCATGCAGATAGGGAGGCAAGGATTATCCACATGCAGGTGTGGAGGCATGGATTAGCCTCATAAAAATAGGGAGGCAGGGATTAGCCTCATGCAAATTTGGAAGCAATGATTAGCCTCATGCAGATAGGGAGGCAAGGATTAGCCTCATGCAGAGGGCGAATAGCAAATAAGAGTAGCATATGTCTTAGCTAGAGATGTATATTCGGTGTCTGATGTTTCGATTGATAGTGAATTTGTTACGTGTATATATTTGCGGATGCTATCGCTACGTCAGATGTGCTTGTGTTCAAAGAAAAATTATACATTTTGTGAGGGGAGGTTGGTTCGTGCCTTCGTTCTGAAAGCCTTTTCGAGTTCCCCTGGGTGACACCTGACTGTTACGAAAATGGAGTTTTCGAAAATATGCGATTATTGATAAAAATAGAGTTGTTTTAGAAACGTATTGATATATCAAGTAATTTTTGATGAACTAGTGAGTGTAACACATCTCAAAGGCATTGCAGCTCTTTTATGTTGGAATTTTTAGGGTCCTCAAAATTCTGCCCCAGTTTCTTAACCAATTTCTGACTTTCTGGCATGTGATGGCGTCGGCTGGACTTGCTTCGAAATTTTGAGGGTCCTCCTCAAAATTCTGCCCTAGTTTCTGATCTTGGGAAAAATGGAGTTTTATTATGATATGACCGAACCCATAAGGCTTACGGGAATTAGGTCAAGCGTAGTTCAATTAAATCAGATGAGCAAATGTAAATAGTCTAAGCATAGTATCTCTTGACTGCGTCTGAATTGATTGGTTTTGGCCAAATTTCTCCGTCCATTTCTGCAAGTATGAGTGATCCTCCTATCAGCACCCTGTGAACCATATACGGACCTTGCCAATTGGGAGAGAATTTCCTTTTGGCTTCATCTTGATGTGGGAAGATCTTCTTCAGCACCAACTGATTTGGTGCAAATTGCCTTGGTTTGACCCTTTTATTGAAAGCTTTGGACATTCTGTTCTGGTATAGTTGATCGTGTCATACTGCATTCATCCTCTTTCCATCAATAAGGGCCAATTGTTTATGGAAACTCCTTATCCACTCTGCATCGCTGAGTTCAGCTTCTTGTATGATTCTTAAAGAAAGAATCTCTACCTTGGCTGGGATAACAGCCTCAGTACCATAAACCAGCATGTAGAGAGTTACCTTGGTTGATGTGCGAACTGTAGTGTGGTATCCCAATAAAGCAAAAGGTAGCTTCTCATGCCATTGTTTGTGGTTCTCCACCATCTTCCTTAGTATGTTCTTGATGTTTTTGTTGGCGGCTTCTACGGCTCTATTCATCTGAGGTCTGTAGGCTGTGGAATTCTTATGCTTGATTTTGAAAGTTTCACACATGGACTTCATCAGATCACTGTTGAGGTTGGTGAATTATCAGTAACAATGGACTCGGGAACTCCAAATCGGCAGACAATACAATCTTCGACAAAATCTGCGACGACTTTCTTGGTCATAACTTTGTAAGATGTAGCCTCTACCCATTTTGTGAAGTAATCAATGGCTACCAGAATAAACTTGTGTCCGTTTGAAGTAGTGGGTTCAATCGGACCAATAACATCAATTCCCCAGGCGACGAATGGCCAAGGTGAGCTTGTTGCATGGAGCTCGTTTGGCGGCACTTTTATCATAACGGCATGCACCTAACACTGAAAGCACTTGCGGACATACTGGATGCAATCTGTCTCCATGGTCATCCAAAAGTAACCAGCCCTAAGTATCTTCTTGGCCAAGACAAAACCATTCATGTGTGGGCCGCGAGTCCCAACATGTATGTCTTCAAGCAGTTTAGAAGCTTTTCTTGCATTGACACATCTTTGCAAACCCAAATCAGGATTTCTTCTGTACAAGTTTCCTCCGCTGTGGAAGAAGTGATTGGATAATCTCCGGAGTGTGCATTTCTGAGTGTGATTTGCATGCTCTGGATATTCTCCCTTTAACAAATATACATTGATGTCATGGAACCAAGGCTTTCCATCTATTTCTTCTTCAACATGAGCACAAAATGCCGCTGATTATGGATCTTCACCGGAATGGGATAAATATAATTCTTATATGAATGTTGTATCATAGATGACAAGGTGGCCAATGCATCAGCAAACTCATTCTGAACTCTGGGCACATGTCGGAATTCTATCTTTGTGAACCTCTTTCTCAATTCCTACACATGGTGCATATATGGCAATATCTTGGAAATCTTGGTGGCCTACTCTCCTTGTACCTGGTGCACAAGCAAATCTAAATCGTCGATCACCAGCAACTCCTGAATGTTCATGTCGATTGCCATATTGAGCCCTAGTATGCAGGCTTCATATTCCGCCATGTTGTTAGTGTAGGGAAATCTGAGTTTAGCAGATACCGGATAATGTTGACACGTTTTTGATACCAAAACTGCTCCAATACCCACTCCTTTAAAATTTGTAGCTCCGTCAAAGAACATCCTCCAACTGTCGTATGCTTTGGTAATGTCTTCCCCTACGAACGACACTTCTTCATCAGGAAAATATGTTTTCAAAGGTTCGTATGCTCCTCCCATCGGATTTTCAGCAAGGTGAACTGCCAATGCTTGTCCTTTGACCGCCTTTTGAGTTACGTAGATGATATCGAACTCACTTAACAGTATCTGCCATTTGGCAAACTTTCCAGTCGGCATGGATTTCTAGAATGCATACTTTAGAGGGTCCATCTTGGATATGAGGTAAGTAGTGTAGGCACAAAAGTAATGCCTCAATTTCTGAGTTGTCCAGGTCAAAGCATAGCAAGTGGTTCCAGCAGAGAGTACCGTGCTTCATAAGGTGTAAATTTCTTACTCAAGTAATATATGGCTTGCTCCTTTCTTCCGGTCTCGTCATGTTGTCCCAAAACATATCCAAAGGCTCCATCCAGTACAGGTAGATAAAATAGCAAAGGTCATCCTGGTTCTGGCGGGACCAGAACTGGTGGTGTGGACAGGTACTCCTTGATCTTGTCAAAAGCTTTCTGACAATCCTCGGTCCAGCTTGCTTCTGCATCTTTCCTCAGCATCTTGAAGATGAGTTCACATATGACTGCGGATTGTGCTATGAAGCGACTGATGTAGTTGAGGCATCCTAGGAAGCTCATCACGTCCTTTTTGCTATTAGGTGGTGGTAACTCCTGAATAACCATGACTTTAGATGGATCTAGCTCGATCCCTAGATGACTGACGATGAATCCCAATAACTTTCCTGCAGGAACCCCGATGCACAATTTGCGGGGTTCAGTTTCAAGTTGTACCTCCTTAGCCTATCAAAGAACTTTCTTAGGTATGCTATGTGATCTGCGGCCCTCTTAGATTTGATAACGACGTCATCCACATATACCTCTATTTCCTTGTGTATCATATCATGGAAGATGGTTGTCATGGCTCTCATGTAAGTAGCCCCATGTAACAGTATACACCCCAAGGTGTAATAAAAGCTATCTTCTCTGCATCTTCTTTGTCCATACAGATCTGGTAATATCCCGCAAAGTAATCTACAAAGGATTGGAGTTCATGCTTGGAGTAGTTGTCGATCAAAATGTGTATGTTTGGTAGTAGGATGTCGTCCTTGGGACTTGCTCTGTTTAAATCCCGATAGTCAACACACACTCTGACTTTCCCATCTTTCTTCGGAACTGGCACAATGTTAGCTAACCAAGTTGGTCACTCAACCACCCTGAGAACTTTGGCTTTAATCTGCTTGGTAACTTCTCCTTGATTTTCAAGCTCATATCTGGTTTGAATTTTCTGAGTTTATACCTCACTGGCGTACACATGGGATTAGTAGGCAACTTGTAAGCTACTATGGACGTGCTCAAACCGGTCATATCATCATATGACCATGCGAAAATGTCCTCATATTCTTTTAAGAAATGGATGTACTCTTCCTTCTCTGTTGGTGACAAGTGAATGCTGATGCGCATTTCCTTAATGGTCTCGGCGTCCCTCAAATTTACTACTTTGGTTTTGTCCAGATTGGACTTAGGCTTATTCTCAAAGTTTTCAAATTCTCTGACAACTTTCTCATGTATCTCATCTTCTTCATCTGAATAACTGTCCTTGTGTTGCGTTGTCTCATTACATGTCACAGTCACTGGTTCGTCAGAAAAAGTGTAGAAATAGTAATGAATAATAAAGAGCAAATGTATTGGAGAATCGAAAAATCATCCAGACAAGTACGACTGGAAGAATCGAGCATTTATTTTGAAACAAGTAAATCTTAAAACAAAATTACTGGAAATCTTAAATGCCTAGAATGGCTATAGAAGTAAAATCTGCCAAGCTACCAAGGGACTCGGTCGACTCAGGATGGTGTGGCGGTCTAGTTCCTGAGAACAACTCCCTTCTTTACGGTTTGAATAGCGAGGCCTTCTTCCTCCTCCTCCTCCTCCTCCTTAATTATGGTACTGCACTCCATGCCTTCATCCTCCAAGAACAAATTCTTCAACCCAGCTAGTGCTTCCTCTTCTGCAGTCCCCCATATCATATTAGCTTGGTGAAAATCTTGCTCTAAGCATGGCACTGGTTGCTTGAGAGGGTAATATGGTCTACGCCATGGAGGCGACCAATCATTGTATTCCTTCCATGTGTACTGATATCTGAACCCAAAGGTGGTACCATGATTTTTCAGCCGTATCAGTTTAGTGATACCCTGTAAGTTCTTTCCCAACCCATTGTTGGGTTCATATCCAGACCAGGCCAATATGCTCTCTATTTTACAACTCAACCATTTATCCTTGTCGACAGCATTAACCCGTTCAGTGTGATGATAGGTTTCCCCTTCTAGCCTTCTTCTATGTCCAATAGCCGGGATGGTTTGACTAGTGTAAATAGGGTTACTCCCATCTCCATGAATGATCACCTCCTGACGATTACATTCAAACTTCACGGTTTGATGTAGTGTGGAAGGCACGGCTCCAGCAGCATGGATCCATGGTTGGCCCAATAGAAGATTATATGAGGCTGGTATGTCAAGCACCTGAAACTCGACATCGAAACAAGTTGGCCCCATCTGCAAGCAAATGTTGATTTCCCCAATTGCGGCCCTTTGGGATCCATCGAAAGCTTTCACGTTCATGCTTCCTACCTGTATTTCATGAAAACCTTTGTCCAACCTTTTCAGAGTGTCCAACAGACAAATATTGAGGCTTGAACCTCCGTCAACCAAGACTCTGACAATGAATTTGTCTTCAAATTGCACTATAATATGCAATGCTCGATTGTGATTCAACCCCTCATGCGGTAGCTCATCTTCGTGGAAGATAATCTTATGACTTTCCAGTACTTGCCCTACCATATTGGCCATTTCTCCACCAGTGATGTTATTGGGTACATACGCTTCGCTCAGCACTTTCATTAAAGCGTTCTTATGCGCCTCTGAATTTTGCAACAATGACAGGATAAATATTTGAGCTGGGGTTTTGTTCAGATGGCCAATAATGGAATACTTCTTTGCTTGTAACTTGCTCTACAGGTCATCTGGCCATATCTCAATGACGGGCTTCCTGGTAGTGGCATCCTTGCTTGATCCTCCCAAATGTTCAGGTGTATAGACTATTCCAGTCCTAGTCATTCCTTGTGCAGCATTAGATTCTTCTACCTTGGCCTTCCGTTTTTGCCGAGCCTCGGCAACGTAATCCCAGGGTATTTCTTTTGATTTGAATGGAGGTGTGGTTGATACTGTCACACTGAAAGGTGTGACCACTTCTACTTCAAATGGAGCGGGGGTGGCCACAGGCGAAGCCACCTCTACCTCAAATGGAATTGATGCAGTTATCTCAACCTCGATTGGTGACTAAGTCTGTACCACAATAGGAGTAACTGTGACTACAACTTTAAAGTCACGCCTTCTTGAATAAGCCCAAGCGACCCCTCAGGGTCCCATTCTTCGTTTGGCTCTATCACATGTACTCTACCACCTCTATGATCAGGGAGGGGGTTGTTGAGGACATTAGGTGCGACTTCCTTCACCTGTATGACCTTGTTGTCAATTAGTATTTGGATCTTATCCTTCAATGTTTGGCACTCATCAGTGGTGTGCCCCTTTATATCGGAGTGGTACGCACAAGTTTTGTTTGGATTGACCTATTGGGATGGATTTTCTAATGCCACAGTGGGAACAGGAGTGACGTAACCCGCTGCTTTCAACCTTTCATACAACTGGTCGATAGGCTCATCAATGGCGGTGTATTGTCTGGGTGGCTTGCGGTCGAAGTTGGATCTTGGTCTTGGATAATTTTGGCAAGTTGGTGGTGATTGAAAATGGTATGGTTGGGAGTTATAGGTGTGGTGGACAGTGGTTGGTTGGGAAGTCTGGGGGGGAGTTATAGGTGTGGTGGATAGTTGGTGGTATTGTCTGGGTGGCTGATTGTAATGCCTTATTTGTGGCCTGTAGTACCTCAAAATTCATTACCATCCCGCTCTTGATTCCTTCTTCGATTCTTTCTCCGAGTTTGATGATATTAGAGAATTTACGATTTTCAATAACCATCAACCTTTCATAATATTGTGGATCTTATGCTTTGATGAAGAACTTGTTCATTTGTTCCTCGTCCAAAGATGGCCTGACCTTGGCTGTTTCCGATCTCCAATGGGTAGCATACTCGCGGAAGGTCTCGGTGGGCTTCTTCTTGAGATTCTAGATATAGAAAACATCTGGTGCATTTTCTGTGTTGAACCTGAACCGGTCCATGAAATCGGACGCCATACTTACCCAACTGGACCATTTCTTAGGGTCTTGGCTGATGTACCAAGGCAAAGCATCCCCAGTAAGACTCCTTATAAAGAGTTTCATTCGGATCTTTTCATCTTTCCCGACTCCAACAGGCTTGTCACAATAGGTTCTCAAATGAACCCTGAGATCACCCATACCATCGAGCATCTTGAACTTGGGAGGTTTGTACCCCTCTGGCAGTTCTACGTCTGGTTGTATGCATAGTCTTCATAGTTCAAACCTTCTATCCCTTTGTCGCCTTCAACACCCTGAACTTGGCTCGTCAACTTTTTGAGTTCTTCAGCCATGTTTTTAATGAGTAGGTCCTTCTTAGAGGATTCCGGTGTATAGGAGATTGGTTGGATAGAGTCAGGTACATTTTCCACATATATAGGGTTGCTTTGATGGGTGCCAAGGACTTGGGTGTAATGATGGTCATTGGTGGAGTTTTTGGGATCGGGAATGGGTTGTGGTGTGTTTTGGGGAGTATGGTAAGTGGTGGTTGGTGGGTACTGAATTGGTTGATGGTGATATTGTGGCAGAGTTGGTATTGGCAATTGTTTGAGATTTTGGGGTGGAGTTGCGTATTGATTAGGTGCAGGAGGATTTTGTGGATGTTGGTTTCGTGTGTTTTGGGGAGGTACTAGGTTCTTTTTGTTTTGTTGGTGGATGTCGGGGACATTTAAGGTGTGTGACAAGTTTGCCAAGTTGCGAACCTGCTCAAGTTCTCCTTGCAGTTCTAATATCTTTTGTTCCAGTCTCAATACTAGATCGTTTGGGGCTGGAGTACTATGACCATCTGAAGTTTCTGCGTTCTCAATATTCTCCTTTCGGATACCACTTAAGTCATCCACTTTTGCTTTCCATCTGACTTTTGTATTGCTTGGAGGAGAAAGAGGTGGAGGGCCTCTAGATCTGGTGTGATATGCTGATGAGGCCAGTATGAGTGAACCAACCTAAGGGGACATGAATAATCAAAATAAGCAAAAACAAAAGGTAACAAGTCAGTGAGGATTCTGAAATGTTTGCAGTATTTAAACACATATTGCAAAAATGTAAATTCGTGTCTTAATTTGGGAACCTCGTTATGCCCGAGGTAGGCCTAGTGACAAATAGATTTGGAGAACTTTAGATTACAATAAATGCTTCATTTCATAATGTAAAAATAGACGAATCACAAAACGACACTAAGATAATAGGAAAAATAAGCCACTACTGGCACTTAGCCTTATTACATTTTAGGAAAGCAAATAAATCTGTCCTATTTGGTCCCAGAAGTACTTTCCCATATTCGATCTTCCTGACTCCATCATATAGGTCCCCCAGCTCGCGCAGACCCAGCAGCAAGTAGGCTCTGGCCAGATGTCCTCCTTCAGCGTTCTGGCAATCCTCGATCCTCTTTATGATATTACCTTCCAGCTCCACTATTCCTCGCTCCAGATATTCCAATTTCCTTTTGGAAGTGACTGCCATCTCTTTCCATTCTTCAATCAACCTCACATTCCTCTAATGTATTTCCCGATGCTCATTCTTAGAGTCGTGGACCCTCTTGCGTAGCCTATTATATTTGACTTGAGCTTCAGCTTCTTCGTCTATGATCCTATTCCCTCAACCGGCTCCTGGCATCACCATTACTTTTAGATTGTCCTCTAACCATGCTGGGTAGAGAGGCTCACACCCCGCATGATACCTATCTAGCTCAACGATGTTCTTTTCCACAATGATCTTGCAGTGCCACATGTGCTGAGCTTGGCATTTGTAAGGGACGTCATCGTCTTGAAAGTCTGCCCTGAAATGACTCATCTTGGCAACCCTTGGTACAACTTGTTTCCTGCCTGCTTGCCTCATAACTCGGATATGGACATAAGGGTATATTCCTATCAACCCAATCAGTACCAGGTGTGGAGCGTCCCTGGATCTGATGATGAATTCGTCTGTTGGGAACCATTCAAAAATCCATTGCACCTGTTCTTCGGTCAGATTGTCGAAGAACTCTACCCATTCTTTGGCACTTTCCGACTAAGCAAACCTGTTTGGGATGTAAGTCATCTGCTTGGGGTGATGGAAGGTAATATGGTTGTTCCAAGCTTTCGCAGAAATTTTTGGCGATAATGACCCTTTTGAAAGTGTTCTAACAACCACAACTGCAGCAACAAGTTACAACCCTCGAAATGCTTGAACCCTCTTTGACAGCGCTCCAGAGCCCTGTAGATGTCGGCTATGATCATGGGGACTATATTGTATGTCTGTCCATTGATCCCTTCCATCAAAGTCTTGGAGACCATGGCCAACCTAGTGTGGATTCTTTCCATTTTCATTGGGAATACTATCAGGCCTAAGAAGCATACAATGAACACGAACACTCTGCGGTGGATGTGGCCCAAAGAAGTGAGAGAGAGCTCATCATGGTAGGTACGGTAGGACTTGATATGGCCATACCTCTCATACAGATATTTGAAGGGTATGTAAGATTCCTTCAGGCATACCAGTTCAGCATTTTTCTTCAACCCCATTATCTTTAAGAACCCTTTACTGGTACGGTTCTCCGACACCAATAACCCGGGACTATCCCAAGTCAACCCTGCAAGCCCTTCAATTTCTTCTAGAAGTGGTGTTATTTCTATGTCGCCAAAACGGAACACAGACCTCTCACTGTCCTAGAACAGAGTGGCAGCCTCGATCAACTTGTTGTTTGACTCGATGTCTAGCAGGGAGGGCAAGTTACCCAGGTACTTTCTTACATGTTTCTTTTCACTTGAGGAAAGTTCCTCCCACCAATCTACCAGTAATGGTGGGATGTTGCTAACCATACCGAATCTGGGGACCTCGTGCCTCATTTTCTACAAAACAAAAGGGCTAGGCCTTTCTCCCTCACCAAACTCGACTATTTATACATTCATGATTAGCACATTGGCATTTAGTTCTCCAAATTAATGCACAGAACGTGGTTGTGTCCGTTGGGATTATGGAAACCCCGATGGACTTTTGGATAAGGCTAATCTTAAAGGATCATTATATGGACAACATAATTGATCCGACTAGGTTTGACCATGATGCATGCACAATTTGATTAGAGTAAGGTTACTATGGGGGTTTAAACTGGTATCCTCAAGCAGAAAACTTGAGGGGGAAAGGCAAGGAACCGTCGACTTCACCGCTGATCGACTAGTTTTACCGCAAATAAGCCTTTCCGAATTTAAGGGTAATAAATAGGAAGAGCGCAACCACTCATCAAGCGTTGCTATAGGATTTGATACGCACGAGTGGAATATGATGTGGAGCATGATTTATGCAGCAATAAATAGCATGTAGTCAAGTATTTGCACTTAGGAAAAGTAAATACAGTATTTAAATAATTGAAAGACAGTTACAGAAAAGAAAACAAAGAGACAAGTCAGTTTCAGGAATAAAAGAATCATAAATGCTTAAAAGAAAATAAACAGTTAAATCCAAATAAGGGGAAAAGGTATGGGATGAAACATGCTTGGACTAATTCACAAAAGATAAGTCCGTTATGGTAAGAGCCTAAAGGTATCCCTAGCAGAGTCTCCATGCTGTCGCCCCCCCTTTCCCTTGAGAACAGGGAAATCCGGGTTTCGACATTCATGTGGGTAATAACTCATTTCCTTTTCGGGAATTTAGGTATTTTGAAGAGTCGCCACCTAACAAATTATGGTGCGTTACGGAACCTAGAGTGATTAACTCTTAGATTGTTTGCATTATCATAGATTTAGGGTAAGGACTCGAAATAACCTTAAGGGTAGGTGTTAGAACCCCTCTCGGTCCACAATGGTAGGTCCCGGCCGAACTTATACTTATGAACTAGTCCTTTAACAAATGAATAGTAAAAAACACATAATTGTAAATAAAAGCATGTTGGACATTGTATGGCTCAAATAATAAGACAAAGAATTTGAACAAGTTGCATATAAAAGAGTAAAGTTTAAACATCTGGAAAAATGGGTCCTAGGTTGGTTAGCCTACAAGATCATCCCACACAATGCTCGGTAAACACTCCTCAATGAGGGGCTACACGTGATATTAGCGCGTAGTCATCATATCCTTTCTACCCAATTCCCTCCCCTTGGTCATAGCCTAAAACGTTCTAGAAACCTTAAAAAATGTCCTATGCGTGCACTACCCGCCCCTTCCTCGTGGACCTGGAGGTATTTTAGGACCTTTATTTTTGGACAGTTCCAGACCATCCTAAGGTTTTAAAAGGATAAAATTCTAGGCGTCAGTCAAGAACAGTTAAGACTGCATTTAAAGGGAACAAGTTATAGGTCCACAGTTACCTCTACAAATATAACATGTAAATGAACGCCTTCAAACAATAGTCAGGTACTTTAAGAGAAAATCCTAGAACATGATATCTAGGTGAGCAGGGATTACACAGTATGGAATTAGGATAAAGTGTCAAAACCCTATTTGGCTTGCCTACTGATTTAAACCTGTTAAATTTGGACAGTTTTAAATAACAAAAGCACAGTTTCAGAGTTGCAGAATTTAAATCGCCCTATAGGCTTGCCTAAACGCAGACCAGTGATGTCCTAAGAGCATGATATCTACATTGATGCGGTAAAACAATAAACAGTTTTAAATAGATACTTGAGATCCTATAGACATATTTTGGACACTTAGTAAATTAAGGCAGTGTTTGAAAACTCATTAAAGAGGCGGACAGTTGATTAAACCAATTCAAAAAGAACTAACATGGATTAAACTGGTTTGTTTAACTAAATTGATTTTAAGTTCTATAGGCAAGATTTTTAATTTTAATTCCTATAGGCATGGTATCTAATTGTTAGGAGCTGATTTTCGAACTTATAGGCATGATTTCTAGTGAAACGAATGTAGATACATGTAGTGGCAGAAATTGAACTCAATCACTTTACACTTTACAGGCATGACATATAATTATAAAGTTGATTTTAACCCTATAGACACTCTATTATTGAATCCATCTAGATCCTATAAGCATGGTTTCTAATATCGTGAAAGCAAAGCAAACATAGCAAAGTATTAACATTATCCTATAGGCATGGTATCTACCCGAGTTACCCAACAGATATGTAGCTACCCAGCCCTTTTTAATGATCACCCCAATGTTGTTTACAAATAATTATTACAGACCAGCTGAATAAATTACATAAACAATAAAGAAAAAGAAGAAGTTAACTATAAGGAGCCTGAAGCAGGACCAAATGACTTCCCTAGGCCTCCAATAGCCTCAAATGCCAAGGTTCCATAGACAGTATCTTGTCTAGGTGTGTCAGAGTTCCCTAAGGACCTCAAGGATCCCGGGCAGTGCTCACACCTAGACTTTTCTCAAACAAGAACTATTTTAAGTACAGTGTGGAATGGCCAGCTCTGACATGCCAGAGTTCAGAGAAATCTCAAGGATCTCAAGGCAGTACACATGCCAGAGGGGCAGAACCTAATATTCTAGGAGTAGTGTGAGAGTGCTTGACATAGTTTTGTTTTGAAAATAGTACAGAGATGGCTTCAGAAGTAGAAAAGTTTTTTTTCTTTTCAAAAAACAGTAAATAACTTAGTAGAAACATACATACTTAGAATCGAGGATCTTGGAGACTTAGTAAATAATTTAGAACATAAATAATAGTTGGCCTATCTTGAACATGATTTAAGATATAGTTTGGACATGCTAAGTAAAGAAGTAAGCAAATTGTAAAAAATGCATTGAACATGATAGAATTTTAGACATATTAAGCATAGGAGTAAGCAGGAGAGAGGGCAGAATGTAAAATATACATTGAACAGGACAAAACTTTAGACATGCTGAGCAAATAGATAAACAAGAGTACAAGTTGAAATCATAATTGATGGACTAATGCAGGAATGAAACACATAGGGTTTGATTTTCAAAACTTAATTAGGGACATACCAGTTAAGGAGAGCAGACACAAAGTATAGAGCAGTGTAGTGCAATAACTAGCTTTGGCTTACAGCCAGCTAGTTCAATAGAAGTAGCAAGTAACAGAAAAAGAGCAGAAAGCTTAAGTATAAGAGAGAGTTTTTGAACTAGTGTTCGTTGTTATTCTATTTGAACTTAAAATAAGAGGAGGTTTATATAATAATCAAAAGCTTGACACATAAGGTAAGAGATCAATTAAGTAGTAAATCAGGGAAGTCATACGTAAATCAGCAAGATCCTCCCTTAATCAAGGGACAGTTCAATCAACGGTAAAATATACTAAGTATTTAAGAAAAAGAATAAAGTAAAGTTTTGATATAGAATAGGTAATTAGGGGTCAATGCACAATAGTTTAATTAAGGAAACAAATTAATAAATAATCAGCGGAATACAAACATGGCAGGGAAAAACAATTAAGGCAGGCAAATTCAATCAAATTGAGTAAAGAGGTAAGAATCAAACATTTAAAGGAAAGTGTTCAAATTAAACCAGGAATTAAATGATTCAGAATAATCAAGGGTTCAGTCAAAGAGAAAGTCATGGAAGAATCAACATGTTTAGCATATAAAATGAGGTAAAGCATAAGTAGTCAGGAATCGATACATGATTTTAACAAAACAAAAGTTAAACAACACTGATTCAAGGAGAAGTATACAAGTCTCGCACGAATGGTCAGTATGAACACAAGTACATAATATCAGTGAAAGTTCGAACTAGGAAAATTCAGTAGAAGCATATTAGGACAAGAAAATCATGAGAAGTCACAAGAACCCAAGACAAGAACACAATTAGATGTACCAATAGCCAGAAATCAAACCAAGAACCCCAAACAGGCTAGGGTTGTAGCAAGTTCATAAAATCAGTCAAAATGTATGAGAAGCAGACATTTAAACACAAAGAATCATCGAACAAATTCTAAAAAAAATTCCGAAGACCCTAATTTTAGAAAAAGATGAAAATCACTTGAAATCATACGATTCTTGTAAAGAATCTCAAGGCTATTATAACACTCACAGGAAACAAACTCAAATCACCTTAGATCTGTACAGATCTAGGAGGTTTTTAGAAAAGAAATTAGGGTTTCAAAGAGAACCATACAGAAATAAAAAAAACCTGTTTAGAAAATCATAGATCGTGGCTAATATAGGACGATCTCACTCAAAATCACACAAGAATGGCCTGGAATAAGCGAGAGATGAACCCTACATGCAAGTCGACATAACTCTGGTCCCTTGAGGGCCTTAAAGATGGCAAGCATGACAGGACAAAGGCCATTGGAGGCCTTAGAGGTGGTGAGAGGTTACCGGAGATAGCCATAGATGGGGGTCAGTGAGATTGGGGATTAGGGTTAGGGTGAGAGCGTTTGAGAGCAGAGAGGATTTTAGGGCGGCGGTGTAAGGTGGGAAATGGTTAGGGTTTGGGGGGTATAAGTTAGTTTATTTTAGGTAATGGGAGATATGAACTGTTGATCAAAATGATCAACGACCAGGATCTAACAAGAGCCGAGTCGGGTAGGTTTATTAGGGTCAGACGGGTATTTGGGCTTGGGTAACTTAATCAAAAATTGGGCTGGGTATTGGGGCTGAAATTGAATGAAATTAGGCTAGATTTTAAATAGTCATTTTAACACAATATAATTTATAAGAAATAATAAATAATTTCTGAAAAAATAATTTCATGTACTAAAATGATTTAAAATAGTTATTTAATATTTTAAAAATATAAAAGTTTATTTTATGCATCAACAATGTAATTATGCATTAATAGGGCTAGTATTGCAAATATATGCGAATTAACTTAAAAAATGTAAATGCAATTATAAAAAATGCACAAAAAATATTTAAATAATATTGTGGCATAAATATAGAATTTAGATGACTAAATCACCACAAAAAGTAATTTTGAAGGATAATTATTGGAAATTTTATAAGTAAAAAGGGAAGAAACAAATCAATTTGAAGGCTTTAAAATTATAGAAAAATTATAAAAATGCTTATGCATGCTTATATATGCATATATGCTATTTTGAAAGTATATATACATATTAAAAATATGTAGGAAAAAATTGGGTATCAACAATCTTCTACAATATTCACTGCACCACCAACCTCTACTACGGCACAACCAACAGTGCCTAGATCCTGTTTCGAGCCGTCAGCCTTCACTTTCCAAGTACCACAATTCAAACTGGACACGACTCATGTCACCCCGAATTCCCACCCTCAGCACCCTCTATATGAGCCTACCGTGGAACAAGAGAAAACTGCGAAGAACCCCGAGAAAGAAGAGATAACTTGGAAAATAAAAAGCATCGAACAAAGTCTCAACAACATACAAGGCCTGAGTGGTCAGAAGAGTGCATCCTATGCCGACCTGTGCATGTTTCCTCATGTTCATCTGCCCATCGGCTTTAAGACGCCAAAATTCAAAAAGTATGACGGACATGGAGACCAGATTGCCCATTTGAAAACATACTGCAATCAGTTATGAGGAGCGGGCAGAAAGGAAGAACTTTTGATGGCCTACTTCAGGGAGAGCTTAACCGGAATCACATCGGAATGGTATATGGACCAGGACATCTCCCGTTGGCACATATGGGACGACTTGGCTCGAGACTTTGTCAGACAGTTCCAGTACAATGTGGACATAGCTCCAGATAGAAACTCTTTGTCCAATCTCAAAAAGAAATCTTCCAAAAGCTTCCGAGAGTATTCTATCAAATGGCGTGAATAAGCGGCCAGGGTAAAACCCCAATGGATGAGACCGAGATGGTCAGTGTCTTCTTACAAGCCTAAGAGGCTGATTATTTCCAGAACATGATGTCTGCCATGGGCAAGCCGTTTGTAGAAGCCATAAAGATTGGGGAAATGGTGGAAAATGGTTTGAAAACGGGTCGCATCATGAGCCAGTTGGCTATAAGAGCCACTTCTCAAGCAATCTAGAGCGGGTTGGGGGTGTAGCAAACTAGAAAAAGAAAGAATAGGTAGCAATGATGGCTTCAAGTTTGAGAAATCCTCGTCAACCCTGAGGTTACTTTGGTTCCCCTTCCAGCACCCCGCAACATTACTACCCCCACCAAGATGCGGCATATGCCATGACTCATCATCCTTATACAGTAATGAACGCCTAGCCATACACTCGGCCGCAACAACATTACAATTAGAACCGAGCTCCACCTCCAAGAAACAACTCTCCTCACCAGGCCCCGTATAATCCACGTCCGCCATAGAATAATTATCCATATAACGCCCGTCCCCGTGAGTAACCCAAAAAAACTAACTTTACACCCATCGGTGAATTGTATTCCAGCCTCTTCCCAAAGTTGGTCCAAATGGGCATGTTGCATCCCGTACCTCCAAAAAAGCAAAACCTAGAGCACCGTCCTACCGACCCGGTACCAGATGTGCTTATCCCTCAGGGGCGGAAGGGAACGACATTGAAAATTGTTGGACCCTTAAGAGGGTGGTCGAAAATCTGATAGAACAGAAGCGGGTAGTGTTGAGGGATGAAGAAGTCCCCAATGTAACTAATAACCCATTACCAGCTCATAACAACGGGCCATTTATTGGGATGATCTCTGAGGACAAAGAGTTTGACCTATCTTTTGAAAGCTTTCATTGCCATTTCCAAAGTTGAAAAGAAACCCAAAGCGGCGGCAAAGCAAGACAAAGATGAGAAGAAGATCAACTCCACTGCCAAAGCACAAAAAAGGCTGTGGAAACCAAGACAGGGGCAGTACCTCCTAAATATGCCATTCTCTATGTTCCTAGGGCACCCAAAAAGGAACAGTTTGTGTTGAGTCCTCCCAAAAGGTTTGAGCAAAACAAGGTTACACTGAGGGTACCAAAGATGTACATACTGAAATCATGGGGGATTAGCTGCACACCACAGAATCCCATGAAAGACCCCACTGCCATCCCCTGGAACTACAATAAAGCAGTGGTAACATATAAAGGAAAAGAAATCATGGGGGAAGTGAATGAAACGAACCCGTCTGGGAAGTACCTCAACTTGGAAGAATTGAACAAGACCAAGCAGAAGCGTTTTCCGCTTAAAAAGCCAGTTAATGCTGAGGAGGTAGAGGAATTATTCCGAAAGATGAAAACCTCGGACTATGCTGTGATTCATCAACTTAGGAAGTCGCCCTCTTAAGTCTCACTTTTGTCCCTATTGATAAGCTCGAATGAGCATCAGAAAGTGTTGTTAAAGATGCTTAATGAGGCATATGTTCCGATTGATACCACAGTTGAACAATTGGAAAGAATGGCGGAATTATTTTTTAAAGTCAACCGAATCTCATTCAGCCAAAATGACTTGCCTCCGGAGGGGGCTGCCCACAATAAAGCTCTTCATTTGACCGTCAAGTGTGAAGGATACTACGTGAAAAGAGTTATGTTGGATGGCGGATCTGGGGTTGACATCTTCCCTCTCTCAACCTTACAAAGTATGGAAATTAGGACTGAAAGGATTAGACCCAACAATGTCTGCGTACATGCTTTCGAAGGCGTCAAGAGGGATATGTAGGGGAGATTGATTTGGTCCTAACCATCGTCCCTGTGGATTTTGAAGTGACATTTTAGGTTTTGGACATGGACACTTCCTACAATTTTCTCCTATGAAGGCCTTGGATCCATGATGCAGGAGTTGTACCCTCTACTCTCCATCAAATGGTTAAGTTCGAACATGAAAACCAA
Source organism: Nicotiana tabacum (assembly GCF_000715075.1). Lineage (NCBI taxonomy): Eukaryota > Viridiplantae > Streptophyta > Magnoliopsida > Solanales > Solanaceae > Nicotiana > Nicotiana tabacum. The sequence goes on from NC_134089.1 coordinate 61,569,921, forward strand.
GAAATAGTGGTCCACAGGGAGGATGAGCAGTCAATCTACATGGACCCATCAGTCCCATGTTTGGAAGCTAAGGAAGGTAGTGAGCACATAGTCTACCAAGCTTTTGAGATCGTGGTCGTGGACCAGTGTGAGGAAGGAACCCCGTGTCCTCAACCCTATTTATCAAACGCATCAATCATGGTTTCCAGTAAAATGATCAAACATGGGTACAAGCCCGAGTGAAGGCTCGGGGTATCTTTGCAAGGCATCATAGAGCCCATCACTTTGACTGCCAGTGAGAAATTCTTTAGCGTAGGCTTCCAAGATACAAAAGCCGACGTAAAATGGGCTAATGAACATAAGAACAATGGGTGGGTCCTGCCTCAGCTGGTCCCACATCTCACCAGAACGTTTGTTAAGCCAGGGTACATAGAAGAAGAAGAAGAAGAAAAGGCCTTCACGACCGAAGAAATTGAGGACATCTCTGGGCAATGAGGTAAATGTTATATGAGGTTCACATGGTCCAACCGGGTGAAGGCTCCAGCACTGCTAAGGTGTAATATATGGGTCCAAATGCCAAGCTTCAAAATTGGAAGGCTACTCCATTCCCAGTCAGGCGGGAGTCCCGGTAGTTTAGTCTTGCCATCTTTTTTGCATTCTGAGTTATTTCAAGGTGTAACTTGAATGTTTTAGTTTATTGTCTTTTAAATTCCAATGTAAACCCTCCTATCTTCAAATTCAATGAAATGAAATCAATATTTCATCGTCTATGAATCTCTTTTCATTTTCTCTTTCTGATTTTTGTTATTTTTCTTATCTTTCTTTTCAGTTCTAATAATGCGGACTTAATTAACATGACATGCTTGCGGACTTCATGCCTAGATATTAACACGCTGTCTAACTGTAAAATAATGAATCAATAACTAGAATATGATGAAGATGAGGCTTTCAGGGAAATAAATTGAGAACCGGAACAATTTGAGAATAAGCCTAAGCCAAACTTAAATGAAACCGAGTCAATTAATTTGGGTAGTCCGGAAGAGGTCCAGGAAACCGTGATAAGCATTCACGCTGATGAAAGAACTAGAGATGCATTGATCTAACTTTTGTTCGAATTCAAAGACGTGTTTGCCTGGTCCTATGATGATATGCCAGGATTGAGTGTCAACTTGGTGGTGCACAAATTACCAACTTATACCGATTATCCACCTTTCCAACAAAAGTAGAGAAAGTTTAAAACATATATCAGTGACAAGATTAAAGAAGAAGTCACCAAACAGTTAAAAGCCAGTGTGATCTGAGTGGTCCGGTACACCACATGGTTGGCCAATGTGGTCCCAGTGCCAAAGAAAGATGGGAAGACACGAGTGTGTGTTGATTACTGGGATTTGAACAAAGCAAGTCCCAAGGACAACTTCCCATTACCAAACATCCACATTCTTGTTGACAATTGTGCCAAACATGAGATACAGTCTTTTGTGGATTGCTATGCTGGGTATCACCCGGTTCTAATGGATGAAGAAGACACAGAAAAGATGGCTTTCACCACACCCTGGGGTACTTACTGTTACAGAGTCATGTCGTTCGGTTTGAAGAACACCGAGGCAACTTACATGAGATCAATGACCGCCATCTTTCATGACATGATATACCAAAGAATTAAGGTATATGTGGATGATGTGATCATTAAGTCCAAAACACAGGATGACCATATGCGGGATCTGAGAAAGTTCTTTGAGCATCTGCATAGGTATGACTTGAAGTTAAATCCAGCTAAATGCGTTCGAAGTTCCATCGGGGAAAATTTTGGGATTTATAGTCAGTTAGAGGGGCATCGAGTTAGACCCAACAAAAGTAAATTCTATTCGAGATTTGCCCCCTTCGAGAACCAAGAAAGAGGTTATGAATCTGTTGGGAAGATTGAATTACATCAGCAGGTTCATCGTTCAGCTGACTACCACCTGTGAACCCATATTTAAGCTATTGAAGAAAGATGCAGCAATTAGATGGACGGATGAGTGTCAAGAAGCTTTTGACAAAATCAAAAAATATCTGTTGAATCCACCAGTGTTGGTCCCACCCGTACCTGGAAGACCTTTGTTCTTGTACTTGACAGTGTTGGAATTTTTTTTTGGATGTGTTCTCGGGCAACATGATATGACTGGGAAGAAAGAACAAGCCATATACTATTTGAGCAAGAAGTTCACTAGTTATGAAGCCAAATACACTTTGTTGGAAAGAACTTGCTGCGCGCTAACTTGGGTCGCTCAGAAGCTTATGCATTAGTTGTTGGCTTATACCACCTACATCATAACTAGGTTAGACCCTTTGAAGTACATATTCCAAAAACCGATGCCCACAGGAAGGTTAGCAAAATAGCAAATACTGCTAACTGAGTTTGACATTATCTATGTCACCCGCACGGCAATAAAAGCTCAAGCCTTGGCGGATCACCTAGCTGAGAATCCGATTGATGGCGAATTTCAGCCCTTGAGTACTTACCTGTTGGATGAGGTAGTAAATTCAGTTGAGGTAATTTCAAAAGACACCAAGGCCTGAAAAATGTTCTTTGATGGAGCAGTAAATGCAAAAGGTGTCGGGATTGGAGCAATTTTTGATTTCGCCCACTGGTCAGCACTATCCGGCCGCAGCCCGGCTTCACTTCTTCTGTATGAACAACACTGCTGAGTATGAAGTGTGCATTATAGGCATGAACATGGAAGTTGATCTGGACGTGAAAGAATTGTTAATCATGGGGGATTCTGATTTAATCATTCGACAAGCTTAAGGTGAATGGGAAACCCGAGATGTCAAGTTTATCCCATACAGGCAACATGTAGAAGATCTCATCAAGCGGTTCAAATCCGTCGAGTTTAGGTACAATCCTCGATTCCACAATGAGTTAGCGGATGCACTAGCTACTTTGGCCTCGATGCTGCCGTATCCAGGCAATGTCCACATTGACCCACTGGAAATCCAAATCTGAGAAAGACATGGTTATTGCAATACAGTTGAGATAGAACCAGATAGTCAGCCATGGTATCATGATATCAAAAGATTCTTGAAAATAAAGGGATATCCCGAACAAGCCAGTGGAGATCAAAAGAGAACCATTAGAAGGCTCGCGAGTAGTTTCTTCTTAAGCAGAGAGGTTTTATACAAAAGAACTCCAAACTTGAACCTTTTAAGATGCGTGGATGCCCAAGAGGCTGGAGAATCATGAATGAAGTGCATGCGGGAGTATGCCGACCCCATATGAACGGATATATCCTTGCAAAGAAAATCCTCCGGGCAGGTTATTACTGGATGACCATGGAAATGATTGCTTTAGTTTTGTCCATAAATGCCATCAGTGTCAGGTACATAGTGACCTAATTCATGCACCACCTATAGAATTGCATCCGATGTCAGCATATTGGCCATTCGTTTCTTGGGGTATGGATGTCATTAGGCCAATCGAGCTGAAAGCTTCAAATGGACACATATTCATCTTAGTTGCCATTGATATTTTCACGAAGTGGGTTGGAACAGTCACTCTCAAAGCCGTCACCAAGAAAGCGGTGGTGGATTTTGTGCATTCCAACATTATCTGTCGCTTTGGTATTCCTAAGACTATCATCACAGACAATGCTGCAAGTTTGAATAGCCATTTGATGAGGGAGGTATGCGAACAATTTAAGATCACACATCGGAATTCTACCCCTTATTGGCCCAAAGCTAATGGTGTTGTTGAGGCGGCAAACAAAAATATCAAGAAGATCCTTAGGAAGATGATTCAAAGTTCCAGATAGTGGCATGAAAAGCTGCCTTTTGCATTGTTGGGATATCACACGACCATGCGCACATCAGTTGGGGCAACACCCTATCTATTGGTTTATGGAACTAAAGTCATAATACCTGCAGAAGTTGAAATTTTGTCTCTTCGAATCATCATTGAAGCTGAGATTGAGGATAATGAATGGGTCAAGACCCGTCTAGAACAACTAACCATGATTAATGAAAAGCGGATGACCGTAGTTTGCCACGGGAAGTTGTATCAACAAAGAATGGCCTGCGCCTACAACAAGAAAGTGCGGCCCAGAAACTTTGAAGTGGGGCAACTCGTCTTGAGGTGTATTCTCCCGTATCATAAGGACGCAAAAGGAAAATTCGCTCCAAATTGGAAGGGTTCGTACATTATAAGGAAATTGTTGCCGAAAGGGGCATTGTACTTGGGAGACATTGAAGGAAATGACCCCGAAATAGCTGTCAATGCAGACGCAGTCAAAAGGTATTATGTTTAACCCTTCTGCGGTACTGATATTCTCTGATTGGGATGATGAAGGATATCATTCTCGCTACCCAAATATTGTCAACCCTTTGCAAACCCTTTGAGCCAATTACCTTTCTTTGATTACCCTCTTTGGAACCCAAATATTGTAAAAAAAAAAAGAAAAAAAAAAAGAAAATCCAAAAACAATGTTTCTTGAACTACGTTCGACTTGATTCCAAAAGGATACGTCCTCTCTTTGGGGTTCAGTCACACCAAAATAAAAATCCATATTTCCCCAAAAGTTGAAACTGGGGAAGAAGTTATAATGGTTCGGTGATGGTTCGCCTGAAAGGTTCCAAAGTTGTAATTCAATCCAAATTCTTTACCCTAAATCCTGTTCAAGTTCTTCCGATCAATCGATAAAGATGTTCAAAATTGGGAGATACAGTTACTGGGATCCTATACATAAAAATGATAGAAATAAAATAAGAGAGTCTTATTGGTGAAAACACACACGGGCACCATAAGGCGATGGTAAGTAGAGAAATTGAGAATGAGAGAGTCTTGTTAGCGAAAACTAGCAAAAAACACTATAAGGCGACGGTGAGAAGAGAAATGAGAGAGGTCAGTTGGTGAAAACCCATAAAGGGCGCCACTGATCGAAAAGGGATCCCTTACAGCCATCGGTATTGATAGAGTCCTGGCAAGGTTTCTCGGGTTTTGAAGTATGAGTTATTATAGGTTTATGAGAGTTGGAAGGTTCACACATATCGGGTATCCAGTCCAAGAAGCATGTCATGTCCATTGAAGTCTGCATGCACTCCAGATAAGTCCCTCTATCCTTTCCCCAAAAGGGACACCTCTTGTTTAAAATTCATTATCATGTCCGTTATTTACTTTTCTTCTCCCTTTCGATCTAATTCTGTTCCGAAACTAATACAAAGAAAAGATGGCAAAATCGATTTACAAGGTTTTGTTTGACAAAAGCTAATGTTCAAGAAAGGCACTTAGCCTCAACAGGAGTATCAAGTCGACCTCGACTGGCCATGATGGCCGATGCTTCAAAGTCAAAAACTCTTGAAAGGAAGTAAATCAAAGTCAAATGCCCATACAGGCAAAATAAGACGGAAAAAGGCTAAGTCCCACCCGGGTAAATCATCATGAGAAGTTTGGGAAAAATCAGGACCCCCGGGGTTTAGAAATGAAACTAATTTCCAAAAAGAGCAAGCAAGCAATGAAGATGCTTATCGAAAGAGCAGGTCAAGATCAAGTGATTGAAACACTCAATGACACAACACCAACCACCGTCTCAAATTGACAAATTGTTCTTTGATTTGAAAACAGGGAAAACATGTACAATCCAAAACAACGTTGCAAGAAGTAGGTGCGATAAAAGCAAAGCATGCAAAGACCAAAACGGTTATGCAGCAAAGTTAACCCAAAAAGGGAAGCCCCCTCTGAAATCTTTATTCATTCTCCTAAATAAAATGAAAAGTGAAGTAAAAATAAAGAAAAGAGGAAAAATTCAAAATCATGGTAGTATATGGTTTCCAATCCCTAGCTGCGTCTTTTCCAATATAGGGTCTCACTACCTAGTTGATTCCGGCATAACCCAATGACTTTTCTAACATGGTGTACCACTCTCTAGTTGATGCCGGCATAACCCGATAACTTTCCAACATAAGGTCTTACTCCCTAGTTGATGCCAGTATAAACCGATGACTTTTTCAACATAGGGTCCCACTCCCTAGTTGATGCCGACATAACCCGATGACTTTTCCAACTTAGGATCCCACTCCCTAGTTGATGCCAGCATAACCCGATGACTTTTCCAACTTAGGGTCCCACTCCCTAGTTGATGCCAGCCTAACCCGATGACTTTTCCAACATATGGTCCCACTCCCTAGTTGATGCCGGCATAACCCGATGACGTTTCTAACATAGGGTCCCACTCCCTAGTTGATGCCGGCATAACACAGTGACTTTTCCAACTTAAGGTCTCACTCCCTAGTTAATGCAGGTATAACCCGATGACTTTTCCAACATAGGGTCCCACTCCCTAGTTAATGCTGGCATAACCTGATGACTTTTCTAACATAGGGTCCCACTCCCTAGTTGATGCCGGCATAACCCGATGACTTTTTCAACTTAGGGTCCCACTCCCTAGTTCATGTCGGCATAACCCGATGACTTGTCCAACATAGGGTCACACTCCCTAGTTGATGCCGACATAACCCGATGACTTTTCCAACTTAGGGTCCCACTCCCTAATTGATGCCGGCATAACCCGATTACTTTTCCAACATAGGGTCCCACTCCCTAGTTTATGCCGGCATAACCCGATGAATTTTCCAACATAGGGTCCCACTCCCTAGTTAATGCCGATATAACCTGATGACTTTTCCAACATAGGGTCCCACTACCTAGTTGATGTCGGCATAACCCGATGACTTTTTCAATACAGGGTCCCACTCCCTAGTTGATGACGACATAACTCGATGACTTTTCCAACATAGGGTCTCACTCCCTAGTTGATGCCAACATAACCTGGTAATTTTTCTAACCTAGGGCCCCAATCCCTGGTTGATTGCATTTTAGATATAGGGTCTCCTCTCCCTAATCTCTTTTCCCAAAGATACACAATCCTCACTTTTATTGTTTTCAATAAAGATGTAGTTTAGAATTTTGTTACAATAATTGACGAAATCTTCCTAGTGAAAACTATGGCAGAAAAATTTCGTTCGTTTGTTTGTTTTGGTGCCTGAGCAGGTTTTTACTTTGAGGCACAAGTTTCGAGACAACCAAAAGAAGAAGTCTCAATCCAGAATAAAAGAAAAAGATCAAAAGAAAAGAAGTGAACCCAAAGTGCAGAGGCGGAGAAAAGATGTGGACTGCTCAAGACATGATTGAAGTCACAAGCCTTGCAAGTCCCATTTTGATTCAAAAGCTGAAGAGGAATAAACTAGCACCTGCAGCTAACAAGAATCAAGATTCAGATCAGAGTCCGCATGAAGGACCAACCAAGACTCAAGATCAAGCTTTAGAAGGTTAATAGATAGGAATCTTGTAACTCGTAGCTGATAGACTTAGTTAGTTTAATTTTTCATTTTAATTTTGGTGTAATAAGTAGCTCAGCAAGCAGAAACAACAGCAACAACAGTGAAATCACAGCTATCCGATAGTCCCCAACTACCTAAACTTTCAGAACTATACTGACCTAATTCATTTAAAGCCAAGAATATGTAGGCAACCTCCAAAGCAAGGTTCAGTCAGACTTTTTCCAAAAAATGTTACCTAGGGAGTATTTAGACGGGAAAAAATCGCTCATAATTGCTCATTTTATCTTTGCCCGAAAACTCTTTGTATTTTCGAGCAAAGAGGGGCAGCTGTGAGCACGTGATTTTTGCCCTACTAAAAATACTCCTACAAAATTAAAGAAAATAGATTTTTTCCAAATTGTTTTCAATTTTATAGGATTTTTGTAGGATTTTTATTAATTGTTTTGCATTTTTTTGTTCACGTTTAATTTTGTTAAAATCATGAAAAATGCCCCCAAAAATGTCAAAAACTTCATGCATTGCATATTAGGTTTTGTATTCATATTTTAGGATTAATTGGTTAATTAATTGCTTTATTAAAATAAAAATCACAAAAATATTGTTCATTTTTATATTTTTAGCTTTTAATGTTAGATTAGTAATTTCCTCTTTATTAATTTAGGATTAATTAATTGGTAAATAGTATAAATAGATAACTAGTTTAATTTAGGATTTAATTAACTTAATTAGGCTTTTTTTAAAAAAATTAAGAAAAGAAAAAGAAACACAAAGAAAAAGGAAAATGGGAAAAGAAAATGATTTGGTCTTTTGATGTATTGGGCTACCCCAGAGAACAAATACAGTGGCCCAAATTTTAGTCCTACCCAATTCTGCCCCAGCCAGCCCAATTAAAATCTGCCCGGTTTGTCTCCCCATTACCCAAAACGACACCATTTATCCACCCCCTCTAATCCCAACTGTTGGATCCAACGGCTCACAACTGACTATTCCCTAACTATTTAAGTGTCTGAACCCCCCCCCCCCCCAAACCCTAGAGAACCGATTCATTTCTACCTCCCAACCGTCTGAAACACAAAACCTAGCCGCCCTATTATTCCCCATTGGCTCCGCCGTGGTCCACCGACCAGAAATCGTCCCACGGCGGCGGACCACCTCCAAAATACACCAAATTCATACCATATAATCCCTAACCTCTCCTCTTCCTTAATCCACCCTTATTTACCCCAAATTCCTCACCAAATCACTCAAAAACCCAAATCTGAAAAACATAGAAAACCTAGTCCAACCCCTTTCTGATTTTTTCCGTTTCCCATTCGAGTTTCAAGACTTGACTTGGGTTGAAACCTACGTCAGTTGGTCATTCTCAACAAGAACAATTGACTAACATTAATTTCAACCTATCTCAAAGCCTCTCAGATTTGTCGGGCTCCTCTTAGGCCTGTTAGGTATACTTTCGTTCTTCCTTTCTCCTTTCCTTCTATTTCTTTCCGATTGTGCATGTGATTGACCATGTTGTTTAGATTAATTAGTGTGTTATTCACTATTAGGTTAATTTTAAAAATTATGGGAACATGCTGAACTTTATGATTAGTTTAATTGTCTGAAAGTTAGTTTTGATTGCATATTTTGTTTAATCGCATCAAGTTTAGGCTAATTAAGGTTAGCTCTTAGATTTTTATTGCATGACTATTATGGTTTTCATTTGTGGTTGCTTCTCTTTTATATTTTTTAGTTTTAGATTTAGTGGTTTGGGTTTAATTAGACAAACGCCATGCTCCAGTGATTAGCTTAGATTGATTAGATCAGTTTTAGTCAAATTCAAAGTTTAATTAAGTGATAATTGACAAGGTGCTTGGTCTATCTCTGATTAACTGTAATTGTTTGAGTTTTGAGGTTTGAATGCCAATTGGAATTAAAGGGTTTGGAAGGGTAATTTTGAAAACCTTAAAAGGGTAATTGGAAACAAAAATCAGGGAATCCAATGCTAGAATTCACTAGATGATTCTAGGAGGTTCTAGAAGGGGTTAATGGGTAATTAAAAGATCAGAATTTAGGCAAATTGAAATAATTAGAACTTAAAAGGGTAAAATTAGAATTTATAATGAGTAAAATATCAGAATGTTCTAGCATTGTACAGTTGTCCTCATTTTTAGCATGAAAAATGCTAAAATTGGAGTAAAAAGGACAGACAGCTGTTCAAATATGTTGTACTATCTGACATTTAGAGAATTTAGGGTAGAATATGCTTTTTTATGTTGTTTTCGTATATCCTATAAAAGGAACAGTTATTCCCTCATTCTGGACAGAATGTTTTAGCTGATGGTCACCTAAAAGTTCTGAATACACAAAGAGAAAAATTCATGCAATCTTTTTGCTTTTAAAAATCAGTTTCTGGTTAGAATTTTAGGCTGGTTCATTCTAATATTGCTCATTTTGATTTGTGGGGTTCAAGTGTTTGTTCTTTGGTATTCTGGGTTGATTTATTGCTGTTGTTTTGGTTTCTGTTGGTTGTCTCCTTCATAGCTTCAACTAGAGTTTCACTTTTGCTTCACTTTGATTTTGTTGCAGTAGGTATGTAACTTCTTATCCAAAAATTATTCATGAATGAGATATGCTTCGAATTAGAATATGTCTGTTGTTCCTGCCTTTAGTCCATATACTTGTCTCAAACTCATTTTGGTTTCTATCCAATAAATGTTGCTTCCCTGAAATTCCAGACTTTCTTTTTTCTTGTAAAGTGACTTTTTTCCATATTTATGTATGAATCATGCCTTTATAAGTTAAACTGATATGGTCATTTGGCTGGTACTAGCCACTGCTTGTTATTTTGGTTGTTATACAATGTTAAATGGATTTTACATTATATGAAATTTTTACTTTGATTTTCTGGTTGTATGCGAGTGGTAACAAGAGAGGAAAATCTCAGAGCTGGAACCAAAAGCTGATTTGTAAAACAACTTTTGTAGTTGATTTTTGCAAGCTGAAGCTTACTGAAGGGCTTGCAACAAATGAAAGCTCAAAACCATGTGGATTGGTACTTTAAAAGTTTCTTTTTTAGACATATAGTTGTATCTAGGGTTGTGTTGTAAATTTATGGACTATTTACTAGTAAATCGACTATCAGAATATTTTGTAATAATTTCAAGTTGATCATGGTGACTAATAGTTACATTCATAATATCATAAGCCCTTTGTTATAATACAGCCCATTGTCACAGAATCGCCCGAATGTAGGCTATACGAATTGGGCCAGACTTGTTACTAGGCCCAATCTGGGAATTACCTAAGCAAGTCTGGGCCCAGGTATGATGGGCCTAGTTACTAAGCTCAATAGCTTGATCTCAGCTATGGGCTTACCTTTTTGAACTTTAACATAGACTCGGATTTTTTTTTCTTAATGTATTGGAAATCACAGTAGTATAATTAATTTTAAAACTTGAACCATCTTCTGAGTTTTACTTCTGAATGAACTGAGTTTGATCTTTTGGACAAATGCATATTTTGGTGATTTTTATCGTTATTGAAAACAGAATCGCAATAGGCCCAGTCATTTAAAGAATCACGACTGGGTCAGCTTTACCAAATAGCCAATCGGGCCTTTTCTCTTGTACTTTAGGCTTGTAGCCATTAATGCCGGAATTTTCCCAAAGTTAGTTGATAACTTCATCCTTAGACACTGTTGTAGATGCTTATAACAATCAAATTAGTTTTGGAAAAATCTGAACATCGTAGTTCTGCTTTAGGCGCGATTAACAAACCATCGTGATTATGGGTACGGTTCCCGTGACATAGTTATGATGCCTAATTCCCAAATTCGGGTGTGCATTTTATGTGATCCGATCATAACATTCTTGAACAATAATAAAATAAACTTGTCGCAAATCGCGGGTGCATTTCATGTAGCGTGGTTTGCAATGTGTTCCAAAACGGCAAGTGTACGACAGTCGTAACTTGTTCAAGAAATAATTCCATAAATCCTAAAAAGCGATTAAAATTATTAAAAGTGGTTAAAAGGTTAAAAATGAACAATAGGCTTTAAATATGTAATAATCAGGTAATTAGATTAATTATTAATAGTTAAGCGACCGTGCTAGAAACACGGAACCCAGGAATGCCTAACACCTTCTCCCGGGTTAACAGAATTTCTTACCTAGTTTTACTTGTTTCGCAGACTTTTAAATAAAGTCAAATTTCCTCGATTTGGGATTTAAAATAAATCGGTGACTTGGGACACCACATAATTATCCCAAGTGGATACTCTGAAATTAAATAAAATAATCTCATTTTGATTTATGTCACTTAAATTGGAAAAACTCTCTATCCCCCCCCCCCCGGGTAAAAAGGAGGTGTGACACCGTCCCCCGAGGTCCAGAAGTTATACTTGGCCCAGGTCCATCATTTCACCGTGTCCGATCTCAAATACATCGTTCATTCCTACTCGAGTTTCGATATAAGGGGCTCCTGGCCTCGATTATAATCACTTCGAGTCGTGCTTACCCTTTGTTCCTTCATCGGGGAATGAAGGAAAACTTTGTCCCGATTTTACCCGTACACAAAGTTCTTTCCCGAAAATATGTCTTCTAGAGGAGGTTTAGGGTGTTGCCAAAGAAAAATTCCTTGCACTAGAAATATACTCAATTTTTTTAAAAAAATAAAAATAAAAATTACAAGTATCAAAACAAATTTCTTTCTGCACAAGTTTTTTCAAAAGTTATTTGTTGAAATTACTGGAAGAATTTGACTAAATTTCGGAACGTAAAATGACTTTCACCCTTGCTGTGGTTGTCAAAGTCAAGCTGTCGATTGCTATTTGCTACATCTCAAGCAAAAACTTTCGTAAGGTTGATATATTTGAAATTATTGTCTAGTTGTTGGTATGTCATGGTACTATTTGCATTTGCTTCTTGACTATTTAGACATTATCATAATTGTTTCACTGATTCCCATGAAATATTTAGTTTTAATGGTGATTTGCTTCATCCGTGATCCTTTTCCTTGAATCAATTCTCATTTCAAAAAGATACAAAATCTTAACATTTTATACCCAGAAACTACTAATAATTAACCTTATTATAGCCTATAATTTTAGCTCATTTCTAGACATTGAGGTATAAGTTGGAATTGCTCAAACCACAATTATTTAGGAATATAAAACCAAAAATAAAAAAGTATTCGTCAAAGAGGAAAAAGGAATTAACTAATCTAGTCTAATATCGGTAATTCAAAAGCGAAGTAAACCAAGCTACGTAAACGTGAAATAAAAATGATGTCCTAGATACTATTTGATTTTCATCAAGAAGAGAACAAGTAACATAAATAATAAAATTTGCAAAAGATAAAAAAGAAAAAGATAAAGAAAGCAATAGATGAGACTACACAAAATCTATTTTGATAATATTTGTCAAAGATAACGAAGAGAAAGAAAAAGAAAAAAAACATAGATGAGACTAGGCAAAATCTGTTTAAATCCACAAAAACCAACCCCCAAATTCAACTTCTACTTTACTCTCAGTTTCAGCAACCTACATAAATAGGATTGAATTCATAAGTAGAGTTTTCTTCAGATTACCTTGAAATCAATGTGACCTTTTAATATTCCAAAATTACTCTTCCGGAAGAAAGTAGTGTTCCATTATGGTGCGCCTTCTAACTTAGAAAACTATGAGGGGAATCTGAAGAGCAAAAAGAAAAATATTAATTGTATTTGGTACAAAAGAAGTCCTGAAGTTATTCTCTGACGTCTGTACTAAAAAATACTTTCCATCAAAAAGGAAAATATAATAATAACTGTGACGACCAAAGGGGTCATCAACTGCTTTTAATTGAATTCTGTGTTTCCGAGGCCTTGAAAATCTTATTTATCATCACCTCGATTTGTGTGCGCAGTCCCAGCGCATAGCCGGAAAGCTTAAATAAGAAAATCTGTGAAAAATGCTAAGTTTTGATTATAAAATGAGTAAATTTAACTTCGCTCAACATTTTGGGTAAACGGACCCGGACTCGTGATCCGACGGTCCCGGAGGGTCCGTAAGGAAATATGGGACTTGGGCTTATGTCCGGAATCGAATTCCGAGGTCCCAAGCCCGAGAAATGAATTTTTAAGTGAAATTGTTTTATGAAATTGTTTAAGAAAATCAGAAATGAAATCTGATTAGAAAGTGATGGTATCGGACCCGTATTTTGGTTCCGGCATCCGGTATAGGTCTTATATATGGTTTAAGTCATTCCTGTAAAATTTGGTTAAAAACGGACGTCGTTTGACGTGATTCGGACTTGAATTGCTAAATTTGAAACTTGATGAAGTTTGAGAAAAGTTCTTGATTTTTGAGGTTTGATTCATTGTTTTTGAGGTTATTTTGGCGACTTGATCGCACGGATAAGTTCGTATGATGTTGTTGGACTAGTACGTGTGCTTGGTTAGGAGCCCCGAGGGCTCGGGTGTGTTTCGTAGGTGATTCGGGAAGTTTTAGACTTAAGAAAAGTTGCAGATTTTCTGCTGTTAGTGCCCAGAGATTTTACCCTTCGCGTTCACGTGGTCCCTCTCACGAACGCGTAAGGCAAAGATCTCAGGTTCCCATTTTTTTCTTCGCGAACGCGGAGGTTGAGACACGAACGCGAACCTGAGGGGGGAGACCCTTCGCGAACGCGTAAGGTTGAGAGGAGGGATCACCAAATTGTTCATCACGAACACGGTCTCTTGGACGCGAACGCGAGGGCTCGAGGAGATTACTCTCCGCGAACGCGAGCCCGTGTACACGAACGCGAAGGCTTACCCAGCCTGACCATCGTGAACACAAAGTGTCAGTCGCGAACGTGAAGGGCATTATCGCCCAGTGATTTTAAAAAAATCCCAAAACAGAACACTTACGGGATTTCTCAAAATTTTACAAAACGTCTTCTTCTCCAAAGCTCCTAGGCAATCCTTGAAGCACTTTTTCACCAAAACTTCTTGGGTAAGTAATTTTTAACTCGTTTTCTTCCATTTTCATCAACATCTATTGAATTTCTAGGCCTAAAACATATTATTAAGGGTAGAAATTAGGGATTTCGGAAGAGTTAGGACTTTTTGATTAATTGTGATTTAGACCTCGTTTTGGGGTCGAATTCTGAAAATAATTATATATTCGGGCTCGTGGGTGAATGGGTGATATGATTTTGGTCCAAATCTCGTGTTTTGACCAAGCGGACCCGGGGTCAATTTTTGGGATTTTGGGAAGAATGATTGGAAAGTTATAATTGAATATTGGAATTGGATTGTTGAGCACTTATTGATGATATTGAGTCAATTATGTATAGGTTCGATTGGGTTGGAGCCGAATTTGAAGGGAAAAGCGGTGTTCGAGGCTTGAGTTGGTCGTGGAAGTTCGAGGTAAGTGTTTGGTCTAACCTTAGCTTGAGGGATTAGGAGTTGTGTCCTATTTGCTATTTTCTTCTTGTTGAGTACGACGTATAGGCATGGTGACGAGTATCTATACGTTGGTGTCGAGCATGACTGTGAGTCTTATATTGTGATTTTCATGATTTCATTGTATTATTCATGCCTTGGTGAAGATTTTTATTTTTGTTGTGTAAAGTTGTGGAAAGAATTGTGACCTATGAACATTGAGGAGCGTTGACTCCAGTTGTAGAACGAATTGTGAAAGTATAAGTGATTATTGAAACACTAGAGTATTGGCTCGAGTTGTGAAGTAAAAGTGAGAAAGGGAAGAGATTATCATGTTGCACCCTTGCCGGGCTATTGTTGAGTTGTGGTTCCCTTGCATTGTGTTCTTAGTTAATATTACGGATGCTTAGGTTGATGATTATTTGTGTTAGGTACTGTAATAAGTTTAGTTATAGCTAAAGTAGTTAGATATTGTAACGAATTTGGTTATAGCGGAGGTAGTTAGGTGTTGTAACAAGTTTAGTTAGATATTGTAACGAATTTGGTTATAGCGGAGGTAGTTAGGTGTTGTAACAAGTTTAGATATAACTGAAGTAGTTGGGTGTTGTAACAAGTCTAGATATAGCTGAGGTAGTTAGGTGGTAACAAGTTTGGTTATAGTTGTTTCTCCCTTGCCGGGATATTGTAGAAATATCATTGTTTCCTTACCGGGATGTTTGTTGATATTATTATTCCCTCGTCGGGATTCCTTGTGATTATTGTTGGCTTGTAAATGGGAGCGGGTACCACAAGATAAAATAAAATGGGAGCGGGTGGTATGCCTACCACAAGATAAAATGAAAAGGGAGTGGGTGGTACGCCTACCACAAGATATAATAAAATGGGAGCGGGTGGTACGCCTACCACAAGATAGAATGAAATGGGAGAGGGTGGTACGCTTACCACGAGATAAATGAAATGGGAGCGGGTGGAATGCCTGCCACGAGGTATAATGAAATGGGAGCGGGTTGCACGCTTGCAACAATATGTGAAAAGAAAGTGAAATCTGCCTATGTTTTCCTTATTCTTGTTAGTGGTTGGATTTTGTTTCCTTTATAGTTCTCTTGATATTCTGTTTTTACCTGTTATTTCCCAAAGCATGTTTTCCCCTCCCATCTTTACTTGTTTATTCCTGCTTTACTTTTCGCTGAATATTATATAACTGCACAGGTTTATTTGGTGGTCTGGTCCTAGCCTCGTCACTACTTCGCCGAGGTTAGGCTAGACATTTGCCAGCACATGGGGTCGGTTTTGCTGATACTACACTCTGCACTCTTTTGTGTAGACCCCAGTGTTGTGTATTTTGGACCGCAGTGAGACTGCTGATTCTTGATCATCAGGCGACCCGAGGTAGTCCTGCAGGCGTTTGCAGGCCTTGGCATCTCCCTATATCGACTTTCCTATTTCTTACATGTATTCCCAGAGACAGTGTTGTATTTAATTCTTTCAGACCTTTATTTGTAGTACTCTTAGGCTGTCAGTGAAACTGTGACACCATCTCTGGGTAGTCGAAATTCAAACAGTTGTATTAGATATTCATGTTCAGATATTAAATTGTTATCTTCCGCTTACTTATTTAAAGTTCCGCTGTTTTTATATTATCGCCTTATATTTGGTAAAAAGAAGCAAAGTGATAATGAAGTAAGTAGCTAAGTATTGGCTTGCCTAGCTCTCATTAGTAGGCGCCATCACGACTCCCGAGGGTGGGAAATCCGGGTCGTGACAAGTTGGTATCAAAGCTCTAGGTTACATGGGTCTCACAGTTCACAGACATGCTTAGTAGAGTCTGAGGGATTGGTACGGAGATATATGTATTTATCCCCCAGAGGCTACAGAGTTTGGAAAAGTTTCGCTTCTATTCTTCCCTGTCGTGCGATTTTGTTCTCTCAATGCTAAATTGAAACTCTACTCTGGTCCTTTCCCGAATGGCGAGTCATGTACCGCTTCTTCAGTCGAGTAGCAGCATAGACCGGTGATAGATCAGCTACGTCTTCAGAGGCTTTGTGGAGGTTGGATAAGTTTCATTAAGCACTTCACTACTAATTTCAGCGGTGCATCTTCTGAGGATCCCCAAGATTTTCTAGACAGCTATCATGAGGTTCTCAAGAACATGGGGATCGTGGAGACCAATGGGGTCAATTTTGCTACTTTTCCCTTGCCTGGATCCGCCAAGACCTGTTGGAGAGATTATTGATTGGCTATACCCGTTAGGTCATCAGCTTCGACTTGAGAATAGTTCACGCAGCTATTTCTGGAGAAGTTTCTTCTCATCACTCAGAGAGAGGTCTATCAGAGGCAGTTTGAGCATCCCCAGTAGGGTTCTATGACCGTTACTCAGTACGAGATCAGATTCATTGACTTAGCTCGCCATGCTCTTGTCATACTTCCCACTGTGAGAGAGAGTGAGAAGGTTCATTAAGGGACTCGTCCAGCCCGCTCAATTAACTGGAGGTAGAGGTAGAGTTATTAGAGGTGGAGGTAAAGGTATTAGAGGTGGAGGTGCAGGTACTGTTTTAGTTTGTGGTAGAGAAGCTTCGATTTTATTTTGCACCATATCTGGTTATGGCTAGTGATTCTTTGAGTGATCCTGTTTATGTGTCTACGCCGGTGTGTGATTCTATTATGGTAGATCGAGTCCATCATTCATGTATAGTTGTGATTGGGGGTCTTGAGACTCATGTAGATTTGTTGCTTCTGGACATGGTAGATTTCGATGTTATATTGGGAATGGATTGGCTATCACCTTACCATGCTATCTTGGATTGTCATGCCAAGACTGTGACCTTAGATTTACCGAGTTTGCCTCATTTAGAGTGGAGAGGGACTCCTAGTCATTCTACCCGCAGTGTTGTCTCGTATGTGAAGGCTCGGCGTATGGTCGAGAAGGGGTGTTTGACCTATTTGGCATATGTTCGTGATTCTAGTGCAGAGATCCCTTCCATTTATTCTGTACCCGTTGTTTAACAGTTTCCTGATGTTTTTCCTTCAGACCTGTCGGGTATGCCACCCGACATGGATATTGACTTTTGCATTAATTTGGCTCCGGGAACTCAGCCCATTTCTATTTCGCCGTATCGTATGGCCCCGCTGGAGTTGAAAGAGTTGAAGGAGCAGTTGCAAGACTTGCTTGAGAAGGGTTTCATTAGACCTAGTGTTTCACCTTGGGGTGCACCGGTGTTGTTTGTTAAGAAGAAGGATGAGTCGATGAGAATGTGTATTGATTATCGGCAGTTGAACAAGGTTACAATCAAGAATAAGTATCCATTGCCGAGGATTGATGATTTGTTTGATCAGCTTCAGGGTGCCAGGGTATTTTCGAAGATTGACTTGAGATCTGGCTACCATCAGTTGAGGATTAGGGCATCCGATGTCCCTAAGACAGCTTTTCGCACTCGGTACGGGCATTATGAGTTCTTGGTTATGTCATTCGGGTTGACAAATGCCCCAGCAGTTTTTATGGATTTGATGAACCGAGTGTTCAGGCCTTATTGGGATTTGTTCGTGATAGTCTTTATTGATGATATTTTGAGATATTCCCGCAGCCGGAGGGAGCACGAGCAACATCTTAGAGTGGTTCTTCAGACCTTGAGGGATAGTCAGTTATATGCTAAGTTCTCGAAGTGTGAGTTCTGGATGAGTTCAGTTGCATTTCTGGGCCATGTTGTATCAGTAGAGGGTATTCAGGTTGATCCGAAGAAGATTGAGGCAATCAAGAACTGGCCTAGACCAGCATCAGCTATAGAGATTTGGAGTTTCTTAGGATTGGTAGGCTATTATCGTCGGTTCGTGGAGGGGTTCTCATCTATCGCAGCCCCGATGACCAGGTTGACCCAGAAGGGTGCCCAGTTCAAATGGTCGGGCGAGTGTGAGGCGAGCTTTCAGAAGCTCAAGACTGCTCTGACTACGGCACCGGTGTTGGTTTTGCCCACAGTTTCAGGGCCTTATACAATTTATTGTAATGCATCTCGTATTGGGCTTGGTGCAGTGTTGATGTAGGATGGCAAGGTCATTGCCTATGCTTCGCAAAAGTTGAAGATTCATGAGAAGAACTATCCCGTTCATGATTTAGAGTTGGCATCCATTGTTCACACATTGAAGGTTGGAGGCATTATCTGTATGGCGTGACATGTGAGGTGTTCACGGATCATAAGAGTCTTCAATATTTGTTCAAGCAATAAGGAGTTGAATTTGAGGCAGTGGAGATGGTTGGAGTTGTTGAAGGATTATGATATCACTATCTTATATCACCCGAGGAAGGCCAATGTGGTGGCCGATGGTTTGAGTAGGAAGTCAGCCAGTATGGGCAGTCTTGCTTACATTCCGGTCAATGAGAGGCCACTTGCTTTGGATGTTCAGGCTTTGGCCATTCGGTTGGTGAGGTTGGATATTTCTGAGCCTAGTCGGGTATTAGCTTGCACGGTCACTCGTTCTTCATTATTGGAGCGTACCCGTGATCGGCAGTTTGATGATCCCCATTTGTGTGTCCTTAGAGACATGGTGTAGCGTGGAGGTGCCAAGTAGGTTACCTTAGGTGATGATGGAGTTTTGAGATTGCAGGGTCGAGTTTGTGTGCCTAATGTGGATGGGCTTCAGGAGTTGATTTTAGAGGAGGCCCATAGCTCCCGGTACTCTATTCATCCGGGCGCCGTAAAGATGTATCAGGATTTGCGGTAGTATTATTGGTGGCGTAGAATGAAGAAGGATATCGTTGCATATGTGTCTCGGTATTTGAATTGTCAGCAGGTTAAGTACGAGCATCAGAGGCCTGGTGGTTTATTTCAAAGGATTGAGCTTCCCGAGTGGAAGTGGGAGCGGATCACTATGGATTTCGTTGTTGGACTCCCGCAGACTCAGAGGAAGTTCGACGCAGTATGGGTCATCGTTGATAGGCTGACCAAGTCAGCACATTTCATTCTTGTGGTAGTCTCCTATTCATCCGAGAGGTTGGCTGAGATCTATATCCGGGAGATTGTTCGTCTTCATGGTGTGCCTGTATCTATCAATTTGGACCGAGGTACGCAGTTTACCTCGCGTTTCTGGAGAGAAGTTCAGCGAGAGTTGGGCACCCAGGTTGAGTTGAGTACAGCATTTCATCCTCAGACGGATGGGCAGTCCGAGCGGACTATTCAGATTTTGGAGGATATGCTCCGAGCTTGTGTCATTGACTTTGGAGGTTTGTGGGATCAGTTTTTGCCTTTAGCAGAGTTTGCCTACAACAACAGCTACCAGTCGAGTATTTAGATGGCTCCTTATGAGGCTTTATATGGTAAGCGGTGTCGGTCTCCGGTTGGATGGTTTGAGCCGGGAGAGGCTCAGTTGTTGGGTACAGATCTGGTTCAGGAGGCCTTGGACATCATTAGGATTATTCAGGATAGGCTTCATACAGCTCAGTCCAGGCAAAAGAGTTATGCAGACCGCAAGGTTCGAGATGTGACTTTTATGGTTGGTGAGAGGGTATTGCTCCGAGTGTTGCCTATGAAAGGCGTGATGAGGTTTGGGAAGAGGGGCAAGCTTTGCCCTAGGTTCATTGGTCCGTTTGAGATTCTTGATCGAGTGGGAGAGGTGGCTTATAGACTTGCATTGCCACCCAGCTTATCAGTCGTGCATCCAGTGTTTCATGTGTCCATTCTTTGGAGTATCACGACGATCCATCCCACATGTTAGATTTCAGCACTGTCCAGTTGGACAAGGACTTGTCTTATGAGGAGGAGCCGGTAGCTATTCTAGACCGGCAGGTTCGTCAGTTGAGGTCGAAGAGGTTTCCTTCTGTTCGTGTTCAATGGAGAGGTCAGCCTCCTGAGGCATCGACCTGGGAGTCCGAGTCCGATATGCGGAGCCATTATCCCCATCTTTTCCCCGACTCAGGTACTTCCTTCTTCTGTCCGTTCGAGGACGAACGGTTGTTTTAGAGGTGGAGAATGTGACAACCCAAAGAGGTCATCACCTGCTTTTAATTGAATTCTGTGTCTCGGAGGCCTTGAAAACCTCATTTAACATCACCTTGATTTGTAGCCGGAAAACTTAAATATGAAAATCTGTGAAAAATGCTAAGTTTTGATTATAAAATGAGTAAATTTGACTTCGGTCAACGTTTTGGGTAAACGGACATGGACCCGTGATCTGACGGTCCCGGAGGTCCGTAGGAAAATATGTGACTTGGGCATATTCCCGAAATCGAATTCCGAGGTCCCAAGCCCGAGAAATGAATTTTTAAGTGAAATTGTTTCTGAAATTGTTTAAGGAAATCTGAAATGAAATCCAATTAGAATGTGATGGTATCGGGCTCGTATTTTGGTTCCGGCACCCGGTACAAGTCTTATATATGGTTTAAGTCATTCCTGTAAAATTTGGTTAAAAACGGACGTCGTGTGACGTGATTCGGACTTGAATTGCTAAATTTGAAACTTGATGAAGTTTGAGAAAAGTTCTTGATTTTTGAGGTTTGATTCATTGTTTTTGAGGTTATTTTGGCAATTTGATCATACGGATAAGTTTGTATGATGTTGTTGAGCTAGTACGTGTGCTTGGTTAGGAGCCCCGAGGGATCGGGTGTGTTTCGTAGGTGATTCGGGAAGTTTTAGACTTAAGAAAAGTTGTAGATTTTCTGTTGTTAGTGCCCATGGATTTTACCCTTCGCGTTCACATGGTCCCTCTCGCGAACGCGTAAGGCAAAGATATCAGGTGCCCATTTTCTTCTTCGTGAACGCTGAGGTTGAGATGCGAACGCGAAGCTGAGGGGGGAGACCCTTCGCAAATGCGTCCTTCCACTCGCGAATGCGTAAGGTTGAGGGGAGGGGTCACCAAATTGTTCATCGCGAACGCGGTCTCTTGGACGCGAACGTGAGGGCTCGAGGAGATTACTCTCCGCAAATGCGAGCCCGTGTACGCGAACGCAAAGGCTTACCCAGCCTGACCATCGCGAATGCGAAGTGTCAGTCGTGAACGCGAAGGGCATTTTCGCCCAGTGATTTTTAAAAAAATCCAAAGCAGAACACTTACGGGATTTCTCAAAATTTTATAAAACTTCTTCTTCTCCAAAGCTCCTAGGCGATCCTTGAAGCACTTTTTCACCAAAACGTCTTGGGTAAGTAATTTTTTAACTCGTTTTCTTCCATTTTCATCAACATCTATTGAATTTCTAGGCCTAAAACATGTTATTAAGGGTAGAAATTAGGGATTTGGGTAGAGTTAGGGCTTTTTGATTAATTGTGATTTAGACCTCGTTTTGGGGTCGAATTCTGGAAATAATTATATATTCGGGCTCATAGGTGAATGGGTGATATGATTTTGGTTTGAACCTCGTGTTTTCACCAAGCGGGCCCGGGGTCGATTTTTGGAATTTTGGAAAGAATGATTGGAAAGTTATAATTGAACATTGGAATTGGATTGTTGAGCACTTATTGATGATATTGAGTCAATTATGTATAGATTCGATTGGGTTGGAGCCGAATTTGAAGGAAAAAGCGGTGTTCGAGGCTTGAGTTGTCCGTGGAAGTTTGAGGTAAGTGTTTGGTCTAACCTTAGCTTGAGGGATTAGGAGTTGTGTCCTAATTGCTATTTGCTTCTTGTAGAGTACAACGTATAGGCATGGTGATGAGTATCTATACGTTGTTGTCGAGCATGACCGTGAGTCTTATATTGCG
Source organism: Nicotiana tabacum (assembly GCF_000715075.1). NCBI lineage: Eukaryota > Viridiplantae > Streptophyta > Magnoliopsida > Solanales > Solanaceae > Nicotiana > Nicotiana tabacum. The sequence goes on from NC_134089.1 coordinate 61,592,277, forward strand.
ATTTTCATGATTTCGTTGTATTATTCATGCCTTGGTGAAGATTTTTTTTTTGTTGTGTAAAGTTGTGGAAAGAATTGTGACCTATGAACATTGAGGAGCGTTGACTCCAGTTGTATAACGAATTGTGAAAGTATAAGTGATAATTGAAACTCTAGAGTATTGGCTCGAGTTGTGAAGTGAGTAGTGAAGTAAAAGCGAGAAAGGGAAGAGATTATCACGTTGCACGCTTGCCGAGCTATTGTTGAGTTATGGTTCCCTTGCATTGTGTTCTTAGTTGATATTACGGATGCTTAGGTTGATGATTCTTTGTGTTAGGTGTTGTAATAGGTTTAGTTATAGCTGAAGTAGTTAGATGTTGTAACGAGTTTGGTTATAGCGAATGTAGTTAGGTGTTGTAACAAGTTTAGATATAGCTGAAGTAGTTAGGTGTTGTAACAAGTCTAGATATAGCTGAGGTAGTTAGGTGGTAACAAGTTTGGTTATAGCTGTTTCTCCCTTACCGGGATATTGTTGAAATATCATTATTTTCTTACCGGGATGTTTGTTGATATTATTGTTCCCTTGTCGGGATTCCTTGTGATTATTGTTGGCTTGTAAATGGGAGTGGGTGGTACACCTACCACAAGATAAAATAAAATAGGAGCGGGTGGTACGCCTACCACAAGATAAAATGAAATGGGAGCGGGTGGTACACCTACCACAAGATATAATAAAATGGGAGTGGGTGGTACGTCTACCACAAGATACAATGAAATGGGAAAGGGTGGTACGCCTACCACGAGATAAATGAAATGGGAGCGGGTGGAACGCCTGCCACGAGGTATAATGAAATGGGAGCGGGTGGCACGCCTGCCACGAGGTACAGGAAATGGGATCGGGTTGCACGCCTGCAACAAGATGTGAAAAGAAAGTGAAATCTGCCTTTGTTTTCCTTATTCTTGTTAGTAGTTGTATTTTGTTTCCTTTATAATTCTCTTGATATTCTGTTTTTACCTGTTATTCCCCGAAGTATGTTTTCCCCTCCCATCTTTACTTGTTTATTCCTGCTTTACTTTCTGATGTATATTATATAACTGCACAGGTTTATTTGGTGGTCTGGTCCTAGCCTCGTCACTACTTCGCTGAGGTTAGGCTAGGCACTTACCGGCACATAGAGTCGGTTGTGCTGATACTACACTCTGCACTCTTTTGTACAGACCCCAGTGTTGTGGATTTTGGACCGCAGTGAGACTGTTGATTCTTGATCATCAGGCAACCCGAGGTAGTCCTGCAGGCGTCCGCAGGCCTTGGCGTCTCCCTCTATCGACTTTCCTGTTTCTTACATGTATTCCCAGAGACAGTGTTGTATTTAATTCTTTCAGACCTTTATTTGTAGTACTCTTAGGCCGTCTGTGAAATTGTGACACCAGTTCTGGGTAGTCGAAATTCAAACAGTTGTATTAGATATCCATGTTTAGATATTAAATTGTTATCTTCCGCTTACTTATTTAAAGTTTCGCTGTTTTCATGTTATCGCCTTATATTTGTTAAAAAGAAGCAATGTGATAATGAAGTAAGTAGCTAAGGATTGGCTTGCCTAGCTCTCATTAGTAGGCGCCATCACGACTCCCGTGGGCGGGAAATCCGGGTCGTGACAATAACTTACACTTTACTAAGTACTTTGCAATTTGGACTTCATCACCCATTATTTTCTACTCTTTACTTTATTTTTTAAAGCAATTTTTTCTCTCCTTTTTTTCATGTAATATTCTTTACAAGAGGGCATTTTCATCATTTTTCAGCTATCGTTAGTCACCGTTTTTCCACTTAATTATTCCTTTATTTAAATTTATCAATTAATATCACTGGCTAAGCAATAGTACTCAAGGAAGTAGGGTGCCAAAATTAGGGATTAAACACAATAATGAAGGCAAAAATACGGCTTCCCAACAAAGGCTACTGGCTCAAAGGGCTAACTAGTGGTACAATATCTATAAAGGTTAAAATTCATAATACATATCAAAGAAAGCTTATTATCATCTTATAAACAGAGTAACACTTTTGTTTTGCTTAACATGTAGGGAAAATTCTAGATTAAGATGCAAAACATGAAATATATGTAAGAAATCATCACCACACATGGTACAAGTATTAATCAAGATGGATCAATTCTACTCTAAGACATACAATATCATAGCGAACGACAAAATAAAATTAAGCGATATACAGAGTCACAAACCTGAGTCTAGATATCAGAAAGTCTGCTATTCTAACTTAATTCAAGCACTTACAAGAATGTACTACTCCAGCTCAGGCCAAAATATGCTAGTATCAAACAAGTCACAAAGCGTCTATCTTCTCTCGCTTTTACTACTTAAAATCAAATTACATCCCCTGGAAAAGAACCGATGCAAAAATAAAAATCAAGGAGGATTATTACCTAACTAGAACAAAAAAAAAATATTTTTGAATTTTTTATTGGACTTTAATCCTTCAAGAAAAATGTGCACAAAATCCATCGTCGGGAAAAGTCCAAGTTTTCTAAAAAAATATCTCAATTTTCGTTTATTTTTTTAATTTTTTTAATTTTTTTAATTTTTATTATTTTTGTTTTACAAAAATCACCCAAACAATCTCCTCACTCCACACATAAAATTGTGCAATATCCTGAATGCAAACTATAAATAAAAATAGGGTAAAAGAGACTCCTAGGTAGGCCACATGCCTATTAGTTTTTACTCCATGCTCTTACTCCTACAAAACACAAAAACAACACTACAACGATAACACAATTAGAAAAAATAAACAAAAACAAAAAGAAGCAATAGAATTGGGTTGCCTCCCAACATGCGCCTTATTTATAGTCGTGGCATGACTTACACAAACTTTATCACTTTTTTCTCCACCTCGAATATATAAATTGTATCACCAATTTTGATTCAAGCTTTCGCTTATGTCCTTTGGTTGTGGCACAAATACAAAAGAACCAAGTAAACAATGTCACATCTTGCACTTCTTGGCCTTTAAGTGAGAGATGTCACTCTGTCTCCTTGGTATCGCAAATTTCAGAATATATGAACTTTGTTCCTCATCCATTGACTCCTCCATATGCTCGGATAGATCAATTCTCATGTCACCAACCAAACACAATGCTAGAAAATGGTCTGAATGAGGTCCAACGCGCTCCAATTCTAGAATCGGTTCACTTTTGATATCCTCGTTTTTGCACACTTCGTCAACCTTGGCATCATTAATAATATTTTGGTCAAATAGTTAGAATTCCTCTTTCTGCTCCACAAGCTGGCAAGAATCAACAACAATTGGTTGTAGGACATCAGACGCATCAACCCTTTTATTCAATTGAGCCTACATGTCATGGATATCTGAGCCAAATTGGTCTATCTCTTGCCTGAGCTCAGTACTTCTTTCTATCAGCTGTTCTACCATATTTGAAAGACCATAATGTAGAAACTCATGAAATTTTATTAGCTTGGCTCACTATATCTGCTTTAACTTTTACCTCTGGTAGGAACTCACTCTCTTCGTCGAGTTGAGGTGCCTCTTGAAAATTGGCCATTTATTCTTTCATTCTATCCTGGAGTATATTTATTGCTTAGGAAGTATTTTTTAAAATTTCATCATTTTGCTCAATTATTTGCCTCACCATGTCCATAATACGAGCAGCGCGTTCCACATCCTCCACTTCAATGCTCCTATCAAACTCACAAACATTATAAGAAAAATCATAATAAGAGCATGCAGAAGGATAATAAGAATTAGAAAAACCATCCTGATGGCCACATTGACCATCACACACATTACAAATATTACATAATTTATACTCAACAAATGATTAAAAGTACAAGAATGTGAGGCAACAATTGTTAAATATATGCATTTTTTGGCCGAACATCATGAATTATATCTAAAATAGTCACACATGTAGAAAAAAATACGAATGTAATGAGGCATGATAGAAGACAAGTCTCATAGTAGCCTAAAGTCTACCCAGATAATGAATGCTCCTATGTACACACAAATGCCCGTCACCTGGAACGTGCTTCACTCCCAGCACATCTCAAGTATCTCAGTCCATAGGGATGATTACCCTCAAACCAAAATTAGATATGTTACTTATCTCGAACAAGCCAAAACAATACTCTAGAAATGCCATGTTGCGGGAATCAACCTCCGAATAGCCCGAATCTAGCCAAAAGCAATTCAAAACATCAAATAATGTCATAGGAAACAAACTCAAACACTAAATATTGAATCTTTAATCAAATACTCTAAGTTAACTAAAAAGTCAATCCGGGCCAGCAACTTGAAACCCGATAATACTCACAAATTCCGACAACCCATTCGAATACGAGCCCAACTATACTATTTCGTCCAATTCCGACTCTGAATCATCGTTCAAAACCCAATTACTCAATTTAGAAAAGTTTTGACAAAAATCCCAAATTTCTCTTTTAGATTCATCACCTGAATGCCAAAATAAAAGAAAAAATTGTGATTAATAATCAAAACCGAGTCAAGAACACTTACTCCAATATATGTGGAGAAAATCACCTAAAAATCTCCCAAAATCGAGCTCCAAATCTCAAAATATGATAAAATAATTCAACCCTCAAATATATGCGGTCCGCCTAGGCTTCTCTGCATCTACGGGCAAAACAACATCATCTGCGGCGTTGCATCTATGACAAATTGCTCGCATCTGCAAGTTCCACTCACTGTCCGACCATCCACACGTACGAAGCCCACCTCGCACCTATGGAGCTACATCTACAGAAAACACATCGTAGATGCGCAACACCCAACTCCCATCAAGCTCGCTTCTCGCCCACTTGTCTGTATCTGCGAACATTGCACCTGCGCCCAAAGTTCCGCAGGTGTGACCACACCAGACCCCTACCAACCAGCAATAACCAGCATGGCCCAAAATGGCCTGAAACCCATACAAAACTCACCCGAGCCCTTCGGGACTTCGTCCAAAAATACCAGCAAGTCCCAAAATATAACACAAAGATTTCAAAATTGGTGATATGTTGAGGGTACAACCTTCATCTCATGTATCCACGACCTTGCAAGGATTAAATTATAACCCATATTGCCATCTACCACTTCGAAGAGAGTGTTCTTTGTTACTTCTTCAGTGTGTATGGGCAACAACATCTCTCCTCGGGTTGTCACGCTTGTTAAGTTAAAACCAGCTAAAAGCTTTGTTGCCAGAATGATGTTCCTAGTCAATTTGGCTTGCTCCAAAGCTCTCCATTAGATGATATTGGCTGAACTTCTTGGATCAACCAAAACACGTTTAATTTTGAAATAAAAAATATTGAGAGTGATTACCAAAACGTCACTGGGTGGCAGAAGGAGTCTGTTAGCATCTTTCTCCATGAAGGTGATATCATCTTCTGTGATTCCCCGGAGTCTCCTGTTGTGAGTCACTGATATCTTTGTTTTCTTCACTGTTGAAAAAGTTACACCAAATCGTTTCCTTTAAAGGTCATGTTGATAGTCATCTGAGGTGACCCTTCTACTACCTTCAAAGGCTATGTATTGCCCAGGCTTCAGCCATAGTTGTTCTTGGCTCAGTCACTTAAAAACTCCCTAATATGGCCATTCTTCAACAATGTCACTAACTCTTCGCGAAGATGTCGGCAGTCCCCAATTCTATGGTTGTGAGTCCCATGGTATTCACACCATAAACTGGGATCTCTCTAGCTAGGATCTAATCGAGTTAGCTTCGGGAACCGTGCTTCTTTGATATTTCACATCGTTGATACCAACTCTATAAGGCTGATATTAAAGTTATAGTTCAATAACCGGGGATATGCAGAGTCTCAAGCCCCTGCCATTATTTTCTCCTACAACGATCTGTTGTTCCATCCACGATCGGTTCTTCTGTCAGGAGCAGACCTATTCGATGACTGAAACCATTTGTTCTTATGCCCATCGTTTCTCACGTACAGTAGAAAACAACCTTTGGAAGACCGCCAATCTGCATCAAAATCATTCTTAAGCCTGTCCTAATTTTTGTCTCGACCCCGTCGCTTGGTCGATACCGATGATCCAAGTTGATCCTCTTTTATTCATATTTTTGACTCATAGCAGTTATGTGTATCCGCCCATATGGTTTCCTGAAACTCGAGCAAACTCTCCTTCAGTTTTCGGGAGGCATCAGAACTCAATGGGTTTAGCCCATTCGGGATGCCTCCGTGGCCCACTCATCTGGAACCGTCTATAGCTAGGGGCAGATGTAAAGTTTTGATGACGGGTTTAATTAAACCCATAACTTTCAACTCAGAGTAAAAATTTATATGTAAAAATTTATTAAAATTACAAAAATAGTAGATATGAACCCATAAATTTAAAAATATGATGGGTTTAATGTTAAAACCTTAAAAGTTGAACCCATAGAGTTTAAATCTTGGATCTGCCTCTGCCAGTAGCAGCATCCTTTATTTCTAGAACTGGATCACAAATTCTTGCAACAGCTCGCATTCTCCCTGCGAAATTCAAAATGTATGTGCCTTTCTCGCCTGAACCTTTCTAGGTCTCCTTAATGAACGAATCTGCAAGCATTTCAAAAGATTCAATCGAATGCTCAGTTAAGAGGGAGTACCACCCCTTCGTAAGGGTTCACCAAACTTCTTCAACAGAAATGACTCGTTCTCATGTTGAACCGAATTGTTTCCCTTCACCGTTGTGGTGTAGGTTGTGATGTGCTCTTGTGGATCCGAAGTCCCATCATATTTCGGTATGTCCGGCATCTTGAATCTCTTTGGGATTAAATCTAGTATTGCACTTGGATTAAATGGTAACTCCGTGTACTTTTTTGAATCTGGACCCTTTAACACTGGTGGTGCCCGGAATCTAATCCATCCGAGCATGAAACTTCTTTGCATTCTAATCCATTCGTTCGTTCATTTCTATCATGAATCTCCTGAGCTCAGTTTTGAAAGGATCACTCCCGTTGTTGTTCCCAGATCCGCTACCAGTCCCTCTGGCTTCGTTGAAACCGTCTTCGCCCCTTGGGGTGTTGTTATCGGTTCTCTAAGCCGTTTGATTTATGGGAACACTAGGAGGGATTGGACCCCTTACGTTCGCGATGTTGGAAGCACCTGTCAATACTTGTTTTAACTCAAGTATCACCTGATCTTGCCTTCAGAGATGATTCATAATTGTTTTATGTTGCTCCCTTAGGAGTTTGACCGTCTCTACAATGTGTTCCTCATCTGCATCATCAGGAGTTGGGTCCCGAACATGCCGAGGATATTGACCTTCACGAACCAGGGTTGTTTCGTCCCCTTCATTTTGGGTTTTGCTGATTGAGTCATCATGTCGGGACAATTCTTCACGTTAAATACGTGCTTCAACGTTGTGTATGTTGTTGTCATCGTTAGCTGCCATATCTGAGTTTTACAAAGGAAAGAATCAAAACTTGTTAGTATTAAACGAATGGATCAAAGCAATTACACAACTATCTATGCCCCACGGTGGGCGTCAATCTGTTTACCCATAAAACTATACAGTTAAATTTGTTACGTGATTTATAGACAAACGAATCGATTTGATCCAAAAATGATAAATAAATAGAACTAAAATTAAGATTGAACGACTGAAATAAAATAAGATAACAAACATGGCTCCGAACTTAGCATTTTCGAGAGCAGAAATAAAAAAAGTGATGAACCGATGGAAGAACTGTTAGATTGAGAACAAAATAGTAAACTATAACTCTTGTGCGTAGAATGTTTCCTGCCCTTATAATGGCTTTTAACCCCGCTATTTATAGCTCTACCTAGGGAAATGAGATCCTTTGATCAAGCTCCTCTTAAATGAGAATAAAAGTATCATTGATGAATATATAACGGCAGGCCTTGAATACAAATATTCTCTGCAACTGCTGCTCATTTAATGCTAAAAAATATTTCGTCATTGAATGCTATCCGATGACAAACTCTTGAACTCCTATTGCCGACTACGTTTCCTTTGGAATTCATCCGGTATTGGTCACACATGTTGCATAAGGTATTAGTTGTTTCCCGCCTTGTCCTTTGCCTATATTCGATTCAACATGTCATTTTACCATTCGATCACCTATTATCAATCAATTTTACCCCATAGAAAGGTATTAACTGATAAGGGATATAAGTTGCTTGAATTAGAATTCACTACTAGAAATCTGGAAAAAAGCGACAAAAATTTGGCGACCAAAATTGGTCTGTCAAGAAAAGCGACCAACGTTGGTCGCTAAATTGGAGAAAATAATTAAATAATTATTCTAAATATATTAGCGACCAAGGTTGGTCACTTTTTGGTCGATAATTTAGTCAAAATATTGACCGGACTATTCAGACTTGCATGGTCAAAGAAATACTGAAATTAGCGACCAACTTTGGTCGCTAAAGTGGGACCCACTTATAAAATTTTAATAATTATATTATTATTTAAAAAAATTATAAAATATAAATAAATATAATTTAAAATTAGCGACCAAAGTTGGTCGCTAACGAAAGGGGAAGCAGATAGAGACCAACTTTGATCTCTAATCTGGGACCCAGTTATAAAATTTTATTAATTATATTATTATTTAAAAAAACTAATAAAATATAAATAAATATAATTCAAAGTTAGCGACCAAAGTTGGTCGCTTACTAAAGGGGAAGCAGATAGAGACCAACTTTGGTCGCTAATTTGGGACCCAGTTCTAATGTTTAACAAATATATTATTATTTTAAATATTATATAAAATATAAAAAATCTGATTTAAATTTAGCGACCAACTTTGGTCGCTAATTTTAATTTCTGGATAATTAGCGACCAAAGTTGGTCTCTTTTCAGGTCAACATTGGTCAAAATTAAAAATCACTTTTGTATTTACTATCTAAATAATATAAATGTAATCCGTTAACACTTTTGTAATACAAGGGATGAATACACTAAAATATACTCTAACATTATATATATATGTAGTTAAAGTAGTACATATATATATTATGTATGTTATATATGTATGTATGTATATGTAAATTGAATCATCGACTTATAACCTACTTAGATGCATCGTTGAATATTAAAAACAAAATGTCTCGACTAATATCAATTAATCTGTTATAATTGATTCATCGACTTATAACCTAGTGATTAATGAATGTAATTCATTAACTCTGTTACAATACAAATAATGAATACAGTATCATGTACTATAACATGCTATATATGTAGTTAAAGTAGCACGAAGTGTGTGTGTTATATATATACACACACTAACATATACTATAACAAGTTATATATGCGTTATAGTATTACAGTGAAGTGTCTCTGTGTGTGTATGTGTGTGTGTCTATATATATATTGTGATGACCCAAAAGGTCATCATTTGCTTTAAATTAAATTCTGTGTTTTAGAGGCCTTGAAAACCTCATTTAGAGTCACCTCGATTTGCGTACGCAGTTCGGGCGCGTAGCCGGAAAGCTTAAATATGAAAATCTGTGAAAAATGATAAGCTTTGACTGTAAAATGAATAAATTTCACTTCGGTCAATGTTTTGGGTAAACAGACCAGGACCCATAATTTGACGGTCCTGGGGTCCGTAGGAAAATATGGGACTTGGGCGTATGCCCGGAATCGAATTCCGAGGTCCCAAGCCCGAGAAATGAATTTTCTAAGGAGATTGTTTTCTGAAACTGTTTAAGGAAAATTAAAATGAAATTTTCTTAGAACATGATAGTATCGAGCCCGTATTTTGGTTCCGGCGCCCGGTACAGGTCTTCTATATGACGTTTCTGTGGAATTTGGTGAAAAACGGATGTCATATGACGTGATTCAGACTTAAATCGCAAAGTTGATGTTTAAAGAAGTTTTGAGAAAATTTCATTGATCTCGAGATTTAATTTGATGATCATGATTTTATTTTGACGATTTGATTACACGAATAAGTCCATAGGATGTTTTTGAGGATTTTGTGTATATTTGGTTTGGAGCCCTGAGGGCTCGGGTGAGTTTAGGGTAGGTTCCGGGATGCCTTAGGCCTAAAAACACAGTTGTGGAAGGTTCAGAGAAGTTGCAGGTCTCTGAACCCGTCAGTGCGGTCCGCACAAAAACGTGTGCGACCGCGGAAGGGGGCCAGTGCGGTCCGCGGTTGGCTTTGTACGGTGCGCGGTAGAGGCTTGTGCGGCCGCAATCCATTTCATGTGGTCCACACAGGGCACTGGACCGCAGTAGCTTCAGGAAGGCATGTGCGGCCGCAGTCCATTTTGTGCGGTCCGCACAGGGGGTCTGAGAGGGGTATAAATAGACGAGATTTTCAGTTATTTTTCATTTTTCAAAACCCCAAAAAACATAAGAGGCGAATTTTCAAACAACTTTTCTTCTCCAAATCAATTGTAAGTCATTTTTAACTAGTTTTCTTCAATCATTAACATCTTTTAACATGATTTCAACTTCAAATCAATGATTTTCATGGGTAAATTGGGTGTTTTGGGTAGAACCTAGGTTTTTCAAAAAATGGAGATTTGAACCTCGATTCGAGGTCCAATTTCAAAATAAATTATATATTTGAGTTCGTGGGGGAATGGGTAATCGGGTTTTTGTTCAAACCTCGGATTTTGACCACGTGGGCCCGGGGGCAATTTTGACTTTTTAGGCAAAACTTTGGAAAACTCATTTTCATGCACTCAAATTGATTCATTTAGCGTTTATTGATGTAATTAAGTAACTTGTGGCTAGATACGAGCGAATTGGCGGTGGAATCAAGGGGTAAAGCTATAATTGAAACTTGAGTTGTGTTCGAGGCATCGAGGTAAATGTTCGGTCTAACCTTAGCTTGAGGGATTAGGAGTTGTGTCCTATTTGCTAATTTCTTCTTGTTGAGTACGACGTATATGCATGGTGACGAGTATCTATACGTTGGTGTCGAACATGACCGTGAGTCCTAAATTGATACTTATTGTATTCATAAATGAAACTGCGAATGCTATAGTGGGTGAATTCTTGATAATGAGTAAAGACTTAAGTTTACTTTCATGCAAGATACTTATGATTGAGAAATGGTGATAATTGAGATGAGTAGGAGTTGAGTTAAGATTGATTATAGCCGATTCTCCCTTTCCGGGACGTATATACTTGTATTGTTGAATTCCCATGTCGGGATAGTGTAGTTTATTGTTGACCCCTTGTCGGGACTGTTATTATGATCACTGTTGACTGTATATTTGGGACGGGTTGCACGCCGCAACATTTTGATATATATTTTTGGATCGGGTTGCACGCCGCAACAGACATTATATATATATATATATATATATATATATATATATATATATATATATATATATATATATATATATATATATATTTATGGATCGGGTTGCACGCCGCAATAGATATTATATTGGATCGGATTGCACGGCGCAACAGATATTATATTAGATCGGGTTGCACGCCGCAACAGACATTATACATATATTTATAGATCGGGTTGCACGCCACAACAATATTGAATGATAAGGGATCAGGTTGCGTGCCGCAATAGTATTGTTATTGTATTGTTATACCTAGTGAATTGTCCTTTCATATCTTATTAAGTTGTTGTTGGATTTGATAGTTCCCCTTAGCATGTACCCCCTCCCATTTAAACTGCTTATTCCTGTTTATTTCCCACCATGTGTCATATAACTGCACAAGTTTATCTGAAGTCCGGTCTTAGCCTCGTTACTACTTCGCCGAGGTTAGGCCAAACACTTACCAGTACATGGGGTCGGTTGTGCAGATACCGGAGCAGCATTAGGTCAGTAGCTTGGGAGCCAGCTGTCATGACCCCAAATACCGGTCGCGATGGCGCCTATCACATTACTAGGCAAGCCGACAAATCTATAACCGCAACCCATTTGCTATTAACATAAAGCCATTTTCTAGCACAAGTTTTTAATGTGGAATTCTTTATTAGTATTATAATGACAGAAATATGCGAAAAGTAAAAATTACAGATACTACACAGTCCCAACAATCTGGTGTCATGAGTCTAGAGCCTCTAATACATCACTGAACATCTAATACATCAAGTCAAGGAAATGTGATAATAAACTGGATAGAGAGGAGAAGATAGGGCTGCGGACGCCATGCAGCTACCTCGTAATCTCTAGCAAACACTGAATCAGCAGAAAACCCTCACTCTGCCCCTCGGGCACCTGGATCTGCAAACAAGGTGCAGGGAGTAACATGAGTACGCCAACTCAGTAAGTAACTAAAGTAAATAAAGACTGAAAGTAGTGACGAGCAGTTAAAAACATATAACTGAAAATAGCAACAAAGTAATAGCTCAACTCTACCGTTTAAAACCAATTTCGTCATAAAATCCACACTTTCAAGTTAAAACTTGAAATCATATGCTTAGCAGTATTTTCCAACAGAGGCTTTGTTTAAAAGTAGAGTGAAACAGTGAAAACAGCAAAACAGGGCCCCTCGGGCAAGGAATCACTCAGAATATGGCCCCTCGGGCAGCCTCTCAGTCACTCGTGACTCAACTCTCGTCACACAGTACTGACTTTCAGCACTCGGCTCATTTATAACCTCATAATATTAGAATCATAGTAACCGTTGCGGCGTGCAGCCCGATCCATATATTTATAGTCGACTACGCTCACTAGGGGTGTGCAGACTCCGGAGGGGCTCCTACCGCCCAAGCATCATATCACTGCGGCATGCAACCCGATCCAATATATATATCGCTGCGGCGTGCAGTCCGATTCATATAAGTACCGTTGCGGCGTGCAGCCCGATCCATAACTCATATGTATATATATAATTATCCTCACAATTAGGTTCACAACCTCTCTCAGTCATCAACCTCACGGCCTCTCAAGCATAATAATATAATCTAGGGAACTCAGCCCACACAGCCCTCACAATAGGGGTGGAATGATAAAACCAGTTTTAAACATTTGACAGGTAAAAACATGACTGAGGCTATGCTTTAAACAAGTAAGGTGAGGAAAACAGTCAAAGTGCCCCCAAGGGTTTCTACAGATCGGCACAAGGCCCAAAATATGGCATACAGCCCATAATACAGTATAAATGACTGAAACATAGAATGATATAGATTTCCAAATCAATTACGCGGCATTAATAGTCGATACGGGACGGACCAAGTCCCAATCCCTACCAGTGCAGGCCCACATGCTCGTCACCTAGCATGTGCATCACCGCTTTTATCAAATCAAGTCAAATACCGGGGTTTTGTACCCTCAGTTCCAGATTTACAATGGTTACTTACCTCAAACCGATGAAAATACTACTCTGCGACGCCTTTTCCTCTCGAATCGGCCTCCACTCACGTGGAATCTATTCAAAATTGGAATGAATACGTCACAATATGCTAAGGGAACAAAGCCCAAGCGAAAACAACCGAAAATACCAAAAAACCCAAAATTAGCAAAACCCAAGCCCCGGGCCCACTTCTGGAAACTCAGAAATTTTCACATTATTAGATTCCTCGTCTCTCCACGAGTTCATACATATCAACAACATCAAAATCAGAGTCCAAATGACCCCCTCAAATCCCCATTTTAAGCTCTCTTAAACTCAAGCCCTAATCCTCCATTTTTAGTCCTTTAATTCCTTGTATTTCAGTCTTAATCCATGAAATATTACCATAGAAGTGTGTTTTAGGTCCAAAAATCCTTACCTTAACGAAGTCTCTTGCTTCCTCACTTCAGAATCGCCCAAAAAGCTCTAAGGTCGAAGGCAACAATGGTGAAATAACCCCAAATCACGAAATGAAATAACATATATGGTCTGCCCAGGCCTTCCTGCATCTGCGGATAAAAAATCCGCTTCTGCGGTACCACATTTGCGGTCTAACCAACCGCTTCTATGCAATTCACTTAAGGGACCAAAACCGCATCTACGGTGCACTCGCCATATCTGCGGCTCCGCAGGTGCGAGCCTTATACCGCATCTGCGGTTCCTGACATTTCTTCCAAAACCGCTTCTGCAGGTCTTCTCCCACATATGCGACACCGCACCTGCGGTCCCCAAACCGCAGGTGCAAAAACACCAGAACCAGCAAAATCTAAAGCTGTAATCAACATCAAACTTCTTCGATAACCATCCGAAATCATCCCGAGGCCCCCGGGACCTCAACCAAAAGAACAAACATAACCCAATACCTTATTCAAACTTGTTCCAATCATCAAAACACATCAAAAAACATCAAATTTACCAAATCACATCGAATTCAAGCCTAAGTTTCTAAAATCTTCCGAAATATGCTTTCGATCAAAAACCCAACCAAACCACGTCCGAATGACCTAAAATTTTGCACACAAATCCCAAATGACACCAGGAAGCTACTGCAACTCTCGAAATTCCATTCCAACCCCTATATCAAAATCTCGCCTATCAACCGGAAATTGCTAAAATATCACTTCGCCAATTCAAGCCTAATTCTACTCCGGACCTCCGAAACCCATTCCGATTACACTCTTAAGTCATAAATCACCTACCAAAGCTAATCGAACTATCAGAATTCACATCCAAGCCCTCTAACAGATAAGTCAACATCCGATTGACTTTTTCCAACTCAAACCTTCTTAAAAGAGACTAAGTGTCTCAAGCCTTATCAAAAATCATTCCGGACTCGATCCAAATGGGGGATAATGAAGCATAAAGAAGCATAAATGGGGGAAACAGAGTGGTAGCTCATGAGACAACTGGTCGGGTTGTCATACCAGCCTTCAGTCCACAGAGATTCCGAGGTAGTCCTACAGGCATTCGCAGACCCAGCGTCTCTTCTATCTATTACTATGTTCTGTTAACACTTGTATCCGAGACAAACTGTGTTTCTTTCCTTCAGACACTTGTATGTAGTAGTCATAGACAATCCGTGAATGTTGTGACACCGGTTTCTGGGTAGAGACATATGTTGGCTTTTCGTATCGATTTTGGTATTATATTCATCTAAGTCTTCCGTTTAATTTCATCTTCCGCTATTATTTAAATATTTATCACCGGTTAATGCAAGTTGACAAAAGTCTTAAAAGAGAGTAGTTAAAGATTTCCAAATTTTCCTAGATTGCCTAGCTTTTACGAGTAGGCGTCATCACGACTCCCGAGGGTGGGAAATCTGGGTCGTGACAAGTTGGTATTAGAGCTCTAGGTTACATAGGTCTCACAATTCATGAACAAGCTCAGTAGAGTCAGAGGGATCGGTACGGAGATGTTTGTATTTATCCCCTAGAGGCTACAGAGTTAGGAAAACTTCATATTTGTTCTTTCCTGTCGTGCGGTTTTGTTTCTCAATGCTAATTGAATTTCTACTTTGTTCTTTCGCAGATGGCGAGAACACCGCTTCCTCATCTACCGCTCAGCAGCCCGAACCCCCAGTAGAAACTCCCATGAGGGGTAGAAGGCGAGGCCGACGCCGTGCTAGAGGCTGAGGTAGGGGCAGACCTCGGCCCCGAGCAGCAGCACCAGTGACGGAGCCTCAGGTTGATTTTGATGAGAAGGTTCCGGCCCCAGCAGTTCCGGTAGGCCCAGCTCAGGTCCCAGAGGGGTTTATTGCTACCCCCGGTCTTTAGGATGCTCTGGTCTTACTAGTGGGCCTCATGGAGAGTGTCACCCGAGCAGGCTTGCTTCCTGTAGCACCAGTCGTCTCTCAGGTTTGAGGAGGAGCCCAGACTCTTACTACTCGCACTCCGGAGCAGGTAGCTCCCCAGATTTAGACTCCAGCGGTTCAGCCAGTTGGAGCAGTTCAGCTGGGTGTGGTAGCTCTGACCAGCGATAGAGCAGCTATGTCTGCCGATGCTTTATGAGGGCTGGATAGGTTTACCAAGCTCTTCACTTCTACTTTCAATGGTGCATCTACTGAGGATCCCCAGGATTATCTAGACATATGCCACGAGGTTCTCAGGAACATGGGTATTGTTGAAACCAATGGGGTCAATTTTGCTATATTTCGCTTGTCTGGATCCGCCAAGACTTGGTGGAGAGATTATTGCTTGGCTAGGCCAGCCGGATCGCCATATTTGACTTGGGAGAAGTTTACAGTGTTGTTTCTGGAGAAGTTTCTCCCCATTACTCATAGAGAGGCCTACCGGAGGCAGCTTGAGCATCTCCAGCAGGGTTCCATGACGGTTACCCAGTATGAGACTAGATTCATCGACTTGGCTCACCATGCCCTTGTCATCCTTCCTATCGAGAGAGAGAGGGTGAGGTGGTTTATTGATGGTCTTATTCAGCCGATTCGTCTTCAGATGGCTAGGAAGGCTGGGAGTGAGATTACTTTTCAGGAGGTGGCCAATGTGTCCAAGAGAGTAGAGATGGTTCTGTCACAAGGAGGTGGTCAGGGTCGGATAAGAGGCCTTGTCATTCAGGTAGATTCAGTGGTGCCTCGTCTGGAGGTAGAGATTCATATGGTAGAGGCCATCCTCCTAGGCCCTTTCAGTCAGCTCTTCAGGTCTCTCACGATGCTTTAGGTAGCCGTGGTCCGCATATACAGTATTCTGATCAATAGTCCTATAGTGCACCACCAACTCCTATTAGTGCTCTGCCGCTCCAAAGTTTTCGGGGTGGTCATTCGGGTTTCCAAGGTCAATCTCAGTTTCCTCAGCCACAGCACTCAAGTGGATGTTTTGAGTGTGGTGAGTATGGTCATATCAGGAGGACTTGTCTGAGGTTAGTGGGTACTCAGTCGCAGCAGCAGGGTTACCACACTATGGTTCAGGCACCACGTGTTCCATAGACCGCCCAGCCAGCTAGAGGTAGGGGTAGAGGTGCTAGAGGTGGAAGTAGAGGATTTAGAGGTGGAGCTCTGACCGCTAGAGGTGGAGACCAGCCAGCTGCAGGCCATCCCAAAGATGTAGTCCAGGATGGTGGGACCCAGCCCCAATGTTATGCTCTTCCAGCCAGGTCTGAGGCTGAGGCTTCAGATGCAGTTATTACAGGTACGGTTCTGGTTTGTGATAGAGATGCTTCCGTGTTATTTGATCTAGGGTCTACGTACTCGTATGTGTCCTCTTATTTTGCACCATATTTGGTTATGCCTAGTGATTCTTTGAGTGATCTTATTTATGTGTCTACACCAATGATGATTCTATTATGGCCGATCGAGTCCATCGTTCTTATGTTGTGGTGATTAGGGTTCTTGAGACTCGTGTAGATTTGTTGCTTTTAGACATGGTCGATTTCGATGTTATATTGGGGATGGACTGTTTATCACCTTACCACGCTATCTTGGACTGTCATGCCAAGACTGTGACCTTAGCTTTACCGGATATGCCTCGTTTAGAGTGAAGAGGTACTCCTGGTCATGCTACCCGTAGTGTTATCTCGTATGTGAAGGCTCGGCGTATGGTCGAGAAGGGGTGTTTGGCCTATTTGGCATATGTTCGTGATTCCAGTGCTGAGGTTTCATCTATTGATTCTGTGCCCGTTGTTCGTGAGTTCCCTGAGGTATTCCCTTCAGAACTGCCGGGTATGCCACCCGACAAGGATATTGACTTTTGTATTGATTTGGCTCCGGGCACTCAGCCCATTTCTATCCCGCTGTATCGTAAGGCCCCGCTTGAGTTGAAAGAGTTGAAGGAACAGTTGCAAGACTTGCTTGAGAAAGGTTTCATTAGACCTAGTGTTTTGCCTTGGGGTGCGCCGGTGTTGTTTGTTAAGAAAAAGGATGGGTCGATGAGAATGTGTATTGATTATCAGCAGTTGAACAAGGTTATGATCAAGAATAAGTATCCATTGCCGAGGATTGATGATTTGTTTGATCAGCTTTAGGGTGCCAATGTATTTTCAAATATGGACTTGAGATCTGGCTACCATCAGTTGAGGATTAGGGCATCCGATGTCCCTAAGACAGTTTTGCACTCGATACAGGCATTATGAGTTCTTGGTTATGTCATTCGGGTTGACAAATGCCCTAGCAGCTTTTATGGATTTGATGAACTGAGTGTTCAGGCCTTATTTGGATTCGTTCGTGATAGTCTTCATTGATGATATTTTGATATATTCCCGCAGCCGGGAGGAGCACGAGCAGCATCTCAGAGTGGTTCTTTAGACTCCGAAGGATAGTCAGTTATATGCTAAGTTCTCGAAGTGTGAGTTCTAGATGAGTTCATTTTTCCGATGTCCCTAAGACAGTTTTCCACACTCGATACAGGCATTATGAGTTCTTGGTAATGTCATTCGGGTTGATAAATGACCTAGCAACTTTTATAGATTTGATGAACTGAGTGTTCAGGCCTTATTTGGATTCGTTCGTGATAGTCTTCATTAATGATATTTTGATATATTCCCGCAGCCGGGAGGAGCACGAGCAACATCTCAGAGTGGTTCTTCAGACTCTGAGGGATAGTCAGTTATATGCTAAGTTCTCGAAGTGTGAGTTCTAGATGAGTTCAGTTGCATTCCTGGGTCATGTTGTATCAGTAGAGGGTATTCAGGTAGATCCGAAGAATATTGAGGCAGTCAAGAACTGGCCTAGGCCAGCATCAGCTATAGAGATTCAGAGTTTCTTGGGATTGGCAGGCTACTATCGTCAGTTCGTGAAGGGGTTTTCATCTATTGCAGCCCCGATGACCAGGTTGACCCAGAAGGGTGCCCAGTTCAGATGATCAGACGAGTGTGAGGCAAGCTTTCATAAGCTCAAGACAACTCTAACTGTGGCACCAGTGTTGGTTTTGCCCACAAGTTCAGGGCCTTATACAGTCTATTGTGATGCATCTCGTATTGGACTTCGTGCAGTGTTGATGCATGATGGCAAGGTCATTGCTTATGCTTCGCGGCAGTTGAAGATTCATGAGAAGAACTACCCAGTTCATGATTTGGAGTTGGCAGCCATTTGTTCACGCATTGAAGATTTGGAGACATTATCTGTATGGCATGGCATATGAGGTGTTCATGGATCACAAGAGTCTTCAATATTTGTTCAAGCAAAAGGAGTTGAATTTGAGATGGGGAGGTGGTTGGAGTTGTTGAAAGATTATGATATCACTATCTTATATCATCCAGGAAAGGCGAATGTGGTGGCTGATATGTTGAGTAGGAAGTAAGCCAATATGGGCAGTCTTGCTTATATTCCAGTCGGTGAGAGACCGCTTGTTTTGGATGTTCAGGCTTTGGCCATTCGGTTGGTGAGGTTGGATATTTCTGAGCCTAGTCGGGTATTAGCTTGCACGGTCACTCGTTCTTCATTATTGGAGCGTACCCGTGATCGGCAGTTTGATGATCCCCATTTGTGTGTCCTTAGAGACACGATGCAGCGCGGAGGTGCCAAGCAGGTTACCTTAGATGATGATGGTGTTTTGAGATTGCAGGGTCGAGTTTGTGTGCCTAATGTGGATGGGCTGTGAGATTTGATCTTAGAGGAGGCCCATAGTTCCCGGTACTCTAATCATCCGGGCGCCACGAAGATGTATCAGGATTTGCGACAGTATTATTGGTGGCGTAGAATGAAGAAGGACATCATTACATATGTGGCTCGGTGTTTGAATTGTCAGCAGGTTAAGTATGAGCATCAGAGGCCTGGTGGTTTATTTCAGAGGATTGAGCTTCCCGAGTGGAAATGGGAGCAGGTTACTATGGATTTCGTTGTTAAACTCCCGCAGACTCGGAAAAAGTTCAACGCAGTATAGGTCATTATTGATAGGCTAACCAAGTCAGCGCATTTCATTCCTATAGCATTCTCTTATTCATCCAAGAGGTTAGCTGAGATCTATATCTGGGAGATTGTTCGTCTTCATGGTGTGCCTGTGTCTATCATTTCGGATCGAGGTACACAATTTACCTCACGTTTCTAGAGAGCAATTCAGCGAGAGTTGGGCACTCAGGTAGAGTTGAGTACAGCATTTCATCCTCAGACGGATGGGCAGTCCGAGCGGACTATTCAGATTTTGGAGGATATGCTCCGAGCCTATGTCATCGATTTTGGAAGTTCGTGGGATCAGTTCTTTCCTTTAGCAGAGTTTGCCTACAACAACAGCTACTAGTCGAGTATCCAGATGGCTCCTTATGAGGATTTATAATGTAGGCGGTGTCGATCTCCTGTTGGATGGTTTGAGCTGGGAGAGACTCGGTTGTTGGGTACGAATCTGGTTCAGGAGGCCTTGGACAAGGTCAGGATTATTCAGGATAGGCTTCGTACAGCTCAGTCCACGCAAAAGAATTATGCAGATCGCAAGGTTTGAGATGTGTCTTTTATGGTCGGTGAGCGGGTATTGCTCCGAGTGTCGCCTATGAAGGGCGTGATGAGATTTGGGAAGAAGGGCAAGCTTATCCCTAGGTTCATTGGTCCATTGAGATTCTTGATCGAGTGGGAGAGGTGGCTTATAGACTTGCATTGTCGCCGAGCTTATCAGCCGTGCATCCAGTGTTTCATGTGTCCATGCTTCGAAAGTATCCCGGCGATCCATCCCACGTGTTAGATTTCAGCACTGTCTAGGTGGACAAGGACTTGTCTTATGAGGAAGAGCCGGTAGCCATTCTATACCAGCAGGTTCGTCAGTTGAGGTCGAAGAGTTTTCCTTCTGTTCGTGTTCAGTGGAGAGGTTAGCCTCCTGAGGCATCGACCTGGGAGTCCGAGTCCGATATGCGGAGCCGTTATCCCCATCTTTTCCCCGACTCAGGTACTTCCTTCTTCTGTCCGTTCGAGGACGAACGGTTGTTTTAGAGGTGGAGAATGTGATGACCCAAAAGGTCATCACTTGCTTTAAATTAAATTCTGTATTTTCGAGACCTAGAAAATCTTATTTAGAGTTACCTCAATTTGCGTACGTAGTCCGGGCGCGTAGCCGGAAAGCTTAAATGTGAAAATCTGTGAAAATGATAAGCTTTGACTGTAAAATGAATAAATTTGACTTCGGTCAACGTTTTGGGTAAACGGACCCGGACCCGTGATTTGACGGTCCCGGAGGGTCCGCAGGAAAATATGGGACTTGGGGTATGCTCGGAATCAAATTCCGAGGTCCCAAGCCTGAGAAATGAATTTTTTAAAGGAAATTATTTTCTAAAACTGTTTAAGGAAAATTGAAATGAAATTTGCTTAGAACATGATGGTATCGGGCCCGTATTTTGGTTTTAGCACCTGGTACAGGTCTTATATATGATTTAAGACGTTTCTCTGGAATTTGGTGAAAAACGGATGTCATATGACGTGATTTGGACTTAAATCGCAAAGTTGATGTTTAAAAAAGTTTTGAGAAAATTTCATTGATCTCGAGATTTATTTGATGTTCATGATATTATTTTGATGATTTGATTGCACAAATAAGTCCGTAGGATATTTTTGAGGATTTTGTGTATATTTGGTTTGGATCCCCGAGGGCTCGGGTGAGTTTCGGGTAGGTTCCGGGATGCCTTAGGCCTAAAAACACAGTTGTTGCAGGTTCAGAGAAGTTGTAGGTCTCTAAACCCGCCAGTGCGGTCCGCAAAAAAATGTGTGCGACCGCGGAAGGGGACCAGTGCGGTCCGCGGTCGGCTTTGTGCGGTGCACGGTGGAGGCATTTGCGACCGCAGTCCATTTTGTGCGGTCCGCACTGGGCACTGGACCGCAGTACCCTCAGGAAGGCCTGTGCGGCCGCAGTCCATTTTGTGCGGTCCGCACAGAGGGTCTGAGAGGGCTATAAATAGACGAGATTTTCAATTATTTTTCATTTTTCAAAACCTCAAAAAACATAAGAGGCGATTTTTCAAACAACCTTTCTTCTCCAAATCAATTATAAGTCATTTTTAACTAGTTTTCTTCAATCATTAACATCTTTTAACATGATTTCAACTTCAAATCAATGATTTTAATGGGGAAATTGGGTGTTTTGGGTAGAACCTAGGTTTTTCAAAAATTGGGGATTT
Organism: Nicotiana tabacum; assembly: GCF_000715075.1. NCBI lineage: Eukaryota > Viridiplantae > Streptophyta > Magnoliopsida > Solanales > Solanaceae > Nicotiana > Nicotiana tabacum. The sequence continues at coordinate 61,614,111 of NC_134089.1, forward strand.
GGACCTCGATTCGAGGTCCGATTTCAAAACAAATTATATATTTGAGTTCGTGGGGGAATAGTTAATCGGGTTTTGGTTCGAACCTCGGGTTTTGACCATGTGGGCCCGGGGGCGATTTTGACTTTTTGGGTAAAACATTGGAAAACTCATTTTCATGCATTCAAATTGATTCATTTAGCGTTTATTGATGTAATTAAGTAACTTGTGGCTAGATAAGAGCGAATTGGTGGTAAAATCAAGGGGTAAAGCTATAATTGAAACTTGAGTTGTGTTCGAGGCATCGAGGTAAGTGTTTGGTCTAACCTTAGCTTGAGGGATTAGGAGTTGAGTCCTATTTGCTAATTGCTTCTTGTTGAGTACGACGTATAGGCATGGTGATGAGTATCTATACGTTGGTGTCGAGCATGACCGTGAGTCCTAAATTGATACTTGTTGTATTCTTAAATGATACTACGAATGCTATAGTGGGTGAATTCTTGATAATGAGTAAAAAAATAAGTTTACTTTCATGGAAGATACTTATGATTGAGAATTGGTGATAATTGAGATGAGTAGGAGTTGAGTTAAGATTGGTTATAGCTGATTCTCCCTTGCCGGGATGTATATACTTGTACTGTTGAATTCCCATGTCGGGATAGTGTAGTTTATTGTTGACCCCTTGCCGAGACTGTTATTATGATCACTATTGACTATATATTTGGGACGGGTTACATGCCGCAACATTTTTATATATATTTTTGGATCGGGTTGCACGCCGCAACAGACATTATACATATATTTATGGATCGGGTTTCACCCCACAACAAATATTATGTTGGATCGGGTTGCACGCCGCAACAGATATTATATTGGATCGGGTTGCACGCCGCAACAGTTATATATGTGGATCGGGTTGCACGCCGCAACAGACATTATACATATATTTATGGATCGGGTTGCACGCCGCAACAGATATTATATTGGATCGGGTTGCACGTCGCAATAGTTATATATGTGGATCGGGTTGCACGCCGCAACAATATTGAATAATAAGGGAAAGGGTTGCGCGCCGCAACAGTATTGTTATTGTATTGTTGTAGCTAGTGAATTGTCCTTTCATATCTTATTAAGTTGTTGTTGGATTTGATATGTTCCCCTTAGCATGTACCCCCTCCCATTTAAACTGCTTATTCTTGTTTATTTCCCGCCATATGTTATATAATTGCACAGGTTTATCTGGAGTCTGGTCCTAGCCTCGTCACTACCTCGCCGAGGTTAGGCTAGATAATTACCAGCACATGGGGTCGGTTGTGCTGATGCTACACTCTGCACTCTGTGCAGATACCGGAGCAACATTGGGTTAGTAGCTTGGGAGCCAGCCTTCAGTCCACAGAGATTCTGAGGTAGTCCTGCTGGCGTTCGCAGGCCCAACATCTCTTCTATATATTACTATATTCTGTTATCACTTGTAACCGAGATAGACTGTGTTTCTTTCCTTCAAACACTTGTATGTAGTATTCATAGACGGTCCGTGAATGTTGTGACACCGGTTTCTAGGTAGAGACATATGTTGGCTTTTCGTATCAATTTTGGTATTATGTTCATCTAAGTCTTCGGTTTAATTTCATCTTCCGCTATTATTTAAATGTTTATCACCGGTTAATGCAAGTTGTTAAAAGGCTTAAAATTGAGTAGTTAAAGATTTCCAAATTTTCCTGGCTTGCATCTTCTACGAGTAGGTGCCATCATGACTCCCGGGGGTGGGAAATCTGGGTCGTGACATATATACACACACTAACATATACTATAACAAGTTTATATATATATAACTTGTTATAGTATATGTTAGTGTGTGTATATATATAACACACACACTTCGTGCTACTTTAACTACATATATAGCATGTTATAATACATGATATTGCATTCATTATTTGTATTGTAACAGAGTTAATGAATTACATTCATTCATCACTAGTTTATAAGTCGATGAATCAATTATAACATATTAATTGATATAAGTCGAGATGTTTTGTTTCTAATCAATACTCTCTCTCTCTCTGTAAACTTCTCTCTATTGTAAATCTCTCTCAATTGTAATTACTCTCGTGAAGTAAATAAAGATCTTTTGTTCATCATCTTCAGACCTTGCGTCCCAGCCTTAAAGGTATTTATTTATTTTATTTTATTGTATAGTATTTAAATTACTTTGTTTCTCTCCACTGCCGTGACTATGTCCGGCTAAGCGGATTCATATCTATGTTGAAGAACTAATTTCTCTTGCATATTAACCATGAAGAATCCAGACTCTTTCAAAATATAAAGGAATTTTAATATAGTTTCTTGGCTTGGTCCCAAGATTGTGGTATAGTCGACTCTGGTACTACGCTTATTGGCTTTGCCTTAGTGGCTACGTCTAGCCAACTGTGACATTAAATCCCACTAAATTTCAAAATCAAAAGGGCTATCCCTTTCACAGTAAGAACTGCTACACACATGGGCTCAATAAGAGTATGTATTGGACCTAGACAGGCCTCTTGCTTGGGTAAAATGATATATCCTTCCATACAGTTATTAAAACTATAATAAAATTCCCATATATTTTGAATCTTTACTGGTCGTGCGAACTACCTCCAACCTTCAAAGGTACTAAAACAGCTAGATCTGGATGGCCTTGCGGACTACCGCCCGCCTACCCTGATTCTGGTGTAAATGGTATTAGAGCCTAGGAATTTTCATGGTGTATATGTAATAGATTTGAAATATTCAACATAGATATGAAGCTTTTAGAATGGATCTGGGTATATATATATACATAATTTTAAATTGAATTAAAATCCTAAATTTTAATATTCAATATTTAATATCGAATATATATTAATTGTTCTTAGCTAAATTAAATCTATGGTATATACATAATTTTAAATTGAATTAAAAGTAATTTAATTTTTTTTTAGAAATAGCAACCAACTTTGGTCGCTATTTTGGTCAAACAGTCAAAAATAGCGACCAACGTTGGTTGCTATTTTGGTAAAATAGTCAAAACTTAATTAGCTACCAAAATAGCGATCAACGTTGGTCGCTCTTTTGTAAATCCAGACTCAAAAACGGGTTTCCCCCTCCCATTCTCTTATTTTCTTCCCAAAATTTTCTCAAATTCTCTCTCAACACATTCCCCTCCCCTTCTATGTTTCCCTCACACAAATCAATACCCCCACCCCGCGCCACCACTGTGACCGCCTGAGCCACCGCTGCCGCTGCCCCTTTCTCACCTTCTCCACATAAAAAAAATCTAGGTTTGAATTATAACCTTGAATCTTTGTTATTTCTAGTTTTTGTTTAATTATTTCAATATTGTAGTTTAAGGATATGAATTAGTGTTTAAATTCTTTGAACAATGTATTTTTTTGAGGATTAAAGTTTAGGTCTTGTTTTAGTTAGCTTTGTTAATTAATTTTACTAACTAATTAGTTTAATTAGTATTGAATTTAGTTTAGTTAGATTTGAATTATACTTTGTATTGTCTTGATAGTTTAGTTAGAATCTAGGGTTTAGTTTATGTATTGGAATTTTAGTTTATAAATTGAAATTTTAGTTTATAAATTGAAATTATTGTGTATGAATTGAACTTTTAGGATATGAATTGAACATTTAGGATATGAATTGAAATTTTTGTGTGTGAAGTGAACTTTTGAGATATGAGTTGAACCTTTAGGATATGAATTGGACTTTTAGTTTATGTATTGGAATTTTAGTTTATAAATTAAAATTTTAGGATATGAATTGAACTTTTGTGGATATGAGTTGAACCTTTAGGATATGAATTGAAATTTTTGTGGATAAATTGAACTTTTGTGGATATGAGTTGAACCTTTAGGATATGAATTGAACCTTTAGGATATGAATTGAATTTTTTGTGTATGAATTGGACTTTTGTGGATATGAGTTGAATGTTTAGGATATGAATTGAACCTTTAGGATGTGAATAGAACTTTTAGTTTATGAATTGGACTTTTAGTTTATGTATTGGAATTTTAGTTTATAAATTGAAATTTAGGATATGAATTGAACTTTTGTGGATATGAGTTGAACCTTTAGATATAAATTGAAATTTTTGTGTATGAATCGAACTTTTGTGGATATGAGTTGAACCTTTAGGATATGAATTGAACCTTTAGGATATGAATTGGACTTTTAGTTTATGAATTGGACTTTTAGTTTATATATTGGAATTTTAGTTTATAAATTGAAATTTTAGGATATGAATTGAACTTTTGTGGATATGAGTTGAACCTTTAGGATATGAATTGAAATTTTTGTGTATGAATTGAACTTTTGTAGATATGAGTTGAGCCTTTAGGATATGAATTGAACCTTTAGGATATGAATTGCAATTTTTGTGTATGAATTAAACTTTTGTGGATATGAGTTGAACCTTTAGGATATTGTGACGACCCGGCCGGTCGTCTTAAGAATTAACACTCTGATCCCCTATTAACTACTTTTCCCAAGTTTAATTCTGCTAATTTGATTCTCCGGGATGTTCGGTTGTGAGTTTCGGAGAGTTTTGAGACACTTAGTCCCTGAATGAGCGCTTAAGTGTTGGAAAATTGACCGTAGTTGGAACAGTGTGAAGACAGCCTCGGAATGGAAATCTGATGGTTCTGTTAGCTCCGTTGGGTGATTTTAGGGTTAAGAGCGTGTTCGGAATGTGTTTTGGAGGTCTGTAGCTAATTTAGGCTTGAAGTGAAAAAAGTTGAAATTTTGGAAGTTTCCGGTTCGATAGTGAGATTTGGATCCAAGGGTCAGAATGGAATTTTGAGAGTTACTGTAGTTCCGTTATGTCATTTTGGGTGTGCGTGCAAAGTTTCAGGTCATTCGGACGAGGTTTGGTAGACTTTTTGATCGAAAATGTGTTTTTTAGGGTTTTTGGAATTTTTAAGCTTGAATTCGATGAAAAATAGGTGTTTTGATGTTGTTTGTGGCATTCCGAAGGTTGGAACAAGTTTGAATGATGTTATGGGATATGTTCGTAGGTTTGGTTGAGGTCCCGGGGGCCTCGGGTGTGTTTCGCATGCTCAACGGGTCATTTTGAGTTGTTAAAAAGTTACAGAAATTTAGGTTCAGGTGTTGCAGACCTTTCTTCATCGCGATCGCAGCCATCCATTCGCGATCGTATAGTGTAATTCCGGAGGGGTCCCAATTCCTTCTTCGCGATCGCATCACTTGACTCGCAATCGCATAGCGCTGCCTCATTCCTCTTTCGTGATCGCAGCTGCCCCTTCGCGTTCACGTAGTAGAAACTGAGTCGGTGGCTCAGTAGCCCAATTTCTTCTTCACGTTCGCGTGTCCTCAACCGCGATCGCGTAAAGCCAACTCTTCCTCTTTCGCGATCGCGTGCTTCCTGTCGCGTTCGCTTAGGCCATTTCCTAGAGCTTTTATTTTTACTCTTCGCGATCGCATGCCTTCTTTTGCGATCGCGATGTACAATACACCTGGGCAGATATAAGATTTCAAAATCGAGAGTTTAGCCATTTTTATCAAAACTTAAGCTTGGGAGTTCGGAGTTGAGCGAGATTTTGAGAGATTTTCAGAGATATCGATTGGGTAACGATTCTAAACTCCTTTTTGCTTGTAACCCACTAATCTAAGCATGAATTCCTCCTATAATTTCGGATTTTGAATGAAAATCTGATAAAACTTCTTAGGATGAATTATTGGGTTTTGATGGGGCATTTGACATCGGATTTGGATAATTTTAGTATGGTTGGACTCGTGAGAGTATGAGGTTTCTGTAAATATAAATTTCACCTGATTCTGAGGCGTTGGCCTGAGAGGCGTTTTGGTCATTTTACATGTTTTCGTGTATTAGCTTAGAATTTAATTGTAGAATCAGTTACTTGAAGTGTTATTTACAATATGCGATTGAATTGAATAGATTTGGGCCATTTGGAGTCGGATACTCGTGGCAAAAACATGATTTCTAGTTGATTTTGAGCCGGTTCGAGGTAAGTGGCTTGTCTAACCTTGTGTGGGGGACCTTCCCCTTATGATTGATATATTTGGTAATTGAAATGCCTTGTACGTGAGGTGACGAGTGCGTACTTGTGCAAATTGTTGAAAATCCCGTTTTCTTTAAGTACTTATCAGTATGTTCCTTATCCTGTTGTTTTTTATTACTTGTGCTATTAAACATGTTGTTAGCTTAGGAAAGCAGGTCCAAGTGATTTAATTGCTTTAATTGTTCAAATCTGTTTACCTAAACTCCGTGCAGCATGCTAGGCTAGAATTGTTTGTTGCCTTAATATGAAATTTCCCTTCTCTGAATATTTCTTGCTACCACTGTGTATTTACATTGGGACTACGGATGTGGGATTCCGACAGCTCCCCCTTGTCTATTTACTTTGGGACTGCATGTTAGATTCCCGATAAATCCCCCCTGCACATTTACTTTGGGACTGCGGGTTAGATTCCCGATAGATCCCCCTGCACATTTACTTTGGGACTGCGGGTTAGATTCCTGATAGATCCCCCTGCACAGTTATATGGAACTGTGGGAATGCACCCGGTAGATTCTCCCAGTACTGGGTATTTACATTTGGGACTACGGAATGGGATTCCGATAGATCCCCGCGCACTATGAGTTGGACTACGGGATGGTATCCCAGGAGATCCTTCGGATATATATATATATAATGGACTACGGGATGGTATCCCGGGAGATCCACTGGACATGTAAAGATAGGATTACAAGACGGTATCTTGGAAGGTACCCCCGATTGTGATCTTTGTGTTGAGCTGTATTTCTTTCCGTGGCTTCTGTTGTCTTTGTTCTAGTTATTGTTGTTCTGTCAATTCTATGTTATTTCTTACTGTTCCACTTACCTATTGTCACGACCCAATTCCCGAACCTGGTCGTGATGGCGCCTCTCATGAAGACAAGGCCAGCCATTCAACCCAATTCATCCTTTTAAGACAATTAATTAACACAATTATAATATAAACACGGTTTAATAATATCCAATAGCGGAAAGTATAGATAAAATACGGAAATCCAACCCAACTCAGCCCTAACCGGGGTGTCCCAAGTCATGAGCTACTACAGAGTTTACTAAAATTCTACAAGGTATGGAATTAGAACGACATCTGAAGATATCATAAATACAGAAGATAAGGGAGAAAACGGGTCTGTGAACGCCATGCAGCTACCTCGATAACTCCGATGAAAACTGAACAGCATAAAACTCGCTCTATGCCTCAGGAATACCTGTACCTGCACACATGGTGCAGGGAGTAATGTGAGTACTCTGACCCAGTGAGTAATAAATATAAATAATAACTGAGGGTAAGAAAACACGTTAAGGCACACAACACTCTATACAGAAGCAGTGAAATCATTTAAAATAACAATTCAGTAAAACATCATGTGAAATTTCTTTAAAACCAGTAAAAACAGGTAATTTGGCAGTAAAATGACGAGTAGAAATCTACCTCTCGAGCTCAATATCAAAACAACGAGTAGAAATCTGCCCCTCGGGCTCAGTATCAAAATAATAAGTAGAAATCTGCCCCTCGAGCTCAGTATCAAAATAATAAGTAGAAATCTACCCCTCGGGCTCAGTATCTCAGAACAGTATCAGCCCCTCGGGCTCAGTATCTTAGAACAGTATCAGCCCCTCGGGCTCAGTATCTCAGAACAGTATCAGCCCCTCAGGTTCAGAACAGTATGAAGCAACCAGTCAATGAAATAAGAGCACGTAATTATTATGGCGGATAATGCAGATGAGGAATAAATATATGAGTGTAATGCAATGTATATGACGGTACCCTCTGGTACCCACTGCGGCATGCAGCCCGAGCCATCCATATTTATTTATCGTCGACGGCGCTCACTGGGGGTGTGTACAGACTCTGGAGGGACTCTTACAGCCCAAGCGCAATAACAAGCCATCTCGTGGCATCAATCAAGTCCTGGTCAGTCATTGTTACCTGACCAATTTATATCACACAGTGCCATTGTTACCACTGTTTCAAGTCACATCATATAGTGTCATTGTTACCACTATTTCAAATCACTGCTGTGGCACGCAGCCCGATCCATGCTCAGTCCAGAAATCATAATAAATCCCTTGGGCATTTGTAAAACAGTAGTTCTCCGCCAGAAATATCATTTAGAAATATCATTTAAGTTTTCAAATCCTAGAAAGATGGCTGAGTTTGCAAAACAGTATTTAAAACCTTGGACTGTGATCAAATGATATGCATGTATGTAAAAACAGTGATGTCAATCCCTGAAGGATTCAAATAATTGGCAAGAAGCCCAAATGTAACAATTAAATCCAAGTAGAAAACACGGTAAAAACATCTCTAGGGACGGACTAAGTCACAATCCCCAATGGTGCTCTACCCAACGCCCGTTATCCGGCGTGCAAGTCACCTCAATATAGCGTTACGATGTGAAATTCCGAGGTTTCAAACTCTCAGGACATCATTTACATCAATTACTCACCTCAAATCGGCTACTTCTTTAGCTCGCGACGCCTTTGCCCCTCGAATTGGCCTCCACGTGCATCGAATCTACCCAAAATCACAACGAATATGTCGCATTATGCAAAAGGGACAATACTCAATCGAAAGCAATCGAAAAATATCAAAATATACGAATTTGACAAAACCCGAGTCCCGGGCCCACGTCTCAAAACTCAGAAATTTTTATACCAAGATGTTCTTCGTTCTCTCACGAGTCCGTACATATAAAGAACACAAAAATCGGAGCTCGTTTGACCTTTCAAATCGACCCTATAAAATCTCAAAAGCACAAGCCCTAAAACCCCACTTTTCTACTGATTTTCATGTTCTAATTCACATATAATCTTGTATTTAACTTGGAAATAAGTAGAAACAACTCACCTTTGATGCTTAATAAAATTCCCCTTTGAAATTCTCTCCAAAATCATCCAAGCCAAATGAAAGAAATAAGCCAAATCCGTGTTTAAAGAATCTGCCCGTGCTTCGTCGAGTTGTACCTTGCACTTGTGCTATACAAGTTGTACATCCTATTAAAATTTTCCCTTGTCGGACACCTTCTGTTTAAACACCCATAACATCTTGTATAAATATCCAAATTACAAACGGTTTGAAGATTTAGAAACTAGATTTGAGATCTTTAATTTGATAGGTTGTACACTATATAACACTTTATATATACCTAGATATGAGCTTCTAAACCGGCTCCATAAAATCCGAAAATTCTGGAGAAACTGCTCCACCAGTCATCTTCAATCGATCATAACTTTCTCTACAGATGTCCAAATTACGATTTCCTTAGCTTTCTGGAAACTAGACACGAAGGGTTACAACTTTCATTTTTAAATAATCTCAAAATCCCTTGTATATCAAAAGATATAGGCCTCCGAAATACGCTCCACGACTGCACATTTGCTGTCCAAAGACAGCTTAGCAGCAGAAATTGCAGCAGCTTTTTTTCTTTTCTTTTTGGGTCCGAATTCCATTCCGTTAACCTTCCGAAATCCACCCGAGGCCCTCGGGACCTTAACCAATTATATCAACATGTCCCACAATATCATTCAAACTTGTCCCAACCTTCGGAACACCCAAAATAACATCAAAACATCAAATCATCATCGGATTCAAGCCTATGAATCTCAAGAACTTCCAAATTCCATTTTTGATCAAAAACTCCAACCAAACCACGTCCGAATGACCTCAAATTTTGCAGACAAGTCCAAAATGACATAACGAAGCTACAGAAACTCTCGGAATTCCATTCCGACCCTCGGATCAAAATCTCACCTATCAACCGGAATTCGCCAAAATACTAACTTTGCCAATTCAAGCTTAATTCTACACCGGTCATCACAAAAATGTTCCGGACACACTCCTAAGTCCCAAATCACCTAACGAAGCTATCCGAACCATAAAATTTGCATTTCGAGCCCTCTAACACATAAGTCAATATCCGGTTGACTTTTCAACTTAAGCTTCCTTAAAAGAGACTAAGTGTCTCAAACCTTACCAAAACTAGTCCGAATGACTTCAAATTTTGCACACAAGTCACATTCAACATGACGGACTTGAACCAACTTTCGTAATCGCATTCCGACCCCGATATCAAAATTTTTACTTCCGGTCGAATTTTCTCAAAAACCTTCAAATTTCTATATTTAGCCAAATGACTTCAAAATGACCTCCGGACATCCAAATTCACTTTCGATCGCGCTCCCAACTCCAGAATCACCATACGAAGCTATTCCTAGACTCGGAATCCCAAACGGACATCTATAACTCTGAAATGCCTTCCAACCCAAATTTATGAAATTCTTCTAAAATACTAACTTCCACAATATATGCCGAAATGCTCACGGGTTATCCAAAACCAAATCTGGACATACGCCCAAGTCTGAAATCATCATACGAACATGCTGGAACTTTCAGACCTCAATTCCGAGGTTGTTTACTCAAAATTCCAATCTTAGCCATTTTCTTCAACTTAAGGTTGCCGCAATGAAAAGTTTCTTTCCAATTTGACTCCGAATTTCCCGAAATTCAACTCTGACCATACGCACAAGTCAATATACCTGAAATGAAGTTGTTCATGACTTTCAACTGCTGAATGACGCGCTAGAACTCAAAACGACCGGTCGGGTCGTTACATTCTCCCCCACTTAAATAGACGTTCATCCTCGAACGTTCCAAGAACTGCTCTTAAGTTATCTGAAATCACTGTTTAACACCTCGTGCACCTGCCCGTGCTACCACAACTCATATGGACACATTAGTTTGATCAAATCTGCAGATATCCTCTTTTATCCATACAATAAGCTCAGAACCCAATTTCAACACTTAAAATTCTCTACTAGACCTGTTCCCTGTATATAAACACTGTATCAACTACCACACGAGGTACCAGAACACGACTGCATACCTTTGTTGAATTAGCACCATGCATCGCATAATTCACCATCTAACCACAATGACACTCCATGAACCTTAATAGCCAAAATTCTACGACTCTGATGCTCCCAATGCATATGATGATATACCTATACATTCTGTTATAATGCTGACGATACAACCACAACGGAGGAGATGTGCAGAAATTTCTAACCAATTGCAGAGTTAACCAAACATTAATTCTCTCCTTTTTGACTAAAATCATCACCTCATTACTACCCAAATACTGGTAACTGCCCTGTAATATACCTCACATAATCCCACTGCAATGGTCCCCGATACCAATAGTCTCGCCTCACCTAGTACGAGCTGCTCAGACAACCAATCACCACAGACAATGACCAACGGTCTCACATGATGCAAAAATGCGCCAATAGGCCATAATGCGAACAAGATACATAAGGAAATGATTCAGGAATGGACTGCTCAACTCACACAACAAATATGGACTTTTCCCCAGAGAATAGGAATTTACCAAACCGTTTCAAAACACACATGGCACAATCACAATATTACATGAGTTGACGAGCACGGAACAACATATGATATTCCAACACCCCTCCTTGAGGAGCGCTATACTAAAATAAACACATCTGACTCACATGAAGCCCATAATCCTATTTAAATCCATTCACCCACTTCAGGTCGATTCTGCTCGCACTGAACTAGGCTGATAGCCTTTACTGGACCGTAATAAGTCATTTCTTCTCATAACATGAAAGAACTACCACCATAGCCGGGACAACACCCCACAATCCACAACCAAATGAACCGAACGACTTCATATAGATCTTAGATATTCTTCCAACATTTCAACTTTCTTAAGTCCCCAAAATTTTACTAACTCCCAGATTTTTCAAATATTTCGGCAGAGTCTCCCTTGTAATTGGGCCTATCCACCTGTCAGAGTAACACCAAAACAACTCCTAACAGCATGTCCACAACCCAACAAGTACCACAAGTATATTAATAACACTAATCTCCGCATTACAAGCCCGACATTATCATAATGATATTTTGACATGAAACGCATCATTTGTATGATCATAACCACATTTATGGTCTTAATAGTTGTTCATAAATAATTCCATCATTATCAATAAATCTCATATTAACCACCACCTCATTTCAAATTTTCACAATACTGACAACAGAATGTGAGGCATGAAGACCTCATTATTACTTACTCGAATTAATGAGTCACATTTAACGCCACCTGGGAACTCATATCATAAGTTAAAACTCAATGTTTATAGTACGAAAATGGCTGAATATGAACATAAAATATACAAGAATTATCAAATCAACCTAACTGGCATGACTCCCTTTAATATTATCGTACGAATTAAACTTTACAAAGGAAAACTTTAAACTCATAATTATTTACCACAAGGACCTTGTCCTTACATAACCTTCACCGCGGCTTGCAGCCCGGTTTAAAAATTTCATATTGTGCCAACTGCAGTTTTCAATTTTCTTTCTTTCTTCTTCTCAATAAATTTCGTAAACATTTTTTTTATAGCACATAACGAACCCTCATACTGGTAGGACATATAATTCATAAAAAAAGTTGGAACCAATTATTCCGAAATACATTAAACTCATTGTAGTGAATAATAAATATTACTTTAACCTTACCCCAAATCCTTGGAACCCAATTTCTAACATCCAGAATTCTTTTCAAGACCCGAATCTCACATACACACACTGTATAAGTCCGAACAAACTGTGTCAAGCCATAACAATAACCCTAGATATAATCGCATAACCTACTACACAACTCGTATACTCGCAACACCATTCTCGATCACCATAACCACTCAAGCCAACCAAGTACCAGTAGGAAACCCTACATTAAACAGAACCTCGCTCCAAAACCTTCGTACCCCATCAATAATGAAGAAATATACAGGAACTCACAATACACAACACGTTCCCCATACCTGTAGAAAGTATCTATTTTAAACTATGGTAGAAACCATCAAGAACACTTGGAAATCCATTTTCTCCTAATCAAGCTATCAGAACTAAATTCCTCTAATTCAACCAGGCCACGCAGGTCATCAAACTCAGAAATATTGCCATATTACTACAGCTAGTTCAACAAAAATTCTTCACAAGCTTAGGTAATACAGACCGTAAAATACCTCAATTCCACTACTAAGATCACCTTCATTCTCGTGACAATCAACTCAAATTTCTCAATTAGAGTCAAATTCAAATCTCAACACATACACCCTGTTAGTAGAAAAGAAACTCTCTACTCAACATTATAAGGAACACACCTACGTAGATTATTCCGCATGAGATAACCCACCTACTTTGCCTCCAATTAACATTTTTGTATACCTCCCACCGTCATACACATTACACAATCACTTAGTCTTCCTGGGTCTAAACTCATACTGTAACATGAAATTCACTTCACTCCAAACAGGAGACTTGAAAAGATTCTTCACGCCCATAACTCGGAGCTACACCTCTAATCACAATGGAAATCATACACTTAATAGTTCACCTATCATCTAGCAGATCTTCCTCGACACTTCCAAGTCATATAGAAACATCTCGCAGTACTAACATACCCATCACATTACTACCCAGCCGTCATTCCCGCTAATAGGGGCAATCCCAAACATATAAGTTCAAATCACTTGCTCACACAATCATCACCTTGGTGCTTAAGCCGTAGGAAAAGATCCGGCCTCAAGTCCTTCAGACTGGCCCAACATCAACTCATAGGGATCACGTCTCGCCCCTCAATCAGGGAATCACAAGCCATCAAGGCACATCTGATACTGAGCGTTCATGCGCGCATGCGAACGCGTGGAAGGAATTTCAAGAGTTACTTTTCAAGCTGAATCAAGAACGCACGATAAGAATTCAAGAATGTGAAGTTTTCCTAAAGGTTCTGCAGCCTCTCGAGGATAAATACAGACGTCTCCGTACCGATCCGCGAGACTCTACTAAACCTTCTCATGACTCGTGAGACCTATGTAACCTAGGCTCTGATACCAACTTGTCACGACCCAATTCCTAAACTTGGTCGTGATGGCGCCTCTCATGAAGACAAGGCCAGCCATTCAACCTAATTTATCCTTTAAAGACAATTAATTAACATAATTATAGTATAAACATGGTTTAAAATTATCCAATAGCGGAAAGTATAGATAAAATACGGAAATCCAACCCAACTCAGCCCTAACTGGGGTGTCACAAGTCATGAGCTACTACCGAGTTTACTAAAATTCTACAAGGTATGGAATTAGGAACGACATCTGAAGATATCATAAATACAGAAGATAAAGGAGAAAACGGGTCTACGAACGCCATGCATCTACCTCGATAACTCCGATGAAAACTGAATAGCAGAAAACTCGCTCTATGCCTCAGGAATACCTGTACCTGCACACATGGTGCAGGGAGTAATGTGAGTACTCCGACCCGGTGAGTAATAAATATAAATAATAACTGAGGGTAAGAAAACACGTTAAGGCACACAACACTCTATACAGAAGCAGTGAAATCATTTAAAATAACAATTCAGTAAAACATCATGTGAAATTTCTTTAAAACCAGTAAAAACAGGTAATTTGGCAGTAAAATGACGAGTAGAAATCTACCTCTCGAGCTCAATATCAAAACAATGAGTAGAAATCTGCCCCTCGGGCTCAGTATCAAAATAATAAGTAGAAATCTGCCCCTCGAGCTCAGTATCAAAATAATAAGTAGAAATCTGCCCCTCGGGCTCAGTATCTCAGAACAGTATCAGCCCCTTGGGCTCAGTATCTCAGAAAAGTATCAGCCCCTCGGGCTCAGTATCTCAGAACAGTATCAGCCCCTCAGGCTCAGAACAGTATGAAGCAACCAGTCAATGAAATAAGAGCACATAATTATTATGGCGGATAATGCAGATGAGGAATAAATGCATGAGTGCAATGCAATGCATATGACGGTACCATCTGGTACCCACTGCGGCGTGCAGCCCGAGCCATCCATATTTATTTATCGTCAACGGCACTTACTGGGGGTGTGTACAGACTCCGGAGGGGCTCCTACAGCCCAAGCGCAATAACAAGCCATCTCGTGGCATCAATCAAGTCCTGGTCTGTCATTGTTACCTGACCAATTTATATCACACAGTGCCATTGTTACCACGGTTTCAAGTCACATCATATAGTGTCATTGTTAACACTGTTTCACATCATTGTTGTGGCGCGCAGCCCGATCCATGCTCAGTCCAGAAATCATAATAAGCCCCTTGGGCATTTGTAAAACAATAGTTCTCAGCCCGAAATATCATTTAGAAATATCATTTAAGTTTTCAAATCTTAGAAAAATGGCTGAGTTTGCAAAACAGTATTTAAAACCTTGGACTGAGATCAAATGATATGCATGTATGCGAAAACAGTGATGTCAATCCCTGAATGATTCAAATAATTGGCAAGAAGCCCAAATGTAACAATTAAATCCAAGCAGAAAACACGGTAAAAACATCTCTCGGGACGGACTAAGTCACAATCCCCAATGGTGCTTTACCCCACGCCCGTTATCCGGCGTGCAACTCACCTCAATATAGCGTTACAATGTGAAATTCCGGGGTTTCAAACTCTCAGGACATCATTTACATAAATTACTCACCTCAAACCGGCTACTTCTTTAGCTCGCGATGCCTTTGCCCCTCGAATTGGCCTCCATGTGCATCGAATCTGCCCAAAATCACAACGAATATGTCGCATTATGCTAAAGGGACAATACTCAATCGAAAGCAATCGAAAAATATCAAAATTCACGAATTTGACAAAACCCGAGTCCCGGGCCCATGTCTCAAAACTCAGAAATTTTTATACCAAGATGTTCTTCGTCCTCTCACGAGTCCGTACATATAAAGAACACAAAAATCGGAGCTCGTTTGACCCTTCAAATTGACCCTAGAAAATCTCAAAAGCACAAGCCCTAAAACCCCACTTTTCTACTAATTTTCATGTTCTAATTCACATATAATCTTGTATTTAACTTGAAAATAAGTAGAAATAACTCACCTTTGATGCTTGATAAAATCCCCCTTGAAATTCTCTCCAAAATCATCCAAGACAAATGAAAGAAATGAAAGAAATAAGCCAAATCCGTGTTTAAAGAATCTGTCCGTGCTTCGTCGAGTTGTACCTTGCACTTGTGCTATACAAGTTGTATATCCTATTAAAATTTTTCCTTGTCTGACACCTTCTCTTTAGACACCCATAACGTCTTGTATAAATATCCAAATTACAAACGAGTTGAAGATTTAGAAACTAGACTCGAATATCTTTAATTTGATAGGTTGTACACCATATAAGTCTTTATATATCCCGAGATATGAGCTTCTAAAGTCAGCTCCATGAAATCCAAAAATTCTAGAGAAACTGCTCCACCAGTCATCTTCAATCGATCATAACTTTCTCTAGAGATGTCCAAATTACGATTTCCTTATCTTTCTGGAAACTAAACATGAAGGGATACAACTTTAGTTTTTGAATCATCTCAAAATTCCTTGTAGATCAAAAGATATAGGCCTCCGAAGTACGCTCCACGACTGCACATTTGCTGTCCAAAGACAGCTTAGCAGCAGAAATTGCAGCAGCTTTTTTTCTTTTCTTTTTGGGTCCGAATTCCATTCTGTTAACCTTCCGAAATTCACCCGAGGCCCTCGGGACCTTAACCAATTATATCAACATGTCCCACAATATCATTCAAACTTGTCCCAACCTTCGAAACACCCAAAATAACATCAAAACATCAAATCATCATCGGATTCAAGCCCATGAATCTCAAGAACTTCCAAATTCCATTTTTGATCAAAAACTCCAACCAAACCACGTCCGAATGACCTCAAATTTTGCATACAAGTCCAAAATGACATAACGAAGCTACAGCAACTCTCAGAATTCCATTCCGACCCTCGAATCAAAATCTCACCTATCAACCGGAATTCGCCAAAATACTAACTTTGTCAATTCAAGCTTAATTCTACACCGGTCATCACAAAAATATTCCGGACACACTCCTAAGTCCCAAATCACCTAACGAAGCTATCCGAACCATAAAATTTGCATTTCGAGCCCTCTAACACATAAGTCAATATCCGGTTGACTTTTCCAACTTAAGCTTCCTTAAAAGAGTTTAAGTGTCTCAAACCTTACCAAAACTTGTCCGAATGACTTCAAATTTTGCACACAAGTCACATTCGATATTACGGACTTGCACCAACTTTCGGAATCGCATTCCGACCCCGATATCAAAATTTTCACTTCCGGTCGAATTTTCTCAAAAACCTTCAAATTTCTATATTTAGCCAAATGACTTCAAAATGACCTCCGGACATCCAAATTCACTTCCGATCGCGCTCCCAACTCCAGAATCACCATACGGAGCTATTCCTAGACTCGGAATCCCAAACGGACATCTATAACTCTGAAATGCCTTCCAACCCAAATTTATGAAATTCTTCTAAAATACTAACTTCCACAATATATGCCGAAATGCTCACGGGTTATCCAAAACCAAATCTGGACATACGCCCAAGTCTGAAATCATCATACGAACATGCTGGAACTTTCAGACCTCAATTCCGAGGTTGTTTACTCAAAATTCCAATCTTAGCCATTTTCTTCAACTTAAGGTTGCCGCAATGAAAAGTTTCTTTCCAATTTGACACCGAATTTCCCGAAATTCAACTCTGACCATACGTACAAGTCAATATACCTGAAATGAAGTTGTTCATGACTTCCAACTGCTGAACAGCGTGCTAAAGCTCAAAACGACCAATCGGGTCGTTACATCTATACTGTTTTATTCCACACAGTTAACCCTTATATTGTATTTAATCTCATAGGGCCCTGACCTTCCTCGTTATTACCCAACCGAGGTTAGGCTTGGCACTTACTGAGTACTGCTGTGGTGTACTCATGCCCCTTCTGCGCATGTTTTTCATGTGCAGATCCAGGTACCACTGATCAGGCCTGCTATCGTTGAGAGAGGTGACTGCTTAGAGACTCCGAGGTACATCTGCCGCGTCCGCAGACCAATGAGTCCATTTCTATTCCTGAGATTTATATATGGTGTATGTCGAGCGGCACATTTTAACACTATTATTACCTTATTTATGTTTTTAAATTGTTTTACTTCCGCAAGTTTTGGTTATCTTCCGCAATTGAGGCTTACCTAGTCGTAGAGACTAGGTGCCGTCACGAAAGTTCACGGAGGGCGAACTGGGGTCGTGATAGATATGAATTGAACCTTTAGGATATGAATTGGACTTTTAGTTTATGTATTGGAATTTTAGTTTATAAATTGAAATTTTAGGATATGAATTGAATTTTTGTGGATATGAGTTGAACCTTTAGGATATGAATTGAAATTTTTGTGTATGAATTGAACTTTTGGATATGAGTTAAACCTTTAGGATATGAATTGTACCTTTAGGATATGAATTGAAATTTTTGTGTATGAATTGAACTTTTGTGGATATGAGTTGAACGTTTAGGATATGAATTGAACCTTTAGGATATGAATTGGACTTTTAGTTTATGTATTGGAGTTTTAGTTTATAAATTGAAATTTTAGGATATGAATTGAACTTTTGTGGATATGAATTGAACCTTTAGGATATGAATTAAAATTTTTGTGTATGAATTGAACTTTTAGGATATGAATTGAGCCTTTAGGATATGAATTGGACTTTTAGTTTATGTATTGGAATTCTAGTTTATAAATTGAAATTTTAGGATATAAATTGAACTTTTGTGGATACGAGTTGAACCTTTAGGATATAAATTGAAATTTTTGTGTGTGAATTGAACTTTTAGGATATGAATTGAGCTTTTAGGATATGAATTGGACTTTTAGTTTATGTATTGGAATTTTAGTTTATAAATTGAAATTTTAGGATATGAATTAATGCCAATGAAGCAAGATGAGCTATTCAATGAGACCCGTATTGTAAAGAAGAAGAAAGAGACTGATCCAGAAAGGTGGGTCGAGGGTCGAGCCTCGACTATACATGTAAGTTTTTTACTTTTCATTAAGTATTTTGATATACTTTTGTATAAATTTTGAAATACTAATTTAATGTAATTTTTCTTATAGGTTCGCTTCACAGCTGACGTGGAGGAGTTCATACGCAGTCAGTCACCTAATGAGTCGGGCGAGGCAATCCAACTTTCGGACGAGGATGCTGAAAGAACACTCCTTGAGTACTTTATATACTTTAAACTAGAAATCAGTTTTCGAATGGGCTTGTAATAAGCGTTAACTTAGTTTTGTTAGCTTAATGTGTTAGTTGTATTGAACTTTATACTTTGTTGGTTTTAATGTTGTTGTTGTTGGTATTGTTGTTGTTGTTGCTTGTAATAGGGAATTTGGTATGCTGACAGGTGGTGTAGCTGCCAAAATAGGCAGTTTCTGCCAAAATTATACCCAGAAAAGCGACCAACTGTAGTCGCTTTTCTTATTAAAAAAAAAAAATCTGGGCAATGGCGACCAAGGTTGGTCGCTAATTAACCCAGATTTCTTAAAAAGCGACCAACTTTGGTCGCTATTCTATTAAAAAAAATCTGGAAAATATGTTTAAAAAATAATTAAATTCTTGCAATTAGCGACCAATTTTAGTCGCTTATGTTTAAAAAAAAATTAAAAAAAGCGACCAACTTTGGTCACTATTTTCTAGATTTTAAAATATAATATTTGGTTTACATACCAAAATTGATCGTTATATTTTGATTAATAATAAATAAATAAATAAATAAATAAATAAATAAATAAATAACGTAATTTAAATATAGAGACCAACTTTGATTTATATTATTAAAATACTAAAGCGACCAAAGTTGGTCTCTATATTTAAAACCCGACCAACTTTGGTCTCTAAGGTAAAGCGACCAGCAAAATAGCGATCAAGCTAGTTTGGACGCTTTTTAGTCGTTTTTTGACCTGTAAGCGATCAACTTTGGTCGCTTTTTTTTCGGATTTCTAGTAGTGATCGGAGAAAAAGAATATTCCGTAGAATAGAGATTCATTTACCAAAGAAAAGAAACAATAAACTTTTTTTTTAATTTCTTTTCTTTGTGTGCTTCTTTTATTTGTTTACTTTTTTTTTTGGTTTTTGAAATTTATTTTGAGCAAAATGAAAAATGTCAATTTTATGAAGTAGAAGTGTCAAACAGTTCATGTAAGAAATCAAATACTATGGAAAAATCTTAGAGGAAGAAGAAAAAAGCAGGTAACATTTCATCTCAGATTTCATATTCCTGCATTATCATTCTCTTCTCTTTTTAATATAAATTGCTTCTTTTAGCAAACATTCCATTCTTCTTATTCAAGTTCACGTATGCTGATTTAAATGGAATATTACATGTATGTCAATCAATCTTATAGAGAATGTGAATTTTTTTAAGAAATAATAGAAACATGAAAAGATATTTCATTAGTAAAAATATTATATCAAAATTTAAGACATTAATTATTTAATTATAGTTTAATTGTTTTCATGTCTGCGCAAAGCGCAGATTACTCTAGTACAATATAATACATTGGTTCCAAAGAAAACCTTAATGTTAAAGTGAAATGTTGTTATACAGAATGGTTGTTATAGAGAGGTTTAAATGTATAACTTTTAGTAATTTTATTTAAAATATTTTCCATTTCCGTGTACATACACACACACTATGCTAGTATGCTTCAAAAAGAAATAAATCTGTAGCAAGACCTCTCTAACTATAAAGTTCAGTGTCGACAGTTAGTATAATGCTTGCCTCATATTGGTTTTAACTTGTTTATTGTTTGATTAACACATAGTCTTGGATAAAATCTTCTCCTCAACTAATCGCAACTATTTTCAACTTCATTGACCATCCTTACAATATTATATTCTGTCAAATGAAAGTGACAATAGATTTCAGCAACAAAGGAAAATGGAAAAGGAAAAAAAAAAGTAAGAGAGTGACGGGAAGCATTAGCCCTGCATTGTTTACAAATTTTCCAAAGGAAAAATTTCAGTTTTGATTAAGAATTCTCGAGAGCAGTAAGTGGGTGCACCAAATCCTCCATGTAGTTGGACTAAGTTGCCCAAAACTTTCCAAAATCTCTGGCTAACTCCAAACTAATGTACCACCAAATTAATATTATATTATATTAATTTTATTTTTTTTAATAAATGATTAGATTAAGCTTTCGGTTCTCCATCTAGCAGTATAAATAGGCAAACTCCAGGATTCCAAAAAGATAAGAGATGGAGACTTCCAAAAAGGCATTGTTCAAAGTCCTATTGGCTACCACTGTGGTTATACTAAGTCTCCTGTTTAGTTTTGCAAATGCAGATATTCACCAACATGAATTTTCTGTATGTCCCTATTTACTATATTTGTTTCATTTTTTACCTTACCACTTTTAATAATTTGAAACTGTTTGAACAGGTTCAAGAAACAAGAATAACAAGACTGTGCAAAACCAAGAATATAATAACAGTGAATGGACAATTCCCTGGGCCAACGTTGACCGTTCGAAATGGGGATAAACTTGTTGTTAGGGTTGTGAATAGAGCACGATACAATGTTACCATTCATTGGCATGGTATTCGTCAAATGAGAACTCCATGGGCAGATGGACCAGAGTATGTGACACAATGTCCAATAAAACCAGGAGGAGTTTACACATACAGGTTCACTATTGAAGACCAAGAGGGTACATTGTGGTGGCATGCTCACAGTAGATGGCTTAGAGCTACTGTTTATGGGGCTCTTGTTATCTTACCAAAACAGGGTTCTCATTTTCCTTTCTCACAGCCTAAAAAGGATATCCCTATTCTTCTTGGTAATTAAACCTCTTTTTTTCTTTCTTTTCTTTTTGTTCTAAAATTATTATCGTCTGACGAATATTTACTGCTTTCAGGTGAATGGTGGAACAAAGATATTATTGTAATCCAAAGACAAACACAGTTCACAGGAGCTGCTCCCAATATTTCTGATGCATATACTATCAATGGTCAACCTGGTGACCTCTATAGATGCTCTAGCCAAGGTTTTTAGTGTGATTAGATCCATTTTTTTTTCTTTTTTGGGAACCAACTTCATGGATACTAAGTCAGAATAATGTTGTTGCAGATACTCTAAAGTTTTTAGTGAATCCTGGAGAAACAATACTCTTAAGGGTCATCAACGCTGCACTCAATCAACAACTCTTTTTCTCAGTTGCCAACCACAAATTGATTGTGGTGGGAGCTGATGCTGCTTATAATAAGCCTTTTACGACGAATATTATCATGGTTGGACCTGGTCAGACCACTAATGTAATACTCACTGCTGATCAGCCCCCTGCACGCTATTACATGGCAGCTCGTGCCTATGCCTCAGCTCAAAATGCCCCATTTGACAACACTACTACCACTGCTGTTCTTGAGTACACGAATCTTAGGTCGGGAGCTAATTCAAGGCCTTTGTTGCCTCAGTTTCCAGCCTTTAATGACACAAATGCTGTCACGTCTTTCACAAGTCAAATGAGGAGCATTCCTAAAAATAATATTAAAGTACCTAATCAGATTAATGAGAATTTGTTCTTCACTGTTGGATTAGGCTTAGTGAGTTGCACTCCTGGTCCTAGATGTCAAGGCCCTAATAACACACGTTTTGCTGCTAGTATGAACAATGTCTCCTTTGTTTTTCCTAGAAGAACCTCATTGCTACAAGCTTATTACCAAAACATTCCTGGGATTTATACATTGGATTTCCCTCCTGTTCCACCTGTAAAATTTGATTATACGGGAAATGTTTCTAGAGTACTCAGGCAGCCAGGATTTGGGACTAAGTTGTATAAGATCAAATTTGGTTCTAATGTACAAATTGTGTTACAAGATACTGCTATCTTCTCGGTGGAGGACCACCCAATTCATCTTCATGGATACCATTTCTGGGTTGTTGGACAAGGTTTTGGCAACTTCAATCCACAAACTGATACTGCCAAATTTAACTTGAATGATCCTCCAGTTAGGAACACAATTGATGTGCCCGTCGGTGGATGGGCAGTCATTCGTTTTGTCGCTGATAATCCTGGTAAGTTGCTTATCATAATGATATATGTTGCCTTAGAAGAATTTATTAAGATTATTCTGATTCATTTATCTGATATCTTAATAGGGGTTTGGCTGTTTCATTGCCATATTGATTCACATTTGGCATGGGGTCTGGCTATGTCGTTCATCGTTGAAAATGGGAAAGGAGAGAAACAGACTATGGAGCCACCTCCACCAGATCTACCACAGTGCTAGAAGGAATATTAGAATTATTCTTCCAACTTAATGGATTTGGAGTTGTAGCAACTCATCCATATTATGGTTCTCTGCAAATGAAGCATTTTTAGTGTGGTCTATCTACTGTCTTTTTGTTTATATAAGTATAAGCAGTTCAGGGTCTGGAATTCTTTTGCTTTTAATTAGTTGTTCACGTTCCAAGTACTTTATATGTACTTTTACAATCTCGTACTCTGGTAGTTCAGATATATATATATACTAGTTTCTAAACACGTGCGTTGCACACACGTGCGTTGCACGTGTAACCCTTATCAATTGTTACAAACTTTTGAAAATTGAAATATCCAAAAATATCTAAATGATTTGTTAAAAGTTCTATAAAATGGATGTATATCAAATGTATTCACATACTTAATTTTTCTTTTTTCCACCGAAACTAATTTCGATATGTAATAATTATAGTGCCCTAAATCCTACCGAATGATAGTTGGTTTATAAGGGATTTGAATTATGTTCTTCTACTTGTCTTATATTCTTCTACTTATATATCGTTGAAACTTAGATTCAAATGATAACAATTGACTTATGGAATAATTTAACACTAACCGTGCATTGTAGGTACTATCGTTCACCCTCTTTACTTAGATTATTTGTTTCTATAATCTAAGATTTCTCTTTATGAAATAAGTTAATAACAATATATTTGATTTACGTAGTAGCCCTTTCACATAACCCATGACTTCTTAATGGTAAAAGTAAATAGAAGAGGGAGTAAAGAAGTTAAGTCTAGTAATGGGCTTGGTAATTAGTCTAACACTTGAATAATACAGCAAAAGGAAAATAACAAACTTAACGTTATTTTTCACTGATAATCAATAAGGATAGTATAGTAGCCAAACTTTTCATAACAAAAGATAGTCATTTTCATGATAAAGACTATCGAAATATTGTATAAAAAACATGAACAATTGTAAAATTTGCGCGAGACTCGTAAAACTAATAGGAAAAGAAAATATTACCTCATTTGAAAACTATAGATTGGTATTATGTGTTATAGACAGTTAGCAGGTATGCCAAATGAAAAAAATAAATGGTTAATGACCATTTCTCCAATTGACAAATGGTCTCACAGTAAGAAGAATTGCTTAATTGATTTCATTGTCCAATTTTGTAAAGTGAATGAAAGAAGAAGAGAAGGCTGAAATACATGAATCTATAATAATTGTTGGAAGCTAAAAAGGAGTAAACATTAAATGGGCATTCTAAAGGTTGAGATAGTATGTACATTTGCAATAAAGTATCAGAAGATGAAAGGAATACTTAGGAGTTGAATAGGCAGCATTAAGTACAAATTTATTATTTATTGGAAGGTGACTGTAGTACTTTACCTTTTTGTACAAGAATATTATTGAAGTAGTATTTATATAGTTAATGGGTAAAATAGTCCTTCAATTTTATGGACTTTTTGGTAATTCAACTTTGACATTTAGAGCTTCCTGCTTTTAGTATAATATGATATGATATATGAATACTGAATTGTTCCATTGTTGTCCCATATTGGTGTATTTTAAATCATTGTTCAGGCAAAGTTTATGGATTATTAGAAAGTGTAAGGTCTGATTGTCCAACAATAATTAACTAGTGATTTAACCAAAAAATAGTTTTTGCAGTCAAAGCATTTAAATAAATATCTCGGGTTACTAACAACCAATTTTATTCGCTTTTTCAAATATAAGTGATACAAATAAGGAACAAATAATAAGAAAATAAATTGAGAGAATAAGGGAAATAGAAATCTTATTGATAGTTGCAGCCTTTCTTCCGTACGAAAGAAATAGTTTTCAAATAATAGAAAACTGTAGTAAAAAAATATAATTGAGAGACTGACTTAGTAATTGTTCGATGGGATACAAGGTGTAAAATGAGGGGTTTAAATAGTAATCATATTTGTAACTGTTTGCCTTGTTTAGCTCATATCCATTACTGTCACTTATTACATTAATGACGCGTTTCACAATTGAATTGTAACAGACGAAGTAATGATGGCAAATCCTGTGTAATCAGGCATTGACGATTCTTTCTTTATTCGTATCTATATTAGTGACTCGTTCTTCAAAATCTAAAGCTATTTTCCTGTACTTTGTCACGGGCTAAATAGACATGATACGTATTTGCGAGTGCGGAACGAAAATGTGGTTTATTTTTACTCAAAATACTCAAATAAGTGTAAAAAAAAAAGTTACCAAACTATATATAATGCCACAAATAGTGGCGCTATACAGTAACGTTAACTGCATCGTTACTGTATAGCGCCACTATTTGTGGCGTTATACTGACACATCTTACATAGCGTCATTAATAGTGGCGCTATACGCATTATTACCTGAACACATAGCGCCATTAATAGTGGCGCTATACCCCTTAATACAAATCCTCCATCTTCTTCTTCTTCGTTCCATCTCCCTCATTTCTCATTTCTGGTCCCACCACCACCACCACCACCGATTCTGCCCCCATTTTTTAAAAAAAAAAAATTGGGTCCCCCCGTCACATAAAAGTTTAATATTTGTGGTCCCACTGTCGAGTAGAGCTTCGTGTTATTGTGGATTCACTCTTCCGGAGTCAAAATTTCGATCTATCTACATTCCGAAAATTCTAAATCGAGGTATTTCGATTTATTTTAAGTTGAAACTTTTATAACAATGCATATTACTTGATTTGTATGTGTTCTATTTCGGTTTGTGTTTATTTTTTCCGAAACTAGCATGTTAAATTTTATCCGGATTTAATTTTAGTGTTGTATAAAAATATGTAAATTAGTCTAAAAAATGTGTTTGTTAATATCCTCATGTATATTTATGTGTTTTTATGCCGTTTAGTTTAGATTATTTTTTAGCGTAGTAAACTGTAGACTTTTTTAGCGTAGTAAAACGTAGACCTTTTTAGCGTAGTAAAATGTAGAGCCTTGTAGCGTAGTATTGTGTAGTAATTGTATAATTATCTTATATTCTAGCATGAAACCCATAATTATATATATATATATATATATATATATATATATATATATATATATATATATATATATATATATATAATTCTTACAATTAATTTATTAAAAAATATGAATAAAAATTATAAAAAAAACATAAAATTATTAATGATAGTTTGGTACTACTGGGCCTCAGAAAATCTAGCACGAAACCCATAATTATAATATATATATATATATATATATATATATATATATATATATATATATATATATATATACATATACATATAATTTTTACAATTAATTTATTAAAAAATATGAATAAAAATTATAAAAAAAAACATAAAATTATTAATGATAGTTTGGTACTACTGGGCCTCAGAAAATCTAGCACGAAACCCATAATTATATATATATATATATATATATATATATATATATATATATATATATATATATATATATATATATATATATATATATATATTATTTTTACAATTTAGTTATTAAATAAATATGAATAAAAATTATTAAAAAAACATAAAATTATTAATAATAGTTTGGTACCACTAGGCCTCAGAAAATCTAGCACGAAACCCATAATTATAAAAATTATATATAGGTATATATAATTTTTACAATTAAGTTATTAAAAAATATGAATAAAAATTATTAAAAAAAACATAAAATTATTAATGATAGTTTGGTACCACTGGGCCTCAGAAAATCAAGTACGAAACCCATAAGTATATATATAATTTTTACAATTAAGTTAAAAAATATGAATTTAAATTATAAAAAACACACATAAATTTTAATGATAGTTATTAAAAATTATGAATTTGCAGTTGACGACATGGATGCACCTATACATCCCGGCCCTCGGACGTCGGAGCTACTACCCCTACAGCCCCAGCATAGATCCGAGCATATATGGGGGGGAGAGTTGCTTACGCAGACTTTTCGGGGCAGGAGAGTGGATTTATTGTGGGAGTTTTTGACTCCTCCCCGCGTTCTACATCCCCATGTGGTCCATCACCTGGAGGAGATGGGATTATATAGGATCATTAGCATTGGCCGGATACAGCTCGACTATGCTTTGATCACGACGTTGATTGAGCGGTGGCGACCGGAGACACACACTTTCCATTTGCCCATCGGCGAAGCCACCATCACACTCCAGGACGTCGAGATTTTATATGGCCTGTCCACCGATGGCTTGCTAGTTTTACTGCCTAGGAACATGAGATATTTTAACCGGGCTTCATATATGGATATGCTGCACAGGCTCACGGGCTTCAGGTCTGAAGACCCAGATGTAGCAATTGGGAGCAGTCGTATGCAGTTGGTCCCCATTAGAGACCACTTGGTGCAGATCCACGATACTATCACCGACGACTCAGCGGAGGTGGATGTGGAGCAATATACGAGGTTGTTGTTGCTCCTTCTATTTGGGGGGGTCTTGTTCCCGAACACTTCGGGGAACCTAGTGAGCCTTCGTTTTCTACATCATATTGCGGACTTCGATGATACAGTCAGCTACAGCTGGGGTGGTGTTGTCCTATCTTTTTTGTACAGGCAGATGTGCCGGGCATCCATGGGCACATAGAGAGACGTTTCTGGCTTTCTGCCACTTCTACAGGTGACAACTTATTCAAATAATTTGTCGTTTAGTTACAATTCTACCTAGTTATAGTTAATCTTTACGTCAACTTTCTGTTTTAGGTTTGGGTGTGGGAGCGATTTCTGCAACTTCGGCCACCTCTACCACAGCTACCGGCTAATGTACATATTCCTGATCTCCCTCTAGCTTGTAGGTGGGTATTGCGTCGTAGACTTGCACGAGAGTATCATGACCATCATAATATCTCCTTCTGTAGGGATGTGTTGGATTTTCTAGAGGATGCACAGGTGAATATCTAACTAAACTTACCAATTATTGTTTAACTAGGTGTTACTAACGGTTTGTGTTATTATTTGATAGTTCATCTGGACGCCGTACAGCGAAGAGCTGATAGGTACTCTGCCAGCGTATTGCACGCACGGTCGCCATATTTGGAGGGCTTCCGTCCCTCTCACATGCCTCGATATTGTTGAGCATCATGCCTCAGAGTGAGTATTTCGTCAGTTTGGATTTCCGCAGTCTATACCGACTCAGCCTGCATGGGATCCTTTACATTATGAGAGGGATGATAGGATGAGAGTGGACGACACATTTATTGAGTGGCTGACAGCGCAGTTGGGTATTTGGGACAGCCGAGGGGACTTGACCCCAGCTCCACAACACTTTCCTATCGAAGTTTATATGGCATGGTACCGCACTGTTTCCCAACTTTTTATCGGGAACCCAGTTCATCAGGTAGATGGTCGGTACGTCTCATACGCCGGGAGACATGAGGCTCTGGTATGTTTTCTGTTATTATCAATTACATTAATAGTAATTTCTAGTCAAATACGTAGTTTATATTAAAAACTTTTGTGCAGGCGATTGGATTGCATACCGTATATCGTATGGGGCAGCAGATGCAGAGTTATGTCCACGACCCTGTGATCATGCAGGACCATAGTCGTCGCTTAATGGATGTGGCTGCCCAGACACTGCAGCGAGGCCGATCGGATCAGCGATTGGCACACCAGCCAGATTATGTTGACCCAGCCACGTACCAGCGAGGTCGTGGTATGCCACGGGGTGGTGGCCGACGAGCTGATGCTGCTCCACGACGACCTGCTGGTGTTGGACGACGTGGTCGTGGGCGGAGAGGAGGTCCCCAGCAAGGGGGCTTTGATGTTGCTGCTGATACGGGAGGTGCCATGCATGAGACCGACATGCCGTCTTACAGCCTTGGCATTTATGACACTCCAGGGACGTCACAGGTGACCCCATCAGGTCAATTCTTGATCATGGGCTCGGATTTTCAAGGAGTGGAGTTGGGTAGATATTTCCCTGGCCCGTCTACCACTGATGAGTCTCGACCGATCCGAGATTTTGATAGTGGGCACCGACTGAGTTATGGCAGCTCATCACATGCGCAGGTATGAGTTTATTAGTATTAATTTTATTACTGTTTTTACTATAACTTATTTATTTTGTTTTAACTTTATTAATTTACTTTTTTAGGCTTCATGCGATGCTGCGACAGATGACTACATTCAGGATCCAGACACGATTATGGTAAGCCAATATAAATTTTTGTGAATTGTTATGTAGTTTTCTATACTAAGTTTGATATTATTATGTAGCCTTCTACTGGACCTGACAGCACCACCGATACATGTCATCCTGTGCCGCATCCGGCCATAAGGAGACGACTTGATGATGATGATCCCAATAGCGTACCCGGGAGGCAGGGGATGCGCCTCAGGCCAACGGCTACTTTGAGACACACCGGATGAGGGACACATTGATTCGGTCTTCCATTTTTTTGTTTTTTTGGTGTAAATAATATTTAGTCGAATATGACAGTTACTTTTTTTTAGTTCTCATTTCGTTTTATAGTATTTGGTATAGTAACACAACAACTTAAACTTAACTTCCACTTAAATTAAAATAAAATTTAGTACAACAAACAAGGAAAACATTACTACAACACAAACACAAACATAACAGGCCAACATAATAAAAATACATGACATATGAAAATGACACTAAACACATACACGCTAATGATCCATCCTCAGTTGTCATTTATTCTTCGCTCCAACCACTTAAATCGTTCTTTCATTTGTTCTTTTTCTTCTTCTAACTCTTTCACTCTCGCCTTCACCTCCGCAAGTTCCCGTTTATATTTTTCGTTGCGTTCCTTGTGTGCTTCACAATTCCATTCTGCTCTCCATTTTTTATCTTCCACCTCCTTCAGTTTCTCCCTCATTTCTGTATTAATTCTATCTCCCTCCTTTTGTATTCTATGCTGGTATAACAACATATTATGAAATTCCTGTAATCTATCCCTGTAGCTTTCCTGATAACATGGTTCCTCAGCCCATTCATCAAATTCACAAGTAGGTTCGTCGGGTTGCTTGTACAACTTGTTCATACAACACCAATAGCGGCGTCCAATGTTAGCACCTTCCCACCCACAATCCATCATGCATGGTTTTCCACATAAGCAAATTGGTGGACGACCAGGTTGAGCCATTTGTGAACTATTTGCTTATAATAAAAACCTTACTTACTTTTAATGAAATATTTCTTGGGGGAAATTTTTAGCACACAAAATAACTACAATGACCCCATTATTTATAGGCTAAACAAGACACATATAGCGCCATATCTAATGGCGCTATATTAGATAGCGCCATATCTAATGGCGCCATATCATGATGTTGACGAGACGACTTTATGTCAGCCGGTCACACATATCTAATGGCGCCATATCATGATGTTTTCAGCTTTTTCAGTTCGACAAGACAAGACACACATAGCGCCATATGTATATTTTGTGTATTAAATATCGTGATAGCGACAAGACAACACACATAATAAATATACCGATAATTATATTAAATTATTATTTAAATAGGTAAAAAGGGAAAGTACAAATCATAATTAACAAACAAGAAAATATTATTTCATAAATACTTAAATCGTATACATAACAACTAATTATTACAATATGAACTCATGGGTAGTTAGGTACAATAGAAGAACACCCGCCCTGAGCTTGATTATTGTTGCCACCCAAAGGACATTTTCTACGGTCGTGGCCTGTTTGCAAGCATATACCACATTTGCGTGCATATACGATATCACTAACATCCATTTGGTTCCGTATACGCGTTCTCTTCTGCACCTGTCTTTTACGCAAATAGGACTTGTTACACACCATTTTAAATGGTTCTGGGGGCCAGTAATGCTCAGAACCCACTGGTTGCAACTGACCACTATATGTGTTTAGGTATTTGGAAACACTATATTGTTGATCAATATAGTTGGTCTTCGCATAACCAACACGTTGAAAATACTTGATGGCATGTGAACAAGGCATGTGGTAGATTGACCATTTCCCACATGAGCATAACCTTGTGGATTCATTTACAGTATGTACATTATTACCCCGATTATTATGGATAGCGGTGCGAACTTCAAAAATACCTCGTTCGTTATCATATTGCAAAAAGGAATGCCAATGTGCTCGCCGTCTGTATTTCTCTAATCTCTTCATAGGCACTGGCATAAATTCAACACCCCTTTCCATCAATTCCGTTGCAGCTGCAGACCGTTGTACAAACCTCTCCGCCATCTGCTTGAACGACATACGCACCATGGCTGTGACGGGCAATCCTCTTGCCGACTTTAATAACCCGTTGAAGGATTCTGACACGTTTGTAGTAAGAATTCCCCAGCGTCTGCCACCATCTGCATGCAACGTCCACTTTTCAGGATCATGTCGCATTAACCAACGATATGATGCATCGTCTTCTTGCCTGATAGAATCCATATGCCTCCGGAATTTATGTTGTTGGTGGTCTGTTGCTGCCATCCACATCAAATCATGTAGATCTTTTTTGGGATGTGCCTTCTTGAAATTGGCCTTAAAGTGCCTCACACAGTAACGGTGGTATGCATAAGGTTCTTGCCAGGCAGGAAGGTTCTCCACAGAACTTAATATACCCCCGTGCCGATCAGATATTAGACAAATACCTGAACGATGTTTGACAACGTGCTCTTTCAAGTGGTTCAAAAACATTGTCCACGTCTCTGTGCTTTCATTTGCACAAATAGCAAAGGCTAGAGGAAATATCTGTCCATTAGCATCCACAGCCACGGCTATCAATAGCTTGATATCGTACTTTCCATAGACATGAGTTCCGTCTATGGATATTACGGGCCGGCAATACGGAAAACCATCAATTGCTAGCTTAAACGCCCAGAACACGTAATTGAATATATATTCTGGTTTACCCGGACTCCGCTCAAGCTTCCATTCAATAACTGTTCCGGGGTTAAAGTGCTGCAGTGCAGCCATGTAGCTAGGCAGATCTGCAAATGACTTATCCCAGTTACCATAGACTATTTCAAACGCTCTTTTGCGCCCAAGATATGCCTTTCTTTTAGTAATTGTGTGGCCATATTCCTGGTAGACTGCTGTAATGCACTCTTTGATTTTATACCTTATGGACGCTTCGATGTGCGGAATAAGTACAAGAGATATCAAGTCAATATCCAAGTTGAAGTGATTCCCGTTGAAAGTGTCCATTTCGCATGTGTGGGTGGGAATGTATTTACCCACTTTCCACATACCTGTTTTCTTCTTCGACGCATGCAACATCCAATTACATGGCCAAAACCACCTGCGGCAAATAGCCTTGTATACCGTCGGACTTGACTCCGATACCTGCATCTCACGACACTCTTTAACATTGTGCATTTTACAAGCCCTGCTTACGCGTGCTTTATCAGGAAAAAGCATCCCCTTTGCAAGCACCGTTGGTCTAGACTCATCCCACATTGCTGTCCGGATTTCATCAAAATCCCTTGTGAGAGCTTCCACATCCGGCACGGCTGGCAAGTTATCAATATAAGGAATCTCCCTTGAATGAAATGGCACTTCAGACTCGTTCACTTTTCGTCTATGGGGGGCTCTCTTCAAATCGGGTCCTTCCTCCTCGTCCTCTTCATCACCATCCTCACGAGCAAATGGTGTCTCATCTCCCGATTCATCGGCATTGTTATCGTAATCGTTGTTCTCTTCCTCACTCTGTTCATCTACCAGATCCTGATGTAATACGTCGTTTTCGGGCAATTGAGTGAGTACGGGTAGTTCAACTTGCTCGTTTTCACTGCACATTTCAACAAAAATATAAGCTACTAAATTAATAAATGCTTTATATATGGCTGTAGCTTTTCACTTACAAGTTGTAATGTGATGACATTCCATGATGGACGTTTTCAGTTAGGTGATGACTACCGGATGGGCCACTTGTAAAATTCATATCCGGCCGGTACCCCCTATTAAATAAATGAGCGTTAAAATTAATTCAATACGCAAAAATATACATAATTAACACAAATGAAAATTGAAGTTTACCACTCTTCTTGTGAATTATGGAAAGCAGGGTATAAATTATTTTCTCGCTGCTCATTCGCCGACTGTGATAAATTTAAATCAAGAAAAAATCTTTCATCTGGAACATGTCCGGCAAAAAGTGATCCAGAATAACCACCCGATGACTGGGGGTTATCTCTACTACGCACAACCTCATTTTTTGGAACGTCTTCGACCTTCACGTACATCTCCAACATTGTGATTACAAGAAATTCCCTGCATTTGTCCGGAGTCCTCAAGAAATCACTCAAAGTGTCATCATCGTCGATGTTAAACTCTGAGTAAAAAGCAACCCCTTGCGGCGTAACGGAATACGGATATCTTCTGGTTACTTTGAGTATCACTGAACGTTTTCTCACACTCATTTTTTTGCATAACAACGACATCAATGTTTCGTACTCCATTGAAAGTGGCAATTTAACATTACACTTAGCAGGTAAACTGTAGCCCACAGAGTTATTCTCCATCACAACCTCACCCCCCCCCCCCAATATAATGATACTCTTATTCTACGTTCTTCAGACATAATGAAAAAATGCTGGAGAATTTAACAACAATAGAAACCAATAAGAGTTAAAAAAAATTTTTGAATGAAGTTGTGGCGATTCTATGATGTTTATATAGAAAATGGCTAGCCGAGGTTTTTTTTTTGTATATAGCGCCACAAAAAGTGGCTTTATACGCATTTAAATTATTGAACCCAGAAATTATTGGTGGAATCAGGTAATAAGGCGTATAGCGCCACTATTAATGGCGCTATGTAAGATGTGTCAGTATAACGCCACAAATAGTGGCGCTATACAGTAACGGTGCAGTTAACATTACTGTATAGCGCCACTATTTGTGGCGTTATATATAGTTTGGTAACTTTTTTTTTACACTTATTTCAGTATTTTGAGTAAAAATAAACCGCATTTTGGTTCCGCACTCACGTATTTGCTCAATCCCGAAGTCATTTTGCTCATCTTCTGTACATGTCATTCTTATTTTGTCATAATAACTTCGTCGATACATATCACCAAAGAATTGGAGCCTATCTTTTATTAATACCGATAATCCCACCACTTCTTGAATAATCTCAATTGATATTCGGGAAGTTGTGAGTTTATTTATGGCGAAAATGTTTTGCTGCCTCTTCCCGAGGTTATTATGACGTGGTGCAGAAGAGAAGAGACATGCGCCTCTTTTATTTAAAGCTCAAGACACGTGTCTTATCATGATTGGTTCTGAAGGCGGTAATAGTTTTTTAGGCACTGACGGCTTTGTTAATCTGACATGACAGCCCTATGATGACGATTTTATGACGACGTACTTCTTTCCTATAAATACAAAATTGCAAACCCTCATAACCTTCCTTCTACTTTCTTTTACCTTTATTTTTCTCTTAGATTTCTCTCTTTGCTCTTCGTTCTTGTCCTCAACTTTCTTTTCTTCCTATCATGTAACGACCCGATTGAGCGTTATGAGAAAAGCATTATGTTCGGTGGTTTGAGACTTTGAGTAGCTTCTATGAGGTATTATGACTTGCGTGCATATTTGGTCTTGATATTTAAGTGAGTCGGAATTTGTTTGATAGATTGATTCTCATTTAGAGGTTTTAAGTTAGAAGGGTTTATCAAGGTTTGACTTTTGAGTAAACGATCTCGAAATCGGGATTTGATGGGTTTAATAGGTTCTTGTGGTGATTTTGAAATTGGTAGTATGCCCAAATTTCAATGCCGAAAGTTAAAAGTTTAAAGGTTTGAAGAGTTGATAGGTTTGACCAATAGTTGACTTTGTAGTTGATAATGTTTGTTTGGGATTCCAAGCCTTGTAGTAGATTCGTATGGTGATTTATAACTTTTGTACGAAATTTGAGGCCATTCCGAGTTGTTTTGACGTGTTTGGTGTAAGTTTGAAAATATAAAATAGTTTATTAAGCTTGAATTGAGATGTGATTCGTGGTTTTGATGTTATTTTGTGTGATTTGAGGCCTAAAGTAGGTCTGTATTATATTTTGGGACATGTTGGTATGTTCAAACGGGGTCTAGAGGGGCTCGGGTATGTTTCTTGGTGGTTTTAGACCATTTCTCCCATGTTTTTAATTGTTGGCTTCTAGTGTTGAGAGTGTTCTTCGCGATCGCTATGGAGGATTGCGATCGCAAAGTGTTCTAGGAGCTGGGCTGGAAGTTCTTCTTTGCTTTCGCGTCACTGAAGTTGTGTTCGCGGTCGTTGAGGCTTTAAGCCTTTGCGTTCATGTGCAGGTCCACGCGTTCGCGTAGTGTTGAATTACGCTGGGAATGTCATTTAGTTGACCTTCACATTTGCGAGAAGCCGTCACGTTCGTGTAGTATTGTGAAGCAATGTATCGCAATCACGTTCCTAGGGCCGCATTCGTGTTGAGTCTTTGAGGCAGTTGAAGTTTTGTGCTTCACGATCATGAAGGGTTTCCCTGGAGCAGTTGTATAAGGTCCTATTTTCGGACTTGTAACTCATTTTACCATATTTTGAGATTGGGAGCTCGGATTGAGGCAATTTTTAGATGATTATATCCACTTGGATAGTGTACGTATTTTTTACTCAGATTTTATTATTTTAGATTATTCCATCTTTGATTTTAGCATTTAATCGGTGGATCTAAGAGAGAAATTTGGAATTTATGGCAAAACTTTTCTAAAGTGAAAAACTGAGATTTGAACATCAATTTGGAGTCGGATTTAGATGACATTTGTATGATTGTACTCGTATTCGAATGGATTATCGAAATTTTTGAGTTGTGTCAGGTTCCGGGGTGCGAGCTCATGTTAACCTTTTGGTTGATTTTAAGTATCTGATTAAAGATTTGACCTTTATCGTTTGGGTTTGATTCTTATGGTATTATTTGTTGTTATTGAATTGTTTTTGGATAGATTCAAGTCGTTCGGAGGTCGATTCGCGCAGGAAGGCATTTTTGTGAGGCCCCGTAAAATTTTGCCAAGAATTTGAGGTTTTGTGGTGTCGAGGTTTGACGAGTTTGAAACACATACTTAAATATGCTCGTTAGTCGAATATAGTAAATTATAATATCGTATCCATAGGGATTGGAGTTAAACAATTACTATCGTAGTTTGTAGCTAGATTGCTATTCAAGATGATCAACAATTGAGAATTATGTGATTTAAAACTAAAATTAACTAAGACTCTAAATTATTGACTAATGACAAACAACGCAAGTAGTAAGCAAAGGAAGATGTCAATTGGGAGAAAATAGGGTTGATAGGATAGGTGCAAGACAAATGTTTAGGATCTAACTCTAGATAATTCACTTCTAATGTTCAAGTGAGTCTCTCGAATTCACTTGGTTATTAATTCAATTGTTTAGTAGAAAGTCCTCTCTCGATTAAGTCTCAACCTCACAAGATGACTCATTGTTAAGTACGTGAAGATATGCAAGGATTCATAGTGGATTGGTCTTTAAGAGAACCTCTCTCGATTATCCTCCTAACTAGGTTTAATCAATAATTCTACTAGCCTTTTTCGATTACTAAGAAGAATTAAAGACTTCAACCAACAAAATATAAAGCAACAATATCACAATTTATGCCTCTCTCGATTACATGAACTAATGAATATAGAAGAAACAATTAAAACATCCAAAACGATTCAATACATAAAAACTAGAGTTAATTATCCACAAACAAGTATCAATGCACCAAATCCATCAAACTCTAATGAAGAATTACTCCATGGATACAAGAAATTCATTACAATTAAGTTAAGTCAAAGGAAAACATAAAACATCCAAACCCTTGTCTTGAGTGAGGATGAATGGTGAAATCCTTGTGCTCTTGCTTCTCCCTATTCTCCTTAGCTTCCTTAGGCCTAAATTACGTCAAAAGTCCTCAAAATACCGTTTTTTCATGTATATATACCAAGTAAGGTCGGGTCCAAACAATTACACCTTCTCCTACGCGAAAAAAGAAACTTTTCCCGGAGAAGACGTGCGCGATCGCGCACCTGGAAGTGTGCCCATGCACTTGGCCGCGCACTTTTCACACTATTTTGCACCATGTGCGTGGTCAGTGCATGGTCGCGCACTTGCCTCGCACTTTTCATCCTATTCTTTTGGGAATTTGAAAACACATAAAACATGAAAGTTGTATCCCTTTGAATTAGCTTTCCAGCAATATATTGTGGAGCCCAAACGGAGTTCCGAGCGAAAAGTAATGTGTATTTTACTAAATAGTGCGTAATATGCCTGCTTGTTCTTTATTCGTTCTGAACTATCATCCATTGATACCCGAACACGATACTAGCTTAATTCCTTGGGATTTTACTCAGACTTCAAAGTTCCAAATCACTTGAGTTTATTCCATAACATCTACATAGCTCGGAATCACTCCTACAAAGCATAAAACACACAATTAGTGCAAAATACTAGCGGTTAAAGCTCAAACTCAACTGAAGTGCAGTAAATTGGAATGTAATAATTGGCTAAAACATGAGATTATATCCTACTATCAGTAGGCTAATGTGTTGGAAGGTTGTAGATAATTTTCGCGCAGAGCTTGCGACACGGACTTTTTGGGTTGTGCAGTGCATTGTGGAGTTGGTGGAAAATTTCCAAAAAAATGGCAATTATGCAGTCCATTTCTCAACCGCAGATCTGTTCCACTGACCGCACAACTGCTGCGGATTAAACCAGAACAAGCTTAACTTTGAGGGAAAGTTTGTGGTCCAATGTGCGACTGTAGAATCATTTCGTGGACCGCATATCTCTTACATTTCCACAAGGAAAATTTTGGGAGGAGATTCTGATGTCCATTGTGCGACTGCAGATCGATTTGCGAACCGCAAAATCAGTCGCAGACTTGATCAGGCCAGCCCAGGTTTGGAGAGACAGTTTGTGGTCCACTTCGCGGATCGTATACCTGTTTTGTGGTCCCATCTGCGATCGCAGACCTAGCTTGAAGGGTTAATTTTTGGGAAATTTTACCCAACCCTATTTTTAATAAAAGGCATCATGGGTCATTTTGGGAGGCATAAACGGTTATTTTAGAGAGAGGGGATTATCTTAGAGAGAGAAGAAGAAGCTCCAACCATTTTACTCCTTAATTCTTGCTCAATCTTGAAAATTCAAGGAAGCTACTCACTAGGTCTTCAACTAACTGGGTAAGTTCTCGCACCTAAGCTTTCATGCAATGTTTGTAATGGGTTTAAGTATGTGTTTTATCATTTTGGGGTTTATGGGATATCGGAAGTCAT
Source organism: Nicotiana tabacum (assembly GCF_000715075.1). Taxonomy (NCBI): domain Eukaryota; kingdom Viridiplantae; phylum Streptophyta; class Magnoliopsida; order Solanales; family Solanaceae; genus Nicotiana; species Nicotiana tabacum. Next base: position 61,652,602 of record NC_134089.1, read on the forward strand.
AAGCTATTTATTTCGAAATTTGGGGTGTATGAGGATATTGTGAGGCGTGGTTCTTGATTTGGGGGTGGGTCGTTGATAATGCATGTATCGATAAAGGTGTTATGGAGGTTGTTGAACTATAGTTTGAAATTGGTTGTGGGGTGACGGAATTCCACCATAAAAACCTTGTAGTCAAATTTGCACACTTAGTGTTTGATGAAATACCAATGATGACTAAGCCTATGAACGCCTCCCTAATAAATGTTCAATCTGATTATATTGTTATAGATTGAAGTTGCTAAGAGTAGTGGATCATTGTAGTAATCCTAAGGAAAGCACAGTCGAGGTATGTTGGCTAAACCCTTTCATAGAATCGAATTCCATGAATTCCAAGTACGATTTGACCAAGCTCTCGTCCTTATTGTGCTAAATCATCACAATTTCTCTTATATACATATATCATGCCCTCCCTTGGGAAATAGTCCAAGTATGATCGGTTCATAAAAATGATTATGAACTCAATCAATGGTTCCATTAAAATTACTATGCTCTTATTTGTGAATGTTTCCAATGTGTTCTAAGCCTTTATGTATTCATGAGTTGAAGCTATGATTTTTCGAATGCTTTATAAGTGCCTTTAAAGGTTTTATAATCCATTTTAAATGAAATAATGAAAGTGTGAAGAATGAAAGTCTATGAAACGAATATAATTCTTTTATATGACAAAATATTTTTGGATCATCGTTAGGTCACTGAGAAAGGCTGGTTATAAATGCCTAAGCCTGAAGTGTTGGAGATGTTTGAGAGATAAATTCTCGTTATGATATGTTGAAATTATTTCCCCTGATTGGGATAAATGGATAGTTAGTAATGGACCATGTAGACCCACACGACATCGTAGTGAGACGACTTAGTCGATCGAGCACGGATCGGATGCCATGCCGCGCATATTGTGGTATTGTGTTTTTATGTCCACCCACATACATTGGGGTGAGACGGCTTAGTCGATCAGACGGGGATTGGACTCCATGCCATATGCATGGTGGTGTGTCGGTACTAAGAATCTCCCAACCTAAATTATTAATGCTTATTTGAAGGTTTACTTTGTTTTAACTTGGCGTTAAAATAAGTATTGACTTTTCTTACTATTTCCATATTTCTCTCCAATTATGATGGCATTCCATTCACTGAGAGGCTATTTAGCTTTACATACTAGTACTATTTCATATATACTAACGTCCCTTTTGCTGGGGGTGCTGTATCTTTAATGGATGCAGGTGGTTCCTCAGTAGGGGGCATTGATCCTTGATAGCAGCATACCCTCCACTCAGCGAATTTTGGTGAGCCCTATTCTATTCTGGGGCCCATATGTTGTATAGTCTTCATGTACATTATTTTTGAGGTATAGTCGGGGACTTATCACCGACATTTTCATATTGTACGCATACTCCCTTAGAGGCTCCATAGACATATTGTGAGTTTTATGATTGGGGTAACAAACTAGAAATGTTGTAGTTGTCAAATATATTTCCACTTTTAAACTATGAACTTGTAACAATTTGGAAATCGTAAAGGAAGTTTCTATAAGTAATGAAATTGGTGTTGTTGTCATGACCCAAATAAGAGGGCCACGACGGGCACCTGGTGCCTTACTCAACCGAGTATCAACATAACGTATCTTTCTTATCACACTACTATGGGTAAATGGGTCAGAAGGGCCATCATGAGATAACTGGAATAAAACATAAGGGAATACTAGACATAGGACGACCCAACATGATATAGAAACTAATACATGTGACATACGGGCCTATAAGGCCGACATGATCATTTGTATACTCAAAACATAGGCCGACAAGTCCATACAAGTATCCATATACATGACATCTATCTACAAGCCTCTAAGAGTATATTAAAGTCATAAAGGTCGGGATAGGGACCCGTCATACCAATCAATACATGTTTAAATCATACTAACCAAATAGACAACTCCGGAGCAAGTGGAGTGCACCAACACCTTCAACTGAGCTGATAGCCTACTATGAGGATTCTCAACTTGTCTATCGAGACCTGGGGGCATGAAACGCAGCATTCCCAGAAAAAAAGGACGTTAGTAGGAATAAAGTACCGAGTATGTAAGGTATGAAAGCAGTATATAAAAGACATAAAAGAAACATAGAGTAAAGAACTCAACCTATAAGTCTTAATAGCTTTGTGAATCATGAAACATTTATAATGTCATGCGTATGCTTATAAATGTCATATCATGCATGGGTATATGCGTGCATAACATCATCAAGCCTCTGTGAACATCCCATTATATCATCTCGAGCCCTGTGAGCGAAATCATCAACGTATACCAGTTGATCAGGTGGTGGTGCGTATATAACGCCATAACCTTTTCACATACCCCATATACATATAACATATGCGTATATAATTCCATCTGGTCATGGGTCAATGTACATGTATAAATGAATGCAATGCATAAGAAGTAAGTCAATAAGATCTCTCGGGATGTCATAAGATCAATATGCCTTTGGTTAATATTATCAAATAAACTTTATCAACTTACGTACTTTCTGAGACCCATGAACAAACGATATAATAATAGGACACATGGAGAACCAAGAACATAGACACCCCCAGTACTTCTATGAATAGAGTCATTTATGAAAGTTTCGCGTTTACACATTTCGTTTGTATCATATGGATCATGACAAAAGGAAAGAAAGGATAGCCTTAACATACCTTAACCTCATTGAGTCCTTAATACTTTCCAAGCAGATCTTCAAACAACTCAATTCAATCTACCATAGCATAGGGAGAGTCAAACTAAGTGTTGAGTAAAGGCTAAGTCTGTAACTTAAGTTATTAGCTCGTTGATGTAAATTCGGCAACATCTCCCCTGTAACGAGGGACTCCTCCAATACCATATACCAACAACAATAACCAGAGAAATCCATCGACATATAGATATCAATAACAAGATAACATATAACAACAACAAGTCACAACTACTTCACGACAAGCGGCAAACTCCGATTGAAATCTGTATATACCATATCACCCCTTATAGACTTCTTACTTTAACTTAACAGTATCATTAACATGATAGTGAAGTTATTCATCAATGATTCCAACCTTATACCGTGTATTTATAACAAAAGAAACAATTTACAACTCCAACTATCCTCAATTAACAACTTTATTCACTAGTTCATATCTAGTTTATCCATTTAACTTAATCAACATCAAGATAACCTTAAGAACATGCAAGAACACAATATGCGTACCTCCTACAGTAACTTCAATTCGAAATCCAAGTTATATTTAGCTTACAACAACACTTAATGGCAATACAACACCATAGAAGTGACTTAAAGCTAATCTTCACTTCCAATCTCAAGTTTTATATGTTTCATTCACAAATTCACTTGATAAACATATAGAAATGCATAACAATAGAAACCATATCATCATCAAGTTATCTTCCCCATTTTCTACCCATAATATATATATATATATATATATATATATATATATATATATATATATATATATATATATATATATATAGATAGATATATATCATTTTTCAGCCATAACAAATATATATATATAGCTTTAAAACAACCCAACAAAAGATAACAACATCTCTTCCCCTTTCAAGTGCTATCTTATAATCTTTCACTCTAAAGCACAACCAACATGTAATTAAACTTAAAAATGATTAAAATGTTAAACATACCTTAGGAAGTAGATAAATTTCGAACCCCAAGCTTAACTTAGCTCACCATCATCCTTATTCACATCATAACACCATAGAGGGGTTATTCTTCACCTTTTGCTAACTTTGATGTTGGATTATGGAGTATTTTTTGAAATTTGTTTGGAGCCTTGGGGGAGCTGTTTGGTAGATTTTGGAGAGTGTGAGGATTGGATGAGGACAAAAAATGAGCAAATCTCATCGAAAAAATGAGATAAGAACAAGTGAAGGTTGGCCATCGACCAAGTGGGTCCCATAGGGGCTTCCTGCACAGTCTCGCAAAAATAAAAATATCTCTCTACACTGATGTTTTATTGACAAATAGTTTAATGCGTTAAAAACTAGACTCATAGATATTCAATTCGATAGGTGTATCATCCAGTTATTCCAAGTATATTGGCATAAAAGCTCAGCTACATTTGACCTAATTTTTAACATATTTATGAATGTAACTTGTGATGACCTTTGCCAACTTTTGTTCCATAACTCACTTGAATTCAAAACTTAATACACGACTATCATACGAATTAAATAATTCATAACATAATCTCCTTATCATGTTAAGCACCCTATTCTTATCCCAAAAGTACATGTTATAATTTTCCCAACTTGTCGACTTTCGACGAAACTTATTTTCTTAAAATTATTTAGCTTCTAAGACTTCCAACCCTCTTGGTACTTGTTATTCATGATCTTAAATATTTGTAAACTCCATGGTAAAATGATTAACTTACTTTATGTACTTTCAAATATGATCTCATTTCTGATCTTACATCAATTGACTTACGACGTACTCTCATGTACGAAAATATACGATGTAACATTATTTGCCACTTTGGAACATTCGTCCTTGAATGTTGACTGATGTGCTTATCAATCTCATAACCTATAGCTCTTATGAATACTTTAATATTGTCTTTTCCATCTAGGCAACTATTATATGAATAAGTCCAAAGGTTGGGACATTCCTCCCTTTAGGCCTCTTTCTCACACCACGACTTGTGATCGGAATTCTTCCATTCTCAAGCTATTGCTACCTTTTGTCTTGCAGAACTCTGACCTTGTATGTGCCCTATGCGACTCTTTTCTCCTTTTTCCTCCAGCTTTTAGCCAATCTCTAAGCCTTACTTTGTGAACATATATAGAATTATGACAATTTTTCCCTCTTTGAGTCTAAGGTGTATAGAAGTTCTTCACTCGGTACTTTGTCGAACTTACGACTATTGATATATCTTGTTTCATAGCTTCGGTAATCTATCCTTATATATTTACTGCGTCTAGGTAGTTCATATTATACCGCAACTCTTACTTCAGTTTATTATTACTGAGGTCTGCTACCCAACTCTAGGTTACTCTCATTGCTTATCCTGTATGATAAATCTAAGTCCTTTAAAGCTTCCTCATTAGTGTTCATCTTAAGGATGACGACCTAATCTCATCTAATAATTTGTAATTTTTATCGATCTATTGTTGATTCACCTTGATGTTGATCTATAATCTACAATTGATAACGTGAAACCTCTTACGTAATACATTGTCACTAGGGCTCATATCACCTCGGGGAACATTTGAAGTGATTTTCCTGATCTACCTAGGGATGATACTATACTTCAATAGCTGTATTTCATAGCATCGCAACATGATTCATCTTATGGGGGTATTTTAATACTATGCAATTCATGAAATCCCTTATCTTTAAATCATTACTAAATCAAAGGCCTAAACGGCATCCACTTATCTATCATAATTACACCCTTATTCTACTACCAGGGAAGCATTTCATCTCTTCTACATGTTCCTAGTCTTAAATTCCTTTGAGTTCATTCAGGTAATACTGAACTTTCTATAACTTACAAAAACCATGAGCTCTCTTGTTTTGATGGGCTTCATCTCAAGATTTTACCTATTCTTGTCACCTCCTCACTCACCTTTTCTTATCCTTACTCCTATATACCTAAAACCTTATCTCACTATGATACTTTAGTTTGTGACCTACACATATCTATTTATACTACTCGCAACATTCCTTTAACTTGCTAGCAGCATAGATTTCCTTTCGTGCCTTCTCATTTGTATTTAAATATAAGCAATTACTTTTCCTGTCGTTCTGCCACTTGTTGCATGAATACTTAGCTTGTCTTATTGCCTACGAATACTAGAATTTCCTGTACCTCATATGATCTCAAACAACACCTTTGATTTTTTTCCATTCATTATCCATGATAGGTACCAGTTTCTTATGGAGTGTATACCATATTGTAGTGAGACCATTGTTACAAGACCATTTCTTCTTCAAGTTACGATGCTTAGGTTGAAGTCTTCTTCCTTATTCTTTGAGCTGGTCTTTCATTGTAGTACTTAGGGGAGATCCTCGAATCTTGTAAGGATGTGAACTTATTACATCATATACCTGAAAGAATTTTTGTTGTTCTTGCTCGCCTATAATTATCCTTAGTTACTTACCTCTGCACGCTTGTGCTCGTAGGATTGCTTATGAACTGAAATTTTGACTATCTCCCCAGTGGCACTTTCTTTTATTTTTGTAATACTTATACGGTACCTTTAACTACCCCAACTCCTATCTGAATATTTCTCAAGGATCACGATGTCATCATATATGCAAGATTGAATTCCCTATGTTGGGTTTCACTATATTTATCTTGCACGATCTATTAATTTGTATGTATCCTCTTGTCTAGCAATAACTAGGCTCTTCTTGAATCAACTACTAACTACTCGTTGGTCTATTCTCATATCTGTATTTCGCTTAATCTCTCTTGGGTTATTTCCTTTTTCTTAACTTACCTCTCGCACTTGCTCCTTGTGTATGAAGTGTTCATTCACACTTATTTATCAATAATATCTGGTGGGGGAACCCTTATTTCCTCTCCTCGACGTCGTGCTTGCATAATGTTCTAGAGTTGTATCATATCTGTAGGATATAAATAAATGCAATCTCATTCCTTTCGTGTTCCTAACACATTCTTCCTTTACTATAAATACCATAGTTACCTGAACCACATGACTTTGACTCTCCATCTTAGGCATCTTTTCACATTTTCACGAACTCTTACTAGCCTTGCGGTAATACTTCTACCAAGGATAACAAAATTTCTTACTCACAAGGGTGGCATCTAGTGTAACTAGCACACTAGTACCTTAAGATTAACTATGCTCATAGTGCTTGCTTTAGGGAAGCGTCTTCCTGAATGAACTTTAAAGGTTATTCTATTGTAGTCCATTCTATTATTGCCAGAACGTTATCTTTAAAATTCTCACGATGCTTACTATCATAAAATCCTTTGGTCCCTAATTCATGTTCAGTTTATCTTGTTCACTAGCCCATATTGATTTCTATTACTCTGAGGGTCTAACTTACTCTTCTGGTAATTACGTAAGAGTCACCAACTCATTTCATGAAATAAGGGTATGACTTTATGGCTTATATAGTTTTATTTTCTCAAGGCCTGTCAACTTTTGTCTTTTCCTTCACTTGACTATAGACTCTGCCATCCTATAATACTTTGATTTACCGTTATCACCCATTTATCACATTTTACTCTCTTCTTATTCTCCGGCTAATATTTCTGTCTATCACTTTATTATGAAAACTTCAACAAAACGTTCTTTCACTTTTAGCTCCCCTTGCTTCATCTCACCGACTTTTCGGGACACCTAACTTTCTCTTTCTTTCTTTTTCTTTTTAGGGGAGGGAGTCATACTAAGGTAAATATTTATCCCTTCTAGGATTCCACTACCTATCTTCTGAAATTTCTGAATATTCTAGTATTCATATCTGACTACACTATTCTAGATTGCACCATCTGGGTGTCTCACAAGGAGATCTATTACCATGTCTGCACTAACCTTTGGAAATGTTATCTAATGATAACAATCCATCCACCATTTTAGGTTACTCTAACCCCAGCTGGATACTGATATACCATCCTTCTCTTAAACTATACATGTAAGCTCTCATAGGGCATAACTGTTGTGGGTGTGGCCAATTGTATATATCTTTGTTACTGATAAAAGTAACTTAGAATGGTTATATTCTCTGCCTGAATTGTAAATACTAATAATCTTCACTAACTGGGTACCTCGTACCATTCTTCACCTTGCTTCTTTTACTTGTTAAAACTTGTATCAACCATTTAATTCTCTCGTTGCCTTAAAGTTTAAACCATATGGGTGGGTAAATATTCATAACTTAGGGTTCCTTATCAAGAATCTTACACGTCTTAGTAAACGCATGATCTGTTGAAGACATCATATTTACTCATCATAAGCATGGTGCAAAATTGAGTTCCTCTAACTCAACTATTCCACAGCCATATTCAATTTCTTACCAACTATCTTTTTGGATGTAGTTATCGTTGTATTACGAATAAAATAGAATTTAGGAGTTTGAATTCTTAGAACTAAGCTCTACCACACGATCTAGAGTAAGAAGAAAGAGTGACAATCCTAATGCCATGTAGCCTCCTGTTTATAAGTGTGGTACACAATACACCTATAAACAAGACTCTACTAGACACGACTTGTAGACTTCCTAGGACAAAACTGCTCGTATACTACTTTTGTCACGACCCAAATCGGAGGGCCACAATGGGAACCCGGTGCCTTACTCAATCGAGTACCAACATAACGTATCTTTATTATCACACCATCATGGGTAAATGGGCCAGAAGGTTCGTCATGAGATAACTGGAATAAAATATAACGAAATACTAGACATAGGATGACACAACATGATATAGAAACTTATACATGCGACATACGGGCCTATAAGGATGACATGATCATTCATACACCCAAAACATAAGCCGACAAGGCCATACAAGTATCCATATATATGACATCTATCTACAAGCCTCTAAGAGTACATAAACGTCATTTAGGTCGGGACAGGGCCCTGCCATACTAATCAATACATGTCCAAATCATACTAACTAAATAGGCAACTCCGAAGTAAGTGGAGTGCACCAACACCTTCCGCTGAGTTGATAGCCTACTAGGAGGACTCTCAACCTGTCCATCGAGACCTACGAGAATAAAACGTAGCGTCCCCAACCAAAAGGGACATCAATAGAAATAAAGTATCGAGTATGTAAGGCATGAAAGCAGTATATAAAAGACATGAAAGAAATATGGAGTAAAGAACTCAACTTGTAAGTCTGAATAGCTATATGAATCATCAAACATTTATAATGTCATGCATATGTGTATAAATGTCATATCATGTATAGGTATATATGTACATAACATCATCAAGTATCTGAGGACATTCCATCATATCATCTTGGCCCTATGGGCGAAATCATCAATGTATACCAGCTGATCATGTGGTGGTGCGTATATAACTCCATAACCTTTCCTCATACCCCATATACATATAATATACGCGTATATAACTCCATCTGGTCATGGGTCAATGTACATGTATAAATGAATGCAATGCATAAGAAGTAAGTCAATAAGATCTCTCTGAATGTCATAAGATTAATTGATCATTATACCTTCGGATAAACTTTATCAACTTACGTATTTTCTGAGACCCATGAACAGACGATATAATAATAGGACACATGGGGAATCAATAACATAGGCACCCTTAGTAATTCTATGAATAGAGTCATTTATGAAAGTTCTGCGTTTGCACGTTTCATTTGTATCATATGGATTATGCTAAAAGGAAAGAAGCGATAGACTTAACATACCTTAACCCTGTTGAGTCCTTAATACCTTCCAAGCAACTCATCAAACAACTCAACTCAATCTACTATAGCATAGGGAAATTCAAAATCAGTGTTGAGTGGCTAAGTCCGTAACTTAAGCTATTAGCTCATTGACGTAAATTGGGCAGCATCTCCCCTGTAATGAGGGCCTCCTCCATTACCATATACAAACAACAACAACAACAACAAATAGAGAAATCCACCAACATAAAATTATCAAATAACAATATACCATATAACAACAAAAATCACAACTACTTCACGACGAGCGAAAACTTTGATTGAAATCTGTATATGCCATATCACCCCTTATAGTCTTCTTACTTTAGCTTAACAATATAATTAACATGATAATTAAGTCATTAATCAATGATTCTAATCTTATCTCATATATTTATAACAAAGGAAACAATTCACAACTCTAACTATCATCAATTAACCACTTTATTCACTAGTTCATGTCTAGTCTGCCCATTTAACTTAATCAACATCAAGATAACCTTAAGAACATGAAAGAACATAATATACGTACCTCCTACCGTAGCTTTAATTCGAAATCCAAGGTATATTTAGCTTACAACAACCCTCAATGGCAATACAACTCTATAGAAGTTAATTAAAGCTAATCTTCACTTCCAATCTCAAGTTTCATATGTTTCATTCACAAATTCACTTGATAAACATATAGAAATGCATAAAAATAGATAATATATTTAGCAAGTTAGGGCCCAACCTTTCCATAACATATATATATATATATATATATATATATATATATATATATATATATATATATATAGCCTTAAAACAACCTAACAAAAGATAACAACATCTCTTCCCCTTTAATGTGCTATTTTGTAATCTTTCTCTCCAACTCCACAAAGATCGTGTAATTAACCTTAAACCCATCAAAAGGATATTAAACATACCTTATCAGTATATAAATTTCGACCCCCAATCTTAACTTAGCTCACTACCATCCTTATTCACATCACAACACCATAGAGGGGTTATTCTTCACCTTTTGCTAACTTTGATGTTGGATTATGGTGCATTTTTTTGAAATTTGTTTGGAGCCTTGGGGGAGATTTTTGGGAGGGTTTGGAAAGTGTGAGGATGGAATGAGGTCGAAAAATGAGCAAATCTCATCCAAAAAACGAGATACAAACAAGTGAAGGTTGGCCACCGACCAAGTAGGTCCCATAGGGGCTTCCTACGCAATCTCGTAAAGACGCAAATATCTCTCTACACCGATGTTATATTGACGAATGGTTTAATGAGTTAGAAACTAGACTCATAGATATTCAATTTGGTAAGTGTATCATCCCATAATTCAAAGTACATTTGGATAAAATCTCAGCTACATTTGACCTAATTTTCAGCACATTTATGAATGTAACTTGTGATGACCTTTGCCAGCTTTTGTTCCACAACTCGCTTGACTTCAAAATATAATACTCGGATATCATAAAAATTAAATAACTCATAACATAACCTCCTTATCATATTAATTACCTTATTCGTATCCCAAACGTACATGTTATAATATTCCCAACTTGTCGACTTTCAACGAAACTTATTTTCTTCAATTTGTTTAGCTTCTAAGCCTTCCAACCCTCTTGGTACTTGTTATTAATGATCTTATATATTTGTAACCTCCATGGTAACATGATTAAATTACTTTTTATACTTTCAAAGGTGATATCATTTATGAGTTTACATCAATTGACTTACGGCGTATCTCATGTGTGAAAACATAGGGTGTAACAGTTGTACATGTTATTCTCTCATTTGTCTAACTCTTGGTATTCATCCTCACATTATTCATAGGTAAGGTTGGGTAGAATTTATCAAGTAGGCTTGGTTGACTGGGATATCTCGGTTGAGCGTCGGGTCGCGCTCCCTAGGGCTGGGGTGTGACAAGCTTGATATCAGAGCCTAAGGTTTTAAAGTGTCCTAGGATGTTTCGGAGCTGTTTCTAGTAGAGACTTTCCAGATTGGTGTATTGTTGACCACATCTAGAATTAGGAGGCTACTTAGGCTTTTAGGAATGTCACCCTTCTTTGAAATTCTAGGTCGTGCAATAGATCTGATTATAAGGCTATACCCTTTTTAACTCGCACTTGTTCTAATATTTCAGTAGAGGACATTACCCAGACCAAAACACCTCATGATTCTATTACTCATACTGAGAATGCACCGATTCTTCTTCCAATTGATATTTCGGTCCTACCTCCAGCCTTGACTTCCGGTCCTAGTATTTCTGATGGGGACCTTAGGGGGAGCCATACAAATATTGACTTAGATAGTGGCTTCCCAGGCCCAGAGATTGAATGCTACACCTAGTTCCAATATTCACACGCACTAAGCCCGAGGAAGACCCTCCTAGGATTTATTGATAAGATGCACAAGACTCTCCGTGTTATGCATGCAAATGAGACAGAAGCAGTAGAATTGGCCTCCTATCACCTGAAGGAAGTGGCTTTTTCTTAGTTTGAGTGGTGGGAGGAGTCCCGTAAGGAGGGGAGTCCTCCGACGAAGTGGAACGAGTTTGCGGATGCTTTCGTAGATCATTTCTTACTTGTGGAGACTAGGGCAGCCCGTGCCACCTAGTTTGAGAACTTGAAGCAAGGTAGTATAAGTGTATGGGACTACCATATGAGGTTTGCAGATCTTTCCAAGCATGCTATTTACATGTTGCCTACGATGGAGGCTAGGGTTTGCAGGTTTGTGCATGATCATAGCCCTTTGGTTATTAATGAGGCCGCTACAGCCGCCTTGAATTCTGATATGAAGTATGGGAAGATGGTGACATTTTCTCAAGCCACAGAGACCCAAAAATTGAAGAACAGAATGGAACGAGGGGGTAACAAGAAAGCTCGGTCCCTGGGCAGCTTTAGTTGTTCTTTTAGTGGTGGTAGTGGTGGAAAGGTGATGTTCAGAGGAGGGACGTCTGGAGCAGCACAATATTTTGTACAGTATTCAGCTAGTACATCGTCATCAGGACCCGATCAGCAATAGTAGATTCGTTTCGGCCCAGTTAGGGCAATAAGGAATCTTATCGGTAGGGTCAGGCAGGTAGGAGATTCCAGCCGTAATGGAGGCCCTCCTACCCTAGGTGTAGGAAGATGCACTTAGGAGTTTGTTACATGGACCTTCCCACATGCTACAAATGTGGTCTTCGGGGTCATATTCAGAGAGATTGTCATTTATCCCGTTAGAATATTAGTAGGGGTATGGCACAACCGACCAGTTCAGCAGCTACTACTTCTGCAACACCTCATCCGGCTCAAGGTACTCTAACACCCACAGGGCATGGTGCAGCTAGGGGTAGTACACAGGGTTTGGAAGGACCCATTAGGTTTTATGCCATGAGGGGCCACTAGAGCTCAGAGACTTCTCCATATGTCATCACAGGTATACTGACTATTCAATCTCATAATGTATATGCTCTTCTAGATCCTAGTTCCACCTTATCATATATCACTCCTTATGTTGCTATGGACTTCAGGATAGAACCGGAACAACTTCGTGATCTATTCTCTATATCTACTCTAGTTGTTGAGTTTATTATGTCCATGCGGCTTTATATGGATTGTATTGTCATAGTACATGGTTGAGACACCATGGCTGATCTCACTAAATTGGGTATGGTGGATTTTGATGTGATAAAGGTGATGGATTGGCTTTATTCATGTTTTACTAAGTTTGACTACCGAACTAGAATTGTCAAGTTTGAGTTTTTCAATGAACAAGTCATCGAGTGTAAGGGGGTAATGCCGTGCCAAAGGGTAGGTTTATTTCTTACCTTAAGACCGTAAAAATGATCAACAAAGTAAGTATCTACCATTTTGTCCGAGTCACAGACACTAAGGCTGAGGCCCCAACACTTGAGTCTGTGCCGGTTGTGAATGAATTTCTGGAGGTCTTTCCTGATGAGCTCCTTGGGATCCCACCAGATGGGAAGATTGATTTTAGGATCGATGTGTTTCCAGGCACGCAACCTATATTAATTCCACCCTATAGAATGTCTCCAACGGAGTTGAAGGAACTGAAGGAGTAGTTGAAGGATTTGCTAGAGAAGGGTTTCATCCGACCGAGTGTGTCACCTTGGGGCACACTGGTTCTCTTTGTACAAATGAAGGATGGGTCAATAAGGATGTTTATTGACTATCGGTAGCTCAACAAGGTCATAATCAAGAATAAATACTAGTTTTCAAGGATAGATGACTTGTTCGATCAGTTGCAAGGTGCTAGGTACTTCTCCAAGATTGACTTAAGATCAAGGTATCACCAATTGAAGATCAGGAGCAATATATTCCAAAAATAGGTTTCAGGACTTGGTATGGGCACTATGAGGTTTTGGTGATGTTTTTTGGGCTAACAAATGGCCCGAAAACTTTCATGAATCTTATGAATAGTGTCTTCAAATCTTTCCTTGACTCTTTCGTGATAGTATTCATTGAAGATATTCTTGTATATTCACGGAGTCGAGTCGACCATGCTGACCATCTTAGGGTAGTTCTAGAGACTTTATATTAGCACAAGTTGTATGCAAAGTTTTCAAAATGCGATTTTTGGCTTGAATCAGTTGCTTTCTTGAGGAATGTTGTCTCTGGCAAGGGAATCAAGGTCGATCCTCAAGCGATTGCAGCTGTGAAGAACTGGCCTAGACCTATAAGTCTGATAGAGACTCGCAGTTTCTTGGGGTTAGCTGGATATTACAAAAGATTTGTGGAGGGGTTTTCTTATCTTGCCTCTCCACTGACTAAATTGATGCAGAAGGCAGCTAAATTCCAGTGGTCATATGCTTGTGAAAAGAGTGTTCAAGAGTTAAAGTCAAAGTTGGCTACGACACTGGTGTTGACCCTACCGGAGTTTATGGATGGGTTTGTTGTGTATTGTGATGGTTGAAGGGTTGACTTGGATGTGAATTACTGCAACATGGCAAGGTGATCGCTTATTCTTCTAAGAAACTCAAGAACCATGAGAAGAATTATCCAACACATGGATTAGAGCTTACGGCGGTGGTGTTTGCATTGAAGATTTGACGTCATTATTTGTATGGTGTCCATGAGGACATATTCACGTACCATAAAAGTCTTCAATATATCTCCAAGCATAAGGAGTTGAACCTAAGGCAAAGAAGATGGCTTGAGTTACTCAAGGACTATGACATTGATATTCTATATCATCCGGGGAAGGCTAATATTGTGGCAGATACTCTTAGCCAAAAATCCATGGGTAGTTTGGCTCACTTGGAGGCATACCAAAGGCCGGTGGCCAAGGAAGTTCATCGGTTGGATAGTTTGGGAGTTACGGACTCTAGAGAAGGTAGGGTAATTGTGCAAAATAGTTCTTAATCATCACTCATAGTGTAAGTCAAGGAGAAGCAATATGATGATCCGTTATTGGTGCAATTGAAGTAGGGAATTCATAAACACAAGACCATGACTTTTTCTCTTGGCATGAATGATGGTCCGCTAAGATACCAAGGGCGATTGTGTGTTCCGAATGTAGATAGTCTCCGGGAGGCTCACAACTCCAAGTACTCCGTGCACCCAGGCTCTACAAATATGTACTATGATCTCAAGAAAGTGTACCGTGGAATAACTTGAAGAGGGATATGGCGGACTATGTGGCAAGATGTTACAACCCATATCCACATGCGTTAGTTCATGCCATATATTAGTTAACATAAATTCAAGAAGGAATTACCTTTGAGATGATAAGAAGTTAATCATATTGGTCATAAGTGATACAAAGGTGTATAAGGGTGATTAACAAGTATTAGAAGTTAAACGAATCAAGGATGTGGTAACTCGTATTTTCAGGTAAACCTAGAGGTTCTTAATACACTCAAGGTAATGTATTAAGGTGTTTGAATCATATAATATCCGTATCATAAGTCTTGAAGTCAAACAAGTTATGAAACAAAAGTCGACAAACATTGTCGCAACTTAGGTTCATAATTTTACTTAAACATTAGGTTAAATGTTTCTAATTTTTTCTCCTAATTTACAAGGAATTACGAGGTTATCTACCCACCAAATTAAAGATCTACGAGTCTAGTTTCCAACGCATTAAACCGTTTGTCAATACGATCTTGGAGTATAGAGATATTCATATTTTTGCAAACCTGCGCAGATTGGTAGATGACAAGTAGGTGCATCACCTACTTGCCAAAATGATAGGACAAAATTAAAAGCCCTAAGTCGGCCCTCAAAACCAAAGTTAACTCCTGCAACTCCTCCCCAAAAATCCCACACAAACCCTAATTGATTTTCCTTCTCTTTCAAGTTCTATTTGAAGGTAAAACCTAGAGTTTGAAGAACCAAGGGAAGGGCTGAGTTATCCAACAAGTAAGGTAAGTTACTGCCATTTTTCATACATTTTTCTCTGCTGTGAATTCATGGTAATTCGTTCTATACATGTAAGAACTCACGGGACCGTGATCGGAAGCCGTGAGTTCGAGTTATTCACTTGTAGCGGACTATTTTGTGGATTGTTTTGTGTTGCTATTGGGTTGCGTGTTTTACTACTATTTTGTAGATTTTTGGATGTGGAAGGGTGTGGAGAAATACCATATATATGCAGGGTTGTGGGCTGATAGTTATTCGTAACATTTTCGGGTCGTTTGACACGACTACGGTGGTCGTCGTATGTATGATGTAATTAGGTTGTGCGTGGACTATTTTGGGAGGCTCAATATGTTTATTATTGATGTTGTTTGGGCTGTTTGGTGATTGTTTGGAATGGTGTGAAGTCATATATATAGGGGAGGTGTTGTCCGTTTCAACGTAAAATAGGTTGTGGTCGATACATAATAGTTATGACGCTTAAATGATAACGATAGTATCGTTTCTCTTATTGTAGACTAAGGAGTTGTGACAATTGCATAGCTTGTGATTGGGGAAGTATATACAAGGTATGTGAGGCTATACCTTTTCTTCTTTTGCACGACTCCGATTGTACATAATGTAATAAACGAGCTTCCAAAGATACTCTACTCTTAGAAGCTAGCAGTACTTACATTGCTTTCCCTCTTATGGAACGATTGATGTTAATGTTGCTTCTCTTATTCTTATGTTATCAATGTTGCTGGTACTTCCTGATTCTTATAAGGTTCGTAATGAAGAGTTGGTCCTAATAACGTGTACAGAGGATACCGACCTTATGTCACTCCGAAAATGTGATTCCATGAGTCGAGCATGCATTTTATATATGTATCTATTTTACTCTACCGAACCGCGCTATAGTCGGCCGGGTATGGCACCTATTGTGCAACCACTGATCAGTTGGGTTTTACCGAGCTCCACGTGGCCGGGTACGATTCTACCGAGCCTTATGACGGCCGGGTACATTTTAACCAAGCCTATTATGGCTGGGTACGATATGATGATGATGATGCCCACAGAGGCGTATGTTTTAAAAGTTTATGTATATATACATATGTATCATGCATTTCATGTCAGTAGCCCTCAGAGTTACTCAGATGTTCCAGGTTGTATATTCTCTATCCCTGCTTACATTACTGTTCGTATTTATGGTTCCCTGCCTTACATACTCAGTACTTTATTCGTACTTACGTCCTTTTGTTTTTTGGACACTGCATGTCGTGCTGCAGGCCCTAATAGACAGGCAGGTGCAGCTCCCCCACCACAGTAGGTTGTCCAGTTCAGTAGTGATTGGCGAGATCCCTTCTTCGGACTTGTCGTGGTCTTGGTATGCATTTCTGTTATAGACATTATAGGTATGTCAGGCCCCTATTCCGGCTATGTTGCAGCACTTATGTTCATTTAGAGGCTCATAGACAAGTCTCATCTCATGTATAGTTTAGTATGCCTTGTCGGCTGGTTTTTGTTGTATAGTCTTTCATAGTAGCGTGGTAGCTCATACCTTATATGTAGTTTCTTGATTGTCTAGTCATCCCCTGCGATGTATGTTCATGTCATCATATTTTATTGCTGGTTGTCTATGATCCAGGTCTACCATTTATATTGATCTCGTCAACCCTAAAAGATAATAAAAAAAGGTTAGATAAAATGTACGTTGGTGCTCGGCAAGTATGGTCGAGTGCTAGTCACGGACCTCCAGTTTGGGTCGTGACAAACTTGGCATCAGAGCAAGTCTGTCCTAGGGATTGTCTATGAACCGTGTCTAGTAGAGTCTTGATTATGGATGTGTAGTGCGCCACATTTATAATCAGGAGGCTACATGACATCTAGGGTTGTTACCTTCTTCCTGAATCTAGATCGTGCATAGAGTTGAGTCGTAAGTGTTTGTCTCTAATATTCACCTTGTTTTCTTTCAGCAATGCCTTTGACTAGGAAGCAAACAATTAGTAGACGGCTTGATATAGCTGCGGGAGAGGGTACCAGTCAGGTGCCCCAAGCTAGAGCAGGCCAAAGTGAGGCTCAAAGTGAGATGCCATCTCATACCTCATCTACCCCGTCTCCTCCAAAGGATATTAGGAGGCACCCAGCACCTCCAGTTCCTCCGTCTGGCACTACAGACCAGGATATGCGGAGTGCTTTGCAGTTATTAACTAGCTTGGTAGCTGCTCAGGCTCAGATGCAGAATACAGGTGCTGCTGAGAAACCATTTAGTACGAGAGTTCATGATTTTATTAATTTAGACCCTCCAGTGTTTACCGGATCACACCCCAAGGAGGACCCACAGACTTTTATTGACCAGGTTCATCGTACACTTCAGGTTATGCATGTTAGTGATACAGAGGCAGTAGAGTTGGCTTCTTATCGGCTACGGAATTTAGCGGTTCTCTGGTATGATAGTTGGGAGAGATCTAGGGGTTCGAACGCTCCTCCAGCTGTGTGGAAGGAATTTTCTAAGGCCTTTCTTCGTCACTACTTGCCAGTTGAGATACGACGAGCTAGAGCTGATAAGTTCTTGAACCTTAGACAAGGTAATATGAGTGTGCGAGAGTACAATATGCAGTTCGATTCTTTAGCAAGGTATGCTCCCCATATGGTGGCCGAGATGAGTGATAGGGTGCATTTGTTCGTGAACGGATTGGGACCACATCTGATAAATGAGTGCACGACAGCCTCCTTGGTGGAGGGCATGGATATTTCCCGTATTCAGGCTTATGCCCAGACCCTAGAGGATCGTAAGCGCCAGCAGAGGGCAGATAGGGAGCAGGATAGGGGCCAGCATAAGAGGGCGAGATTTGCAAGGTATTCTAATGACTTCAGAGGCAGCGTCAGGCCCCAGTCTTCGAGGAGTTCGGCGCCACCTGTAGCTAGTGCTCCCCCACAGTTTCAGAGGCCTCAATATGATCGATTTACCCATTCTGGTCCAGGTCAGAGTTCGCAGGCATCAGGCTCGCAACATCACAGGGATACTAGTCAGACGATACCCACAACACCATGTTGTGATCAGTGCGGCAAGGCCCATTTTGGACTGTGCCGTCGAAGTTCTGATGCATGTTATTCTTGCGGACAGCCTGGCCATATGATGTGGGATTGTCCTAACAGGGGAGGTGATGGTATGGCTCAGCCGACTGGATCTGTGTCTGCTTCTTCCTCATCAGTTCGACCTCCAGCACGGGGTTTTCAACAGTCAACAGGTCGTGGTAGAGGTAGAGGTGCAGTGCCGAGTTTGAGGGGTGGTCAAAATCGAACCTATGCTCTAGTAGGTCGACAGGATCTCGAGTCGTCTCCAGATGTTGTTACAGGTATTTTATCTGTGTTTTCTTATGATGTATATGAGCTGATTGATCCGGGATCTACATTATCATATGTTACACCCTTTGTGGCTAATAAGTTTGGCATTGAACCTGAATTGATAAGTAAACCCCTTGCGGTATCTACTCCGATAGGAGATTCTGTGATTGCTAGAAGGGTATATAGAGGTTGCACTGTGATGATTTGTAGTCGTCAAACCTCGACAAATTTATTTGAGTTAGAAATGGTTGATTTTGATGTGATAATGGGAATGGACTGGTTGGCCTCATGCTATGCAAATGTTGACTGTCGTACGAAGATGGTTAGCTTTCAATTTCCTGGTGAACCCATCATTGAATGGAAAGGGAATATTGCTACACCAAAAGGTAGGTTTATTTCCTATCTTAAGGCAAGGAAAATGATCTCAAAAGGTTACATTTATCATTTCGTTCGCGTTAGGGATGCGGAGGCGAAACCGCCTACTTTACAATCAATCCCCATGGTCAACAAATTCCCAGATGAACTCCCAGGCCTTCCTCCTGAAATGGAGATTGAGTTTAGCATTGATGTGTTGCCTGACACTCAATCGATCTCTATCCCTCCATACAGAATGGCCCCGGCAGAGTTGCGAGAGTTGAAGGTGCAGTTGAAGGACTTGATGGATAAGGGCTTCATTAGACCTAGCATTTCACTTGGGGTGCACCAGTCCTATTCGTGCGGAAGAAAGACGGGTCGTTACTGATGTGTATCGGCTATCGACAATTGAATAAGTCTACTATAAAGAACAAGTATCCACTTCCAAGAATTGATGACCTGTTTGACCAACTCCAGGGTGCCAATATTTCTCCAAGATTGATTTATGTTCAGGGTATCATCAGGTGAGGGTTAAGGAGAAGGATATTCCAAAGACGGCATTCCGGACAAGATACGGGCACTTTGAGTTCTTGGTGATATCGTTCGGGCTAACAAATGCCCCAACAGCTTTTATGGATCTCATGAATACTATATTCAGGCCCTATCTTGATGTGTTCGTGATTGTATTCATTGATGACATTCTAGTGTATTCTCGTTCGGAGGCGGAACATGCGGGCCACTTGCGGATAGTATTACAGACGCTTCAGGATCGTAAGTTATATGCTAAGCTCTCCAAATGTGAATTTTGGCTGAACTCAGTAGCGTTCCTTGGCCATGTGATATCTGACGAGGGTATTAGTGTCGACACTCAGAAGATCGATGCAGTAAAGAATTGGCCGAGACCTACAACACCATCAGAAGTCCGCAGCTTCCTAGGGCTAGCAGGATATTATAGGCGGTTTGTGGAAGGGTTTTCCTCTATATCATCACCATTGACTAAGTTAACACAGAAAGCTACCAAGTTCCAGTGGTCTGACACTTGTGAACGTAGTTTTCAGGAGCTGAAGAATCGATTGACATCCGCACCAGTGCTCACTCTTCCTGAAGGAACAGAAGGTTATGTGGTATATTGTGATGCCTCAGGTATAGGTTTGGGGTGCGTATTGATGCAGCGTGGGAAGGTGATTGCTTATGCATCAAGACAATTGAAGAAGCATGAAAAGAATTATCCAACCCATGATTTGGAATTGGCTGCAGTAATATATGCTTTGAAGATATGGCGGCACTACTTATACGGCGTCCATGTTGACATCTACACAGATCACAAGAGTTTACAATACATCTTCAAGCAGAAAGAGTTGAATTTGAGGCAGCGTAGGTGGCTTAAATTATTGAAAGACTACGACGTCGAGATATTGTATCATCCCGGTAAAGCCAATGTTGTGGCAGACGCTCTCAACCGTAAATCAATGGGAAGCTTAGTACATATCGAGGCAGGTAGATGGGGGTTAACTAAAGAGCTTCATCAGCTAGCCAATATGAGAATAAGATTATTAGACTCTGATGACGGAGGTGTTACTATACAGAATACATCAGAATCATCTTTGGTAGTCGAGGTAAAAGCACGGCAATATGAAGATCCTATCTTAGTACGATTAAGAGAGAGCATTCAGCAGTGTAAAAGTATGGCTTTTGAGATCGGAAGAGATGGGGCACTGAGATACCAGGGCCGATTATGGGTGCCTAATGTGGTAGGGTTGCGAGAGAAGATTATGAATGAGATTCATCAATCCCGATATTCCATCCATCCCGGCTCGACAAAGATGTATCATGATGTCAAGGAGCAGTATTGGTGGGATAACATGAAGAAGTCTATTGCAGAATTTGTAGCCCAGTGTCCCAATTGTCAACAAGTAAAGATAGAACATCAGAAACCCGGTGGATTGCTTCAGAATATAGAGATTCCGTCCTGGAAATGGGAGGTGATTAATATGGACTTCATTATTGGATTACCTCGCTCTTATCATAAGTTTGACTCCATCTGGGTGATAATTGATCGACTTACAAAATGTGCCCATTTTCTGCCAGTTAAGACAACTTACACGGCTGAAGATTATGCGAAGTTGTATATTGTTAGGCTTCATGGTGTGCCGGTATATATTATATCAGACCGAGGAGCTTAATTTACAGCTAACTTTTGGAGGTCTTTTCAGAAGGGTTTAGGCACACAAGTGAATCTCAGCATTGCATTTCATCCGCAGACTGACGGACAGGCTGAACGTACCATTCAGACACTTGAAGATATGCTACGAGCATGTGTTCTAGATTTTAAGGGAAATTGGGATGACCATCTTCCACTCATAGAATTCGCCTACAATAATAGCTACCATTCCAGTATTAAAATGGCCCATACGAGGCACTATATGGAAGAAGATGTAGATCACCAGTTGGATGGTTCGAAGTCGGTGAAGCAGAATTATATGGGCCAGATTTAATTCACCAAGCTATTGAGAAGGTGAAAGTGATACATGAGCGATTGAGGACGACACAAAGTAGGCAAAAATCTTATTCCGATGTCCGACGTCATGATCTGGAGTTTGAGGTTGGTGATTGGGTTTTCCTGAGGATCTCACCAATAAAGGGTATTATGCGTTTTGGGAAGAAAGGTAAGTTGAGTCCAAGGTATATCGGGCCGTATAAAATTCTTCGACGGATTGGACAGGTTGCTTATGAGTTAGAATTACCATCCGAATTGGAATTTGTCCACTCGGTATTCCATGTATCTATGTTGAGGAAATGTATTGGAGACCCTTCTCGAGTCGTCCCTATCAAAGATGTACAGATTACAGAGGACCGATCATATGAAGAAGTGCCAGTGGCTATATTAGATCGACAAGTCCGCTAGCTGAGAACAAAAGATGTAGCTTCCATCAAAGTATTGTGGAGGAACAAGAATATGGAAGAAATAACATGGGAAGCAGAAGAGGAGATGAAGTCTAAATACCCGTACCTATTCCAGAATGAAGATAACAAGGATGCTGGTGGAACACATGATACATTGGAAGGTGAAATGGCTCTATGAGGTAAGCAATAACTTGAGAATACTCTTCCTTAATACAAAATGGCGATATGCAGATAATGTACATGTCCATAATGCTTTACATACTATTGTAAGGCCATACGTTGAGTTAACCGCTTGCAAGTTTGTCCTCTATTTATGGGAGAAACTTGGCCGGAATCCACGATGATTTAAACTCCCCATGAACCCTTACATTCGAGGACGAATGTTCCTAAGGGGGGAAGGGTGTTACAACCCATATCCACACGCGTTAGTTCATGCCATATATTAGTTAACATAAATTCAAGAAGGAATTACCTTTGAGATGATAAGAAGTTAATCCTATTGGTCTTAAGTGATACAAGGGTGTATAAGGGTGATTAACAAGTATTAGAAGTTAAACGAATCAAGGATGTGGTAACTCGTATTTTTAGGTAAACCTAGAGGTTCTTAATACACTCAAGGTCATGTATTAAGGTGTTTGAATCATATAATATCTGTATCATAAGTCTTGAAGTCAAAAGAGTTATGAAACAAAAGTCGACAAACGTTGTCGCAACTTAGGTTCATAATTTTACTTAAACATTAGGTTAAATGTTTCTAAGCTTTTCTCCTAATTTACAAGGAATTACGGGGTGATCTACCCACAAAATTAAAGATCTACGAGTCTAGTTTCCAACTGATTAAACCATTTATCAATACGATCTCAGAGTATAGAGATATTCATATTTTTGCAAGCCTGCGCAGATTGGTAGATGACAAGTAGGTGCATCACCTACTTGCCAAAATGATAGGACAAAATTAAAGTCCCTAAGTCGGCCAAGAGAGGAATTTTAAGGGGTTATTAACTCAGTTATTTCATCCATATTTCAGACCCTCAAAACCAAAGTTAACCCCTACAACTCCTCCCCAAAAATCCCACACAAACCCTAATCGATTTTCCCTCTCTTTCAAGTTCTATTTGAAGGTAAAACCTAGAGTTTGAAGAACCAAGGGAAGGGCTGAGTTATCCAACAAGTAAGGTAAGTTACTGCCATCTTTCATACATTTTTCTCTGTTGTGAGTTCATGGTAATTCGTTCTATACATGTAAGAACTCACGGGACGGTGATCGGAAGTCGTGAGTTCGAGTTATTCACTTGTAGCGGACTGTTTTGTGGACTGTTTTGTGTTGCTATTGGGCTGCGTGTTTTACTACTATTTTGTGGAGTTTTGGAGGTGTAAGGGTGTGGAGAAATACCATATATATGTAGGGTTGTGGGCTGATAGTTATTCGTAACATTTCCGGGTCGTTTGACACAACTACGGTGGTCGTCGTATGTATGATGTAATTAGGTTGTGCGTGGACTGTTTTGGGAGGCTCAATATGTTTATTATTGATGTTGTTTGGGCTGTTTGGTGATTGTTTGGAATGGTGTGAAGTCATATATATAGGGGAGGTGTTGTCCGTTTCAACGTAAAATAGGTTGTGGTCGATACATAATAGTTATGACGCTTAAATGATAACGATAGTATCGTTTCTCTTATTGTAGACTAAGGAGTTGTGACAATTGCATAGCTTGTGATTGGGGAAGTATATACAAGGTATGTGAGGCTATAGCTTTTCTTCTTTTGCACGACTCCGATTGTACATAATGTAATGAACGAGCTTCCAAAGATACTCTACTCTTAGAAGCTAGCAGTACTTACATTGCTTTCCCTCTTATGGAACGATTGATGTTAATGTTGCTTCTCTTATTATTATGTTATCAATGTTGTTGGTACTTCCTGATTCTTATAAGGTTCGTAATGAAGAGTTGGTCCTAATAACGTGTACAGAGGATACCGACCTTACGTCACTCCGAAAGGTTTAGAATGTGATTCCATGAGTCGAGCATGCATTATATATATGTATCTATTTTACTCTACCGAGCCGCGCTATAGTCGGCCGGGTATGGCACCTATTGTGCAACCACTGATCAGTTGGGTTTTACCGATCTCCACGTGGTCGGGTACGATTCTACCGAGCCTTATGACGACAGGGTACGTTTTTACCAAGCCTAATATGGCTGGGTACAATATGATGATGATGATGCCCACAGAGGCGTATGTTTTAAAAGTTTATGTATACATACAAATGTATCATGCATTTCATGTCAGTAGCCCTCAGAGGTACTCAGATGTTCCAGGTTGTATATTCTATATCCCTGCTTACATTACTGTTCGTATTTATGGTTCTCTGCCTTACATACTCAGTACTTTATTCATACTTACGTCCTTTTGTTTTTTGGACACTGCATGTCGTGTTGCAGGCCCTAATAGACAGGCAGGTGCAGCTCCCCCACCACAGTAGGTTGTCCAGTTCAACAGTGATTGGCGCGATCCCTTCTCCGGACTTGTCGTGGTCTTGGTATGCATTTCTGTTATAGACATTATGGGTATGTCGGGCCCCTATTCCGGCTATGTTGCAGCACTTATGTTCATTTAGAGGCTCATAGACAAGTGTCAACTCATGTATAGTTTGGTATGCCTTGTCGGCTGGTTTTTGTTGTATAGTCTTTCATGGTAGCGTGGTAGCTCATACCTTATATGTAGTTTCTTGATTGTTTGGTCATCCCCTGCGATGTATGTTCATGTCATCATATTTTATTGCTGGTTGTCCATGATCCAGGTCTACCATTTATATTGATCTCGTCAACCCTAAAAGATAATAAAAAAAAGGTTAGATAAAATGTACGTTGGTGCTCGGCAAGTATGGTCGGGTGCTAGTCATGGACCTCCAGTTTGGGTCGTGACACAAGATGTCATGCCCCGACCTCGGGGAGCACGACCGATGCTCAACCGAGATATCCCGGTCGAGCAAGCCTGCACAATGTCATCTACCCAATTCACTCATGAGTAAAGAGAAGATACATTTCATTAACTAGACAGTAAGAGGTCATATGAATAACACCAATTCATTTCCATTAGTTACGTCATTAACAAGTCTCATAAAGAGTACATTATACATTCGTAGTTGAAGTGGTACATATGATACAATTACAACACTTTCAGTTTAACTTTCCAAAAATTAGATACAACCCACACTATGTCTACAAAGCCTCTAACAGAAACAAAAGAGTACTATGATAGTATCGGCAACAAGGCCCCGGCTATACCTCAAAATACTATGTACAAGGGACAAGAGATACAAGACCCCAAAATGAAGTGGGGCTCACCAAGTTAGCTAAGGAGAGGGTGTGCTGCTATCATGGATCAACATCACCTGCATCCATTAAATATGCAGCTTCCTCGGATGGCAAAAGGGACGTTAGTACATATGGAATATTACTAGTATGTAAAACTAAACACCCTCTCAATAGAACGAGTCAGTAAACGGAGAAGGAAACATGAAATCAATAAGAGACTCAAATAATAACAAGGTGTCAAATTAGGGAAAGGTAAATTTCAAGTAAGTTCGTATTTTTAAGTTGGGAGATCTTTTGCACTGATACGCCACAAGGTTTTTTAGCACGAAGTTCGATCTACACGAGACATCCACTCACAATACCACCATGTCCGCAACATGGTGTCCGATCTCAGCCCGATCGGCTAAGCCGTCTCATCATAATGTCGTGTGGGTTAACATCACATCACATCTTGCTAGCAATAATCTCATCCCATTCAAGGGGAAACATCTCAACACATCACTCTCATCCCATATAAGGGGAAACAACCTCAACACATTAACACGGGGATTTACCCCTCAATCACTCCTACACCGGTACGTGTAGTTTCGAGGTTAGGTTATTTTGACCTACGCTTCCTCGGTGATAAAAAGATACTCCCAAAGCATTTATTATTCAAAGGGATTTACCACTAATTTCATAATCTTTTACATATCATTCATTTCATTGACACCGATGGCCATAACACAATATCATTCTTGGCACGTTGGGCATATTTGATGCTCGTCTCTTTCACCTCCATACATCATCACGGATAATCAACAACAAAGCATTTATATTCAAGACTTTAAGTCCACATGTGAGCAAAAAAGAATGTTAAGCACATTGGGATTCCTTACACAATTTGGCATCATAGCTTTCATTTGAATTACGACTTGAAATTATAACATTTACATATGCATCCATACTTCGAGAACATTTTCAAATAATAACATAACATAACATAACAAGAACATTTGGAATACCCATTGAACATATATCTTTTGACATAAGGTTTATTCAAAATAATCGATTTATAATGAACAACTCAGGACTTACAAGGACATCGTGGGGTTCAATTTTAAAAGAGGAGTTTAGCCAACATACCTCGCCTTGAGCTTTCTTAAATTACTACAATTTTTCGAAATTCTTAGCCACTTCGATCTATTTAGAAATATAGAAAAATTGAACACAAATTAGGAAAGAGTTCATGGTTCTAGTTCATTTGAGCATTTTATCAAAAACTAGTTGGCCATTATGTTTTCTAGCTTCTCCTATGGTGGATTTTTCGTCACCCCACAACCCAAGGTCTACCCATTTGGGCTCAACTATCTTCCCACACTCATGATTGTACATGCATGCATAGAAACACTCTCATACCCAAGAATTGCTTGCCTTATTACCTATTTTTAGTTAAATCTCGAAATTGAGGGTTAAGGTGTAGAATCTTACCTCTAGGATGAAAACCTTTATGGCTCTTTCTTGGGAATTCTTCAAGACCTGATCCAAGATTGGTAAACACTTAGCTTAGGGATCTCCTCCTCACTCTAAACCACTTTCTTCTCTCTAAAATACCAGTTAGGACCATAAAAAATAAACCCCAATTCGTTTTTATAAAAATGGGATCGAGTGAAATTTTCTAAACTTAAACTCTATGAAGTCGAGTCTGAGGTCACAGACTGGATCGCAAAACATGTATGCAACCCGCAAAGGGGATCGCAGAAAAAGGTCCCAAAACTAGGTTGCTCGGGTTGGGTCTGCGGCAGGTCTGCGGTCCGAAGACCAGTTCTGCAGTCGCATGATGGGCAATAAAACCTCCTTCCAAAGTTTCTCATGTTGGCTTCTGTGACGAATGTGCGGCCTGCGAAACGATTATGCGACTACATAATTGACCGCAAAATATCATCCAAAATTTGCCCAGTTCTCTACTTCACTCTACGGCAGATCTGTGGTCCGCAGATCAGTTCTCCAATCGCAGAATGGACCGCAGAAATGCCCTACACTGCCAAAATTTTTCTTCAACTCCCCAATGCGCTGTTCAACCCAAAAAGTCCGTACCGCGAATCTCTACAACCATCAACACATAAATCTACCTTTGCACCATGAAACCCCGAGTTTTAGATAATTTTTTATGGGGCCTTACAGTCGTGCCATGAACTCAAAAATAACTATAGTACAATGTATGTCCCTCGTCCTCACTTGTACAGAAATACCCATCATGCCAATATCATATCAAATCACGCGAAAATACTGATCATGCTAATATCATATCAAATCGCACGAAAACACCCATCGTGCTAATATCCCTCATCCTCACCTGCACGGAAACACCCGCCATGCAATATAACTCATCCTCACCTGCACAGAAGCACCCGTCGTGCAATATTTCCCATCTTCACCAAGCATATATATCAGTACCAAGCAAGGCAGGATGCAAAAATTCGATCAAGAGGTATGAGTAAGCATATTTCAATATGTGAGAGATAAGCATAACCATCTTACAACTAGGCAGGCTAACCATTCAAGAGCTGCCTTATCCAAAGATCGCAACATACTCTGAACATGATCTCAACATGAATAAGAAAAGCTCAAGTAGCACCAATATGAAAGGTATAGACATATGTTTGTAATACAAAGCACAACTATGATCAAATCAAGTATATCACTATTTCAAGAGTTGCCTATTAAATTCCTTTAAGATGTATATATTTTAACATAATTCCTACCATGGATAATTAAACTCATTTACTCATATAAGCAAATAAAGAAAGTAAAGAAGATCACAAAGTTTTACAGGGAACAAAAAAACATATAATCTACCCCTAGCATGAATAACCCTAGCACATATTATATACGCTCATCAGCTTGCATATGCATCACCGCCACATGTAACAAATAATATCATTTATTAGAAAAAATTTCCTTAACAAAGCTAGGCAAGACACTTTCTCTCGTATTTTCTTGAGAAATCACCTCTAACCAGCTGAAATCTAGCCAACGTCCACCAAGGAAGTCAACCAATGCCACGGGAAACGATCCCGATCCATAAAGCTTCAATCTTTATTGAATTCCCAAAAAGTCAACAAAAGTCAATCGAGCCTGCATGCCCGAAATTCGGAACCAATACCAAAATTCAATGACCCATAATCTGCCGAGTCCAAATATATGATTAGATTCCAAAATCGAATCTAAATCGATACTCAAATCCTCAAAATACATTCTCTTAAGGCGTAGGCAAAACCCTAAATCCATCTCAAAATTCTATGTTTTCGATGTTAATAATTTATGTAAATGCTTGAAATAATATATATATAAAAAAGTAGAAATCACTTATCTCAAAATTTTGTGTGAAAATCTCCTTAAAAAATTACCCCTCTCTATCCAAAGTTCAAAAATATGAGAGAATGAGCAAAAGTCCCAAAATTCCACTTAAAATACAATGCCCACTGACTCATTTCTTCGCGACCGCGAAGCACAAAAATAAGTCTGCCTCCAAATACACCATCACAATTGCGAAATTGCACATGCAATCGCGGAATTCAACACCTCCAACACCTTGGCGAATGGGTCGCTCCTCATGTGAACACACTTACCAAACTTCCAAGCCTACGCGATTGCATCTACCTGACTACGACTACAAAACATGACCAGCCTAACCAAAATCCTCTTTTGCGATTCCACAACTACCTACGTGATTGAAAAGTTCAATACTCCACCTGCCAACTTCTCTTTTCAGCGATTGCGAGTCTCAGCCCCACAACATTGCCCAGCACTAGAAAACCAGCAATGCAAACATTATCTGAAATGGTCCGAGACCACACTGAATTACACCCAAGGCCCCCAAGACCCCGTCCAATCATACCAGCAAGTCCAAATACCTTATGAAAACTTATCTAAAGGCTCTAAATACCATAAACAACATCAAAACCAAGAACCAAAGGTCATGATCATTCTCCTAACTTTAAAACCTTCAAACTTCGCCGAACGCGTCCAAATCACACTTAGATATTCCCGATCACAACCATAACCTAACTGAACCTATCCAAGGCCCCAAAGCCACAATAGGAGTCTGATAACACCAAAGTTAACTCCCAGTCAAACCTATGAACTCTCCAATTTATCAAATTTCCAACCTTCGACAAATAGAGTCAAGCACTTCTAGAAACATCCAAATTCATATATGAATA
This sequence comes from Nicotiana tabacum, assembly GCF_000715075.1. Classification (NCBI taxonomy): domain Eukaryota; kingdom Viridiplantae; phylum Streptophyta; class Magnoliopsida; order Solanales; family Solanaceae; genus Nicotiana; species Nicotiana tabacum. The sequence goes on from NC_134089.1 coordinate 61,682,557, forward strand.
TACGCCTAAGTCCAGAATTACTATATGAACCTATTGGAATCATCAAATCACCAATCCGGCATTGATTACTTAAAATTCAAACCTTTATCAACTCTTCCAACTTACACCTTTCAAATTGAGAATCACTCTATCAAATACATCCCGAACTGCTCAAAAATCGATTCCAACCATACATGCAAGTCATAGTACACCATATGAAGTCACTCTAAGTCTCAAATCACAAAACGAAATGCTAAAACTTAAAACAATCGATCGGGTCATTATATTTTCCTTCAATATCTAGGTATATTTAGAGTTTTTTTCATTGAGATTCTTAGCGAAGGCAATTGCTGCCCAATTGTAAGGAACTTGAGGTAATAACATCCTTTCTCTCTCCCTTTGGAATCGATCAATGAATTCCCAGAGTAACTCAGTGTCTCCTTGCTGTATTTTGAAGATATCTTCTATTTGTTTTTTAACATTTTATGCTCCGGTGTGCACCTTGGTGAAGGCCTCGACAAGTGCTGCAAAAGAGATAATGTGTTTTTGGGAATTAAAGAAATAATAAGTTAGTTCTTCTTTAATAATGGCTTCTCCAAGATTTTTTACGAGCATTGATTTTATCAAGTTTTCCTTTGATTCAGGTTGTATAGACTATAAAGTGATCTCGGAGGTCTAACGTCCTGTCATGCCTCAAAATGTCTAGTATCTTGATTTTTTTTGGAATTGGCAACAATGTTGTGCTTTCTTTCCAAGGGTTGTTGTGATTATTTATCCATATCTATCCCTTTGATTACGGACGGCACCCCGGGTATTTGCTCTATGCGGTCACTTTGCTCCTTGAGCTGTTTCTGCAATGGTTAGGACTAGTTTTTTCAAGTCTAAATTAATGGGCATACCTGAACCTCCCATTCCGGGGTCATTCGCTAGTCCCCTAGTGTCAGAATTTTGGGGGGCATTTGTAAGATCAACCCTTGATGATGCTGGTGCCCTGGCACTCACGGCTTCTGTTAAGCTCATTACGGCCTCGTTAATTTGTTGACTCCATATTCTTTGTGTATTTATGAATTTCGCTAATTGTGCAGTTCTAGAGGTTTCCCCCGGAACGCGTTGAGGTGTTGTTACGTGGTCTAGAGTTCCTCGAAGAGAGTCAAAGATCTGGTAATCCATTAATTCTCGAAAATTGTGCTCCATCATTTTTGTTTCACGTAGTTGAACTATCTCCAACCTTGATATTTTCATCTTGGTTGATTGGATGATCTCCGGCTATATTGATAGTTTAAATTGAGCAGAAATAAAAAAAGAAAACTTAGTATTTTGGATGAATAGCAAAATTGTTGTAGCCTACGGTGGATGTCAAACTATTTAACCAAAAATTTGATTTTTAAGACAAAGCAATTGAGGGCTGAATGTAGTAGATTCAATCAAAAAAATAACTAATTATAGAGAATAAAATGATGAGGTGTAAAGCAAGACGAAAAACTAATATTATTTGATGGTTGCGTGGGGCTTGAAAGTTTGGGGCCGTATCTACTATAGAGCTTGTAAGACCGTTTAAGGTGAAAATAATAGCCTTTCAAGTGATGACAGTGATTCAAGAGGTTATAGATTGTTCTTGCAAATGAACAAGTGTTAATTTTTTTTTATTATCTTTACCTAGTTAGGATATATGAAGAAGATAGCATTTGCGTACCGCCAGTGTCATGATAAAAAGGGAAAAGACCCAAATATTGACATCAATAAACGAATAAACATAATCGGGGTTAACCATAATTCTGATCAAAGTAGGCAGTTAGAGCCTTTTGACCCTAGGTTCGCCATACCAGACATACAACATCATAATTAATATGTAGTAACTTAGGGGTTGTTAGGTTGATTGTTATGCATGTAATAGTAATGTATGAATTAGTTATGCAGGGTTTAGTTACATTGTGATTAGTTATGCATGGATTAGTTATGTAGGAACTAATTTTGCAAAATTTAGTTATATAAGGATTAATAATATAAAAATGTACTGTGAGTTTTATTTATTATAGTCTAGTTTATTCTATTAAAAGTATATTTTAGATATATTTTTAAACAAAAAAAATACAAGTTTGAATAGAGAGTATTCTTGTTATTTTGTGTTTTAATAAAAAGTATTACTAATACATGTATAAATTATTCCACCTTCTACCCTATATTAATACTAGTAGTGGTACCCGCGCGATGCGCGGTAAACATTTAAAAAATATTAATTAAATTAAATTATATTGGGCTTGTTTGATCCTATTAGATCGTATTACTTTAGTAAATTTAAATTGTCATCTTATTTGTCATTACGATATACCCAACAATAAAATCTCTATTAAATTAAAGATACTTATATAGTCAGTGAATAATTTTTTTGTTCTATATTTTTCTTTATTACATTATCCATTGTTTAGTATTATTATATTGTTAATTAAATTTTTTATTAATTTTGTCTGCTCGCTTTCTTTTTCTAATATAAGAGAAGATATATAATTTATTACTGTTGAAATATATTTTTATTTTGAATTTTAATATGTTGTTCTTAATAATATTATCTAAATTTTAATGAATAAAATCTCTATTAAATTAAAGGGACTTATACATGTAGCGAATAACTTTTTTGTTGTATTTTACTTTATTATATCACCTAATATTTAGTATTATTACATTGTTAATAGAATTTTTTATTAGCGTATTACTTTAATTAATATTTTTCTCTTCTGCTTTGTGTTTGTAATATAATAGAAGATATATATTTTATTACTGTTGAAATAATTTTTATTTAAAATTTTACTCTATTGTTCTCAATAATATTGTCTGAATTTTAATGAACAAATTCTCGATTAAATTAAAGGGACTTATGTAGTCATCAAATAACTTTTTTATGTATTTAACTTTATTATATCACCCATGTTTGAGTAGTTAATTTTAGATAGTTCATTTCGTTGTGTCTTTTTTATCATTTTTTTTGTAAATAATTTTTGAATCTCCTAATTGTTGGATCTTTATCCTAAAATTTGTCACTTTGTTAACTTTTTGATGTTATATTTGGAATTATCACAATGATTCACTTCTCTCTATTCTATAAAAATAAAATAGATATTGTCTGAATTTTAATAATCTCTATTAAATTAAAGGGACTTATATAGTCATCAAATAACTTTTTTTTGTTATGTATTTCTGTTTTTTATATTATCCAATATTTAGTTTAATTATTTTGTTAAAAGAAATTATTATCATATTACTTGTTTAATATTTTTGTTTGCTAATTTTTTTTTGTAATATAATAGAAGATATATATATTTTATTACTCTTGAAAATATTTTTTTATTTTAAGTTTTATTATATTTTTCTCAATAACAATGTTTGAATTTTAATGAATAAATACACTTTTTATTTCGAAAAAGAAAAACGAAAATAATTTTAAAAAATGAACTAAAGAAATTAACTAACCTAACCCTCACCCCGTGTTTGAGTAGTTAATTTATGTAGTTAATTTATTATTGATTTTTAATAAATAATTTTTTTGTTGTTAACTAATTGTGCCATGTGGCTTTTTTTTATTGCTTTATTTTTGTTTTTTATTTTAAAATAAATTTAAAACTCCAACTTGAAACTACTCCCCAATTTGAATTGGTAATTTTTTATTTTTTTTATTTCGTTTTTTATTTTAATTTTTTTTAAAAATTCCAACTTGAAACTACTCCCCAATTTGACTAGTTAGTTGTTTTTTTTTAGTATTTTTATTATAACTAATTTTTTTAAAAAATTATTTTTAATCTCCAATTTGAAACTACTCCCACCCAATTTGAATGGGTAGTTATATATATATATATATATTTATATTTTCATTTTTTTATTATAACTAATTATAAGATATCTATATTTCTTCAATCAAATAAAGTAACCTATATATATATATAGATGATAGGTTTTATTTTTAATTATTTTAGTTTTTATAGATATTTAAATTCAAAAATAATAACTAATTATTAACTAAATAACTAATTATACAATGTGGCTTTTTTTTAGGCTGCCACTTGGTTTAAGGAGATGACTTTGTCCTCTTCTTTTAATAATATATAGATATAGATATAGATTTCCTTATAACTTATACATATATTAGTAATGCGGAAAAGAAAAACAAGAACCGAATATTGTATTAATAATAATTTGTTTTATGTGGAAAAGAGAAAAAATCAATCAAACATGGAATAACTTGTGCTAGATTCCCATTTTGTAATTCTAGTTCTAGTTTTAACACATGGATAACACCTGTCTAATTGACTATCAAACGACCATAAGTTATTAACATTAATTAATGCACGTCTCTGACAAATACCATGTGTCCCTATAGCCAATCTTCTTTCAAATCTTCTACCTGAGCGTCGAGTTTCGCGTGACCTTTGTTTTCTCAGTACCAGCACTTAGCTTCAATTTCTAATTGTTAAAAAATTGATTCAGATGATGGGCGAAGAAGGTCGTAAAGAAGCAATGGAGAGTCTATCTCTTGACGACGATGAGGACGATAACAAATCGACCTCCAAATCCTACTCTAATTACCGAAGTGCCATGACTTCCCTTTCCGATTCCCACCATCCTCTTTCCCCGTCAGTCGTCGCTACACCTGCCGATTCCGATCCCTTGTTAGCTCCTCCTGAAACTTCCTCTATTCAACCCCCTTCTCCTTACGCCGACATCGTTTCCAACCCTCTCGACGCCAGCATTGTTGAAGAACTTAACGGCATCCAAAACCCTAACGACGACTCGAGTAACTCGACAATGCCGGAGATACCTCCCTCTTTAAACTTGGAGTATTTGAATATCACGGTTTCAGATCCGCACAAGGAAATGGAATCGGGGTCAATTGTTCCCGGCAGTAATACTTACGTTACCTACTTAATCACTACCAAAACCAATTTACCCGATTACGTAGGATCCGATTTCAGCGTTCGGAGACGGTTCAAAGATGTGGTTACGTTATCGGATCGATTGAGCGAAGGTTACAGAGGGTATTTCATTCCTCCGAGGCCAGATAAGAGTGTAGTGGAGAGTCAAGTGATGCAAAAGCAAGAGTTCGTGGAGCAGAGAAGATCGGCACTGGAGAAGTACTTGCAGAAGCTTGCATCACATCCGGTGATCAAGAAGAGTGATGAATTGAGAGTGTTTTTGCAGGTGGACGGTAAGCTTCCTTTGCCTACGACCACTGATGTGGCATCTAGGGTTTTGGATGGAGCAGTGAAGTTGCCCAAGCAGTTGTTCGGAGGGGGCTCAGGGGGGAATGTGATTGGCCCGCAGGATGTTGTGCAACCCGCTAAAGGTGGCAGGGATTTGCTGAGGTTGTTCAAGGAGTTGAAGCAGTCTGTTGCGAATGATTGGGGCGGCTCGAAGTCACTTGTGGAGGAGGAGGATAAGGATTTCCTGGAAAAGAAAGAGGGGTTGCAAAATCTTGAGCTGCAACTAAGTAATGCATCAAAACAGGTATCTCATTTCGATTTATGTTATATGCTGACACTGTAATTAAACTTATTATAGCAGGTTACTTACTAGTAGTATTTATTATGGTTACCTGCATTTAACTTTTATGCGACCTGATTATGTAGATATTTTTTGCACCATCAGCGCATAGAACTTAAAACTCTTTTCATTTCCCTATTCGCGAATTATACTATTTCTCATTCTAATTCTACATATTTTTGTGCTTTTATTTTCAATCCGAGTTTGTTAGTGTCACATTTTCCTGTAGGAGTATAATGACACTGGTCTAATCAGAATTCTCAAGTAGCTAAATGGTTTTGTTACCATTGTCCAAAAAAAAAAAGAAGGTAGCTCAATGGTTTACAAATTTAGTTCCTAAAATGGAACATGTATTGGTTTGCATATTACCCATTGAGTTCTGTGAATATTGTTCTGTTTGTTATTAGTTAATCTTTTATAATTTTATTCCAAATTAGGCTGAATTACTCGTGAAAGCTCAGCAAGATATGGGGGAGACGATTGGAGAACTGGGGCTAACATTTATTAAGTTGACGAAATTTGAGAATGAGCGAGCTACGTTGAACTCTCAGAGAGAACGCGCAGCTGATATGAAAAACGTGGCTACTGCGGCTGTTAAAGCTAGCAGATTGTATCGGGAGTTGAATTCACAGACAGTGAAGCATTTGGTAACCATTTTATCCTTTAGAGCAGACCTTATGTTTATAAGAGTGCGCCTTGTTTAAAACACTCTTTTCTCTTTCCATTATAAACTAGTTTCTAAACATGTGCATTGCACATGTATTCCACTTCAATTGGTACAAAGTTTTCAATCCGACTGAAATATTAGTAAAACATGTGCATGATATATAAACATTTAAAGGAAAAAAAATATAAGCTCAAAATGATGAATAAGGATCCTATAGTAGCTGAAATCAAATTGATCGAAACTTCCGCAGAAGAATGTTTATTTTAGTTAGGTAGGTAAGATATATAATTAGTTACATTAATTTTGATGAAGTACAAACATGTGATATGGTCGGATCTCACCCAATACTTCGTTATAAACAGCGTTTTATGTTCATGTGTTATTCTGACTTCTTGGTTTTTCTGTCATGTCCAATACTTTTGTTGTGATAGGTATCCTCTTGAAAGTTGCAACTATCACTAATATATGGTTGTGATCTATATATCTGAAGATAACTATAACTGTAAGTTTATAAACAACTTTGTTTTTGAAATCATCTCAAACTGTACCATTGCAACTAATAATAACAAGTTACACAGGATATTCGTCTAATCAAGAATGTTGAGTTTTGTGAGTATAGTTGTGAAGATATATGTAAGAGGAGAAACAACCACAGAAATCAGCAAAACAATCATACAAAGCAGCAAAAAATGCAACATATTTGCGTGAGTTACCAGTTGCATCTTCGCTCTCCAAGTTATAGGTGACAAACATGCAGGACTAATTAAAAGAATTTTTTTTTTCCAGAAAGAGTTAATCAGTTTCAAAGCATGCCTAGGTGTTCGAGCAAAGTCTATTTTAACACAATAAACTTTATGCTCAGTGAATCCATTCTACTTCTATTAAACAAGAGAAATAGGTTAAATGAATTACCAAAAAGTAATAGGCCGAACCAGATTTGACTATTGCAGAGCCGAAGTAGAGTACTTTGTAAATGGATTGCCTTGAATATATGGGTTGATTTTTCCATTAGCAACTAAAGGAGTCGAAGAGTCACTGAAGTGAATGCTATATTTCTTCAACTCCCAAGAAAAGTTGATCTAGGAATTACAATCATTAAAAGCAATTGCCTAAATTTAATACAGACTATGAACATATAGGGACTAACTTTTACGTTTTATTTTATATTTAAACTGCATAATATTCACTGATGAAACTCACGGCTCCTTGGGATCCTTTACTTTATAAGAGTTTTTCTCTTTTTGAATATATGCCCAAAAAAAAAGAAGAGTAATGATATTACAATTGACACCTTGTTCTTTTAGGATTTAGAAGGATAAGAAGGTCATTTAATTTGTTTTTCTCTAAGCCGAGGGTCTATTGGAAACAATCTTTCTATCTTCACAAGGTAGGGGTAAGGCTGCGTATATATTACCCTCCCCAGACCCCACTATGTAGGATTATACTGGGTTTGTTGTTGTTGATATGATATGATTTGATGATCAAAGAAACAAATTCCATGAATGGACTCCGGTGGTTGTCATCTGCACTGAACTTGGAAGTGCAATGTTCTTTCAGCTTTCTACCACTATTTAGGTTGTTGATCAACTTTACAGAAGATGTATTTTGGTGCGCTCTTACATTCTATAATGAACCTTAACTTTTAATACTGGAATTATATGTATTGCAGGATATTCTACACGAACACCTGAGTTTAATGCTGGGCATACACCATGCATTTTCAGACCGGTCAAGTGCTTTATTGACAGTGCAGACTCTCATTTCGGAATTGTCTTCCTTAAATTCAAAAGCAGAGAAACTTGAAACAACAACTTCTAAGATATTTGGAGGTGATAAATCAAGAGTTCGAAAGTCGGAAGAGTTAAAAGATGCCATTAGGGTCACTGAAGATGCCAAAAGCTGTGCCATCAGAGAATATGAGCGCATTAAGGTATTTAGAATTAGCCCATGGCGTCTGCGGTTGGTTAATTTAATGTTTTTAGCATTGCCATTGTGTGCTCTACTAGTTCTGCCTTGCATTCTACGTCTTTTGTTGTTTGAAAATGGCTTATTGTCATTGGATAACTTCATTATTTACTACTCTTTGTGTTGCTGAATTGATGTTATATTGATTACCCCAATTAGCTGAAGCTAACTTTCTCATTGGTTATTTGAGATATGCAGTGCGTTTCATCTTGTTGGATGTGATTAAAAATCCTTGTCTCTCATTACCTTAGGTCTCTTGTGATATTTGGTGATTCATGTTGAAAATCCTTATGAATGATTTCTGTTAGATAATTTTGGTAAATTGCTAAAATGACCCAGAGTTGAACTTACCCCAAGTTTCAAATATTAGCAGACTGAAACAAGTCGCTTAGTCTGTTGCTTACAGCTCATTCTTCTATGAATCTTTCTGGTGACACATTTGTTCTAACCTTGCAGACGTAATCTTTGTAAATGCTACTTCCATAGCTGTCTCCTTTAAGACGAATACAATGTTTTCCCAGTTTTATATTCCTCGCCAATTTTATAAATGTATATAGGTGTATTCCTGATAATAGCATTTCTAATTGGTGTAGATGTATTAATTGAAGAACTTACCCAAAAAAGGGATTTTTTTTTGATATGGTAATGAATTTCATAGAAGGCATCAAGGAGATGCAAAAATTACAGAGCAAGAATATAAAAAAAAAAGACAATGTTAGCTCTATTACAGAAAAACTATTCTAAAGTGAAGGAGCTAACAAAGTCCAAAAAGGTTTCAGGGGAAGGTAAAGGGGACAGGTTGCTCCAACTACAAAGACTTGTTAAACATCTGGTTTTAAGAATGTAGTTTAGAGTAGATATGCCATCAAAACATCTAGTATTTCTTTCTGTCCAGATACACCAAAAAATACAAGCAGGGAGCATCTTCCATACTTTGCTGATGGATTTTCCAACCTTCCATGAGATCCAGCTAGCATCTTTTACACTATCAGACATGATAAAAAAAAAGATGTATTTAGTGAAGAATACTTCCTTTCCGCCTAGCACATTTTTCTTTTCAATCTGAAAGAGCTGCGTGGTTTTGCCCTTTGACAGTTTTCTTCTCAAGTTCTTTGATGTAATAATTTAAAAAATTTCAAGATCCAAAGCTAATAATTCTTTTTGAGAAAAGAAGCTAATATAGTAATTTTTTGTTCTATCTCCACCAATAAAATCACAACTGATACAATGATACATTTTTATTGTCTTAAACTACCTAAAACTTTAAAGATGCAATTGTGGACTCTTATCTTCAATGAAATTTCAAGTGAATATCCATGAAACTTCTTCTTGTCCTATGTCTGGCAAATTGCACTATACTTTTTCTCTGACAATCTTAGTCAATCTTAGTAGGCTGACAATCCTTCGAAAATCACTATCTTAAACTAAGTTTCCACCTTTTCCTTTCAATAAATGTCCGGTACAGTATAGTTGCTTTCATTTCCATCTCATTTGTGAATAGTCCTTGTACTTATCATTCAATCAGCTATGCCCGAACCCTTATCAAAATTGGATTGGCTGTATGAATCATCTGAAGCTGTATGCTTTGTGCTGGCCTAATTATATGCCCGAATTCAGGCCTTAAAGATAGGGGTTCTCTAAAATTGGAGGGTCTCTGAATCTAACATTTATTCTTACGGTCGTATACAAGTATTAACCAGACTAAGAAGACTCTTGGCAAACACCTCCCATAATACAAGTGCACTGACAATAACTATACCTTAATACCAGCTAGTTGGTATCATCCCCTAATGTGGAACTAATCCAAAAAATATCTAGGATAGTCTAGAATCAGAATCACAATCATAAAGTAAGGTAGCAAGTTTGGGGATCACAAATTGTAACCAAAAGTTTAGGCCGTGCTGTTATCATTGTGTTTGGTGGAGACCAGAGATGGAGAAACATGCAAACAGGTTGAAACATCAATTTATCCCGTGTGATAACTTCTACCCGGCCCTCCTATGTGATATCCTTTTAGAGGGCTTATAATCTGCACCATTTTCTAATAAAACCCATGCTGAGATGAACCAGCTTTTGGAGAAAATATTTTACCCTGTTCAGTCTCTAATTAGACACGGACACGAAGCAACTATCATACTTTAATTGCAGAAGTTGGAGAGAATGTAGAGAATTGGAGAAAATACTAGAACTATGAGAAGTTTGAGAGAATATACATTTTGTGGTAGGAGTAAAATCATCAGAATCAATTCCTTTAAGCTACCATGAGTTTGTCTTGGTAGTCATCCTGAGAAATATAGGACTAGCACTGGCTGTACATGAACTATACAGTAAGTAGAAATAGAATTACTTAAATTTTTTGTTCTTAATCATCATGAACTAACTTAAAGAGTGTATTTATGAAGTTATGTTCGTTTAAGCGTTGCTTGGCTATAAGCTTGACTTCTAGGCTCACCTAGGCTTATCTTTGCGTTCGCACAATTGCAGGCGCCAACCATAATTTTAGCTGCCCAAGTGGATGCATATTCTTTTATTCATCTTGTTGATGTGAACGCCTCTGAGAATTTTTTGTTTTGATCCGCTGCCTCTTTATATTTTTCGGAAATTAATATTCTCTGTAGTTAGTCTTATTAAAAAAAATAATTTCAGTTGTTAGGGTGTGCTTATGTACTGTTCTTTCGGGAGCCCTAACAATTTATTTGTCTGATTACAGGAGAGTAATCGAAGTGAGATAGATAGAATAAATAGAGAAAGGCATGTTGACTTTGTGAAGATGTTGAAAGGATTCATAACTAATCAGGTACCTCATTGTTTTCTGACTGGTTTCTCTTTTAGATAGATTGCTAGACTTAAGTTCCATTTCTTGTTTGTCGGTAGTACTGCCTCCACCTGCCACCCTCCAAGATAGAGGAGGGGGGGGGGATTTAAAGAAACGGACAAAACGGGATAAAAGAAACAGGAAAGTGAAACATCCATTAAAGGATTTTGCTGATAACTGAAAAAGTGTAGTTGCATTCAAGTTTTTATTGTTGGTATATTAGCTATTAAACAAAGAGATTTGTGTTCATCTGCACCAGTGTTTACATGTTTTTTTATGTCCTTAAAATGTTGCTTTGATATATAGCAGCATGATGCCTGATCAATTGAGATGAGTGACATTTTCTGATTGACTAGTGTGGTCACACTTTAGTGCATCAGCAAGGGAACATGGAGGGAGGTGCAACTAAAAGTCTAGTTAACAATGGTGATTAAATTGTAGCAATCATTGCCAGACTTTTTCTTCTTTCTCCTTCTCCTAACCACTGCTTTCCCTCGTTTTTTCATGTGTGCGTTTAGCATTTATTGTCTTACAGATGCGTCGATTCTTAAACAGACACATGACCATGTTTGATTATGCAAGATCAACTAAGATACATAAGTAGGATGTGATAAAATTAAGTTACTCTCCCTTAACTCATGTTAGACGAAATATTCCATGCTTCATGTAACTTACCCAGCATAAATGAGTAGATGGCTTTTTCATAGAAAATGACTCTCTCCCTCTTGGATAATGTCCACATTTCTTTTGTACCAAAAACTAACGTCCACCTTCGTAAAAGAGTGAATTAGACAGCTGTACTCAATTTCTAGTTTCAGGGGACCTACTTTAGCTCTAGCCAGTCAAACTGGTTTCTTTTTTTTAAATTTTTAATAAAGAAAAGGTAATATATGGTCCCACATGTGTCCTCACCCAACGGACAATGATTCTAATTTTCTGATTGTCTTTCTATATAAATTCAAATTAAGACCCATAGCCCTCGATAACTTCTAGGTTATCAAAAATAAATAAATAAATTAAATGAACAAAGTTTACTGTACAACTCCAGTTGATTATTTACCCAAACTGGAATTTTTGCCCTTGGGTGTGGTGGGTAATGTCACTCACCATCCTAGCTAAGTTGGCTGGAATAAGAGATGCATTCTCTCCTGATGTAGAAAGTTGCTAAGAAATAGACATCATATGGACGCATATCAAGTTCTAGTTAGAATTTGAAATTTAAAATGATAGATTGGCCTGCCAGTAGTTGAAAGGTAAATGGGCTTTGTATATCTTTGGAGGGTGGATGGATGTATTTTAAATTTGGTGAGAAAGGATATGTGATGTACAATCAAGGTTTTGCACCTCTCAAGCACAAAGAAGAGAGAAAAACAAAAGCACCCCGCTAAAGTTTTTCACAAAACTAGCGAAAGCGTTCTTGGGCTTCTTCAATTTCTTGAGATTCTTGGGCCTAAATTGGACTAAGGCTAATTAGTGTAAGTATTTTAAATTCATGGCTAAATTCTCCAAATCCATTGGCACCTTCATGAGCCCAATAAGCCTCCATTGTTGTAGAAAACATGACCTCCACTTGTACTTCTCTAACATCAAGATTTGAGCTTGTATGTTCATCAATATGGTCTTCGAAAGGAAAGGAAGACACAAAAACCAAAGAATAAGGCCCAAAGAAGTTTATACTAATCGAAAGTATCAAACCCATTGGCATAGTGGAAGCTAAGATTTTAGCGAGCCTATTTGGACAATGGACCAAGATAATATAGAAGCCTTTTTGCCAATATATATATATATATATATATATATATATATATATGGGTGGTGGGTTGAAATAGAATGACAAGGAAATAGAGGTAAGAAAAAGATAATTGTAATGTGGCACAAATGTAATTGGGATTGCAAAAAGAAACAAATTTGTTGTCATTCAGTTTCATTCATTTTGAGGATGTAAATACATGAGTTAAAAGTATACCCTGAGGTGCATATGCGCCATGGTGCAGAAAGAACCAAAAATAGTAGTTGTAGGAGCTGACCTTTATAAGAGGTCATTAGGACCAGATCTAGTCTGTAGGGGAGGCTTCTATTTTACAAGATTAATTAATGAAGGAAAGGAACTGGCATCCCTAAAGTGACAAAATCAATGAAGGAATATCTCCAAGGTTATAGTATCTCTTGTGAAGTACAAGGAGGCCAGTTCACATGATTCAGGAGGGCACCTCCGGTAGGTGCTTAACAATATGGTAGGTGCTTCACTAAGGTCTTCTTTTAAAGATGTTGGTGTAGTATAAAAGGAGATATTATTAGAACTTTGGAGCATTTTATTAAGAGGGCACTTTCTGAAAAGAGCTTTCATATAACATTGCTTTAATTCCTAAGGAAAAAGGCATTGCCGAAATTAGAGATTATACCAATCAGTCTTATTGGGAAAAGCACCACTAAATTGCCGAAGGCTCTCCCCCAATTTCTCAAGAAAAGAAGACATAGGTAAATTGATATTTGGGAAGTGGAATGCCTTCATCAAAGTAGTGTTTTGTAGAGCGAGAAGTGGAAAAAAACGAGGAGGCCTCGCTTCACCGAAGCGCGCTTTTTTTTTCATGTGAAGCGCAATTTAACACTTAAATAAAAATAAATTGAATAGGCATAGATAAATGACCAAGAACTCAATAAAAATAATATATTAAGCAAATGTTTCAATTCTTAAATCAAGAAATAAATAACAGATACTAAAACTAGATAGTCAATGATCCTCAAAAGTCATAACATATTAAGCAAATGCAAAACAAAATCTCAAAAAGAGCAACATCCTATTCTTCAACAAGATCTCCAAACTATTGAAGTGTCATCATGTTCGAGTTATTATATTGGTCGTCATCTTCTTCATCATCATCAGAGGCTTCATCAATTAGGGTTCTACTTGTACTTGTAGATACTCTTTCTTTGCTCCTTAAAGTACTTCCCCTAACACCATAAACATTCTCCTCAACTCCACTTGCCATAGCAACATGACCAAAAGTGAGACCTTCTCCTTCATATACTTCTTCTTCTTCTTCATGATTTTCGGGGGCTCCGGTTAACCATTCATTTGCTTCATCAATGTTATCCAATAAAATTGGATCAATGATATTGCGAGCTTTTTAACGACGAGCCAATGTTCTATTATATTTTATGAACACGAGATCATTGAGTTTCTTTAGCTCAAGCCTATTCCCTTTCTTAGTATGAATCTGCATATAAGTTGTACTTAGGACAATTAAGATACACTTTAATTTAGTAATAATGTAATATAGCTTCTCACATGTTCATAAAACTCCAATTTCTATCGCATCCGGATGAACTACAAGTTAAGCTTTGAACTCTAATAGCAAATTGTTGCAAATTTGGAACTTCATAACCAATTGCATCCACCATTCAACTGGAGAAGTATTATTTTAGAAGTTAATAACTTAAAAGTTAAAGCTCTAAAGAGTAAAACAATTGAAACAACTTGCTCACCTGGTGCCAATTTGGTTCTGCCTCTAATGGCCGAAGCTGATCCAAGTATTCCATCGGCTTGCATATACACACCAAGCTCTTCCCCTATTTTGTCTTGCATCGCTTCATTTGGCACCAACTTCGCAACACATGCCTTCCACACTTCTACATCTAAAGTCTTCTTCTCGTTATTTGTATAAAAGAATTCGGGGTTCAAAATATGCCCTGCTGCATGTAAAAGTTGATGAAGCTGATCCGTCCACCTTTCATCAATGATTTCAAAAACTCTCCCATATTTCCTCCTATCATGATCAAATGCCTTCTCAATAGCTTCTTTAGCTCTATCCATGGCTTCATAAATGTATCCCATTGGTGGTTTTCTCTCCCCATCCACCAAACGAAGTATAGTAACCAAAGGATTACCAACTTTAAGTGCTTGAATAGTGTCATTCCAAAAATATGGACCAATAATAAATCTCACAACTTCTTTCCCAAGAGCTTCCTTTGCATAGATGCTCTCACTCCATTCAGTTGACATGAACAAGGTTCGCAAATTTTTCTTTTGCAGGTAAAAACTATGCAAAGACATGATAGCTGTTGCGAATCTTGTCTTAGCCGGTTTCACCAATTTTTTTTGGTTTGTGTATCTCCTCATCATGTTCAACAACAACGGCCTTTGACTAATGTAAGAATGTATCTTGATCGCCTTAGCAAAAACTGTAGGAAATCAAATTTCATAGTTAATAAGTATAAGCAATTAACATGAAGGTTAAAATTGAAAATAAGAACCACTTGTTCACCTGTAGAATATGGAGCTAACTTGAAAATGTCACCTAACATCAAGTTGATACAATGTAGGTCTGTTCATTCGGATCGGATATCCGAAATCTGAACCGATCCATTCAATTTCGGATTTCGGATTGGGTCAGATTTCGAATTGTGTTTTTTAAAATTTCGAATTTCGGATCGGTATATTTTAATCCGATCCGATCTAAAATCCAAAATTATTAGGCAATGTATGAATACTACATTTTAATTTCGGATAGTCAGTACTTCCTTTACATCTTCCTCCAAGTTATTGCCTTTACAATTGCTTAGATTTAGCTATATTGGTACCATAATACTCTCATAATTGCATAAACATGATTTTTTCTTAATGTATTGCCTCTTTTACAAAGAAAATATACATATTAGTTTGCAATTTTGAGGCATAATAATACGATCCGAAATCCGATCCGATCCAAACATTAAAATCTGATATGATCTGATATAATTCGGATCGGATTCAGATTGCATTTTCTAGAATCCAAAATCCGAAATCCGAATCCGAAATGTGCTAAATCTGATCCGATCCGTGCATAACCCTAATACAATGTGCAGCACAACGAGTCCAAAAAATATTCGGGGAAACTCCTTTCAACATGTCACCTGCTTTTTTATTCTCACTTGCGTTATCAGTAACAACTTGAACCACATTTTCCGGTCCAACTTTCAATATTGTCTTCTCAAACAAGTTGAACATTGTATTGGAATCGGTTGAAGAGTCACTAGCATCATAGGATTCAAGAAACACACCACCTCTCAGAGAATTCACCAAAACATTAATGACCGTTTTTCCATTTTTTGCTGTCCATTTATCCATCATAGTGGATCGACCCTATATTTTCCATTGCACCTTATGCTCCTCAACAATCTTGTTTGTCTTCTCCACCTCCTTTTTTAGACAATGGAACTCTTACTTCGTGATAGGTAAGGGGCTTCATTCCTGGGCCACATTGGCCTACGGCCTCAATGAATTCACCAAAACTAGCAGTGTAATTTAAACAATTAAAAGGGAGCCCCGCATCATACATCCACCTGGCAAAAGCATATACAATGCGCTCCGTTTAAACTCTTCCTACAAGAATTTACGTCAACAACTTCACCCCAGTGTTTTTGAGAGCGCAAAAAAGCGACAAGGGCTCGCCTCGCTTCAAAAGCGAAGCGCACACTTTATTAAAGTGAAGCACAATTCTTAAAAAACATAATGTAAAATTATAAATAATTAAAAACTTCAATTTAAATACTTAAAAGTAGGTACTAGGTACCACCAAATCATCCACCAACCATCCACAACTCATAGGACAAGCAAAATCAAAGCTACTAAATTACTAGAATCAACATCTTCAAGATTCTTCTTCAAGATTGTCAAAATCTTGAATTCCTCTATTATCTTCATATTGCTCGTCATCTTCTTCTTCCCCCTCCTCTTCATGATCACTTTCATCTTCATCAATTAGGGATAGGGATCGACTTGTAGTAGCCACATTTTTTTCCTTCCTAATAGAGCTTGAACTTGGAGTATATCTCCTTAAACCATAAGGATTCTCCCCAACTCCACTACCAACCGTAACATCACCCCAAGTGAAATCGGAGTCGCCTTCAAATACTTCTTCTTCTTTACAGTTTTCGAGGACTCCAGTTAGCCACTCATTAGCCTCATCAATATTGTCCAAAAGGATTGGATCAATTATATTGCGGTGGTTGTAGCGACGCCTCAATGCTCTATTGTATTTTATGAACACTAGATTATGGAGGCGCTTCAAAGTTAGTCGATTCCTCTTCTTTGTATGAATCTGCAAACAAGATGTGTCAACGAATTAGTAGGAGTTTGGAGAATTGAAATATAATTTACTTTATCTCAAAACACGAAATAATTCTTTTTATTTCTCACGTGTTCAAAAACAAGGCTTTTTCATGAATGTAACAGGTGGCTTATACAGAGAGAATTGGACAAGAGTGGTCGAAAGTTGCAGAGGAGACCAGTCGTTATTCAAGAGAGAATGCATAAAATGTATGCTATAAAACCAGATTTTACCTTTTCGTTCTTCCATTCTCGTTTTTATTGAGGTGTACAGTGGGAACATTAGAAGATACATCTTTACTCTCAAATTTTCCTGAATTTCCCACTCTTAGGAGTGTTCTCACGCTTAAAAATTGTTTTCTTGTTTCTCAATAGAAGGTTTCCTTTCAGTGTATTATATGAGTGATAAGCTGCTGACTGGCAAGCATGAAACCGAATTGCAGTTCTGTGGAAGGATGGCTTATTTCTGGATTGTATTCATGGCCAAATTGAGGAACCAGTTTAATTGTAATTCAATCTTGGCACCGGTCGCTATCTCAATGAACTGGAAAGTGTGCAGTGCTTCCTTGCGGGTGCTTGTCTTGAGCGCGAGTGATAACCCTTAGAAGTAGCCTGTTGAAACAAAAGCTTGAGAATAATATATCTTTTCCTTTTGAGGCATTAC
The DNA here is from genome assembly GCF_000715075.1 of Nicotiana tabacum. Classification (NCBI taxonomy): domain Eukaryota; kingdom Viridiplantae; phylum Streptophyta; class Magnoliopsida; order Solanales; family Solanaceae; genus Nicotiana; species Nicotiana tabacum. The sequence continues at coordinate 61,700,264 of NC_134089.1, forward strand.
GTGCATTTGCTCCTATAGTTTTTGGATGAGCTCAGTATTCAGATCCTTGTATTTACCAGGATCCTGCTTAAAGTCTTAAGATTCAAGAGCGAAGTTACATTTTTGTATCTGTGTTTAAGGGTTATATGTTTTTTGTCTTATTCCTTTAGTTGTGCAGATAATTCTTCGGAATGGAAAGTGGTAGCCTCTCCCAATGTTAAAATCTTGAATGGAAAATATCAAGTTCCTTTCGCATGGCCAATTTGTTCCCTTTTTTCTTATTTAGGACGTAGTATTTTTTGTGTGCGTGTGACTGGCGTGCGCCAGTTGACGTTACTCATGTGATATGCATACAATTCTTTCAGTGTGGTACTGGCATTAGTACCGTGTGATTTGGATTGTTTGAATTATGTGCAAATAACCTTAACATATAAATTTTCCAGATAAAATTATATTTAGTCATTAAATATTACTTTCACTGTTTCAATTTGTTTGAAATTATTTGATTGAGTGTGGAATTTAAGAAAAAAGATAAGATTTTTGAAATTTGTGATCCAAAATAATTAATAGATATTTGTGTGGCTATAAATTATTTCAATAAGGGTAAAATGAGAAGTTTAAAGATCTATTTTTTCCAAATTTAGAAAGGGATCATTCTTTTTGAAGTCGACTAAAAAGAAAATAAGTTCATTCTTTTTGAAATGTATGGAATAATTTTTTTTAAAAAGGACATGAAACTATTTCTCAAATTTAATAGTGGATAACACCCAATCCCTTGATTTTAGTACTTGCATTTTGTTTCAGTGGCAATATTAAAGAATACTAAACATGTCATGTTGTGATGTCTTTTTAGCATATTAGATCATATTATTTTAATATAATTCTTATTACCACTTTATTTTTCATCTCAAATTCAAAAAAGTCTTATACTATAACGATCCGACCGATTGTTTTGTGTATTTGAGCCTTGTTCACTTATTTGATGCTTCTTGTATGTGCATATATTGTTATGTGACTTGCGTGGATGGTTAGTTTGGTTTCAGGAAGGCTTTGGAATGAATTGGAATACTTAGTTTTATAGTTGGATGTTTAAGTTATAAGAGTTGTCCGAGGGTTGACTTTGGTATAAACGACCTCAGATTGGTGATTTGATGGTTCCAATAGTTTCGTATGATGGTTTTGAACTTAGGAGTATGTTCGAAATTGGATTTGGATGTTCCTAGATTGATTTGGCTCTAATTGGTGAAAGCTGAAATTTGGAGGTTTGGAAAGTTCACAGTTTTGACTTGGAGTTGACTTTGAGGCTATTAGGGTCGGATTGTTGTTCCAGAAGGTGGAATAAGTTCATTATGTCATTTGAAATTTGTGCGCAAAATTTGGGGTCATTCCGAGTTGGTTAGACGTGGTTCGACGTGAGTTTTGAAAGTCGGAAATTTGATTAATTCATTAGGCTTAAATTGAGGTGCGATTTGTAGTTTTGATGTTATTTTGTGTGATTTGAGACCTCGAGCAGGTCCGTATTATGTTTTGGGACTGGATATTGTGGTTGCACGGGATCACGGAGGCTTCGGATGAGTTTCGGATGGGCTTCAAGCCATTGATGTTGAATTGGCTGATCAGATCTGGGGTTTTCACACCTGCAAGATTTGGTCCACAGTTGCGAATCCTCAGAAGCGGACCTGGGGTCGCAAATGCGAGCTTGGATAGGATCAGGTTTGTCCGCAGATGTGCGCTACATAGAGCGTAGAAGTGGCTCCGCAGAAGCGGACTTCTGTCCGCAGAAACCAAGGGGCAGATACATAAGTGGATTCTGCATCTGCAAGGCATTTTCCATTGACCAAGTTGACTCAGAAGGGAGCTCTTTTCAGATGGTCTGACGAGTGTGAGAAGAGCTTTCAGAAGCTGAAAACTGCCTTGACTATACCCAGTGTTGGTGTTAACCACAGGTTCGGGGACTTACACTGTGTATTATGATGCATTGCGTATTGATCTTGGAGCGGTATTGATGAAGGATGGTAGGGTGATTGCCTATGCATCTCGTCAACTAAAGATCCATAAAAGGAACTACTCTATGCATGATTTGGAGTTAGCAGCCATTATTCACGCGCTCAAACTTTGGAGGCACTATTTATACGACGTGCCGTGTGAGGTCTACACCGATCATCGGAGTCTCCAGCATCTATTCAAGCAAAAGGATTTTTGATGCAGCGGAGATGGTTGGAGTTATTGAAAGACTATTATATCACCATATTGTACCATCCGGGAAATTTTAATACAGTAGTCGATGCCTTGAGTAGGAAGGCGGAGAGCATGGGTAGCTTAGCATTTATACCGGCGATGGAGAGACCATTAGCCATGGATGTTCAGGCTTTGGTTAAAAGGTTGGATATTTCGTAGACTAGTTGGGTTCTCGCTTGTGTTGTGGTGCAGTCATCTTTGTTTGAATGCATCAAGGCTTTCCAGTTTGATGATCCTCACTTGTTGGTGTTGAAAGACACAGTGCAATAGGGTAGTGCTAAGAAGTTTGTGATTGGAGATGATGGCGTTATGCGGCTTCAAGGCCAGATGTGTGTTCCAAATGTTGGATTGATAGAGCTGCGCCTTGAGGAGGCTCATAACTTACGGTATTCCATTCACCCAGGTATCACAAATATGTATCATGACTTGAAGTACCATTATTGGTGGTAGAAGATGAAAAAAGACGTTATTGGACATGTCTCTCGGTTATTGAATTATCAACAAGTGAAGTATGTACATCAGAATCCGGTGGTTTGACTTAGAAGTTGGTGATACGGGAATAAAAGCGGGAGCGCATCACTATGGACTTTGTGGTAGTATTATCATGGAACTTAAGGAGGTATGATGTTGTTTGGGTCATTACGGACCGATTGACTAAGTTTGTGCATTTCATCCCAGTGATGACTTCCTACTCTTCAGAGCGTTCAGCTCAGATTTACATTAGGGAGATAATTTGCCTGCACGGTGTTCCCATTTCTATCGGACCATGGCACGCAGTTCACTTCACACTTTTGGAGAGATATGTAGTATGAGTTGGGCATGCCGGTTGAGCTGAGTGCCGTGTTTCACCCTCAGACGGATGGGCATACCGAACAGGCCATTCAGATTTTGGAGGATATGTTGAGAGCATGTACTATTGATTTTAGGGGGGTCAGTGGAACCAGTTTCTACCTCTAGCAGAGTTTGCCTACAACAACATCTACCAGTCGAGTATCGAAATGGCTATGAGGCCTTATATGGGAGGCGATATCGTTCTCCGGTTGAATGGTTTGAGCTTGGTTAGGCTAGATTGTTGGGCACAGATTTGGTTCGTGACTCTTTGGAAAAGGTGAAGGTGCTTCAGGAGTGGCTCCGTACAGCATAGTCCAGGCAAAAGAGTTACATTGATAGGAAGGTTCGGAATATGACTTACATTGAGGGTGAAAAGGTTCATCACCGAGTGTCAGGGTGTGATGTGATTTGGGAAGAAGGGCAAGTTGAACCCGAGGTTTATTGGCCTATTTGAGATTTTGGAGCGAGTTGGGAAGGTTTCTTATAGGCTGGCATTGCCTCCTAGCTTAGAGGGGTACATTCGATATTTCACATTTCCATGTTTCAAAAGTACCATGAAGATATGTATCATGCTTTGGCCTTCAACATCGTACATCTTGATGAAAATTTGACTTATGAGGATGAGCCAGTGGCTATTCTAGACCGACAAGTTCGAAAGTTGAGATCAAAGGATATTCCTTCTGTGAACTATGAGGAGATGTCAACCGATTGAGGAGGCTACTTGGGAGTTCGAGTCTGAGTCTGACATGAGGAGTAGATACCCGTATCTTTTTACCAGTCCAGATACATTTCTATGCTCGCTTGAAGACGAACATTTCTTTTGGAGGTGGAGAATGTAACAACTCGATAGGTTGTTTTGCGTACTAACTCCCCATTTTGTGTTTCGAGACCTTTCATCACTCTAATGGATGATTTATGACTTGTGTGCACGGTCCGTGTCGATTTTCGGAAAGTTTGAATATGATTTTTTAAAGAAAATATGATTTTTGACTTTTAGAGTAGCTAGAGTTGACCACGATCAATGTTTTTAGTAAATGACCTTGAATCGGTGTTTTGATGATTCCGGTAGGTTCGTATGATGATTTTGGACTTGTACACATGTTTGGTTAGGGTCTCGGGTTAGCCGAGGCTGTTTTAGCTATTTATGTAGAAAGTTGGAAATTGGAGTTTGAACTTTAAAAAATCTTGAGTTTTGGTGATTGATTCTTGATTTTAAATGTTATTGTGAGGATTTGAGCTTGCGAGCGAGTTTCTATGATGTTATTATCTTGTGTTAATGTTCAGATAGTAGCCTTAGGGCTCGAGTGAGTTTCAGATAAGTTACAGATTAATTTGGAATAACTGATGTGTTTGCTGGAGTTGCTGGGCTGCAGATCTCGCATTTGCGAGGTTCTGTCCGCAAATGCGAGTCCTGCATTCGCGAGAAAAGACTCGCATTTGCGAAGTTGGGAGGAATTGGGCATCTTCGCTTTTGTGAAGTTTACCTTGCTTTTGCAACATGGTAGGGTATCGCAAATGCGAGACAACGATCGCAATTGCGTCACTGGTGAGTGGTAGTATAGCTTCGCTTTTGTGCGGATCTGGTACTTCGCAAATGCAAAGTATTAGTTGCATGTGGGACATCTGGGTGGCTTAGACACTGTTCGCATTTGCAATGTGCGATCATTTCAACTGTGAACAAGAGTTCGCAATTGCGATATCTGCAATTTGGTAAAAGGTAGGATTTCAGGACTTGTCTCACTTTAAACTATTTTGAGACCTAGAATCTATAGAGGTGATTTTGTTCACAATTGCGATATATGCAGCTGGGTAAAAGGTTAGAATTTTGGGACTTAGCTCACTTTACACCATTTTAAGACCTAGACTCCATAGATGCTAGTTTTGGAGAGTAATTTCTTCCCAACTTTATAGGTTAGCAATCTTAACTTGTAGTTCAATTTCCATTAGTTTCACTATCAAATCTAAGATTTCATAGGGTAGGAACTGGGTTTTGGGTAGAAATTAAGGATTTTGTAGAATTGAGATTTAGACCTCAAACTAGGGTCGGATCTCGAAACAAATCACATATTAGGGGGATGAATGGGTAATCGGGATTGTCATAATTTCAGATTTCTACCATGTGGGCTCGAGTTGACTTTTTGTTGACTTTTCCAATTATGTTAATGATCGAACGTTTTTGATACTAGGGTAGATTCTAAATCTTGTTTTGACTTATTTGATTAATAATTGACTAGATTCGGGTAGTTTGGAGGCTTGTTCTGAAGGGAAGAAGGTATTGAATTGGTGATCTTGTTTCGGGAAGAGGTAAGTTTTCCTGATTAACCTTTACTGAGGGAATTAGGGTGTAATTGAGTGTATTTTCTACATGATCTATGTGTTGGTGGCGTCGTATATACTAGGTGACGATTGTATATGCATTGGACATGAGATAATCATGCGGGTAGAACTAGCCTTATTTGTGCCATGTTACTTTGTGTATTATATTTTTTCATGCTTTAGATAGATTGTGAAACTCTTTGATTTCTCTTATGCATGTTATTTCCTATGCTGAGCTTATTGAGATATTGGGCGTTGAGATCATTGAATTTATGATTTGGCTGTTGGTGCAGAAGTTTTGGTAAACTCTTATATGTCGAGTTATGTTCAAACGTTACCTTTGATGTTGTTTATGCTTCCTACCTTTCTCGGTACTGTGTTATATGCGATGATTGGCGAGGAAGAGTGAAATGAACGGAGGGTGTTGCCGCTCTTGTGAGGAGAGTGATTCTATAAGAAGGGTGCTTTCGTTCTTTACAATATATAAATATCTTTGCAAAAGGTATTTCCGCGCTTGATCAAGTGTGAGGATATGCACAAAGGGTATTTCCATGCTTACTATATATATTATGTTGCGAGGATGAGAGTAAAGCACGAAGGGTGGTACTGTGCCGTTTGTTGATTTCATTGTTCTTTTATTTTGCTGTTCGGATTGAGGACTTGGCTTTGTGGCTTTGTAATTTACCTTTGAAAAGATGGTTCTGAGTTGTTGTAGAAGCATGAGTTGTGGTTTACTCGGTAGCACTTTCCTTTACTTTCCCGTTTTATGCCCCCTTACTTACGTACTTATTATCTTGCTCACATGTAGTTATCCTGTTTTATACTTGGTACCTTACTTTTCATCTCGTTATTTCGTGATACTAAATTTGCACAGGTTTGATTGTAGGTGTCTTGTCTTAGCCTCGTCACTACCTCATCGGGGTTAGGCTCGACACTTACGAAGTACATTGAGTCGGTTGTACTCATACTATACTTCTATAATTCTTGTGCAGATTCAGACATTGGTACTAGTGAAATCTCGAGAGGTGCTTAGCGGATGCCATTTAGACAACTTGAGGTAGAGTTGCACACCATTTTCAAGCCTTAAAGCCATCTTTCCTTTTCTATTGTATTGTTTCTACTTTCCAGAAAACATTGTATTTCTTTGAAGACATTGTATTTAGTAAACTCTAGTAGCTTATGTACTAGTGAATCCACGTCTTGGGATAGTTGAACGTTAGTGTTGATCCTTAGACTTATCATTGTGTACCGCTGAGTTACTATTAGACTTTTTTACCATCATGTTGTTGATTGATAGTGTCATGTCTCTCGTATTCTCTATTATGCGTTGGCTTGCCTAGCAAGTGACGTTAGGTGTAATCACGACCCCGACGGGTTGGGATTTTGGCTCTTGACAGAAGTCAACCAATTCTATAAGAAGGAATCCCAATCCATAAAGCTTTGATCTTTCAAAAGTTTCCAAAAAGTAAACAACAGTAAACCCGGGCATGCATGTCTGATATCTAAAATTAATACGAAATCCCGATTACCCATAACCTGTCGAGTCCAACTATGTGATTAGTTTAATAATCAGGGTCTAATTTCATAATCAAATCTCCAAATTCAGTCTCTTAAGTTCATATCAAAATCCAATTTCTATACTTTAATTCCCTGTCGAGTCCAAATATGTGATTAGTTTAATAATCAGGGTCTAATTTCATAATCAAATCTCCAAAATTAGTCTCTTAAGTTCATATCAAAACCCAATTTCTATACTTTAATTCCTTATTCTCTATTATGTGTTGGCTTGCCTAGCAAGTGACGTTAGTAAGGCTGTATTGTGGTCCGAGCCTAAACGGGCCAAACGGGCCGGGCCTAACAGTCCCGGGCTTTGGCGGTTCCGGGCCAAACGGTCCCAATGGGTGGAACCGGCCCACTATGGTCCTAAGCCCACATGGTCCCAGGCTAAATGAGCCGGCCCACGGGCCTAAACGGGCTTTTTCGTTCCGGGCTATTTTTTTTATTTTTTTTTTATCTAAGGCAATTTCTTGTAAACTATATATGTATATACTATATATGTTGGCCTAAGCGGGCCTAGCTTTTTCTAAAAAAATTTTTTATCTAAGGCAATTTCTTGTAAATTATATAGCTTATATATATTATATACACTATATCTATATCTATATATATGTGTGTGTGTATGTGTGTGTGTGGTTCTAAGTGGGCCTGGCCTATTTGTAGGAATTTCCGTTGGTAGTGGTGGAAAAGAAGCTTGTTCATCACCGCTTCCTGGCGAAGCATCATCCTGCACAAGTTCCGTTAGCATTTCTTCATAAGCTTCATCTATCTCCGGTTGTGATTCTGCAAGTCCAAAATTTCTTCTTTCCGAACGGATCCAATCTCTGAAGAGTACTGATTTTTCCAAACTCTCCCTCATAGACGCTCTATGATCACTGATTTGAAGTCTTGCTTGACTGAAAGTGCTATCCGATGCAACTGTTGAAGCTTGAATACTTAAAATATCTCGAGCCATCCTTGAAAGAACCAGATAGTATTTTTGTTTGTCCTTCCACCATTCGAAAACATCGAAGGAGCTGTCGGGATTCTCTGATTCAAGTCCCTGCGACAAATAAACTTGAAGCTCATTTAGTTGTGAACTATCACCAATATTATCACCTTGAGAACCCCTGAACTCCGTCCAAGAACTAAGGGCTTTTAGGCCCGCAATTCTTTTAGATGATTGCGAACTAGACGAAGTAGGAGTTGAAACATTTGGTCTTGCATGATCTAAGGCAAGTTGATAAGCATTATAAATTGTTTGAACATTTATTTTAATTGAGGCTTTTGCATCTCTAAGTGTAGCATATTCCTCAGCTGAAAGTGATAAAGCATTATAAATTTTTGAATACCAAAAGTGAGGACCTCCTAATTTCATTGTAGGATTTAACACTGCAGCAACACCAAAAATAGAGGGGAGAAAAAAAATATTTTTTAAACTTAGCTTTCATAGAATCAATAACAAGTTGATAAATTACCCCACCCTTTGAAAATTGAGTAAACAAATCTGCAAATACTGCAATATAAACTAAACAGTTAGAAATAGTAGGATAATAATGCCCAGATAATTCATTTGTAGCAATATGAAATTGTTCTAAAAAGTCTACAAGCATTTTAACATTAGTCCAATCTTGATTTGTAAGGTGCTCATCATCATCATCATCATCATCATCATCATCATCATCATCACCTACACGAGCATTATACGTTGCGCTTATTGGGTTCCTATATTCATATGCAACAACTAAACTTTCATACATGTAATTCCATCTAGTCGGACAAGGTTTAGGAACCTTTCTTTCTCTAAGGACAAATTCATCACATTTTTTAAAATAGTCTCTAAGTCTACTTCTACGGTTTGAATAAAAAAGCCAATTAAGAGCCATTTTAACCTTGTCAATTTCTACATTTAAAACTTTAATACCATCACCGACGATTAAATGACAAATATGACAAATACATCTAACATGAAAAATATTACTAAATGCAGGATTTAGTGTAGTTGTAAGCAAGCCTATAGCGTTAGTGTTACTAGAAGCATTATCCATTGAAACCGACATAATTTTATCTCTAATGCAAAAATATCTACAAATATCTGCTACTGTGTTAGCAATAAACTTACCTGTATGGCGTGGATTAATTATTCTATAAGCAATAATGCGCTTTTGCATTATCCAGTCCTCATCTATCCAATGACTTGTAACATTTAGATAATCACAGTCATTACCACTTCTACCAATATCAGTAGTAATAGCAATGCAACAATCTATATGAGTAAATAAATAACGCAAATATTATTCATATTCATATTTATATTTATAAATATCGCTCTTTACGGTTGCGCGAGGCTATCCTTTATAAGTAGGATTAAAAACTCTTCTAATATAATGCACATAATGAGGGTTAGAAGGAAAACTATAGGGTAAGCACATAACAGTAACCATTTTTGCCAATTCTTCACGATCTTTATTTGGATCATAATATAAAATGCCACCGGTAACAGTGTCAATTCCCGGTTGAACTAGATTTGACCCTGTACTAGGGTTAACCGTACTATCTACACTTGTCCCCTCTTGCGCAACTTTCATTTGTAAATAGCTTTATCTCTAGGGTGTGTCTTTATGTGTCTAGTCAAACTACCCGTACCGCTACGGTCTCCAGTAAATTTATGAGCCATCAAATACCCACAAGTTTTACACTTAGCCTTATTTTGTTCTCTTAGTTGAGTAAAAAAGTGCCAAACAAGAGATGTTTCGGGCCGTTTAGAAGGTTGTCTATTAAAAGTAGGGATTACTACAGGAGGGTCAGGCGGGGCATCAGTTGGGTTATTAAAATGACTAGTAGGTGTCTCATCTAAATCCGGTTGCGTTTCATCTAAATCATCATTTTCCTCTACATTTTCAAAGATAGTTTGATTAGGATAAAGAACATTCATAACTTCTTCATTTAATTGTTGACCTGGTGCAACATCATGGCAAAATTGACTATCGAAAATTGAAAACAAGGGTTATCACTATCAAGAATAACAGGTGGAGGAGGACGGCTAACAGGTCTGGGTCTGGGAGCCGGAGGAAGAGTAGTAGCTTGGTGACTAGATTCACCAATTCTAGATTTTCCCTTACCCTTACCCCCAAATATTTTTTCCAAAGAAAAGTACATATTAATTATAATTATACTAAATAAAACAAACAAAACTATAATATTAAAACTTAAGAGTTGGAATGAGTTTACCGAATTGACGAACAACTTCTTGAAAATTGAATATCGTTGAAGACTTGAATACTTCAATTCACCAACTTCACAATTTTTTACGAAATTGTAATAATAAAATAAGCAATTATAAAAGAAAATTAGAGAGAGATTGATGAATTTGTGAGTAAAAATGAAAGAATGAGGGGGTATTTATAGTTGAGAATAGGGAAAAAGTGTAATTATAAAAAGTTTGGGGGCCAATTGGCTATTTTCTAAAGTGACAAATGGCTAAAAATGCAGTCCAACAGCTACATTTTAAATATTTGACCGTTGTCCCTTTAATATTTTTTTTTTAAAATTAGACGTTGGGCCCGGTTGAACCGGCCCAGGCCCGGGCTCGCAGGCTTTTTGGTAAGGACCGGCCCGCTATGGGCTTTTGGACCAATAGAGACCGGCCCGTTTGGCCCGGGGTCCCGGCCCGGCCCCGGGCTGGGCCCGGCCCACAATACACCTTTAGATGTTAGGTGTAATCACGACCCCGACGGGTTGGGATTTTGGCTCTTGACATAAGTCAACCAATTCTATAGGAAGGAATCCCAATCCATAAAGCTTTGATCTTTCAAGAGTTTCCGAAAAGTAAACAAAAGTAAACCTGGGCATGCGTGGCTGATATCTAAAATTAATACCAAATCCCGATTACCCATAACCTGTCGAGTCCAAATATGTGATTAGTTTAATAATCAGGGTCTAATTTCATAATCAAATCTCCAAAATTAGTCTCTTAAGTTTGATATTAGGCTATATAGATGATATTTACACCTTAATATTACCATGCTTTATCGTTGTTTTATAGGCAAATTGATAGCAAAATACTCTAAATAGTGTTCTTTTGCTTTGCAGGAATTAATCTAAGTGAGGAAGCACTACGGAGTATTTTGGAGTCGATAATGTGAAGAAAACACCCAATCAAGAAGTACCCGAGCACAAAGAAGCAAAAATGGACTAAGTGAATTCCACCGCGATCGCGGTGTAACCGTGGCAGATCAAGACTCGAGGCAGAATGTTCAGCATTCACCGCGGTTGAGCCGCGACCGCGGTGAACTGTTCACGCGCCAGAAATTTGGGGACCAAAGTGTAACTCGGGGAAAATTTGTCCCAAACCCTTATAAACTTTAGAAGCTCTCCCTAGATATGTTTAAGCTTGTTTTTAGACTACTTTGAAGGAAAAAACAAGTGTGAGAAGATCAACCAAACATTAGAGTTTTTCTATCTCCTTTTATTTTCTTGCAATTACCCATTATGAATAATTTAGTAGTTTTATCTTGTTTTGTCATGAGTAGCTAATTTCCTAGTCTGGGGTTTTGATGGAACCTATTGAAGGATGAACTTCATGATATGTTAATATAGTTTAACCAGTTTAAATCTCTATTTGTTCAACTTCGTGCATGTTGTAGTTAATTGACAGGATCCTCAATTAGCTGTGCCTATTTAGTGTGCATAACTCGGGAGAGAGTGCATATTCAGGTAAATTGTTGAACAACACCACTCCCAAAGTATATGGGGGATCAATAACCGAGGGTTTAAAGGCGGGATTAGGGATAACGAATCCTTGGGTGCAATCTAAAGTGAGATGTAATAAATAAAGCTAGCTAGCGTAACTCGGGAGAGTGCATCTAATAAATTGTCGTGATTACTCGGGAGAGATTTACGGAAATAAGAGTGCTCATGATTGACAAAGACTATTTGGTGAATCTATGTGAAACATAACTGGAAGGAATTCCATCAATAGGGGAAATCATAACCTTAGAACCTTCTCTTAATTGTTTACACTTAATCATAGTTAGTTTTCAGTTGCTTATTTACTTTCATTCGTAGTAGTAGAAATGCCCTCAATTGTTATTTAAAACGTTTGGGAAGGTGATTCTGTGGAATTTAGTAAGTCTAACGAGAGTAATTGATAGGTTAATTCCTTGTGAGTTCGACTCTGGACTTGTAAACCAGATTATATTTGCAACGAATGCTTAGTCCTTTTTATAAGGCATAGTTGGGCGTGATCTTGAGCTTGAACATAAATTCGCTGAATTGCATGAGCTTGACGAGTTCCGACATCTTGCTTGTGAGAGCACAAGGTTGTACAAGGAAAGAATGAAGAGGTTGCACGACCAGAATATTGTTGAACGACATTTCAAACCCGGGGACATGGTATTGCTCTATAACTCAAGATTAGGGCTATTCCCAAGAAAACTTAAGTCACGATGGTCTGATCCATTTAGAGTAGTCGAAGTATTCCCTTCAGGGGCTATAGAGATTGCCTCAGATAAAGACTCTCACACATTTAGAGTCAATGGGCAGAGATTGAAGCTATACATAGGCATGAAAGAGCCAAAGGAAGTGTTAGAGATCCACCCGATGGAACCTCAGAGGTCGAGCGAGCCTTAAATGCGTTTGTCTGCGTCGTACCGGCACGTTAAATCAGGCGCTGTGAGGGAGGCAACCGACAAATGTTGTTGTTAATATTTTCATATGTAACTTTCAAAAAAAAAAAAACTAGCAGCACCGCGACCGCAGTAGAACCGCGACAAGACCGCGGTGAGAGGCAAACATTCTGCCTCGTGTCGTCCAACCCACTGCGACTGCGGTAGAACCACGATGAGACGTAAACATTCTGCCTCGAATTATTTCACCCACCGCGGTCGCGGTAAGATCGCGGTGGACACCAGGTATGTTTTTTTTTTTTTATTTCTTTTCTTCCTCCTCTATTTTATATATTTTATTAAAATCCCCCTTAATAAAACATCAACATCCGCCCCCCTTCTTTATTTTCTAATTTTCCTCTCTCTCCAAACCCTAACCCCCAAATCCCTCATCTCTTCTTCTTCACTCCCCATACTTCCCCCATCCCCACTCCTCTAATTCTCTCCTCTATCAAGGTATGTCTCTTCTCCCTTCCCTCATCTTTTATATTTTATTTTAGTTGTTATGTAGTTTAATGTTTGTAATTGTGTAGTAATATTTTGGTAGATTTTTTGTTAGCTTTCTTCTTGTTTTCTTTTGGAAATTCGTTTTTAGATTTATTGGTGAAGGGGATATGTGTATAATATGGTGGAAAGGTGGAGGTTTGTGGGTGATTGCACAGTTTAAGTGTGGGGTGTGATGGTGTGGTAGAATCGTTGATTTGGGGAAAGCTTTGATGTATCCATATGGGCTATGTGTATGATGAAATTGTCCTGCCCACAAGGTGTTTGGAAAATTGCCCCAATGGATTTATAAGGGCTAATGTGACATGGTTGTAGTGAAGTCTGAGTAACCACCTATAGGAACACATTTCACACACTCATTGTTAGGCGTTTCTCTGTTTGACAGGTACAATGAATTCATCTAGGAAGAGACGCAACACCGGGTCCTCCGCTAGTGGACTGGGAAGCTCCTCCAGAGCTAGGGGCAAGCCAGTGCGCCACAATTTGACAACAAAAAGTTTGTCTCCAAACAGGCGGAGGACAAGTACAATGCAAAAACAGCTAAGAAATTGCTACATGAGATGCATATTGACCGACAAGCCTTAGAGGTCGAATGCCCGAATATCTTCAATGAGTTGAGGAGGTGTCAGCTGGACATCTTCTTCGAGGTACTGGAGGAAGCCAATGTTCAGATGGTAAGGGAGTTCTATGCTAACTGCCCGAAATATGAGAATGGAGTTGTTACTGTCCGCAATACACGGGTAAATGCGTCCATCGAGGCCATCAACAGGGTGTACCGGCTGCCAGTGTTCAGGGGAGACTCTGATGATTATCGTACTTTTAGCCGAACAAGTGCCTTGTGTGGAACTCTACTTGAGACTATCTGTGTGCCAGACAGAGAATACATATGGATAAAGCACCATATCACACTTAACTCCAGTTTATCAATTGGGAGGCTAAGTGTTGGCTCACCATTATCAACAGTCGGTTGTTGCCCTCCAGCAATACGACCGATGTCAATCTACCACGGGCGACATCGATCTACTATTTCATGGCCCACGGGGATTTTGATGTGGCCCGACTCCTCCATGACGAAATGCTCATTAGATCACTTGAATTGCTCAAAGGCTTCTACTTCCCTTCTCTAGTCACCAGGCTATGCCGTCTTGCTAGAGTCCCTGAAGACCCTAGAGTTGATGGGAAATTGCCACTGAAAGCCCCGTTTCTAACAAGAAAAATCAAAATTGGGATAGAGCCGGTGGTGAATATTGATGAATCAGATGATGAATTTGATGATGATGATGCTGAGGCAGCTGAGATCCTACCACCTACAATAGTTGATGAGGCGGGCCCTTCATAGCCCCGCCGGAGTACCCGCATGACAGCTTTGGAGTAGGAGATGGCTGGATTGCATACCTCAGTCACTGATTTGGGTGCCCACGTAGACGCGGTGGCTGACCGGCAGGTGAAGTCAGAGAAAAAATTCTTAGGCTGGCTGAGAGCTCTGGGCCATGCTTGCAATGTGAACCCAGACACCGTCTCCGATCAGGAGTGATCTTTCAGGGAAGTTCCTTTACCTCACTGTTCTTTAATTTTTTATGCCATGAGGACATGTCTACATTTTAAGTGTGGGGTGGGGGATACTTCAATGTATGTATATATTTGTAACAATTTGGCTGTTTTAATTCTTTTTGTGTTTTTCTTTAATTATTTTTGGTGTTTTGAGTAATAGTCTCAGTAGGTAAGTGACTTATCCCGACGATGGATCTCTTTCGACGGGGTTCTTGAGGGACTAAGTCGAAAAAAAAGAGAAAAGAATAAAAAGGGAATATGGAGACTCTTCCCGATGACGGATATTTGAAACAGTTCTTGAGGGAAGTAAGTCTAGAAAAAAACCAAAAAGATTTGTTTTTAGGTAGTGTAGTAACTCCCCCTTGGTTTTTCTTTGAGCCACAGTTCTTTTCCAAGGGTTTAGCTTGAACCGGGTGTAGGTAGTTTTTGTTTATTTTATTTTTTTCATTTTAGTTAGAATTGATGGGCTACGAGCTGAAATAGGAAGAGAATCCCTTGGCGTGAATACACTTGAACACAATCGACACTAGAGTGTAACGCCTAAGCTCAATGGTTGACTCTTACTAAGTGCCTTAAAGTTGTATGTTTGTAGCTGACTTGAACACTCAAAAGAGAATGTCTTGATAAATCAATCTGGAGTGAGTCATGTGCCATGTGTGTGTGAGCTATACTGTATTCTATGCTTTACATTTGATGCCTAAAACTTGCCCTGTGTGTCTGCAAAGCGAAATAGTAGCTTTATTCAGTCTTAGAAGTGATATAGGCATTTCTTTGTTAAGCCAATATAACATAAGCCCACCTGAATGTAATACATCTTAGTTAACCCCGTTGAATCTACAAGCCTGTTTCTTTGGCAACCACATTGCGAACCTTATCCAATTGTTTGAATAGCCTTCTGTTTGAACCCTTTTACCTCCCATAAGCACTTGAATGGTATTGAAATTATGCAAAAGCAAAAGTGTGGGGTGGTGGTTTGATTTTTGAGTGGAACCATCGAAGTAGAGAAAAGGTGCAGAGTTTTGAAGAATAAAAGAAGAAGCACCACAATTTTTTTTGTAAATAAATATAAAAATAAATATAATGGTTGATAAGTGGTAGCTTGATGCAAATGCACCTAAAGGAATGAGATGTTATAAATAAATTGTGAGAAATGTTTGGTTGACATAAGAATGATATGGAATATTAATGTGTTTTGTATTAAAAGTGCTTAGGGAGGTTAGTCACTATATCCAAATATATCCTACCCGTCCCTTAGCCTGCATTACAACCAAGTGAAGTCCTACTTATCTTAGACTGAGTGGGCTCGATTAGTAGAGTAGTACACTACGGGCAAGCCTATGGTGCATCTTTGTGGCATGTGAATGTTCTTTTTGAGAGTGAGCGAATTTTGTCTATCTAAGTTCCTAATTATTCTAAATATCATTATATGTGGAACTACTCTCTTGTGTGATGTGAGGGCATGTGATTCACAAAGGAAAGGTAAGTCTTGACTCTTGTATAGAGTTTAAGTAAGTGCGAATATGCATGGTACGAGAGATTCGACTGTTGAGGCAAAGGTTGTTCACCACTAGGTACAAATTTTGGTAAATTGTTCAAGGTGTGAATCATAAGGGAAAAGCTTAGGGAAGAAATTTTGATAGAATGCGGTGGATTGCTCGAGGACTAGCAATGATTTAAGTGTGAGGTATTGATATTAGGCTATATAGATGATATTGACACCTTAATATTACCGTGCTTTATCGTTGTTTCATAGGCAAATTGATAACAAAATGCTCTAAATAGTGTTCTTTTGCTTTGCAGGAATTAATCTAAGTGAGGAAGCACAACAGAGTATTTTGGAGTCGATAATGTGAAGAAAACGCCCAATCAAGAAGTACCCGAGCACAAAGAAGCAAAAATGGACTAAGTGAATTCCACCGCGACCGCGGTGTAACCGCGGCAGATCAAGACTCGAGGCAGAATGTTCAGCGTTCACCGCGGTCTTGCCGCGACCGCGATGAACTGTTCACGGGCCAGAAATTTGGGGACCAAAGTGTAACTCGGGGAAAATTTGTCCCAAACCCTTATAAACTTTAGAAGCTCTCCCTAGATATGTTTAAGCTTGTTTTTAGACTACTTTGAAGGAAAAAACAAGTGTGAGAAGATCAACCAAACATTAGAGTTTTTCTATCTCCTTTTATTTTCTTGCAATTACCCATTATGAATAATTTAGTAGTTTTATCTTGTTTTGTCATGAGTATCTAATTTCCTAGTCTAGAGTTTTGATGGAACTTGTTGAAGGATGAACTTCATGTTATGTTAATATAGTTTACCCAGTTTAAATCTCTATTTGTTCAACTTCGTGCATGTTGTAGTTAATTGACAGGATCCTCAATTAGTTGTGCCTATTTAGTGTGCATAACTCGAGAGAGAGTGCATATTTAGGTAAATTTTTGAACAACACCACTCCCAAAGTATATGAGGGATCAATAACCGAGGGGTTAAAGGTGGGATTAGGGATAACGAAGCCTTGGGTGCAATCTAAAGTGAGCTATAATAAATAAAGCTAGCTATCGTAACTCGGGAGAGTGCGTCTAGTAAATTGTAGTGATTACTCGGGAGAGATTTACAGTAATAAGAGTTCTCATGATTGACAGAGACTATTTGGTGAATCTATGTTAAACATAACTGGAAGGAATTCCATCAATAGGGGATTTCATAACCTTAGAACCTTCGCTTAATTGTTTACAAGTAATCATAGTTAGTTTTCAGTTGCTTATTTACTTTCATTCGTAGTAGTAGACATACCCTCAATTGTTATTTACAACGTTTGGGAAGGTGATTCCGTGGAATTTAGTAAGTCTAACGAGAGTAATTGATAGGTTAATTCCTTGTGGGTTCGACTCCGGACTTGTAAATCGGATTATATTTGCAATGACCGCTTAGTCCTTTTTATAAGGCATAGTTGGGCGTGATCAAAGTTCATATCAAAACCCAATTTCTGTACATTTATTCCTTGTTTTAGGGGTTAGAAATCTATGTAGATCCTTGAAATATAATCATGAATGAGTAGAAATCACTTACTCTATCATCTTGTATGAAAATCTTCTTGAAACATTGTCCCTCTCCAACCCTAGGGTTTCAAATATAAGAGAATGGGCTAAAATATTGAAATACAGAACTTATAAAGTCGCATTCGCGAAGCATAAAATGCCTCTGCCCCAAAATCCTCAATCGCAATCGCGAACCCCACCTGCTTCCAACATTACTCAAACCTGGTCTAGCCCATGCAAATGCAAAGTCATCCTGCCTGGCATGAATCACAAGCATGACTGATCCTACGTGAATGCGAAGGCTAAGCTCTAGCCTCACCTCCCTCATCGTGAACTCAAAGCTCACCAACCAAGCGTAAGATTCATGCCTAACCTCTTCAGATCTCAACCAAAGTATGCATACAACTTCCATACAACAACACAAACCTATCCTAAGTCCCTGAATGACAATTGGAGTTTGATAACCTCAAAGTCAACTTTCAGTCAAACTTAAGGACTCTACAATTCTTCAAATTGCCAACTTTTGACAAATAAAGCCAAAACCTTCTAGGAACTTCAAAATCCAAATTCGAACAGACACCTAAGTCTAAAATCACCATATAAATCTATTGAAACCATCAAATCCCGATTTTAAGGTTATTTACTCAAAAGTCAAACCTTGGTAAACTCTTACAACTTAAAGCTTCCATAATAAGAATTTCTTTTTTAAACTAACCCGAACCTCTAGAAAATTAAAACCAACCATACTTGCAAGTCATAATACATTACATAAAGCCACTCAAGGTCTCAAATCGCAGAACGGAATGCTAGGACTCAAAATGACCGATCGGGTCATTGTATTGTCCCCCGCTTAAACAGATGTTCATACTCGAACGTACCAAAATTCATGCCAAAGTCATCAAATAACTATTCAAATTCATCATACAAAACACCATGAGTGATCCTATCTACATCATTCCCTATAAATCCATTAACAGAACTATGACAGAAATTCTTCCTCCAATCTTAGCATATAAGCCTTAGAACCAAATTTCCATATATGGAACTCCCCTCTAAGGTCTGATTCTTGTGTATATACATTGTACAATGTACTCCATAACCCATATGCATGTAGCCATATTTTCTGCTCGAAGTAACACCCCATTGCCAAAACCGACACCAGTAATATACCTCATATCAAATAAATTTTTTTTCCAAATCTTTGCAACATTGCTAATCTTGAAAGAAACATGTAGAAACTCATAACCACTCATAATATCAAAGAAGCATGTAGAAACTCATAACCACTCATCATATCAATCATCTTAGATTCCTCTCGCTCGGTAAGAACCACTGCCTGTGCTAGGCTGCCTAAAGGCATTCTCTTCCAAATATACCCATATCCAAATCCTATAGTGCTAATTCCATGTCCATAAACTTTGTCTCATGTAGTATAAGATGCTCAACCAGCAAGTCATGCCAAATTCCATATGGAACGTCAATCAACATGGCTTGCACTATATAAATAGTAACAAAAACATCACAAATCCATAGAAAGGAAACTTATCATCCAATGACCTCTATGCCTATGGTATTCTTCTCAACAAGTCTTATAACGACCCAGATCATTTTATATTTTTGAGCTCCATTACCCTATTTGATGTGCCTATATGCGTGTTTGTTATTTTTTGACTTACGAGGATGGTTGGTTCGGTTTTGGGAAGGTTTTAGAGTGAATTAAAATGCTTAGTTCCATTATTGGAAACCCAAGTTGTAAGTGTTGATCATATTTGACTTTTACGTATACGATATTGGATTGGTGTTTTGATGATTCCAATAGGTTTTTATGGTATTTTGGACTTAGTATGAACATATTTGAATTTGGAGGTTTCTAGTATGTTTTGGCTCTATTTGCCAAAAGTTGGCAATTTGAAGGTTTGAGAAGTTCCTAAGTTTGATCGGGGATTCACTTTGATGATATCATATTCGAATTGTTTTTTCAGAACTTAGAGTAAGTTTGTTTTGTCATTAGGGACTTGTGTGTAATGTTTTGATGGAATCCGGATTGGTTAGGCTTGAACACTTGGTTTAACGTTTGGAAGTTCTTGAACATAAGACAAGTTTAATTTGTGGGTTGAGCTTCAATTCGTAGATGTGATGGTCCTGTGTGTGTTTGGAGGATTTGGATCGGTCCGAGTAGTGTTTGAGGACTTGGTGGTATGATTGGAAGGGTTCCAAGGTGGCTCAGGTGAGTTCGGACCACACGAATCTTGTTTAAGGTTGTAGATTTTCTATTGGTGTCTAGTGTGCTTTGAGATCACAGAGCATGTCTCGAATCGCAGAGGGTTATTTTGTGGCAACTGTGATTTGTTCTTGGGGTTCGTGGGCAGATGAATCATGTTCGTGGTGTGTATAGTCAGTGGCCTTCATTTCAAGCTACAATAGTCGCATTAGCAGAACGTGGGAGGCAGGCTGGAAGATCAGCCTTCGCAATCGCATGATGGGATCACATTCACCTAGTTCTAGGCACCTGTTCTTTGTGTTTGCGATGTGGGTTCTGTGTTTGTGAAGAAGGATTTGGAGGTAGTAGCAGATTTGTGATTAGCGAATGCGAGGGTTGGGTGGGTTCGCGAAGGGTATCACTGGGTAGAACACTTAATTGTTATATTTTAGAATTTTAACCCATTCTCTGATATTTTGAACCCTGGACTTGGACATGGGCGATTTTAGAAGGCGACTTTCCTATAAGACTTTGGGATAAGTGATTTTTATTATGGTATTATTTCAAGAATCTACATGGATTATTAACACATAACATGAGATTTTGAGGAAAACTTGGGTTTTTTCTACAACTTAACAGAGTGGAAATTAAAGTTTTGGGAGTCGATTTGGACTCAGTTTTAGAATCTCATCACTTATTTGGACTCGTGGGTTACGGGTAGTCTGTATCTACCTCTTCGCTCGGGTTGACTTTTGTTAACTTTTTGAGAATTTAATAAATATCGAAGCTTTATTGTTTGGAATTGATTCCTATAGCCATGTTTGACATTATTGAGTTGTTTTTGGCCAGATTTGACCTGTTCAGAGGCTGATTTGAGAAGCAAGGGATTTTTGGAGTATCGATTCTCGCACATTTGAGGTAAGTATCTTTCCTAAGCTTGGCTTGAGGGTATTTTCCTATAGTCTATGATGTTTATATATGTTGGGGATGACACATATGTAAGGTAACAATCACATATACGGGAGGCATGGTTATTATTGATCCGAGTAGATCTTCGGCTATTATATGCCTTGTTTTGCGATAATTCCTCTTTGATACAATGGTTTCACCACTTGTTTGACTACATGAGCATTTATTCATGCTAGAAATTATGTCTAGGCTATGTGCTTATTTATTTGAGATATTATAGAGTTATTTTTGCTATGCCGAACTATTTGCCTTAACTGTAGTCATATTTTCAATCAAAATAATATATCTGCATATTATATCTTTGTATCTGTGCATTCTTTATATGTTATCTCATATGTTATTAGTGTCCCCATTATGTGACACAGGTTTGAGCTGAGTTGTGGCACGTTAGTATATTCCATGCGGTATTTTGATCATGGTATTGTGATATGTGAGCATATCGAGACTTGAGGTGATCGATGACTGATCATGGGCCTCAGAGTCATGTTGATATTGATTCTGAAGTGACCTTTACGTCTAGGCCCCATATTATGCTGAGTGGAATTGATTGTTGTGCGTTGATATTAATTGTGAGGGGATCCTGCGTTTGTTTACCGTGAAAATGGTAATAACAATTAAATTTGTTGATGAGACTCTAAAAATACATGATCTATTTTTATGCTAGTTTGTTAAGCAGTTGATGCTAAGTATATGAGATTTAGAGACAAAATAAAGTTAAGGAGAAAGCTATAATCAAACCGATAGGCCAATAATCGAGGCCTCGAGCTCGTCGATTCTAGACCTCGGGGTCGATCCCAGAGCTCGATTACGAGCTATCGATGACTGTTGTTATGTGACTAACAGTTATGATAAAATCAATGGAGGATCTTTATAGCCAATAATAAGCAATAAATGATGAACAAATATGAGGATAATAAACGAAAGCAATAATATCAAGAGAGTGTATGAGAGAGAAAATAGAATGTTCTTCTATATTTCTTATGGAGCAGCTGGAGCAATCATCCCTTACAAAGTGTCAAGAATCCCCTTTATATAGGAGGGGAAATCCCAACATAGTACAAAATACATTAATGATAAAGAAATCGGGATGGGACAGCTGGCTAACTTCATGATGCAGGCTCAGACTAGCTTCAGACTAGCCTGATAGATTTTGCTGGCCCTGCCTGCACTCTTCGAGAACTCCCCATATCTGTCGGGGCCGCGACCAATGTTATTCCTAGGTCGAGCGTCGATGGACCTCGAGGTAGGGTGCTAGTTCCATGGTCTCGAGCCTTAGAGGTGATCTTCTGAGATGCCTTATCAACGAGAAATTGGTTCCTCCGATTTCGCCGTATACAATTGGCTTTTTAGTTTATGCTTTAAAGAGGAGCGACAATAAATGATTTTGACATCTGACTATTCGAACTTCCCGTGATGATGTCATACTTATGATGCAAGCCTCCATGATTACCGAAACGTTCCGTCGTTTTGCTTATCCAGGATCATTCAACGTATTGCGGTTTCTCATTCTCCAAAGCCATAATGTTTCCGTCAATTCAGCTCCCAGGGATGCATTAAATGCTCCTATCATTACATTTTTCGAGGGCGATAATAGTGCCGTCAGTTACGTTGACCCCTCCCCCCTTTTCTATAAATGAGGGCCTCCTAGGATCAACCTTTTATCCAAGTATCTTCCCGTACCTATCCAATCCTCTTTCTCGCTATCTTTATTCTTTGTCGTTCACCATGTTTGAGGCCTATGGCCTCAATATTGCATGGTGGTACTTCTATCAGGCATGCTACGGCCTGTCTCCTGGACCTTCTCTGGGCGAGCGGGATTACGCTGTTTTTATTTTGTTGTTATTGTTGTTGCTGCTGTCGTCGTTGGCTCTGGACGATGAAGCAGAGGGACGATTTCCCTGACTCGAGGAAATATTTGGATTATATACTGCTGCTCAAGAGGGGGCTCGGACTATTCACCACTGCTCACCTCCCCTAATTACCCGGTGCGACACCTCACTCCCTTTGCTTTCCGTGGAGTGAGGTGGTACCATCTACTAACTGTTGCATCCTACACCGGGGCAATGTCTCAAGAAGTGGCTTTGCAATAATAGCCTGGCAAAATCCATACTAGCCAGATTTTTCACCCAGCCACTTCTTCGTTCCTTCCTGCCTCTTCCGCATCACTTTGCTTTTCTCCATCACTTTCCTCTTCATCGTCTCCCCTTTTAAAGATGACATTTTGGGGAATCGAGATAAGACTCCCAATGGGATTTTGCTTGGAAGTATTGTCTTTGAGGACGCGTGCCTGAGGAGATGATGCCCAAAAATGTTGCTGCCGGGGACGCACCTTTGAGAATAGGCTATGCTCTTAGGCTTTTACTATATGTAAGTCTTCTTGCTCCTTTGTTTCTGTGTAAGGACCCCTTGTGGGCTTTTGTAATCATGTGTAAGGACCCCTCGTGGTCTTTTGTAATTGAACTTTTATGAATATGAAGATGTTTCCTCAATTTTGTCTTCGATGCTTGCTAAATTCTTTTATGTTTGTAGAGACTCTGAATGCATGACTCTGTCTGCTATTGCCAATATTGAACCCGGGTGTGAGTATTCTTTTTGGCCTTCGGTTGATTAATATGGCCTCGCACGGAGCCTTTTGCGATCCCCTGGATCAAACCTGGATCGGGCCGATGAACTCGGGTCGCCGGGATCTTGACTTCGAGTAGAATGAAAGTAACGTTTTGGGCTGTGAAACAATGATTTATTACTTAAACTCTATGGTAATCTTTGAGAAGAAATTTGCTCGGAGGCCTGTGGATAGGGACTGCCTTTGATCTCTCGAGGGCAGTCCCGAGTGGAGGTTCGTTCAAATTTGGACCACCTAAAAACTCGCTTTGAGCTTAGTGTAAATATCCTTAAGGCGCTGTAGATAGATCTTGAAAGAGGGTTTGTTCGATCTTAGATGGTACCCCGGGACCAAGCCCATACGGGTGGAGCTTAAATGCTTATTTCCTTGGAGCCTGATTCTCTTTTAACAAAAACCCTCAAGGTCGGGTACCACCTCAGGTCTCATAATGATGTCGTTGGCTTCCTGGAGCCTAACCCCTTTTTGATAGAGGTCCTCAAGGTCGGGTACCACCTCGGTGCTAGCGGAGGCGTCATTAGCTTCCTGGAGTGTGGCCTCGTACTGATGGAGATCCTCGAGGTCGGGTACCACCTCGGGACTAGCGATGATGTCGTTGGCCTTTTAGAGCCTAACTTCTTTTTGATGGAGATTCTCGAGGTCGGGTACTACCTCAGTACTGGAGAAGGAGTCATCGACTTCTTAGAGCATAGCCTCGTACTGATGGAGATCCTCGAGATCGGGTACCACCTCAGGACTAGCGATGATGTCATTGGCCTTTTAGAGCCTAACTTCTTTTTGATGGAGATTCTTGAGGTCGGGTAACACCTCGATTCTGGAAAAGGCATCATCGGCTTCCTGGAGCCTAGCCTCGTACTGATGGAGATCCTCGAGGTCGGGTACAACCTCGGGACTGGTGATGATGTCGTTAGCCTTTCAGGGCCTAACTTCTTTTTGATGGAGGTCCTCGAGGTCGCGTACCATCTCAGGACTGGGGAAGGTGTTACTGGCTTCTTAGAGCCTAACTTCTTTTTTATGGAGATCCTCGAGGTCGGGTACCACCTCGGGACTAGCGAAGGTGTTACTGGCTTCTTAGAGCCTAACCTTTTATCGGTTTTGAGGCAGGCGGATCTTCGCCATTTTTTCCATGAGTATATATACAAGGATGTTTTGCTTTTTTGGAGACCCCACCATTTCAAGTAGTTGCCCTTCTCTTACTGTGTCAATCCTTTCGTTATTTCAGTACTAATGTACTTGCACAAATTCCTGCTTTATTTCTCCAATTTTGCCGTAATCATGATCGCTGCATCGAGGTCTGCCCATTAGAGAGGGTAGAGCTCTGCCTCCGACATTCAGGACCAACGATAGTATGCCTTGAAGGTTGCTTCTTCGATAGGAGAAGAACATCTTGGGTTAGTGAGAAAAGACTGCAGATGGGGGGAAAAGGTAGTGTTACAGACACACCCCCAGGTGAGGGCATCACGGATCGTACGGATGGATTCTTGAATGTGTACACATACCCTTTCACATTGGGCCCCCTTGATCGGGTTGTGCTCGACTTCTGCCTAGAGTATCGGGTTACTTTGGCACAGATCCATCCATCGTTTTGGCAAACAATGCTGATGATGAGATTTTTCGCGGAGAGGGAAAGGCTTGATTTTACTCTTAGTCATCTTATCAGGCTGTACCGGCCCTTCCACCATCGGGGTCTGCTGACCTTGCGATGCCGATCAACCACGCCCTTTGTTGTTGATGATGAGGAAGACAGAAATCGAGGGTGGATAAGTCACTTTGTCCGGGTGCGGACCGCTAACATTATCCCCGTGGAGCTCACGCCATTCCCTAAGGAATGGAATTATATGCGTAAGTGGTGCATCTTGTGCCTCCTCAGTTATGCCTATGACGAAAACCTGGTTTCGTAATTGTGCCTTCCTTTCTTTTCTCGCAGCGGTTTCATGGGCGCCGGGCGACGTTCTTGATTTGCTGTATTGGGTCTGAAAGTTTGCGACCCACTCGACCTGTGATGAGTGCAAGTGGCGAGCTATGTCCCGGGGCAAGTGGGAAGCGAAACACCATGGTGAGTTCTGTGTTATACTTTCCCCTCCCTTCCTTCATCTAGAGAGGCATTTTCCCTTTACGTGTATTAAGCTTGCTATTGTAGGCATTAAAGAGCCTTTCGAGGTGATGTCGCGCCCCTCTGGAGAGGGGGAAGGGTTACCAACTCCCAAACTAAAGAACGACAATAATAAGTGAGAGATGGTTTTATAGGGCGATGGCGCTGAAAATAAGGCGGAACGGCACCGGGGCTTCGGAGCGGAAGCGTCGTTCAAGCCTGCCGTGTTCGCAGTTCCTGGTTCTGGAAAGAGGGTTTCTCCGTCGCTGTCGCCCTCTTTTTCCGTCGATAGTACTTCGGGAAATACTAAAAATCCGGGGTCACATACACCGGCCGATCATGCTTCGATCGGAGTCAACTCTTTCAGGGCCAAAAGAATTGGATTGGTAGGTGTGTGCTCGGCCTTCGAGGAAGCCTGGTGACTTCACTTTGCGGTGGGTTTCGGCACAAGCCTTTCGAGCTTCGTGCCTTCCCTCTCTTATTAGGTTTCCTTTTTGCAGGCATTTGACAAGCTTAAGTCCAGGCTGCTTCATTGTGAGGCTAGACTGTGGAAAGCCCTGGATGAGGAGAGATCCCTTACGATCCTTTGTGATGAAAAGGAAGTCGAGTTGGTAAAATTGCAGTATGAGGTGGGCCGGAGCTTGAATTACGAGACCCATCTGAAGGAGCAGGTAATTTTGTCCTGGGCGAGCGTGCATTCCGCCTCCTGGTTCCTGAGACTAACACTTAGTCTATTTCAGTTGCAGAAAAAGGCAGAGGCCCTAGAGCACCGTCTAGATGAAGTTGGCCGGGCCAGGCGTGAACATGATGAGCTGAAAGCTCGGGACGAGGCTCAAGCTTTAGAGGGGAAGGACGCTTTGGCCAAAGTTCCTTCTTTTGAAGCACAACTTCACTTAGCCCGTGATAATGCTTCAGTTCAGACAGGAATGATTGTGAAACTCGAGTCCGAGCTTTCAAAAATTAGGGCGGAGGTCATTGAGGCCCAGGCAGAAGCTGCAATGAGCCGGACTCAAGCTGACCAGAAGCTGGAGATCTATTCAAAGGATTCTACCGATTCTCAAGCTGAGCTAAGAAGGATCCTCGACCGTGAAGGGAAGATAGAAGAATATGATCGCTGCAAATCTCGAAGAAAGACCCTTGAGGAGATCTGTGCTAGGGGTTTCTCCCTCTCGGAAGAGTTGGCACTAGCAAGGGCGGACGAGTGTGATGCTCGGTTGCTTTTGCCCTATGTCTAAGAAAGCGAAGATGAGGCCACAGGCCGTAGCCCTTGGGGAGGGGCATAGATTTTGTGATCTGTATGTAGCACTTTCGTACCATATTTGTAGATGGATATTGCACTTTTTCGCATATGTGTATGAAAGAAAATCTCGCAGCTTTATTTCTTTTGTATCTTTTTTCTGCCTTGAATTTGGCCAGGTGGACTGGTCTCTGAGTTGGTAGGGATCCTTAGAGTCGTGATATGCCCTCGGGGCTCATTAGACTGGCCCGTAGGCTCTTACGTACTTTTGCTCTTAGGCATATTTAGGCCACCTGTTTTGGGCTCAGTCCCCGAGTCGGGCATCGACTCGAGCTTATTCGACCTTTGAATGGCCGAAATTTAGGTTGGCGATAGTGGCTCTTACGCTTTTGGTTGATGCGACCCTTTATTGTACGTAGGGTATCGACAATGGCTCTTACGCCTCGGGCCGATGCGGACTTTTAGTGTATGTGGACTGGCGATAATGGCTCTTATGCCTCGGGCCGATGTGGCCTTTAAGTGTATGTGTACTAGTAACAATTGCTCTTACGCCTTGGGTCGATGCGTACTTTTAGTGTATGTGGGCTAGCGACAATGGCTCTTATGCCTCGGGCCTATGTGGCCTTTTACTGTATGTGGGTTGGCGACAATGGCTCTTACGCTTTTTCCCTTAGGCATATTTGGTTAACTATTTTGGGTCCAGTCTCCGAATCGAGTTACGACTCAAGCTCATTTTGACCCTCAAGTTTTCAGATTACAGGACTAGCGACAATGGCTCTTATGCCTCGGGTTGATGCGGCCTTTTAGTGTATGTGGGCTGGCGACAATGGCTCTTACGCCTCGGGCTGATGTGGCCTTCTAGTGTATGTGGGCTGGCGACAATGGCTCTTACACTTTTAGCCTTAGGCATATTTGGTTAACTATTTTGGGTCCAGTCTCCGAATCGGGTTACGACTCGAGCTCATTTTGACCCTCAAGTTTTTAGATTTTAGGCTTGCGATAGTTGCTCTAACGCATTGGGTCGAAGCAATTTTTTGTGTGTGCTGCCCTGAGGGTCATTAGGCTGGCGACAATGGTTCTTACGCGCTTGGTCGATGTGACCACTTATGTAGGCTTTATTATCCTCTCGTTAAGGGCTTTTGAAGTAATTTTTGCCTGACCCGTCGTCAGTTCGTGAAGAACCTCGATTTCAAGTAACTTGCAGTGATGTTTGAGCACCTCGGGAGGTTTGTCTCGGAGGTTGAGTAGCTCGAAGCCTGTGATTTGGAGCTGACATGGTCGAAGCTCTTTTGCCTATGCCGAGGGTAGCCTATTTAACCGGTTCTTTCCGAAGTAGATTCGGAGTAATTGAAGGCCTGTGTGGGCTGGCGACAATGGCTCTTACGCCTTGTAGCAACGGTCGAGCATCCCCGAGTCACATTAGTTCGGTTGGTACATCCGTGTGACCGGAGTCACTTATGTTCGGCCGGAGCCTTTGAGTACATCCGTGTGCCGAATGAGGTAGTTTTGGCATCTATATCGAGGGTATGCCTTTTTAGGGGTCTTACAAGTTCGATATATAGCCAAAACTTTGGTATCGGGTTTATGCCTTTAGTGAGGTCTTACAAGTTTTACATGTTGTTGAGGTCTTACAGTTTTTACATGCTGTTGAGGTCTTACAGGTTTTTCATGCCGTTGAGGTCTTACAGATATAGTTGTTGCCTTATATAGATCTTACGAGATCGAGTCTGCCCTCTCAGGGTCTTATGGCCTCGGGTTTTAACAAGTCGATGGAGGTGGCGCTTGACGGCAGTCCTTGAGTCGTCGAGGATTTCCTGACTCGCGGGCCATTATTTGCAGACTTCGTATTGCCTCATTAAGGGCTTACGATTTTGGAGATCCCGACCCTAAGGACGTGCATTTTTAGAGATTTTGACTCCAGTCCCCGAGTATTCTAGGTACTTTCGGCATTGGAGATATTTTGCAATTGTTGCCTCATCTGAGGGCTTATGATTTTGGAGTCCCGACCCGAAGGTCATTCGGGCGTTGAATTGTTGACGCCAGTCCCCGAGTCTTTGAGACGTTTCTAGCGGAGAAGTCATTTTTGCGGAGGTGCCGAGCATCTTTTGGAGTGCGAGATGCTTTGACAAAAGATATTCTTCACTTATTCGGTACAAGTGTACATGCTTTTGCCGTCAGGGGTTCGGCTATACGAACACGGTTCGCTCGACCGTTTGGCCCGGTCATCATTTTCCTACTGGGACCCCGTTTGGCATTTCTTAGCTTTTCCGAGTGTATGACCCTCCGTAGGAATACCCCCTAGTGTTCGGGGTCGATTACAAAAGAAGCTTTGAGAACTTGTTGGGTTTTCCTAAGGTAGCATATAGATGTTGCCTCGTTAAAAACCTTGCAGGTAAAACCCTTTTCAGGATAAAAACTCGGTCGAAGGAAAAGAGTGCAACGAATGCTTTAAAACCTTAAGGTCTTCGGGTTGGGTTAGAGTTTTGATTGCTCCAGTCGGGCACCTGCATAAAGGTTAGTATGAAATACAAAATGAAAAGGGAGATGGTTATACCTTAGTGTAGGATGTGCCGGCGACGTTTCGAGGACCGATATGTCCTAGTTATTCGAGATGAGGATGCGGTATGGTCCTTTACTTTGTTTGATCAGGTTTAATCGAAGGTGTGTCTTGGTTACCCTTTGGCTCTTTTGCGAGCGGAGGTATTGATGCCGGTGCCACATCGTGCACCGCAAACATCTCCTTTGCCACATGCTGTTCCTCGTAGACGATTTTAATCCCATCCTTTGTCGGGAATTTCATTATTTGGTGTAGAGTGGATGGTACTTCCCTCATGTAGTGTATCCACGGCCGTCCGAATATGGTGTTGTACCTCATGTCTCCTTCGATGACATGGAATTTGGCGTTTTGGGTCGTGCCGGCCACGGTGACTTGGGGGATGATTTCTCCTTTTATTGTTTCACTTGCCATGTTGAATCCGTTGAGGACTCGAGTGGCGGGCACGATTTGTTCAAGCAGTTCGAGCTGCTCTATCACCCTCGACCTGATAATGTTGGCCGAGCTACCTAGATCTATGAGTACACGTTTTATTTGAAAAGAATTTACAAGGAAAGAGATTACCAGTGCGTCATTGTGAGGTTGGGACAACGTCTCGGTGTCCTCTTCGCTGAATGTGAGGGCATCCTCGGGAATATATCCCTGTGTTCGTTTTTCTTTGGTGATGGATATTTTTGTCCTTCTCATTATAGTTTCCTGCGGGGCATCGACGCCTCCCAAGATCATGTGGATGACATGTTGTGGCTCATTTGCTTCATTCTTCTTGGCCGCCTCTCTTTCTTGGAACTGATTTTTGGCTCGGCCGCTAAGGAATTTCCAGATATGACCTTTGTTAAGTAGTCGAGCTACCTCTTCTCGGAGTTGATGGGAATCCTCGGTCCTGTGGCCGTGCGTGTTGTGAAACTCGCACACTAAGTTATGATTCCTTTGTGAAGGATCTGATTGTACAGGCCTGGGCCACCTGGCATCTCTGAGTTTACTGATGGCAAACACGATGTCCGATACATCGACATTGATGTTGTATTCTGATAAGTGGGGTGCCCCTGTTGGACCTGTGTTCCTATCGAATCTGGCTCTGTTGATAGGTCCCCAAGGATCCTATACTCGGTATATCCTTCGATCATTGCGAGGTGGATTGTGCCTCGGGGTGTTCCTCGTGTCTTTGGTGTATGGCTGGTACCTTTCTTTGTTCGGCTTCGGTTCCTTCATTATAAACCTTCTTGGATATACTGAGCCCGAGGGGGCTCCTAGATGATCGTCTTCGGCCTTGATCTTCGACTGGTATCGGTTGTAGACTTCCGACCAGGTCATAATGGGATATTCGATCAAATCCTGTTTCAACTATTTTGAAGTTGCCAAGCTTCGCTTGTTCAGACTTTGAGTGAAAGCCTGTACTGCCCAGTCGTCGGAGACTGGTGGCAGCTCCATCCATTCCATTTGGAAGCGAGATACGAACTCTCGCAGCATTTCGTTCTCTCTCTGCTTGATTTTGAATACGTTGAATTTTCTCGTTGCTACTTTGATGGCACCAGCATGTGCTTTTATGAAGGAGTCTGCTAGCATGGCAAATGAATCTATGGAGTTAGGAGCTAGGTTGTGATACCACATCATGGACCCCTTCGAGAGTGTTTCCCCTTTAGCAAGACGGACTCGATCTCGTCATTTCTTACATCGTTGCCCTTCATTGCACAAGTGTAGGCAGTAACGTGTTCATTGGGGTCTAAGGTCCTGTTGTACTTTGGGAGTTCTGGCATTCTGAACTTCTTTGGAATGTGTTTCGGGGCTGCTTCCTCTGGGAACGACCTTTGTATGAACTTCTTCGAATCCACACCTTTCAAGAACGGGGGTGCGCCCGGAATTTGGCCAACCCTGGAGTTGTAGGTTTCGACCTTTTTGTCATTGGCTTCTATTATTTTCTTGCTCGATTCGATCCTTTTGGTGAGGTCCTCGAGCATTTTTATGATGGCGGGATCAGTCATCGACCCGTTATTGCTCGATCTCTCCGGCACATGTTCAGTTGGAGGAGCTGTCCCCGGTGCTACCGTGCTAGGAGTTTTCTGCTGACTTTGCAGCTGAGCAACAACTAGCTATTGTGCCTGCAACATTTCAAAAATAACATGAAGGCTAACCTCACATTCTTCCCTAGTTGGGGTTTTTTGAACTTCTTGTGGATCTCCTTGACGCATGCTTCTGTCGGTATGCGAGCTTATATCGATGCGTTGTGCGTCGCGCGAGACCGCGTCCACGGGGATTGGTTCGGGTACATTCCCAGGGTTTTGTGGTAGCACACCATCACCCGGAATATCCACACCATTTTCCCCGTAGTCCTTGAGATTGTTGTTTTCGCCTCCATTCACTAAGTTAGACATATTGATCTTAAATCGAAGATCTTGGACAAGAAAAAGCGTGAAAGATAACTTGCTTTGTATGACGAAACCAGCAAGAAAATAATCACTATTATTTTTAGCCCCACGGTGGGCGCCAAACTGTTTATCGTGAAAATGGTAATAACAATTAAATTTGTTGATGGGACTCTAAAGATACGTGATCTATTTTTAAGCTAGTTTGTTAAGCAGTTGATTCTAAGTATATGAGATTTAGAGACGAAATAAAGTTAAGGAGAAAGCTATAATCAAACTGATAGGCCAATAGTCGGGGCCTCGAGCCCGTCGATTCTGGGCCTCAGGGTCAATCCCGGAGCTTGATTACGAGCTATTGAAGATAGTTGCTATGTGACTAATAGCTATGATAAAATCAATTGAGGCTCTTTATACCCAATAATAAGAAATAAATGTTGAACAAATATGAGGATAATAAATGAAAGCAATAATATCAAGAGAGTGCATGAGAGAGCAAAGAGAATGTTCTTTTATATTTCTTATGGAGCAGTTGGAGCAACCGTCCCTTACAAAGTGTCAAGAATCCCCTTTATATAGGAGGGAAAATCCCAACATAGTACAAAATACATTAATGATAAAGAAACCGAGATGGGACTGGCTAACTTCATGATGCAGGCTCAGACTAGCTTTAGACTAGCTTGACAAATTTTGTCGGCCCTGGCTACACTCTTCGGGAACTCCCCATATCTGTCGGGGCCAGGACCAACATTATTCCTAGGTCGAGCGTCGATGGACCTCGAGGGAGGGTGCTCGGTCCATGGTCTCGAGCCTTCGAGGTGATCTTTCGAGATGCCTTATCAACGAGAAATTGGTTCCTTCGATTTTGCCGTATACAACGTTAGGCCCCGTACTGTGCAAAGTAACATTGATCATCTACTTTTGATTCGATAAGCGTTTAGGTTAGTACCCACCCCTCTAGAGTGTTACACCCTATGTTTTCGTACGTAAAAGTATGTCGTAAGTCAGTTGATGTAATCTCAAAAATGAGATTCTCTTTGAAAGTATATAAATAAAGTTACCACGTTACCTTGGAGGTTACAGATATTTAAGATCATGAACTGCAAGTACCAGGAGAGTTGGAAGGGTTAGAAGCTAGATGAATCAAGGAAAATAAGTTTCGTCGAAAGTGGACAAGCTGGGAATGTTATAACTCGTACTTTTGGGGTGAGAGCAGAGTGCCTAACATGATAAGAAGGTGGTGCTATGAGGTATTTTAGTTGTATTATAGTCGTGTGTGAAGTTTTGAAGTCAAGCAAGGTATGAAACAAAAAGTCGACGAAAGTCGTCACAAGTTATGATCATAAATTTATCGATGTTTTTTTCTAATGTCACTGAGCTTTTATCCTAATATACTTTTATTTACGATGTAATTCAACCACAAAATTAAAGATCTACGAGTATAGTTTCAAAGCATTAAACTGTTCATCAATAAGACATAAGAGTAGAGAGACAGTCTCATTTTCGCGAGATTGCACAAACTAGTAGATGACAAGTAGGTGTGTCACGTACTTGCTTAAATGAAGAGACCAAATAAATCCCCATAAAGGGGCAGATTGAGGGCGACCAAAGGGCCTTTTAAGAGCTGAATTAACTCATTTCTTTCACTAATTTTCAGATCAAGAACATCAGATTGAACCCCTGCAACTCCTCCCCCCAAAACCCCACACAAACACTAGGCAATTTCGGGTTATACGAAGTGATTCTAGTGCCGAAAAAGGACATTTTGCTAGTTTGCTTTTTCCCTTCTTGTAGCTTTGTTGGGGGACTAATTTTGGATGAAGAGGGACTAAGTTTTATGGTTTCTACTCAGTCCAAGGTAGGTTTATGCTTCTCTTTTCTTTATCTAAGCTTCTACAAGTTGTAGCTCGATCGTAAACACTAGAACTTGCACGTTTCAAAAGAGTAATATGTTGCTTGTTGTTGCGTCACTGTTGGCTGGTTGTGAAGGAACTTATTTTTAATTTGAATTCATGTCTTGTTTATATGATAAGAGGCTTAATTATGTATTGTTGGTTGTGTTGCTCGATTTGAATAAAAAGATAAGTCGGAAACATGTTTTAGTAATCTGAAAAACCGGTTTTGAGTTGCTAAACTTGTGGGACTGTTATAGGGTAGTTTTAAAGTTGTATTGTGGCATAAAATTAGTTAGGATAATTGAATATGTGGCAGTTAATGTTGTAGATAAATTCTAAAAGGGAGAATAGGTTTACAACTATAGTGGTTTAGTCACAAACCGAGCTTGTTGCTCGTTGTACTATTGTTTGAATTGTAGGAATTGTTCTTACATTGTTAAGGGGATAAATGGATATGATTGGGTGTTGTTTGGTGTTGTTTTGAATTCGGGGAAGTTCTGCCCAATTCTCCATAAGAGAGCTACTAGCTTAGAAATGTGTTTTGAGTTCTTCCATGGTATTAACCATAGTTCTAATACCTTGATGTAGGTTGAAGCACTATGGTCAATGTATAATGAGTTGTTATCAATAAAGGTATGTTAAGGATAATCTTTTCTTCTTTTGGCATGATCCAAGTAACCAAACGTAAACGTACACGTAATTTTATTCCATAAATGGTTTTACACTTAGTAGTTAAGGATGTCTACGTTATTCATTCCTGTAAAATATAACTCATAGCACGTCTAAGTATGCTCATAAGTCTCTATTGAGGCATACAATAATGATGTTAATATTCATAATGTAATGATATATGCATCTCAATTTACCACCAAGCTACGACTGGCTGGGCAGCTATGCATCATTATTTACCACTAAGCTATGGCAGCTCAGGCAGTCATGTATTTACCATCGAGCTACGGCCGGTTGGGCAGTTACACATTTACCATCGACCTACGGCTAGTCGTGCAATTATGTATTTACCATCGCGCTATGGCCAGTGAGATAGTTACCACTGAACAATTGGTCTGTCATGTTACGATATGGATAATAGTCCCAAAGAGAGGCATAAAATATATAAGTATAACTAGTATGCATATCATGGCCATCAATGGCACTTCAGAGGTTCAGGTTTCTTATTATATCTCTCTCATTGATGTTGATTTATTTTTATTGTCACTCCCCGACATCGGGGAGCGCAAGCAGCTCTCAACGGAGATACCCCAGTCAAGCAAGACTACTTGATGCTTTCTACCCG
Source organism: Nicotiana tabacum (assembly GCF_000715075.1). NCBI lineage: Eukaryota > Viridiplantae > Streptophyta > Magnoliopsida > Solanales > Solanaceae > Nicotiana > Nicotiana tabacum. The sequence goes on from NC_134089.1 coordinate 61,735,135, forward strand.
ACCTTATCCATGAATAAAGTGAAGGTCTGTTCCATTAATTAGGCATTGAGAAGATCACATGAACAACACAATTTTATTACCATAGCAACTTCTTTCACGATTTTCCAAAATATTTTATAGATTCATAGTTTAGAAGTTCAACATGTGATACAAATGCGACATTTCTAGTTTGAATTTCCCAGTACCAATATACAATCCACAATATGTCTATGGAGCCTCTAACGGACAGAAAAGAGTACTATGATAGTGCCGACAACAAGGCCCCGTCTATACCTAAAAATATTATACATAAGAAACAAAAGGTACACGGCCCTGAAATAAAGTGGGGCTCACCAAGTCAATTGGAAAGAGGGTGTACCGCTATCAATGATCGATGCCACCTTCTGTAGAACCAACATCATCCATTAAAGATGTAGTGCCCATCGACAAAAGGGACGTTAGTACTATTATGGGCTGCTTTCTAGAAACGCCCCATAACTCCTTGGACGTGCCCCATGGCGTCCTGGCAAGCCTTCCAAAGTCCAGTTCCATGGTCGACCCCGTGGTCTCAACAGCGTCAAGTGATAAGCGCGCATATGCCTCTATCGCCCCACTGATAGCCCTCACCAGTGCCCAGCAGCTGGCAGATGCCAATAGTGCTACACCTACAGACAATGCCGCGTGCACAGATGCGTGTGACATGGCGACTGATCTCAGCCCGATCGGCTAAGTCGTCTCACCATAATGCTGTGTGGCCGACATCACTTTCCGCTAGAAATCATCTCATCCCAATTAATGGGAACAATCTTAACATATCAATCTCATTTCATTTAAGGGGAATAATCTCATCACATCAATACAGGGATTTTACCTGTTACATCTCGTGTTTTTGTACGTTAAAGTTTCGTCTTCAGTTAATCGACATAGACTCGAGGATGAGATTATCTTGAGGTTAACGTATTTATGCCATTTATAAAAAGCGATAAGTAAGTGTCAAGAAGGATAAAGGGTATACGAATTAAAGAAAATGAGTTCTGTTGAAGGTTGCCGATTTAGGATAAAATACGGGTCGAGCGATAGTACCCGATATTTATCGACTAGTACCATACAAGGTACCATATAACCACGATAGTATGATGTATAAAGTATATTAAAAATGAGTAGTATTTTAAGTAGTTGAGATAATTCTTAATTATGCGGGTAATTGATTAATTATTGGGTAAAGGGACATTACCTAGTTAATTAATAACTTATGAGATAAGACTAACCCCCCCTAACAAAAATAACGTGGCAACAATGCCACCTTCCAAAAAGATGACTCTTAAGTCACCTTTAATTAGGTGACAACATACTACAACAAAAAGTGAAATGATAGTAAGAAGCTATGTCTTATATACACATTACTACAATCAAGATAATTAACCATCCTCATCCCCACAATCTGCCATTTTCAAAAGCTTTTAACAAAGCTTCATTTCTATGTTAGTCATTTTCTACCTTTCAACAAAGCCTCATCAATAAACGTTAGACATTCTTAATATCAAGAAACGTTAGTCATTTCCTGCAAATTAGAACTTAGGAATACAAAAACAGAACATGCAAATTCTTATGAAATCTTCAACAAAGTTCTGGTCTAAACACTTCATTAGCAACGATATTTCTTGCAATCAAATTCTCCTACAAGAATATTGTACGAATTTTTTCCTATTATAGGTATGCTAAGGCCATCCTTTCTTTCCTTTTTTGGCATGATCTAAATTATACGGAAGAAACGAGCAAATGCACAACTTTCATAAATTACTCTATTTGTAAAAATACTAGAGATGTATATATTCTTATTCTCACATAAGTCTTATTATTCTATCGTCTGTGTATGGGTCCCAGAAAAATACATATTTGATTAAGTTTATTCGAAAGGCATATTGAGTTTTATGGCATTCCGAGAAAATCTTATTAACGTATTTCTTATGCATTTCATATATTTATACATGTACATTGACCAATGACCATATGGCATTATATACGCGTATATATTTATATTATATTATATGGGATACGGGAAAAAGGTTACAGTGTTATATACGCACCACCACCTGATCAGCTAGTATATGTTGATGATTTTTCCCACAGTGGCCGAGATGATATGATGGGATGCCCTTAGAGGCTTGATGATGTTATGTACACCTATACCTATGCATGCCATGATATTTACACACACGTGCATGACACTATAAATGTTTCAGGATTTAGAAAGTTATTTAGACTTACAGGCAGAATTCCTTATTCCATATTTCATCTATGTCTTTTATGTACTGATTTTCATGCCTTACATACTCATTACATTATTCGTACTAACGCCCTATTTCCCGGGGCCTGCATTTATGCCCGCAGGTGCAGGTAGGCAAGCTGACAGTCCCTCTTCTTAGGATCCTTGATCAGTGAGAGTTGGCATGCTCCACTTGATCCGGATCTGCTTTTAATTTTGGTACGATATGCTTATATACATATATGGGTATGATGTGGCTCAGTCCCATCTTTGTACAGTTGTATTTCTATTAGAGGTCTATAGACAGTATGTCTAGTTAGATAATATGTGGCCTTGTTGGCTTCTAGTTTTTAGGTATATAGTTGTCTATAGCAGCCTGTGTTGGCTCGCCCTACGTATATTGCACGTATACGTACATATGCCTTTTGAGCAAATTTCCTTCATGTATATTATTCTCGTAATTCAACAGATGTTATTCAAGTTTATATCTTAGACGCATGCTTAGGGATGTTTGACAAGTAGGACTCGGGCACCCGTCGTAGCCCATCAGTCTGGGTCGTGACATTACCCCTCAACCTCTCCTGCACCGGCACATGTAGTTCGGGGTTAGGCTATTTCAACCTACAAAAAACATTTATTATATAAAGGATTTTCAGCTCATTTCATAATCTTTCACACGTCTTTCCATTTCACTGGTACTAGTGGCCACAAATGTAATATCATTCTTGGCATGTCGTTCATATTTCATATTTCATGCTCACCCCTTTTACTTTCAAGCATCATCATGGATTATCAACAACAAGGTATTTCTAATCAAGACTTTAAGTATACATATGAGCAAATAAGAGTCTTAAGCACATTGAGTTTTCTTCCACAATTTGGCATAATAACTTTCATTTGAAATATGACTTGAAGTCATAACATTTTAATATGCACCATACTTGAACACATTCCCGGAGGATAACATAATGTGATAGGAGCATTCAAAATACATTTTGAACACATATCTTTCAACACAAAGCTTATTCAGAATAGTCAAATTTATAAGGAGTAACTTGGAACATGAGAAATAAGAACTTGACCCATCATACTTGAGACTTAAAAGAACATCATGTGATTCAATTCTAAAAAGAAGTTTAGTCAACATACCTCGCTTGAGCTTTCCTTAGTTTACTACAACGTCCAAATACTCCTAGCAATTTCAATCTATAGGAAGATGATAAAAATCGAATAAAAATTAGAAGGATTCTCATGATATGAGTCTCTTGGGCATTTCATTGAACACTTATCATGCAAAATTGAACACAAGGATTCTATAATGGTAATCATTTCCTCTCTCAATCAATTTCAACAAGAATCTACCCAAAATAGTTCAACAACCCCACATACTACCCCATAATGACACATACATGTCCCATCTCAAACATCACAACTTAATTTAAACCCATAACAATTGCATGAAGGTTTTAGGACAAGGTCTTACCCGAATAGTTGATGACCTAGTGAGCAATTCCCTTGAGTCTTCAAGATTGGGCAAGAATTATTGAGCAAAAGGGTTCGGGCTTCCTTCTCTCTTTCTAAGATAATCTCCTCTCTCTAAAATAGCTGTTTAAACCAACCAAATGACCCCTAAAGTCATTTTATAAAAATGGGATCGGGTGAAATTTTTCAAAACTTAAGCCTACGAAACTGGGTCTAAGGTTACAGGCTGGACCGCAAAACAAATATGCGGTCTGCAAAGGGGACCGTATAAATGATCCAAAAAAATTGGGCAGGTCTAGTCAGGTCTACGATCGTTATGAGGTCTGTAGAATAGTTATGCGATCACATAACGCGCCACAAAATCTCCCTTCGGAAATCTTCATGTTGGTTACGCAACGGATGTGCGGCCCGTCAAATGATTATGCGGCTGCATAATTTATCGCAAAATGTCCTTCAAAATTTGGCTTAGGTTCTGTTGCATTCTACGGCCGATTTTCGGTTCGTGAAGGGGTTTTGTGGTCGCATCGTTGACCATAGAAATGCCATGTTCTGCAAAAACTTTCTTTCAACTCCCTGACGTACTGTACAACTCAAAAAGTTTGTACCACAATAAGCTTGCGAGCCGCAAAGAATTTCTACAATCCTCAAATATATTAGTCTACTCCGACACCACGAAACCCTGAGTTCTAGGTGAAATGTTACGGGGCCTTTCAGTTATATTTTAGTTTTTCCTTACATACTTGGTACATTGTTCATGCTGACATACTTTTTGTTGTGAATGCTATTGCAGGTGTAGGTAATCAGCTTGACGATCCCTCATAGTATATGAGGTTAGCATTCAACGAAGGATGAGTAAGACTCTACTTCATTCGGAGTGCAGTGAGTCTATAAGTCATTGTATCATAGTTTTGCTACAGACATATGGGTAGGTTAGGGACCTGTCCCAGTAATGTTTCGATGTCAAATACTCTAAGAGGCTTTGTAGACACAGATTCATGATGTACAGTATGTTAGAGGCACTGCGACCTATGTGTATTCATGTTTTGAGTACGATGGGTCGCTGATACAACGTATGTCCACTTATGGTTATACATTACGAGTTTTGGCATGTTCACCCATGATAGTTACAGAACGAATGACTTTAGCCAATTTGGCCCATGTATGTTCTAGTTTTCGTTGAACGATCATGAGCTACAGAGTAGTTCGCTCGGGCTAGTACGACACCAGTTTCCACCCACGCCTCCCCAGGTTTGGGGCGTGACAAAGTGGTATCAGAGCATTTTATGACCTAGGGAGTCTACAAAACCGTGTCTTGTAAAGTCTCACTTATGGGTGTGTTGCATGCCATACTTATAATTGAGAGGCTACAAGGCCTTTAAGAAATATTACCCTTCTTTTGTTTTCGGATTGTGCCATAGAGCCGAGTCATAAAAAGTCAGTATAAAGCTTCCGCCAGATTGTGTATGCACCATAGGTGCAAGTATTATAGTGGAGCTTTAGGGTGTGGATGTAAATTCTACCTATGTGGAAGGGAGGTATGAAAGTGAGATTTAAAGGTAAGTAAGGTAAAGGTGAAGAAGGTACGAGATACTCAAGAACAGAAAGTTGTGAATAATCCAGACTTCAGATAAAGGGCTAAAAGCATCGTGATTCAGTATCGAGAAATGATAGTGGTGTCGTCAGTAGCATATCTCTAGCCTATGGTTTCTCGGTACCGAGACGTCTAGTTACGAGAGTAAAGAAGATTTACAAGTGATGTGATGTTTCGCATGAGGTTCCTGAATAATATAAGGAAATCTATGGTGCTAGCAAGTTAAATGAAGGTTGCGAATAGTATTGATAGATATGTGTAGGTCGCAGGCTAAAGTATGATAGAGCGACAAGGTTTTAGGTAGACATGAGTAAGGATAAGAAAAAGAGAGTGAGGAGTTGATGAAAATAGGTAAGGCTCAGGATTAATCCCATCAAAACAAGAGAGTTGATGGTTTCTGTAAGTTATAGAAATCATAGTATAGCCTAAATGAACTCTGACTAGTTTAAGACTATGAGCATTTAGAAGAGATGGGATGCTGACCTAGTAGCATAATATGAGTGTAATAGTGATAAACGATAAGAGGATGAAATTTAGAAATGTAGCCTTCGATTGAAATAATGATTCAACGAGAAGGGATTTTGTGAATTGCACGAGATTAGAATACCTCCCATAAGATGAATCATGTTGATATGCAATGAAATACGATTATTGAAGTAGAGTATCATCCCTACGGTGGATCAGATAAATAATATCAGATCTTTTCCGATGAGATGTGAGCCCTAGTCATAATGTATTACGTAAAAAACTTCAAGTTTTCACGGGTGGATTACAGATCAACATTAAGGTGAATCAATAATACATGGATAAAAGTTTCGAGGCTATGAAATAGAATATAGAAAACATTGCAAGTTCAACAAAGTACCAAACGAAAAACTTCAGTACACCTGTAGATGCCTAAATGAACAATTTGTCATAGTTCTATATATGTTCGCAAAGTGAGGCCTAGAGATTGGCTAAAACCTTGAGGAAAAAGGAGAGAAGAGTTGCTTAGGAACATACAAGGACATAGTCGTACATGCTACATGACAGAAGGTAGCAACAGTAATGAGATTGGAAGAATTCTGACCACATGTCATAGTGTGAGAAAGAGGCCTAAAGGGGGGAATGTCCTGGCCTTTGGATTTATTCACACAAGATTTGCCTAGATGGCAACAACATTATTAAAATATTTGTAAGATCTATAGGTTATGAGACTGATAAGCACGTCAGCCTACATTCGAGGAAATATGTTCCAAAGGAGGGAATGATGTTACACCCCATATTTTTGTACGTAAAAACTTTTCATAAGTCAGTTGATGCAAACTCAAAATGAGATCCTATTTGAAAGTATATAAAGTAAGTTATCATGTTACATTGGATGCTAAAAATATTTAAGATCATGAACTGCAAGAACCAAGAGGTTTGGAAGGTTTAGAAGCTAAATGAATCAAAGAAAATAAGTTTCGTCGAAAGTCGACAAGTTGGGAATGTTATAACCTGTACTTTTGGGGTGATACTAGGGCGCTTAATATGATATGAACGTGATTTTATGAGGTATATCAGTTTTATTATAGTCATGTGCAAAGTTTTGAAGTCAAGCGAGTTATGAGACAAAAGTCGACGAAAGTCGTCACAAGTTACGTTCATAAATTTAACTAAATTTTGTGTCTAATGTCACTGAGCTTTTCTCCCAATATACTTTGAGTTACATGGTGATTCACCTACCAAATTAAATATCTATAAGTTTCATTTCCATCACATTAAACGTTTCATCAATACTATATTGGAGTATATAGATATTTGTATTTTCGCGAGACTGCGCAAACTGGTAGGTGTGTCACCTACTTGCTTAAATGAAGGGACCAAATAAATCCCCAAAAAGGGGCAGATTGAGGGCGTCCAAGGGGACTTTTAAGGGATGAATTAACTCATTTCTTTCACTCATTTTTCATACCAAGAACATCATATTGAACCCCTGTAAATCCTCCACCAAAAATCCCACATAAATCCTAGGCGATTTCGGGTGATACGAAGCAATTCTAGTGACGAAAAACCCGGACAACTTGCTAGTTTCTCTTTTCCCTTCTTGTAGCTGTATTGGGGGACTGATTTTGGATGAATAGGGACTAGATTTCGTGGGTTATACTCAGTCCAAGGTAATTTTATGCTTCTCTTTTTTTTTATTTAAGCTTCTATAATTTGTAGCTCGATGGTAAAGACTATAACTTGCATGTTTCGAAAGAGTAGTATGTTGTTTGTTATTGCATCACTATTTGTTTGTCATAAAATTATTTTTAAGTTGAATTCATGGCTGGTTTATATGAGAAGAAGCTTAATTATGTACTGTTGGTTGTGTTGCTCGATTTGAAAGAAAAGACAAATCGGACACATATTTTAGTAATCTAAAAAATCAGTTTTGAGTTGCTGAACTTATGGGACTGTTATAGGGTAGTTTTAAAGTTGTATTATAGCTGAAGATTAGTAGGGGTTATTGAATATTTGGCGGTTAATGTTGTAGATAAATTCTGAAAGGGAGAAGAGGTTTACAACTATAGTGGTTTAGTTAAGAACTGAGCTTGCTGCTCATTGTACTATTGTTTTAATTGTTGGAATTGTTCTTACATTGTTGAGGGGCTGAATGGATTGGATTGGTTGTTGATATTGTTGATGTTGTTGTTTGGTGCTGTTTTGAATTTCGGGAAGTGAGAAAATATAAGGGAGGTGCTGCCCAAATCTCCATAAGAGAGCTACTAGCTTAGAAATGTGTTTTGAGTTCTTCCATGTATTAACCATACCTCTAATACCTTGACGTAGCTTGAAGTACTATGAGCAGTGTATATTGATTCATTATCAATAGAGGTATGTTAAGTCTAATCCTTCCTTCTTTTGGTATGATCCAAGTAACGAAACATAAACATAAATGTAACGTTATTCCATAAATAGTTTTACTCTTTATAGTTAAGTGCAACGATACGACCAGTAATTTTATCTATTGTATCCCCGTTCCCATATTTATTGCCTCTTCTATGTTTATTTGTGGTTATGTAACTTTTTGGGATGATTGGATTGGTTTTAGAGAAGTTTCAAAATTAATTAGGACACTTAGTCCCAAGGTTGTGAGATTAAGTTGAAAGAGTTTACCGTTGTTTGACTTATATATGGACGACTCCGGAATAGAGTTTTGATGGTTTTAATAGCTTTGTATGGTGATTTTGGACTTAGGCGTATGTCCAGATGTTGTTTTAAAGGTCTGTAGGTTGGTTTGAGGCTTTTTGGTGAAAGTTGGAAAGTTGAAAGTTTGGAAGGTTGAGAGGTTTGACTGTGTTACATCTCGTACTTTTCTATGTTGGATTTTTCATAAGGTAATTGACATAAGTTCAAGGACAAGACTATTTTTGAGGTTATAAGTATTTGTGATATTCCAAACAAGTGATAAGTAGGTGTTATGAAGGTCAGAGGGTAAACGGATGGAAGAAATTGAGTATCGCTGAAGTTTGACATTTTGAGATGAAATATGATCCAAGTTATAATACCCCATATTTATGGACTAGTGTTATACCACATGATCATGATAGTAAGGTATATGAAATATATTAGTATTTACGTAAATCGAGACCTAGAAATTATTGTGTGAATAATTGATTAAATGTTGGTATAAAGTCTTGAAAAATGGAATTAGATATAAGTGGATAAGTGTCATTTTTATGAATCCACGTGGAATCATGAGTATAAGGGGGACTCATGACTAATCAACTTTATAAGGATTGAGGTGGCAGCAAGTAGGGAATTCAATATTGACTAGGCAAGTTTTGGAGCTAGGTGGCAAGATTAGGGAGTTTTTGTGGCTTAGTCATCAAATTATTGGGGTGGATAAGTAATTAAAATATTTGGATAGGCTTGATAAATATAAGCCTCCCAATGTTGCAGCTAAGGAAAGCCCAATAAATGACTCTTAAGTCATAGAGCAAGATGGCACATTTAGGAAATTGGTGGATAAGTTAGGTAAGAACATCACCCCCACGTGGCAACAAGTGAAAATGACTCAAACATCTAAATGGTGACTCTTTGGTTTATAATATTAGGTGGCATTTTAGGGGAATTTTTGGGCTTACACATGACATTAAGTTAGGCCAAGGGTGGCACCAATGTGCACACGAGTCATAGCATTTAATGTGCTTTTCTTACACGTGACAACTCAAGCCTTTAAGCCTTTATATTATACTTCTTTTGCAATTGAGAGATAAAAAAAGTTTTAAATCTTTCCTTCTATTATTAGGGAGTCTCTTACCTTAGAAATATAGCAAAAGCATACCTCAAATAAGGTATGTTAAAGATATCCCTTCTTTTCTTTTTTTTGGTATGATCCAAGTAACGATACGTACATGTAATGCTATTCCATCAGTGGTTCTACTTTTAGCATTTAAGGATGTATATGTTATTTATTCATATAAAGTGATATTCAAACATGCCAAAATATGTTCCTAAGTCTCTATAGGGGTATTTGATAAAGATGTTAATGTTTATAATATAGTGATACATGCATCTTCAGGCATTTACCACCGTGCTACGGCCGGTTGGCCAATCATGCATATTCATTTACCACCGTGCTACGGACGATTGGGCAGTCATGCATCTTCATTTACCACCGTGCTATGGTTGGTTGGGCAGACATGCATCTTCATTTACCACTGTACTACGGCTGGTCGGGCAGTCATGCATTTACCACCAGGCTATGGTTGGTCCAGCGGTAACCATTGGTTTGGCAGTTATGTATAATTAGTTACCACCGGTTGGACAGTTATGCATTTACCACCAAGCTACGGCCGCTTGGGCACTCACCACTAATCAGTTGGGCAGTCATGCATCATACGATATGGATAATAGTCTCAAAGAGAAGCTTTATATATATAAGTATAGTAAGTATGCATATATAGAGATTCAGGTTGATTCTTATATGTCCTTAATTAGTGTTGACTTATGGTTATGTTTTAGTTCTGCCTTACATACTCAGTACATTATTCATACTGACGTCCTTTTATTGGGGATGCTGCATTCATGCCTGCAGGTATAGATAATCAATTTGACGAGCCCTCATAGTAGACGGGGTTAGCATTTAGCGAAGGATCGTTAAGACTCCACCTCATTCGGAGTGGAGTCGAGTCTATAAATCATCGTGTTAGAGTTTTGCTACAGACTTATTGGTAGGCCGGTACCCTGTCCCGTTTGATATCAAATACTCTTAGAGTCATTATAGACACAGGTTCATTATGTACAGTATGTCAGAGGCCTTGATGGCCCGTATGTATTCATGTTTTAAGAACGATGGTTCATTGATACAATGTTTGCCCGCTTATAGTTATACATTACGGGTTGTGGCCATGATGGCCCATGATAGTTATAGAAAAAAAGGAGTTACAGAGTGGTTCGCTCGGGCCAGTACGACACTAGGTGCCAGCCACACTCCCCAGGTTTTGGGCGTGACAAAGTGGTATCAGAGCAGGTTATGTCCTTGGGAGTTTACAAAGCCGTACCTAATAGAGTCTCACTTTTGGGTGTGTTGTGCGCCACATTTATAATTGAGAGGCTATAGGGCATTTAGTAAATGTTACCCCTCTTTTGTTCCCAGATCATGCCATAGAGCTAAGTCGTAAGAAGTCAGTATAAAGCTTTCATCAAATTTTGTACGCACCAGAGGTGCTATTGCAATAGAGCTTTAAGGCGTACATGTAATTTCTACTTATGTGGATGGGAGGTTATGAAAGCGACAGAAGATAGAATGCGATATTGAAAGGAAAGTAAGGTAAAGGTGAAGAAGATACGAGATAATCAATTACAAAAGGTTGTGAATAGTCCAGACTTCAGATATAGGTTGGGTTTTAGTTTAGTTTTCAAAGGAGACCCTAGAGTTTTTTTCGTAAATCTCTAAGAGTTAACATTCGAGGACGAATGTTTCTAAAAGGGGGAAGGATGTTACATCCCATACTTTTCTATGTTGGATTTTTCATAAGATAATTGACATAAGTTCAAGGACAAGACTATTTTTGAGGTAATAAGTATTTGTGATATTCCAAACAAGTGATAAGTAAGTGTTATGAAGGTCAGAGGGTAAACGAATGAAAGAAATTGATTATCGTCGAAGTTTGACATTTTGAGATGAAATACAATCTAAGATATAATACCCCGTATTTATGGACTAGTGCTATACCACATGATCATGACAGTAAGGTATATGAAATATATTAGTATTTAAGTGAATCGGTACCTAGAAATTATTGTGTGAATAATTGGTTAGATGTTGGTATAAAGTCTTGGAATATGGAATTAGCTATAAGTGGATAAGTGTCATTTGTATGAATCCACATGGAATCATGAGGAAAAGGGGGACTCATGACTAATCAACTTTATAAGGATTGAGGTGGCAACATGTCACGACCCCGGTTCTCCCCCCGTGAACCATTGTAACGGCACCTAGTCTCTACGACTAGGTAAGTCTAAAATGCGGAAGATAAACCAATTTGCGGAAGAATACAATTTAAAACAGAAATAATGTAATAAAATAGCATTTTAAAAGTGTCACTCAGCATACAAAATATAAATCTCAAATCCAATATATATATATCTCCCAAAACCCGGAAACCCATGAATCACAAGCTAAGGATATTACATAGTGCTCTAACTCCAGAATAGTCTAAAACAAGTAAATACCGAAGGGCTGTAACTACAAGATAGAATAGAGAGAGACTTCTCGGTCTGCGGATACGGCAGATATACGTCGAAGTCTCCGATGGGTCACCTCGCCTCAAGGATGGTAAGTCTGAGTCAAGGTACCTGGATCTGCACGTGAAAAACATGCGCAGAAAGGGCATGAGTACACCATAACGGTACTCAGTAAGTGCCAAGCCTAACCTCGGTCGGGTAGTCACGAGGAAGGTCAGGGCCCTACTGAGGTTAAATAAAATATAAAGTTCAATAGTGTAAAACAGAAAAATATAAATAAGCACAACAATAAAAGTAATACAAGATACAAAAGGCAACAACAACTATTATAGAGACAAGGTAAACATAGAAAGAAATACGGTTCAACACCAAAATAACAATTGGGGATCTCCCAGGATACCGTCCTATAGTCCCAAATATACATATCCAATGGATTTCCCAGAATCCCGTCCCGCAGTCCAACTCATAGTGCGCGAGGATCTACCGGAATCCCGTTCCGTAGTCCCAAATATAGATATCCAGTACTGAGGGAACCTATCGGGTGCATTCCCGTAGTTCCATATAACTGTGCAGGGGTATCTACCGGAATTCCACATCTGTAGTCCCAAATAAACAGACAAGGGGGAGCTACTAGAATCCCACATCCGTAGTCCCAATGTAAATACACAGCAGCAACAGGAAAATATTCAGAAATGGCAAATTTCATATTAAGGCAAACAAGTAATTCTAGCCTAGCATGTTGCACATAATTCAGGTAAGGCAGTTTGAGAAAGTAAAGCAATTAAGTTACTTAGACATGCTTTCCTAAGCTAACAACAGGCTTAATAGTGCAAGTAATGAAAATAGGAAAGGAAACATACTAGTAATTACTTAATGAAACCGGATTTCCAACAATTAGCACAAGTATGCACTCGTCACCTCACGTACAAGGCATTTCAATTACCAAATATATCGAATCCTGGGGAAGGTCCCCCACATAAGGTTAGGCAAGCCACTTACCTCGAACCGACTCAATAATCAACCCGAGACCACGTTCTTGCCATGAGTACTCGACTCCAAATAGCCCAAATCTATTCAATTCAATAGCATAATGTAAATAACACTTCAATTAACTGATTCTACAAAGAAATTCTAAGCTAATACGCGAAATTAGGTAAAATGACCAAAATGCCCCTCAGGCCCACGTCTCGATATCGAGTAAAATTTTTATTTTCAGAATCCTCATACTCTCATGAGTTCATGCATACTAAAATTATCGAATTCTAGGTCTAAGAACTTTCTTCCAACTTTTCCTTAATTTTATCTCCAATCCGAAATTAAATAATGAAACTAACTATAGATTGATGGAATATAACTAGAAGGGTTAAAGAATTGTTACCCAATGATCACCTCTTTAATTTCCTCTCAAAATCGCCCTCTCCCGAGCTCCAAATCGAATTTCCAACTTTTGAAACTAAACCCTCGAAATTTCTTATTTCTACCCAACTATTACCGCATCTGCGGTCTAGGGACCGCTTTTGCGATCCCGCTTCTGTGGAACAAGGGTCGCATTTGCGACTTCTCACTTAAAGTCAGCTTCCGCATCTACGATACCATGTCCGCAGATGCGTTACCGCTCCTGCGGAGAACCTACCGCTTCTGCGGCCCCTACTTGACCTCTCCTTTTCCGCTTCTATGACCACAAAGCTGCTTCTGCGGCGCCACACCTGCGGGACCAAAACCGCAGGTGTGGTTATGATAGAAAACCAGCTGAAGCTGCAACTTCAAAACTCCAAAATTCTTCCGTCAACCATCCAAAATTATCCTGAGGCCCCCGGGACCTCAACCAAACCTACCAACATATCCCACAACTTCATTCAAACTTGTTCCAACCTTTGGAACGCTCAAAACAACATCAAAACACCTATTTTTCATCGGATTCAAGCCTAAGAATCCCAAAAACTCTAAAAATACGCTTTTGATCAAAAAGTCTATCAAACCTCCTCCGAATGATCTAAAATTTAGCCCACACGTCACATTCAACACTATGGAGCTACTCCAACTTCCAAAATTCCATCCGACCCTTGGATCAAAATCTCACTATCAAACCGGAAACTTCAAAATTCGACCTTTCGGCATTTCAAGCCTAAATTAGCTATGGACCTCCAAAACACAATCCGAACACGCCCCTAAGCCCAAAATCACCCAATAGAGCTAACGGAACAATCAGATTTCCATTCTGAGTTCGTCTTCACATTGTTCCGACTACGGTCAACTTTCCAACACTTAAGCTCTCATTTAGGGACTAAATGTCCCAAAACTCTCCAAAACTCAAAACCAAACATCCCGGCAAATCAAAATAGCAGAAATAAACTTGGGGAAAACAGTTAATATGGGATCAGGGCGTAAATTCTTAAGACGACCAGCCGGGTCGTCACATCCTCCTACAGTTAAACATTTCGTCCTCGAACGAGCAAAGAGACATACCTAAAGTAGTGAAAAGATGAGGGTAACGACTGCGCATACCCTACTCGGTCTCCCAGGTTGCCTTCTCGACCGGCTGGCCCCGCCACTGAACCTTTAATGATGCAATGTTCTTTGACCTCAGTTTTCTAACCTGTCTGTCCAATATTGCCACTGGCTCCTCAACATAGGATAGATCCCTGTCCAATTTGACTGAACTGAAATCCAATACGTGCGACGGATCACCGTGATACCTCTGGAACAACGAAACATGAAATACCGGATGAACTCTTGCCAAGCTGAGAGGTAAGGCAACCTCATAAGTAACCTCCCCAACACACCTCAATATCTCAAAAGGGCCAATAAACCTCGGACTCAACTTCTCCTTCTTCCCAAATCTCATAACGCCCTTCATAGGCGATACCCGAAGCAGAACCCGCTCTCTAACCATATAGGAAACATCACGAACCTTCCGGTCCGCGTAGCTCTTCTATCTGGACTGGGCTGTACAGAGTCGATCCTGAATCACCTTGACCTTCTCCAAGGCATCCTAAACCAAGTCTGTGCCCAATAATCTAGCCCCACCCGGCTCAAACCAACCCACTGGGGATCTACACCGCCTACCATATAAAGCCTCGTATGGTGCCATCTGAATGCTGGACTGATAGCTATTATTGTAGGCAAACTCCGCCAATGGCAAGAACTGATCCCAAGACCCTCCAAACTCAATCACACACGCATGGACCATATCCCCAAGAATCTGAATAGTGCGCTCGAACTGTCTGTCCGCATAAAGGTAAAATGATGTACTCAACTCTACCTAAGTACCCAACTCATGTTGAACGGCTCTCTAGAATCATGATGTGAACTGAGTACCTCTATCTGAAATGATGGAAACCGGAATACCATGCAGACGAACAATCTCCCGGATATAGATCTCCGCTAACCGCTCCAAAGAATAAGTAGTACACATAGGAATAAAGTGAGTAGACTTGGTCAGCCAATCCACAATCACCCAAATAGCATCGAACTTTCTCAAAGTCCGTGAGAGTCCAACTACTAAGTCCATGGTGATCCTCTCCCACTTCCACTCCGGGATCTCTATCTGCTAAAGCAACCCACCCGGTCTCTGGTGCTCATACTTCACCTGCTGACAGTTGAGGCACCGAGCTACAAATCCAACTATATCTTTCTTCATCTGCCTCCACCAGTAGTGCTGGCTCAAATCCTAATACATCTTTGCGGCACCCAGATGAATGGAATACCGCAAGCTATGGGCCTCCTCTAGAATCAACTCCCGAAGCCCATCAACATTGGGTACACAAATCCGACCCTGCATCCTCAATACCCCATCATCACCAATAGTCACATCTCTGGCATCACCATGCTGAACCTTGTCCTTGAGGACAAGCAAATGAGGGTCATCAAACTGACGCTCCCTGATATGATCAAATAAGGAAGACCAGGAAACCACGCAAGCTAGAACCCGACTGGGTTCCGAAAGATCCATTCTCATAAATTGGTTGGATAAGGCCTGAACATCCATCGCCATAGGCCTCTCCGATGCTGGTAAATAAGCCAAACTCCCCAAACTCTCTGCCCGACGACTCAAAGCATCGGCCACCACATTGACCTTTCCTGGGTGATACAAAATAGTGATATCATAGTCCTTCAGCAACTTTAACCATCTCCTCTGATGCAAATTTAGATCCTTTTGCATGAACACGTGCTGCAAATAAATAATGGTGCCAGATCTTCAGGGTGTGAACAATGGCGGCTAACTCAAGGTCATGGACAGGATAATTCTTCGTATGTATCTTCAACTGTCTGGACGCATAAGCAATCACCCTACTGTCCTGCAACAGCACCGCTCCGAGGAAATTCTCGAGGCATCACAATAAACCGTATAAGACCCCGAACTTGTAGGTAGTATCAAAATTGGGGCTGTAGTCAAAGCTGTCTTGAGCTTCTCAAAGCTCGCCTCACACTCCTCCGTCCACTGGAATGGAGCACCCTTCTGGATCAACCTGGTCATAGGGGCTGCAATCGATGAAAACCCCTCAACAAAACGACGGTAGTAACCCGCCAAGCCAAGGAAATTGCGGATCTCTGTAGCTGAGGATGGTCTGGGCCAACTCTGCACGGCCTCTATTTTCTTCAGATCCACCTGAATACCCTCACTCGATACCACGTGGCCTAGGAATGCCATAGAATCCAACCAAAACTCACATTTCGAGAACTTAGCATAGAATTTCTTCTCTCTCAGAGTCTGAAGCACAGTCTTCAGGTGTTGCTCATAATCTTCCCGACTCTGGGAATACACCAGAATATCATCAATAAAGACAATGACGAACGAGTCAAGATACGGCCGGAACACACTGTGTATCAAATGCATAAAGGTTGTTGGGGCATTGGTCAGCCCAAATGACATAACAAGGAACTCATAATGACCATACCAAGTCCTGAAAGCAGTCTTCGGGATATCTGGCTCCCGAATCTTCAACTGATGGTAACCTAAGCGCAAGTCAATTTTAGAAAACACCCGTGCACCCTGAAGCTAGTCAAACAGATCATCAATACAAGGCAAATGATAACCTTTCTTAACTGTAACTTTGTTCAACTGGCGATAATCAATACACATACGCATAGAACCATCCTTTTTCTTTACAAACAAGATAGGAGCACCCCAAGGTGATACAGTAGGCTGAATAAAACCTTTATCAAACAACTCCTGTAACTGATACTTCAACTCTTTCAACTCAGGAGGAGCCATACGGTATGGAGGAATAGAAATGGGCTGAGTGCCCAGCAACAGATCAATGCCAAAATCAATATCTCTATAAGGCGGCATGCCCGGAAGATCAGCTGGAAACACATTGGGAAAATCCCGTACTACTGGAACTAAATCAACTGAAGGGGTATCAATACTGACATCCCTCACATAAGCTAAATACGCGTCATACACCTTCTCAACCATACACTGAGCTTTAAGAAAAGAAATAACTCTACTGGGAGTGTGATCTAAAGTACCCCTCCACTTAACACGTGGTACACCTAGCATGGCCAGCGTCACGGTTTTGGCGTGATAATCAAGGATAGCATAATGGGGCGACAACCAGTCCATGCCCAAGATAATGTCAAAATCTACCATGTTGAGCAACAATAAATCGACTCTGGTCTCAAAACCACTAAGAGCAACCAAACATGACCGATAAATGCAGTCCACAACAAGAGAATCTCCCACAGGAGTAGAAACATAGATAGGGGAACTCAAAGAATCCCGAGGTACACCCAAATGCGGAGCAAAATAAGAAGATACATAAGAGTAAGTGGATCCTGGATTGAATAGAACCGATGCATCTTTGTGACAAACCAATATAATACTTGTGATGATAGAATTGGAGGCAACAATCTCGGTACGGGAAGGAAAGGCATAGTATCTGGCATGGCCTCCCCTTCTAGGACGACCTCTACCTCCCCGACCTCCACCTCTAGCTGGATGAGCAGGTGGGGTAGAACTTGGAGCTGTAACCATGGCCTGAGAACTTTGTGGGGCATGGTGTGGCTGAGAAGTCTGTAGAGGTGCACCCCTCCGGGCAATACCTCACCATATGGCGTGTGTCACCACACTCAAAACAAGCTTTGGGAGGACGTGGTGGCTGTGACTAGCTTGGGCCAGGTCTGTTGGACTGACCTCTGAAAGCACCCCGCACAGGAGGCACGCTAGATACCGAAGGTGCATAATAAGGCTCCTGAGGTCTAGGAGGTGCTAGAATACCACTAGCTATTGGAAGAGTTGAATGAACAGGGCAACTCATATAACCCCTACCATGACGACCTGCCGCTAGGGCACGGGCACCAGAGAAATGGCTTGACTCTCGAGACCTCTTGGCCTCCCTCTCCTCTATCTCCCTAGCATGCATACCCTCAATCCTCCTAGCAATTCTCACCACCTACTGATAAGAAATATCTATCTCCAACTCACGAACCATGCTAGACCTGATGCTGGGAATAAAACCCTCAGTAAACCGGTGAACCCTCTCGCGAATAGTAGAAACCAAGGCCGGTGCATGCCTAGCCAAACTAGTGTAATGGACAACATACTCTGAGACAATCATAGCACCCTAGTGCAAATGCTCAAACTCTGCGCGCCATGCATCCCTAAGGCTATGAGGAACGTACTCTCTTAGGAATAGATCTGAAAACTAAGTCCAAGTCAGTGATGCAGCCTTATCCAGACTGTCTAACTCATAGGTGTGCCACCACTTATAGGCGGCTCCTCAAAGCTGGAAAGTAGTGAAGGAAACCCCGCTCGATCCTGATATACCTATGGTATGGAGAATTCAGTAACACTCATCTAGAAACCCCAGAGCATCATCCGATTCTAGACCACTGAATACAGGAGGCTTATACTTCTTGAGCCTCTCAAGCCTCAGCTGCTCATCCTCGGAAACCACTGCCTATCCTCGGGCTGATTTCAGACTGCAAGCTGTATAGGAATAATCTCAGGGACCTACTCAACATGAACTCGCTGCTCAGGAGTGTGGGCGGCAGGAGTCTGTGCCCCTCCCCTAGCCTGAGACGTAGCTTCAGCAAGGGGAAGCAACCCTGCCTGAGCCAAAGTGGTGTACATGCTCATGAACTGCGCCAGAGTCTCCTGAAGTGCTGGAGTAGTAGTAGCAGCAGACGTATCAGGTGCCTGGACTCCAACTAGAACTGGTGGTGGTACCTCGGCAGCAGCTCGCGCATGTGCTCTGGCTGCACCACATGCGCGTCATCGGCCTCTTCCACGGCCCGGCCTCTGACGGCTACAGTAGGGGGTGCAGGTGCCTAATCATCTCGGGTAGTGCATGTCCTCACCATCTGTGAGAGAATGGAAGACAAAAGTTTAGAACTGTGATGTCAAAATATCACACGACAAGGAAATCAAATAAAGTGGAATTTTCCTAACGCTTACATAGCCTCTCGTAGATAAGTACAAACGTCTTCGTACCGATCAACGAGACTCTAATAAAACAGCTTGTGATCCATGACTCCTATGAATCTAGAGCTCTGATACCAACTTGTCACAACCTCGGTTCGCCCTCTGTGAACCATCATGACGACACCTAGTCTCAATGACTAGGTAAGCCTAAAATGCGGAAGATAAACCAATTTGTGAAAGAATACAATTTAAAACAGAAATAATGTAATAAAATAGCGTTTTAAAAGTGCCGCTCGGCATACAAAATATAACTCTCAAATCCAATATATATATATATATATATCTCCCAAAACCCGGAAACCCATGAATCACAAGCTAATGATATTACATAGTGCTCTAACTCCAGAATAGTCTAAAACAAGTAAATACAGAAGGGCTATAACTACAAGAGAGAATAGAGAGAGACTCTTTGGTCTAAGGACGCAGGAGATATACCTTAAAGTCTCTGAAGGGTCTCCTCGCCTCAAGGATGGTAAGTCTGAGTCAAGGTACCTGGATCTGCACATGAAAAATATGCGCAAAAAGGGCATGAGTACACCATAGCGGTACTCAGTAAGTGCCAAGCCTAACCTCGGTCGGGTAGTCACGAGGAAGGTCAGGGACCTACTGAGGTTAAAGAAAATATAAAGTTCAATAGTGTAAAACAGAACAATATAAATAAGCACAGCAATAAAAGTAATACAAGATACAAAGGGCAACAACAACTATTACAGAGACAAGGTAAACACAGAAAGAAATACGGTTCAGCACCAAAATAACAATTGGGGATCTCCCAGGATACCGTCCTGTAGTCCCAAATATACATATCCAATGGATTTCCCAGAATACCGTCCCGCAGTCCAACTCATAGTGCGCGGGGATCTACTGGAATCCCGTTCCGTAGTCCCAAATGTAGATATCCAGTACTGGGGGAACCTATCGGGTGCATTCCCGTAGTTCCATATAACTGTGCAGGGGTATCTACCAGAATCCCACATCTGTAGTCCTAAAATAAACAGACAAGGGGGAGCTATCAGAATCCCACATCCGTAGTCCCAATGTAAATACACAGCAGCAACAGGAAAATATTCAGAAATGACAAATTTTATATTAAGGCAAACAAGTAATTCTATCCTAGCATGCTGCACAGAATTCAGGTAAGGCAGTTTGAGCAAGTAAAGAAATTAAGTCACTTAGACATGCTTTTCTAAGCTAACAACAGGCTTAATAATGCAAGTAATGAAAACATGAAAGGAAACATACTAGTAATTACTTAATGAAAACCGGATTTCCAACAATTAGCACAAGTATGCACTCGTCACCTCACATACAAGGCATTTCAATTACCAAATATACCAAATCCTAAGGGGAAGGTCCCCTACACAAGGTTAGGCAAGCCACTTACCTCGAACCAGCTCAATAATCAACCCGAGACCACGTTCTTGCCATGAGTACTCGACTCCAAATGACCCAAATCTATTCAATTCAATTGCATAATGTAAATAATACTTCAAGTAACTAATTCTACAAGGAAATTCTAAGCTAATACGCGAAATTACGTAAAATGATCAAAACGCCCCTCGGGCCCACGTCTCGAAATCGGGTAAAATTTATATTTTTAGAATCCTCATACTCTCACGAGTTCATGCATACCAAAATTATCCAAATCTAAGGTAAATTTCCCAATCAAAAGTCGAATTCTAGGTCTAAGAACTTTCTTCCAACTTTTCCCCAATTTTCATCTCCAATCCGAAATTAAATGATGAAACTAACTATAGATTGATGGAATATAACTAGAAAGGGTTAAAGAATTGTTACCCAATGACCTCCTCTTTAATTTCCTCTCAAAATTGCCCTCTCCCGAGCTCCAAATCGAATTTCTAACTTTTGAAACTAAACCCTTGAAATTTCCTATTTATGCCTAGCTGTTACCGCATCTATGGTCCTGGGATCGCTACTGCGGTCCCGCTTTAGCAGAGCAAGGGTTGGAATCTGTGACTTCTCACTTAAAGCCAGCTTCCGCATCTGCGATACCCCGTCCGCAGATGTGGTACCGCTCCTGCGGAGAACCTACTGCTTCTGCGGCTCCCGCTTGACCTCTCCCATTCCGCTTCTGCAACCACAAAGCCGCTTTTACGGCGCCGCACCTGCGTGACCCCGTCCGCAGATGCGGTATCGCTTCTGTAGAGAACCTACCGCTTCTGCAGAGAACCTTCCGCTTCTGCAGCTTCTGCTTGACCTCTCCTATTTGGCTTCTACGACCATAGAGCTTCTTCTGCGGCGCCGCACCTGCGGGACCCAAACCACAGGTGCGGTTATGACAGAAAACCAGCTGAAGCTGCAACTTCAAAAATCCAAAATTCTTTCTTCAACCATCCGAAATCATCCCGAGGCCCCCGGGACCTCAACCAAACCTACCAACATATCCCACAACTTCATACAAACTTGTTCCAACCTTCGAAATGCTCAAAACAACATCAAAACACCTATTTTTCATCGGATTCAAGCCTAAGAATCAGAAAAACTCTAAAAATACGCATTCGATCAAAACGTCTATCAAACCTCATCCGAATGACCTAAAGGTTTTCACACATGTCATATTCAACACTACGAAGCTACTCCAACTTCCGGAATTCCATTCCAACCTTCGGATCAAAATCTCACTATCGAACTGGTGATAAGTAGGGATTTTAACGAGTTTCATGCTCCTTCTTGCCTATGTTTTGATTATAAATTGTTACAAAATAGTCTCAAAAGGCTCATAAATTGTACTTGATTGCATGTTTGATCGACAAAGTGACGAAATGTCAAAGATGGGCTCAAAAGGAGTAAAATCTACTCAAGTATCAAAGGCACAGTAAACTGAGGGCAAACAAGCCTAGTGCGGACCACACAAAGTCGAATGCGGCCACACTAGGTGATTTAGAGAGAAGAAAAAAACAAGCTTCAGGCAACGCGGTTGCGGTACACATTTCGCGGTCCGCGGTAAAGGTTTCGCGGCCGCGCTACCTTTTTGTGTGGTCCGCGGAAGGAGGTTCAGAGAGTTGGCAAAAATGGGCTTCAGGTAACGCGGCCGCGGTACACATTTCGCAGTCCGCGGTGAAGGCTCCGCGGCCGTGCTACCTTTTTGTGCGGTCCGCGGAAGAGATATTCAGAGAGATGGGAAATACCAATACGGTCCACGGTCATAGATGTGCTGACCGCGACAACTGCCTCCGCGGCCGCGGTCCATTCTACGCGGTCCACGGAGCCCAAGTTTAGAGAGCCCAAAATTGAAGTCCAAGAGCTTAGTGCATCCGCGGTCCATTTTATGCGGCCCGCACTGACCCCGCATGGGTATTTTTGTCCAATTTTTCTAGCCTAGTATAAATAGAATGTTTTACCATTTTTTAGGTCATCAGATATATCAAAGCTGAGCTGTGCTCGTGGGAACCTCATTTGTAGCCATTTTTGGCATCTTAGCTTCAAATTAACGATAGATTCTCTGTATTTACATTAGCATTTAATTAATATGCCTTGTTCTTCATCTATTTCTTTATTTTCTTCTTCAAGCATGAGTAGCTAAACCCATTAGCTAGGATTGTGGCTCAACCCTAGTGTGGGTAATTGATGGGTGTTGCCATCTATTGTTAGATTGACTATGGGTGTTTGTTATTTGGGTCAATTTTATGGTTTAATCTATGAATTGGTGGTTGCAAACACTGGTTTGTGCTAAGTTGACTTGGCTCTTCTTGAGAAAGAGAGCCTAAGTCTCTAAAATTGACCCAACAAGAATTGAGATGGGCTCAAGAGAATTGATAGTCCCAGTTAACGGGTTAAACCTCAAGAGAGTAATCACCCTACTTGAACCCTAGTTGCTTGATCTAATTTGCCTACCCATTTGGTCTCAAGAGAGTCAATTGGGAAAAATCACTCTCTTTACCGAGAGGTGTGAGAGTGGGTAAATTGTGCAACGGTTATAGCATAAGCCTTAATTATGTCAATCGAACTTTAATAACTTCTACCCATCAATTAGCCACCTAGGTAATGTCACGACCCTAGTGCCATTCTTCCCATTAGATACAACTTAACAATTATCTCATAGCATAATCTAGTTTCAATTAATAGCTTGGTAATAGTAGTTTATAATCTAAAAACCAAAAAATGTATGGAAGTGACATTTGGAACAAATACACACTTCTAGTCTAGATAGATACTCAACTCCATTCCTAACTCCCTGTGGAAATCGATCCCGACCCTCATATCGGGTAAAAGCTATTGCGACCCTCTCTTCCTACTTTTTAGTAGTGTGGAGTTTGAAGCGATCACTTTTTGGCGTCGTTGCCGGGGAGCTAACGGTGTTGGCTATCTATTTAGTTAGTTTTGAGTTTTGTTCTTCTTTCCTTCTTTGTTACTTACTTGTTTGTGATATTACTCAGGTACCAACATGGCTTTAAACAACGCAAATGACCCTCTTGGAAATGTGATAGCAAGGGAGGAGGTAGAAGATCTTGAGCAAGATGAGGTGCCTCTTGCACCTCAAGGACAACGGAGAGGCCGAAATGCCAATGCAAATGCTAATCCAAATGATAATATTCCAGACCCTCCTCCGCCACCTCCAAGAGCGGCTCCCAGAGTATTACCGAACCAGGGCTACGCAAGTGCTATTGTTCCGCCCCTAATCCAGGCGGACAACTTTCAGATAACCAATGTGATGTTGACCTTACTTGAGCAGCGTGGGTACTTTACGAACGCTGCAAATCAAAATGCCTACAAACATATCAAGGGGTTCGTAGATACATGCTGGGGGAGTAAACAGATGAATGTGTCCGAGGATGTGTTGAGATTGAGACTTTTCCCGTTCTCACTTCAGGAAAAGGCATTGCATTGGCTCGAAAGACTCCCCAACCATTCCATCACAACTTGGGATGAGTTGGTGGATAAGTTTATTGCCAAATTCTTCTCTCCTAGTCATATGGCGGCACTTCGAGATGAAATATTATCCTTCAAGCAAGAGCCAACAGAACCTTTGCATGAGATTTGGGAGCGATATAGAACGATGGTGAAGGAGTTCCCAAATAATGATATGACCGAGGCCATGATCCAACAAACCTTCTACCGAGGCATAAATACTACAAATCAATGCATTGTTAACCAATTGGCCGAGGGCAATTTTATGAAACTTTCATATGAGGAGGCATGTGATGTACTTGATGAAATGGCGGACGCATCTTCAGCATGGCAGAATAGAGCAAATATGCCTTAAGGTGACCCTACGGTTATCCATTTGCATAAGGAATTACATGATCACAGGCAAGTGATAGCTGATCTTACCACCATGATGAACCAATTGGCTAAGGAACATTTGCAACAAGTTCAGAATTCTCGCCAAGTGAATGTCATGGAGGGTGTTAGTATGCTTGTCAACAAGAGAAGGCAAATGAGGCAATAAAATCAAGGAAATTCTGAGCAATTTGTTGATGAATATGATGGGTGTCAAAATGATGGTTATGATGACCAAAGTGAAGAGGTACAATATGTCAACAACTATCAAGGCAATAGAGGCAACTCTTCAAATCAACAATGGCGACCCCAAGGAAATTGGGGCAATCAACAACAAAGTGGTGGCAATTGGAATAACAACCAAAACAACAATTGGGGTAATCAGAATAACAACCAAGGCAACTGGAATGGAAATAACAACAACTGGGGCAGCAGCAACAATCAAGGCGGGTGGAACAACAATGGAAACCAAGGCAACAGGGGGCAAGGCTTTCAAAGGCCCCCAATGTACCAACAACCGAACAATCCACACCCTTTCTCTTCTCAGGGTCCTATTTCTTCTGGTAATGATATTGGTAGAATTGAAATGATGTTCGAGCAGATGATGAAGAGGAATGCGGATTCCGATGCACAGTTGGCTTCTCACAACACCTCTATCCGAAACTTGGAGGTGCAATTAGGCCAAATCTCTCAGTTATTGAATACTCGCCCGAAGGGTGCTCTACCAAGTGATACGGTAGTGAACCCGAAGGGTGGAAATAACAATCATGTGATGGCGGTTACAACAAGAAGTGGGAGAGGCGGTGATGTGAATGCCTCAAAGCAAAAGCAAGTTGTGGATGAAGATGTTGAGTTGCGGGATGTTGATGTACCTTTGATTGTTGAAGATGTGGTTGAAGAGAATGTGAACAATGATGTAAGGATTCATATTGGTGAGGCCAAGGTAGAAACCCATGATGCCGTGAACCCATCTAGGGAACACGTGATTGACATGCCTAAGCCGGTGGTGCCAAAAGCCAAGGTTCCTCTGCCAAGGCCACTTCCACCTTATCCTCAAAGGTTCGCAAGCAGAAGATTGATAATCAGTTTAAAAAGTTCATTGACATGATGAAGAGCTTATCTATTAATGTGCCTCTGGTGGAGGCACTTGAACAAATGTCGGGCTATGCAAAATTCATGAAAGATTTGGTTACAAAGAAGCATTCTATGGACTGTGAAAACTATAAAAATGACTCACCAAGTTAGTGCTATAGTGCATTCAATGGCCCTGAAGCTTGAAGATCCCGGTGCTTTCACCATTCCTTGCACCATTGGGAGTGCGGATTTTGCTAAAGCTCTTTGTGACTTGGGAGCTAGTATCAATTTGATGCCCTACTCGGTTTTCAAAACTTTGGGTATTGGGCAACCTAGGCCAACTTCAATGAGACTTCAAATGGCGGATCGATCGATGAAGCGGCCTTTGGGCATTATTGATGATGTGCTTGTCCGGGCGGACAAATTCATATTGCCGGCCGACTTTGTGATTTTGGATTGTGAGGTGGACTATGAGGTTCCTATTATATTGGGCAGGCTTTTCCTTGCAACGGGGAAGGCATTGGTTGATGTTGAAGTGGGTGAGCTCACTTTCCGAGTGGGAGACAAAAAGGTCATTTTCCACATTTGCAAATCTATGAAGCAGCCCAATAGCACCAAGGTGTGCTCATTTATAGACCTTGTCACAACAGTGATTGTGGATAATACCGGTGCTATGATCAACGTGGAAGATCCGCTTGAACCAGTGCTCTTGAACATGGATGTCAATGATGATGCTAGTAGAGTGGAAAGTGTCAATGCCTACATGGGATGGGCTCTTATTCCTATGAGCCGAGGAAGCTATCTTTGGATCTTGAAAACCAGAAAACTCCACCAACAAAGCCATCCATTGAGGAGCCACCGGTGTTGGAGTTGAAGCCACTTCCTCCATACCTCATGTATGAATTCTTGGGTTCAAATTCTACTTTACCAGTTATTCTTTCTTCTTGCCTTACTAACATGCAGGTTGAGGTCACTTTGGCGGTTCTTCAAAAGCGAAAAAGGGCAATTGGATGGACTCTAGCTGACATTCGAGGAATAAGCTCTGCATTTTGCATGCACAAAATCATCTTGGAGGAGGATGCAAAGCCTTCCTTGGAGCATCAAAGAAGATTAAATGAGGCGATGCAAGAAGTGGTGAAGAAAAAGGTTATCAAGTGGTTGGACGCCGGTGTGGTTTATCCTATTTCTGACAGTTCTTGGACTTCTCCGGTGCAATATGTGTCGAAGAAGGGTTATATGACTATGGTGACCAATGACAACAATGAAATCATTCCTACTCGCATAATCACCGAGTGGAGAGTATGTATGGACTACCGGAAGCTAAACAAGGTGACCCGAAAAGATCATTTCCCATTGCCATTCCTTGACCAAATGCTAGATCGTCTTGCGGGGCGTGCTTTCTATTGCTTCTTGGATGGTTACTCAGGTTACAATCAAATTTTAATTGCCCTGGAGGACCAAGAGAAGACAACTTTTACATGTCCCTATGGCACATTCGCCTTTTCTCGAATGCCATTCGAATTGTGTAATGCTCCAGCAACCTTCCAACGTTGTATGATGGCTATTTTCACCGACATGGTGGAGGATATCTTGGAGGTTTTCATGGATGATTTCAGTGTGGTTGGGGATTCTTTTGATGAGTGTCTGAAAAATTTGGATAGAGTATTGGCCCGGTGTGAAGACACAAACCTCATACTCAATTGGGAAAAATGTCATTTCATGGTTGAAGAGGGTATAGTGTTGGGTCACAAAATCTCGAAGCGAGGAATTAAGGTTGACAAAGCCAAGATAGAGGTAATTTCAAGGCTTCCTCCCCCTATTTCTGTAAAAGGGGTGAGAAGTTTTCTGGGGCACGTGGGTTTTTACCGGAGGTTCATAAAGGATTTTTCTAAAGTGGTACACCCTTTGTGCAAGTTGCTAGAGAAAGATGCAAAGTACTTGTTCAACGAGAGTTGTATGCAAGCATTCGATCTTCTTAAGCTCAAGTTGAATTCTACCCCCATCATTACCGCACCAAATGGGAGCTTTCTTTTCGAGCTCATGTGTGATGCTAGTGACGTTGCGGTTGGGACTGTTTTGGGCCAAAGAATCAATAAGATATTTCATCTGGTGTACTACGCAAGCAAGACCATGAATGAGGCTCAAAGGAACTATACAGTCATCGAGAAAGAGTTGTTGGCTATTGTGTTTGCTATGGAAAAGTTTCGACCTTACCTTATGGGGGCCAAAGTTATAGTGCACACCGACCATGCCACCCTTAGGTATTTGATGACCAAGAAACACTCCAAGGTGAGATTGATGAGATGGGTGTTACTTCTTCAAGAGTTTGATCTAGAAATTATTGACCGGAAGGGTAGCGAGAATCAAGTGGCGGACCACTTGTCCTATTTGGAGGAGGAGGGGAGGCCTTGTGACGGCCTTGAGATCAATGATTCATTTCCCGACGAACAACTCCTTGCGGTGTCAATGAAGGATATGCCATGGTTTGCCAATGTTTCCAATTACCTTGTGACCGGAATAATCCCGTATGAGCTCTCTTCTAACCAAAGGAAGAAGCTCAAGCGGGATAGTTTGGATTTCTATTGGGATGAGCTATACTTGTTCAAGATTTACACGGATGGTGTGATTCGTAGATGTGTCCCGGAGGAAGAACAATTGAGTATCTTAGAGGCTTGCCATTTTTCACCCTATGGTGGCCATCACGGGGGGGTGAGGACCGCCTCGAAAGTTCTTAGTTGTGGATTCTATTAGTCCACCTTGTTCAAAGATGCAGGCGATTTGGTGAAGAGATGTGATGAGTGCCAAAGAGCGGGCATAATTTCAAAAAGGGATGAGATGCCTCTCAATACAATTCTTGAAGTGGATATCTTTGATGTTTGGGGCATCGATTTCATGGGTCCATTTGTTAGCTCTTGTGGGAATACTTACATTATCGTGGCGGTTGATTATGTCTCAAAATGTGTTGAAGTCGTGGCTTTGCCTAATAATGAAGCCTGGAGTGTTGTTGCATTTCTTAAAAAGAGCATCTTCACAAGGTTTGGCACTCCTCGTGCGATTATTAGTGATGGGGGGTCTCAATTTTGCAACAAGGCTTTCGACACGTTGCTTTCCAAGTATGGTGTCAATCATAAGGTTTCTACCCCCTATCATCCTCAAGCTAGTGGTCAAGTGGAAGTCTCCAACAGAGAAATTAAGAGCATCTTGTCAAAAACTGTCAATGCTAATAGGACCGATTGGTCGAAAAAGTTGGATGACGCTCTATGGGCTTATCGGACGGCTTACAAAACTCCGATTGGTATGTCTCCATATCGGTTGGTGTTTGGAAAAGCTTGTCATCTTCCGGTTGAGTTAGAGCACAAGGCCATGTGGGCTTTGAGGAAGTTGAATATGGAATGGGATGTTGCTGCAAATCTTCGTGTTGAACAACTCAATGAGCTTGATGAGTTTAGATTCCATGCCTACTCAAGTTCATCCTTGTATAAGGACAAAATGAAGTACATTCATGACAAATATGCTCGGGGTAAGGAGTTCAAGGTTGGAGATATGGTTCTCTTGTTCAATTCCCGATTACGTCTGTTTTCGGGTAAGCTCAAATCAAAGTGGAGTGGGCCATTCGAAGTTGTGTTCGTGACCCCATTTGGTGCTCTTGATCTAAGGAAAAAAATGGTGAAGTTTTCAGAGTTAATGGGCACCGGGTCAAGCATTATCTTGGAAAAATTGATGACAGCAATGTGGTGGGACTTCTTCTTCTAAAGTGATGTGATGGTAACATGCATCGTGCCGCGACGTTAAATCAGGCGCTTCTTGGGAGGCAACCCATGTCTTTTTCTTCTTGTTTTCTCTGATTTTCTTTGTAGTTTAGGATTGATTTTTGAGCTAATTGTTTGTGAGATGTTGCAGGGATTGAGTTGATGCAGTGCAAAACATTTTGGAAAAATTGAACAGTCTCTAAAGTTTGCCAGTGCGGCCGCATTGCACTTTGTGTGGTCCGCACTGGTGAAGGCCAAGTGAGGTACTCTCTGAAGTTTGCCATCGCGGCTACATTCCATTTAGTGCGGTCCGCGGTGGACCTCCACGGTCGCGGTCTGGTTTTGTGCGGACCGCGGAGGTTTCCTACTCAAGATTCTTCTGAATAAACCCAGCATGGTCCGCCACCTTCTGCATTTTCATAGGCTGAAAGATCGCCAAATTGTCCAAAGGCATCATTGTTCGGAGGCACCATTTTCATAGCCCGAGAACGCCATGCCATGGCCTGAGGACCCCATTTTATCTTTTGCATATTATTATTCAAAGTCATCATGGTTCGGAGGCATCATCCTCATATCCCAAGAAGATCATTTCATAGCCTGCGAATCCTTTATCATATGCTTCATGGCCAGGACATCATGGTCTGAAGACGTCATCCTAACCATCTAAAGACAGCATTCACGGTCCAACGGAAACTTGCATCACGTTTAAATTTATGCACAATATATATATGCTGGTATTGTTCATTCGTAGGTACACCATCTAGCAACGGCCATCTCAGCAGGAGCGATCCCGCTCCAGTTCCCGCAGCCTATCAGACTCTGACCGTTCTTTCTCAACCTGAACATCACGTCCGCTTTTCCAAAATCTCCATCGGCATACTCCGCCGATGGATCCCGAACTACATATAGCCTAATTCCGGTAATACCAGGGATATATAGGCAGCTCCAAAACTAGAGCTCGGAAAACTCTTCAAAATCATTTCATTCGGTCAAAATTGGCCATCATATCTTTACCCGACAACTCTTTCATCCTTCCCGAGTAAAGAGGGGCAGCTATTGATACCCAATTTTTTGCTATGTATTTTTATATACAAAATGCTTTCAAAATAGCATATACATACATATATAAGCATGCCCAAGAGTTTTGGTATTTTTTCCTAATTTTAAGATTTTAAAATCAATTTATTGTCTATTTTGTAGGAGTACAAAATCCAATAATTACTCCCAAGATTATCAATTTTGGTGAATAATTTATTTTATTCCCATATTTATACTAAAATATAGTTAAGGTAATTTTTGTATATTTTTACAAATTTATTTGGTATTTAAAAGACTAAATTGCATATTATTGCAATTATAGCCTACTTTAAGATTAATAGCATTTTATAATTGTAAAATTGGGTCCAGTATTTTTAAATCAATATTTATATACTATTAAGTGTTTTAGTACTTTTCATTTTCTTTTAAAAATCATCTTCACTATTTTTATAAAATAAAAAGGGAAATTGGCTATTTAATATTTAGCCCCATTTTTATTTCAATAACAGCCCCATTACATTTCTATTATAGCCCTTAATTTGACTCAATTAAACCAGCCCAATTCCATTTGGACTCAAACCGCGACCGAATTCCAAATGACCCGCCCGGTTCCTACTATTGATCCAGGTCGTTGATCATTTTGATCAACGGCCATAAACCACCCTTACCTTTTTTTAACCCCAAACGATTACCCTAATCCCTTATTTCCCATCTCTCAGCTGCCTTTGAAACCTCTCGTCTCTCAAACTCTCTGAAACCCTAGCCTCCTTCTACCCCTCTTCAACCACCACTCCACCAGAATCCATGGCTTCTCAGGCCATGGATGGTTTGTACTCACTCCCCTCCATCTGTAAATCATGGTTGTTCGAAGCTTCGAGACCTGACCTCGAAGGTTCTCCTTCAGATCCTTCTTAGTCAAACAATCATAGGTTTAATAATAATCAACTTCATTCTAGATACCATGCATATAGGGCTCTTGCACTTACATAATCGTTTTTAAAATCAATAATGCTTAGAAATCATGCCTATACGAGCAGCCGTCTGAATCTGATTTGTCTATTTTATCTATAAGTCTAAAATCAGTAGTAATGTTTGTTTAATATCTGCAAAATTTCATTGGTTCTAAAATCAGTAAACCTACTTTAAAATCAATATACTTCCACCTAGGCAAGTAGTAGGTAATTGTTTAACCATGTCAGTTTTAATAAACTGCAACCAGACAAGGCCTAATTCGGACTCCTCATCTGAGAAATATGTGATGAAGCAGCGTGTCCTAATGCTTTAAGTTTAATTCAGACTATAACCAGTATTTGAAGTCATGCTAAATAATTTGCTCCTTTAAGTGATGAGGACTGTTTAAGCCCTTAAACTGCTATTTGTTTCCCCCTACTTGCTTATGTGTTTTGTTCGTCACTTTAGAATTTTGTCCTTTTAAAACTCTGAAAAACCCCAACCTCCCTCCCTTTAGGACTAGTAGTCTCAAATGCCTCCGGGACTGATAGGATTGGGACGGGTAATAGCATGCAATAAGTAACGACACTATTTCACGTTTAGTACCTTAACGGGGTAGGAAAGGGTAGATATGGACATGATGACCGGTGCGCTAATACCACGTGCGACCCCTCGTCTGAGGAGTGATTGCCGGGTATTGCATTGATGTGATCCATATTGTTTGTAAACCTAGGACCCCTTCCCCTTTACTTGTTATCCCTTTTTTAACTGTCCAGACTATTTGCTTAAGATTTCTGTTTTCTTTATCTTTCTTCAAACTTTCAATTCCCTTGCAACATTATGTGTAAATCCCCTTCTATTTGAGACCTTTATTTGCTTACTTGTTAGTTAAAGTCACAATTGTAACATGGCCGGGAACCACACTAGTGGATCTTGGGGGTGCCTAACACCTTCCCCTCGAGATAATTTCTAGCCCTTACCCGAACTCTGGTTTTCCAGCTCGAACTCTTCTTTAGTGTCCTAATGCACTTTAATCATCAAGTGGAGACTCTTCAACCCAAAAAACCCAATTCCCAAGAGGGAACGAGTTGTCCTCCCAAATGTCATGAACCCAATTTTGCCTTAGAAAAAAGGGGCACGACAGCATGGCGACTCTGCTGGGGACTTCTTTAGGCTTTTACCATCTCATGTTACTTGTGACTTCACTGCTTCTTTATTACCTTTATTTAATGTCTTTACCTCTTTTCTTCTATGAAACTGACTTGGCTCTTTGTTTCTTTTCTTTAATGCTTTCTTTTACCCTTTTCCTTCAATGTCGTTGTAATTATGAGTAATTATTGTAATCATTACTTTATGAACGTGCAAATACGTGACAACTTGTTTTATTCTTGTAATTGCATATTGAACATCATATTCCACTCGTTCCAAACAAAATACCATAGCAATGCTTATAATGAGTGGTTGCGCCCTTCCAATATTATCACCCCCCTAAATTTGGTAAAGGCGTATTTGCGGTAAAACCAGTCGATCAGCGGTGCAGTTGACGGTTCTGTGTCTTTCCCTCTTGAGTTGTCCGCTCAAGGGTACCGGTCTAATACCCCATAGAAACCTTACTCTGTTCAATTGTGCATGCATCACTGTCAAACCTAGCCGAGTCAGTTATGTTGTCCGCATAATTACTTTTTAAGATAGCCTTGTCCAAAGTCCACAGGGTTCCCTTGGAACCCAAACGGAATTACCATGTTCTGTTCATTTATTTGGAGAACTAAATGCTTTATGCTAATTGTTGGTATTTAATAGTCGAGTCTGGTGGGGGTAAGGGCCTAACTCTTTTGTCTTATAGAAATATGAGGCACGAGGTCCCCAGTTTCAGTATGAGTAGCATGCCCCCACTCTTGCTAGACGGGTGGAGAAGTCTTCCATCAAATGACCAAATCAACGAGTGGAAAGAGAGGGCCGCCAAAGCTAGCAAAAAGTTGGAATATCTAGAGTACAGCCTACTAGAGTTGGAAGGGAAAGTGAGGAAGAGAGTCATCGACTGCCAGAACGCTGAAGGAAACGAATGAGAACACATGGCAAAGGCATTTCTACTGGTGAACCTACGCGAACTGGAGGATCTGATCAACGAGAGCATTCAACATGAGGAAGGTCCTTTAGGGACCAAGTAGATAGGAGTATATCTTTTCGCTTTATAAAATGTAATAAGGCCAATGGCCACTAATGATATTTTATTTAGTGTCGTTTTGGGATTCGTCTACTTTTACCAGTAAAATGAGGTATTTAGCATTCTAAGTTCTCCAAATCAATTTGTCGCTAGGCCTACCTCGGGCACAATGAGGCTCCCAAATTAGGACACGATTTACATTCTTGCACTATGTGTTTAAATATCGTAACATCTTTTCCTTATAATCCTCACTAACGTGGTTACCTTTTGTTTTATTCTTTGTTTTTGTTTTTATTATTCCCCTCCCCAAATGTTAGTTCGCACACTCTCATCATCATTTTACTTCACTAGGCCCTTCCATATAGGCCGTAAGCTGAGGAGCGCGCCTCAACAAGTGGACCATCAGAACCACCAGAGCTCGGAAAGCCTCGGGGTAGTAGGGCTGAACAAAGCATCATGCACTACCTTTTATTTTTTTACTAGTTGATTTTCCTTTCGCATTTTTGAATTTTCGCAATAAGATCTTCCAATGTTCAAAACAGTTATGAAGTTTATCAAAGCATTTCAGTTTCCTTACAAATCATACTCTTATTATTTTCTCTCATTACTTTACTTATACAGCATTACTATTACCTATCTTGATGAAGCAATGATTGTGACATACAACGAGACAACGCAACAAAGGGACATAGATTCAGAGGAAGATGATATACCGGAAGAGATTGTTAAAGAGGTTGAAACTTTTGAGAACAGACCTAAGTCAAACCTAGACGAGACCGAGATTGTTAACCTGGGAGATGCAAAAAATATCAAAGAAACTCGGATCAGCGTTCATTTGCCACCGTCAGAAAAGAAAGAATACACGGAATTTATAATGGAATATGAGGACATATTCGCCTGTTCTTATGATGACATGACTGGTCTCACTACATCTATTATAGCTCACAAACTGCCAACTGATCCGACATGTCCACCAGTAAAACAGAAGCTCAGGAAGTTCAAACCTGACATGAGTTTGAAAATCAAGGAAGAAGTCACCAAGCAAGTCAAAGCCAAGGTTCTCAGGGTAGTAGAGTATCCAACATGGTTAGCCAATATTGTGCCAGTGCCGAAGAAGGACGGGAAGATTAGAGTCTGTGTCAACTATCGGGATCTCAACCGGGCCAGTCCGAAAGACGACTTCCCCTTGCCGAACATACACATTCTAATTGACAACTGTGCCAAGCATGAACTGCAGTCATTCATTGATTGTTTTGTTGGGTATCATCAGATATGGATGGATGAGGAAGACGCGGAGAAAACGGCTTTCATTACGCCGTGGGGGATGTATTGTTACAAGATGATGCCGTTTGGGTTAAAGAATGTTGGGGCCACCTACATGAGGGCCATGACTACTCTTTCCATAACATGATACACAAAGAGATCGAGGTGTATGTAAACGACTTCATCATCAAATCCAAGAGAGCCACTTACCACATGGAAGATCTGAGGAAGTTCTTCAACAGACTAAGAAGGTACAACTTGAAGCTGAATCCTGTCAAGTGTGCATTCGGGGTTCCTGCCAGAAAACTACTTGGGTTCATTGTGAGTCGCCGAGGAATAGAACTGCATCCGTCAAAGGTCAAAGCCATCCAAGAATTGTCACTGCCAAAGAACAAGAAGGACGTAATGAGCTTCCTGGGAAGACTTAACTACATCAGCCGGTTCATAGCACAGTCTACTGTCATTTGTGAGCCAATCTTTAAGATGTTGAAGAAGGATGCCTCTACCAAATAGACTGATGATTGTCAGAAAGCCTTTGATAGAATCAAGGAATACCTGTCAACGCCGCTAGTTTTGGTCCCACCCGAGCCGAGTAGACCTTTATTACTCTACCTTGCAGTATTGGATGGAGCTTTCGGTTGTGTTCTGGGGCAACATGATGAAACGGGAAGAAAGGAGCAGGCCATCTATTATCTCAGCAAGAAGTTCACCCGGTACGAGGCTCCTCTATTGGAACACACCTATTGTGCTCTGACTTGGGGAGCTCAGAAGTTGAGGCACTATTTCTGTGCCTATACTACTTATCTCAAACCGGAAGAAAGGAGAAGGCCATCAAGAATGGATCCTTTGAAGTACATCTTTCAGAAGCCCATGCCCACTGGCAAGCTAGCCAAGTGTCAAATCCTGCTGAGTGAATTCGACATTGTTTACGTGACTCAGAGGGCAATCAAAGGACAAGCACTGGCGGATCATCTTGCTGAAAATTCCGTGGATGGAGAATACGAGCCTCTAAAGATGTATTTTCCTGATGAAGAGGTATCTTTCATAGGGGAAAATATTGCAGAATCCTATGATGGTTGGAGAATGTTTTTTGATGGAGTAGCAAACTTTAAGGGAGTTGGCATAGGAGCGGTCCTAGTATCAGAAACCGGCCAACATTATCCATGTCTGCCAAGCTCAGGTTCCCGTGCACCAACAACATGGCCGAGTATGAAGCCTGCATCTTAGGGCTCAAGATGGCCATTGACATGAACATTCAGGAATTGCTAGTGATCGGAGATTCAGACCTACTTATACATCAGGTCCGAGAAGAATGGGCAACCAAGAACTCCAAGATACTCCCTTATCTGCATCATATACAGGAGTTGAGGAAGAGGTTCACAAAGATAGAGTTCCAACATGTTCCCAGAGTTCAGAATGAGTTTGCCGATGCATTGGCTACCCTATCGTCCATGATACAGCACCCAGACAAGAATTTCATTGATCCTATTTCGGTAAAGATCTATGATCAGCCAGCTTATTGTGCTCATGTAAAAGAAAGAAGCAGATGGAAAACCTTGGTTTCATGATATCAAGGAATATTTGACGAAGGGAGAATATCCAGAACTCGCAAATCCTACTCAGAAGCACACACTTCGGAGATTATCTAACAACTTCTTTCATAGCGGAGGAATCCTGTATAGGAGGACTCCTGATTTGGGATTACTAAGGTGTGTCGACGCAAAGGAAGCATCCAGGTTATTGGAGGAAATTCATGCAGGGACCTGCGGTCCACATATGAACGGCTTTGTCTTAGCCAAGAAAAATATTTCGAGCTATTTAATTTTGGATGACTATGGAAACGGACTGCATCCAGTATGTCCGAAAATGCCATTGCTGTCAGATACATGCAGACATGATAAAGGTGCCTCCAAACAAGCTTACTACAACAACCTCGCCATGGTCGTTCGCCGCTTGGGGAATGGATGTTATCGGACCTATCGAGCCTGCCGCATCAAACGGGCACATGTTCATTCTAGTGGCAATTGATTATTTCACCAAATGGGTTGAAGCAGCATCGTACAAAGCAGTGACTAAGAAAGTGGTAGCAGATTTTGTCCGCGACTGTATTGTTTGTGGGTTCGGAATTTCGGAGTCAATCATCACTGATAATGGTTCCAATCTCAACAACGACCTGATGAAAGCCATGTGTGAAACTTTCAAGATCAAACACAAGAATTCTACAGCTTACAAACCTCAGATGAACGGAGCTGTAGAAGCCGCCAATAAGAATATCAAGAAGATACTAAGGAAGATGATAGAGAAACATAAGCAGTGGCATGAGAAGTTATCATTTGCTTAATTGGGATAC
This sequence comes from Nicotiana tabacum, assembly GCF_000715075.1. Classification (NCBI taxonomy): domain Eukaryota; kingdom Viridiplantae; phylum Streptophyta; class Magnoliopsida; order Solanales; family Solanaceae; genus Nicotiana; species Nicotiana tabacum. The sequence goes on from NC_134089.1 coordinate 61,772,408, forward strand.
CGCACCACAGTTCGCAAGTCAACCGGGGCAACTACCTATATGTTGGTTTATGGTACAGAAGCAGTCATTCCCGCCGAGGTAGAAATTCCCTCCTTGAGAATCATACAGGAAGCAGAACTTGACAATGCAGAATGGGTAAGGAGTTGCTACGAGCAGTTAGCTCTTATAGATGGGAAAAGAATGAATGCAGTTTGCCATGGTCAACTTTATCAGAACAGAATGTCTAGAGCCTTTAGCAAAAGAGTCAAGCTGAGACAGTTTACACCAGGGCAACTGGTGTTAGAGAAGATTTTCCCGCATCAAGATGAAGCCAAAGGGAAGTTCTCTCCCAACTGGCAGGGTCCATACATGGTTCACCGGGTTCTAACCGGAGGAGCCCTCATACTTGCAGAAATGGACGGTGAAGTTTGGCCGAAGCCGATCAATTCAGATGCAGTGAAGCGATACTATGTGTAACTCTTACGATTTCCTGTATAATGTATTTGAACTACGCCTGACCTGATTCCCGTTTAAGAGGGGATACGTAGGCAGCCCTATTGGTTCGGTCACAATTCAATAAAATTTTCATTTCCCCCCGCTATTGGAAACTGGGGCAGAATTTTGAGGAGGACCCTCAAAATTCCGAAGTTGATTTCAGCCATTTATCGCACGCAGCCGTCAGAAGCACCAGCCCAGTAAACTGGGGCAGAATTTTAAGGAGGACCCTCAAAATTCCGGAGCGAGAGAGGTTGCAATGTCTTGAACCGCGTCGGTTCATCTAAAGAAAACTATTTTAAATTATGTATTTATGTTACATTTTTTCTAAATCATGCATGTCTGGTATTAAAATTGCTTTGTTTAGCAATGCTATCTCACTAATACACAACGCCAAGCAGGACAAGCGAAGGTCATGGGGAAACGAACTAACCCCCCCCCCCTTTACAAAACTCACAATTTTTCCTTGGATGCAGGAACTCAAGTCGTAAAATCATCAGATATATCTATAAACTCATACTTCCCGAGAATACAACTCTCGGAATCATCACCTATTTACAGTTGCTATCCATACATGACATCCACAACAGCCACAATATAGCAATCAGCTATCAGCTATCATCTATCAGCTAAGCGATTTATTACTATTCACCTTTTATTTTTTGCATTGCATAAGGCTACCTTTCTGCCTTCCGAGGTTAAGATCTACCTCCATCTGCATTTCTCTACATTGCATAAGGCAACATTTCTGCCTTCCAAGGTTAAGCTCTGCCTCAATCTACATTTTCTGCATTGCATAAGGCTACCTTTCTGCCTGCCGAGACTAAGATTTGTCGCCATCTGCATTTTCTGCATTGCATAAGGCTACCTTTCTGCCTTCCGAGACTAAATTCCGTCTCCATCTTCATCTTCTGCATTGCATAAGGCTACCTTTCTGCCTTCCGAGCTTAAGCTCTGCCTCCATCTGCATTTTCTGTATTACATAAGGCTACCTTTCTGCCTTCCGAGACTAAGCTCTGTCTCCATCTGCATCTTCTGCATTGCATAAGACTACCTTTCTGCCTTCTGAGACTAAGCTATGTCTCCATCTGCATTTTCTGCATTGCATAAGGCTATTGCCTTCCGATGTTAAGCTCTACCTCCATCTGCATCTTCTACATTGCATAAGGCTACCTTTCTGCCTTCCGAGACTAAGCTCTGTCTCCATCTGCATTTCCTGCATTACATAAGACTACCTTTCTGCCTTCCGAGGTTAAGCTCTACCTCCATCTGCACCTCTTGCATTGCATAAGGCTACCTTTCTGCCTTCCGAGGTTAAGCTCTACCTCCATCTGTATGGCTGAAATATCGCCACCTTATTTCCCTTGCATGGCTGAAATATCGCCACTCTATTTCTCTTGCATGACTGAAATACCACCATCTTATTTCTCTTGCATGGCTGAAATACCGCCACCCTTTATTTACGTCTTGCATCGGTTGAAAGATTGCCACCTTCTGCATTTTCATGGGTTGAAAAATCGCCAAATTGTCCAAAGGCGTCATTGTTCGGAGGCATCATTTTCATAGCCCGAGAACGCCATGCCATGGCCTACGGACCCCATATTATCTTTTTCATATCATTATTCAAAGGCATCATGGTTCGGAGGCATCATGCTAATAGCCCAAGAACATCATTTCATAGCCTGCGAATCCTTTATCATACACTTCATGGCCCAGGACATCATGGTTTGAGGACGTCATCCTAACCGTCCAAAGACAGCATTCACGGTCCAACGGGAACTTGCATCACGTTTAAATTTATGCACAATATATATATATGTTGGTATTGTTCATTCGCAGGTACACCGGCTAGCAACGGTCGTCTCAGCAGGAGCGATCTCGCTCCAGTTCCCACAGCCTATCAGACTCTGACCATCCTTTCTCAACCTGAACATCGCGTCCGCTTTTCGAAAATCTCCATCGGCATACTCCGCCGATGGATCCCGAACTACATATGGCCTGATTCCTGTAATACCAGGGAAATGTAGGAGCTCAGAAACCAAAGCTCGGTCAAAACTCTTCAAAATCGTTTCATTCGGTCAAAATTGGCTATCATATCTTTACCCGACAACTCTTTAATCCTTCCCGGGTAAAGAGGGGCAGTTGTTGATACCCAATTTATTCCTATGTATTTTTATATACAAAATGCTTTCAAAATAGCATATACATACATATATAAGCATGCCCAAGAGTTTTGGTATTTTTCCTAATTTTTAAGATTTTAAAATTAATTTATTGTCTATTTTTAACAGTACAAAATCCAATAATTACTCCCAAGATTATCAATTTTGGTGAATAATTTATTTTATTCCCATATTTATACAAAAATTTAGTTAAGGTGATTTTTGTATATTTTTACCAATTTATTTGGTATTTAAAAGACTAAATTGCATATTATTGCAATTATAGCCTACTTCAAGATTAATAGCATTTTATAATTGTAAAATTGGGTCCATTATTTTTAAATCAATATATATATATACTATTAATTGTTTCAGTACTTTTCATTTGCCTTTAAAAATCATCTTCACTATTTTTATAAAATAAAAAGAGAAATTGGCTATTTAATATTTAGCTCCATTTTTATTTCAATAATAGCCCCATTACATTTCAATTGTAGCCCTTAATTTGACTCAATTAAACCATCCGAATTCCATTTGGACCCAACCCACAACCCAATTCCAAATGACCCGCCCAATTCCTACTATTAATCTAGGTCGTTGATCATTTTGATCAACGGCCATAAACCACCCTTACCTTTTTTAACCCCAAACGACTACCTTAATCCCTCATTTCCTATCTCTCAGCTTCCTTTGAAACCTCTCGTCTCTCAAACTTTCTGAAACCCTAGCCTCCTTCTACCCCTCTTCAACCACCACTCCACCGGAATCCATGGCTTCTCAGGCCATGGATGGTTGGTACTCACTCCCCTCCATCAATAAACCATGGTTGTTCGAAGCTTCAAGACCTGACCTCGATGGTTCAGCTTCAAATCCTTCTCAGATTTGTAGATCTATGGCTTCTCCGGCCATTACTTCGGCATATTCAAGCACTATGAGCCTTTTCGACTCAGGATCTGACTTTCCTCATTTCTAGGGTTTTCTCTGAAACCCTAAGCTGTCCGAGGTTCTTTACTTGCTTGTTTTCTTAGATGTGGAAAATGTATATGTTCTATTGAACTTTTTAAAGGTTTTCCCCAAATTCTTTTTTCAAAATCTTTAAATTTCAATTTTAGGGTTTCTGAAAAAGTTTCTTCAAATATCTTTCCAATTCTTTCTGTTCTTTCTTCATATGTGTTTACCTATGTTATACTTGTATGCTTTCTTTTCTACTATGCTTGAGTTTTCTCTCTTGTTTCCTTTCTATTATGCAAGATTCTTCTACTTTTGTTGTTATTCATGTACTCACATATTAATCCGTGTTGTTAATCCTTATTCTTTGTTATACGTGTTTATGGTTGAGTTCTTTGATTTTGTTCACTTTATTTAGCTCTATTTGTGTTCTTGCTAAGCATATTTCACCTGCTTTTGTTAAGCTCGTATCATCTCTTTCTTCTGAACTTGTCTAAACTCCGAGTTTTCTGTCAAGACCCAAATCCCGGTCGTGATGGCGCCCAGCACACTACTAGGCAAGCCCGACCATTATTCAACACTTAACCCAATTTATCAAAAATAGCGGAAAGAAATATCAATTAAGCAAGATTAAAGTACTGAAGAATTTAACAAAATACACAATATAATCTCACTAGGACCCGGTGTCACGAATCTGAGCCTCTAGAATACAGAATATCATCCTAATACATGGTATATCCAAAGTCTGATAATGCGGAAATAAAGAGATAGGATAGGAGGGAGAAGATCAATGGCTGCGAACGCCGTGCAGCTACCTCGATACTCCCAGAAGCTGGATCTGCTGATCAACTGGATCTACTGAGCCTGAGACTGCCCTAGATCTGCACACAAGGTGCAAGGAGTAAAGTGAGTACTCCGACCCAGTGAGTAATAAAAGTAACTACAGTCCGAAGATAAGAAAATCCAGTAAATACACAAAGTAAGCTAAAATCCAAATATACAACAACATATGGAACTGAGCAGCTAAACAACAGTATAAATAAAAATACATGAATGCAATGCAATGCATATGATGGTACATTCCAGTACCCACTGCGGCGTGCAGCCTGAGCCATCCATATTTATTTATCGTCGACGGCGCTCACTAGGGGTGTGTACAGACTCCGGAGGGGCTCCTACAGCCCAAGCGCAATATCTTGGTCAGTCATTGTTACCTGACCGGTCAGCCATTGTTACCTGACCAATTTATATCATACAGTGCCATTGTTACCATTGTTCAAGTATATCATCCAGTGTCATTGTTACCACTATTTCAAGCATATCACACAGTGTCATTGTTACCACTGTTTCAAGTATATCACACAGTGTCATTGTTACCACTGTTTCAAGTCACTTTATAATCAGTCCAGAAAATAATATAATAAGCCCCTTGGGCATTTACAAAACAAAAGTTCCCAGCCCGGAATACATTTAAAAATATCAATTAAGTTTTCAACACTTAGAATTATGGCTGAGTTTGCAAAACAGCATTTAAAACCTTGAAATAAAATTAAATGATATGCAAATCATGTTAAGCAGTAATATCAATCCTCGAAGGATTTTACAAATCGGCACAAGGCCCCAAACATGCATCAAGCCTCGTAATATCAATGAAGTATGTGTACCAATCACCAGTATAGTATAAACATCACACGGGATGGACCAAGTCACAATCCCCGATAGTATCTGACCCCGCACTCGCCATGGAGAGCGTGTCACACCTCAATATAGCATTACGATGTGAAAGTCCGGGGTTTCAAACCCTCAGAACAACATTTACATCTATTACTCACCTCAAGACGGCCAAAAGTCTACTCCGCGATGCCCTTTCCTTTCGAATCGACCTCCTCGCACGCCGAATCTTGCCAAAACCACAAGGAATATATTACAATAGGCTAAGGGAATATAACTCAATCGAAAAGACTCGAAAAATATTGAAAATCACGAAATTTGCAAAACCCGAGCCCCGGGCCCACTTTTCAAAAAATTACAAAAGTCACATCACCGGATTCCTCGTCTTGCCACGAGTCCGTACATATAAAATTTACCAAAATCGGAGTTCAAATGACCCCTCAAATCTTCATTTTAGAATTTCAATCTCAAGCCCTAATTTCTTATAATTTGGCTATGTTTTCATGGATTTCAAGGATGATTCTTCAATAAAATCATGTATTTAACTCATAAAACTTACCTCCAATCGACCTCAGTTGAAACTCCCTTCAATCCCTGTCCAAAAGCTCTCAAAATGACTGAAAATGGTGGGAAAATGACCCAAAATCGGATATAAACTCACTGCCCAGATTTTTCGCAATTACTGTTCACCCGCGCGGTACTATTCACGTGCGGGTTACTGTTCACTGCTGCTAGAAATATGCACCAGCAGTCAATTTAAATTGCAGCACAACCATTTTTCACTAAAATGGCTCTAACTCCATCATACAAACTCGGAATTAGACGATTCATGTTCCTATGAGTCACAAATAATAATACGAACACAACCCTTCAATCGAAACTCAATTCGGAGCTCATTTACCCAGTGCGATATCCATGTCGCTCGTTAAACAATTACTCATGTTTCGCGTCAAAAACCTAACCGCGACTTGATGAAATTAGACCAAAATTTCAGATCAGTCCTATAATTTATTATCAAAATTCAGGAAGTCTCGGAATCAAATTTGGATCTCTAGAACTAAAAATGAACCTTTAGATCATTACATTTATGCTCAAAACGACAAAAATCTTCCAAAAACTCTTCCAAAATTTGTCCGAGCCTCTTGGGATCCCAACAAAGTATACTAACAAGTCCCATAATATGACACAAACTTAGTTGTTCCTTTGAATCACCAAAAACAACGCAAAAATACTAAATTCACCACGGATTCAAGCCTATGAACTTTGAAACTTCAAATTTTCACATCTGATGTCGAAACACGTCAAAACTAGTCCGAATGATCTCAAATTTTGCAGACAAGTCCAAAATGACATAACGAAGCTACAACAACTCTTGGAATTCCATTCCGAGCCTCGGATCAAAATCTTACCTATCAACCGGAATTCGCCAAAATACTAACTTTGCCGATTCAAGCTTAATTCTACACCGGTCATCACAAAAATATTCCGGACACACTCCTAAGTCCCAAATCACCTAACAAAGCTATCCGAACCATAAAATTCGCATTTCGAGCGCTCTAACACATAAGTCAATATCCAGTTGACTTTTCCAACTTAAGCTTCCTTAAAAGAGACTAAGTGTCTCAAACCTTACCAAAATCATTCAGGAATGACTTCAAATTTTGCACACAAGTCACATTCAACATTACGGACTTTCGGAACCGCATTCCGACCCTGATATCAAAATTTCCACTTCCGGTCGAATTTTCTCAAAAACCTTCAAATTTCTATATTTAGCCAAACGGCTCCAAAATGACCTACGGACCTCCGAATTCACTTCCGATCGCGCTCCCAAATTCAAAATCACCATACGGAGCTACTCCCAGTCTCGGAATTCCAAACGGACATCAATAACACTGAAATGCATTTTAAGACAAACTGATGCAATTTCTTCTAAGATGCTATCTTCCACAATAGGCGCCAAAACGCTCCCGGGTTATCCAAAACCCGATCCGGGCATACGCCCAAGTACGAAATCATCATACGAACCTGCTGGAACCTTCGGATCCCAATTCCGAGGTCTTTTACTCAATATTCCAATCCTAGTTCATTTCTTCAATTTTAAGCTTTCAAAATGAGAATTTTCATTTAGATTTGACTCCAAACTTCCTGAATTTTAATTCTGACCATACACTCAAGTCAATATACCTGAGATGAAGCTGCTCATGGCCTCAAACTGCTGAATGACGCGCCGGAGCTCAAAACGACCGATCGGGTCGTTACAATCTCCCCCACTTAAACATACGTTCGTCCTCGAACGTGCTGAGAACTACACTAAAGTAGTCTGAAATCACTTGTTTAACACCTCATGCACCTTCCCGTTCTACCACCACTCAGTTGAGCACATTAGCTCGACAACTCTGTAGGTATACTCCATTATTCAAGCAAATAAGCCATTAGGTCCAATTCCAACATCCTGAATTTCCTACCAAGCCTGTTTCCATCATACGACCACCATATCAATCTCCACACGCTGTACCCAACATGGCTGCATAACTTTGCTGAATTCACACTTTGCATCACTTTACTCATAGGACCACAATAACATTCTTTAAACATAATAGTCGAAATTCCACAAATTTGATGCTCCCGTTGCATCTCATGACCTACATAGGTCTTGCTCTAGTTTTTACAACACCGATACGACTGAAGAGATGTGCCGAAATTCATAATCAACTGTTGAATCAACAATTCATTGGATCTATACTCCTGACAAGTTCCATTACCTTGTCTCAAACCAAAGAATGATCTTTGCTCTATAATATACTTCATATAATCAGTTTGCACTGACCCCAAATCTAGTAACCTCGTCTCACCCAGTACGAACTGCTCAGGCAATAAGTCACCTCAGACATAATCAAAAATCCCACAAGACGCCACAATGTGCCAGTGGGCTACCAATTCGAACGCGATACAAAAGGAAGGCGAACTCTGGGAGGAACTACTCAACTCGCACACTAACATGGACTTCCTCAGAAAACAGGGAAACAGAACACATAAAAGCAAATATGGGCAATGAACTGAACATCACACTGTTGCGGCGCGCAACCCGATCTAAACAACATACCTGTAAGCACGTGATTTTTGCCCTATATGAGAATTACTCCCAAAAAATTCAAAAATAAAATAATTTTTCTTGGTGTGCAATTTTTGTGATATTTTGTGATATTTTGTGTAACTATTTGTATGTTTGTCTATGCATGTTTATTTGATTAATAAAAAATACAAAATATGTCGCATTTTTGCATGTAGGATTTAATTCTACAATTGTTAGTAATTAAATTTGTTTACAAAAATTAAAACTTACAAAAATAGGCATCTTTTGCATTTTTAGCATTTAATGTCCAAATGAACAATTTTATGCTTAATTATTACTTAATTGTGCGTTAATTGTTATTGGAAGTTAATTTGCGCTTTTATAACTTAATTTAGTTCTTAATAATAATTTAAGTACTTTTATAATTTAGTTTTAGAAAAATAAAAGAAGAAAAGAGAACAAAAATACAAAGAAAAATCGGATTGGGCCACTTCTTCAATTTCAAACCACAGACCCAAATAATTTCCCAACTTTCCCCATGACCCGGTCCACTTCAAACCGGGTCGATCCGGTCCGCTCCATTAACCCAACACCCCTTCTTCATTTTTGTCCAACACAAAACAAAACCAAAAAAAATAAAAAATAAAAGGTGAATTATCACTATTAATAGTTTTATTTTTTGTTTTTTTTATATATAAAAAATCCGAAAATATTTTATTTTATTTTATTTTTATTTTTTTAAAAAAATATATAATAATTTCGGGAATGATTTAAAAAAAATAAGAAAAAGGGAAGTATTGAATAAAAAAATATAAAAGTAAAAATAGGTGAAATTCTCTTTTTTTTAAAAAAAAAAAAAGTAAAAGAATGTAGAAAATTTAAAAAAAAAATAAAAAGTTTTGTGGAAATTTTTAAAAAAATTTAAAAGTAAAAGAAGGTTGGAATTAAAAAATAAATATAAAGGTATCTGAAAATTTAAAAAAATTAAAGTAATTGAAAGTAGCATTTTTAAAAGAAAAAGAAAAGATAGTGGTTTGTTTTTTAAAGAAAAGTTAAATAAAGTGAGATTCTCTTTTAAAAAAATAAAAAGTGGGATTTTAAATAATATAAAGTAATTAAAGTTGGAATTTTAAAAATAAAAGTAAATAAAGGTGAGATTTCTTTTTCTAAAAAAATAAAAGCAATTTGTAAGTGGGATTTCTTTTAATTAAAAAATAATAAAATAATAAAAAACAAATCTGAAAATTTCGAAAATTTTGCTATAAATAGAAGAGAAAATTTAGGAAGAAGTGTGAAAAAAAAAGAGGAAAAACTAGATAGAGAGAAGAAAAAAAGAGGGGGCGGAGTGAGAAGTATACACCCGATATACATTTTGGATACACTGAATATACAGGGGCAGAATTCATTTTGGAGAGTTTTGAAGTTGAAAAAGAATAGTTACTGCTTCATTGCCTCGCTTAAGATCTGAAATAGTCAGGACCTTCCTGCCTTTTACTTCTTCTCTATACTTGGAGTCGTTTATAATCTCCTGGGTTTTCTGCTATTCCTACTGTACTGGTTTGCAGTGTTGCTGAATCTGCTGTTGCTGTGTTATTACTGCTGCTGACTTCTCTTTCTTTTGTTCTTGTACTGCTGTTTCCAGGTACATATTTGTACAATCTCGGCTTGAAGCAAAAATGAAATATTAATCAGGCTTTGTTCCTGTTGAATTCCTCCTGTTTAGATTTGTGGTTGAATATAATTTTCTTTTCTTTGTATAAAAATGTAGTTGATTGATTAAATTAGTAACGATGTCACATATGTATAACTTCTTCATCTAATAATGTTAGTTTAAATTAATCAAAGAATAGTTAATCTGTTTTGATATTATGGTGTGTCAATCTCACGTTTTAGTATTATTGAATAATAGAATATAGAATGAAAGCAGTTTTTCTTTGTACAAACTCGGGCGCAATTTTCCATTCGCGTTAGCCGTAAACTAATAATTAATAAGTTACGGTTTTTAGCATGTAATTAATTAAGAGATTTTCTTTTATTTTAGAGACGAACTTAATAGGAAAATATAGTCACTGTAGGTTTATCCTTTTAAATAAAAATGAGACGAGCCTCGACAAACAAAAATGCACAAGCTGCGGGGCCCTCTAAATGTATATATTAAAATACTTAGAATTCGGGACAGGCCGTTTAGCGAATTTTACGGCCTTCCCAAAATAACAATACGCTTGTTGCTTTAGGCGCACCTTTAATAATTTAACCTTCTTAAATACGGGTGCACATTGATGTGACCCAAATCCAAATCTCAATAGAGTCAAAATGTGTCGACGACCACGGGTACATTGATTGTAACGCGGTTCGGGATATATTTTCACAACGTTGCAATTCCTTGTAGAAAATAATAATAACAATTATGAAAGCGGTAAAAAGTTAAAATTTGCACATAAGTTCATATTTGTATAAAATCAGATAATCAAGCCGAATATAACAGTTGAGCGACCGTGCTAGAACCACGGAATTCGGGAATGCCTAACACCTTCTCCCGGGTTAACAGAATTCCTTATCCGGATTTCTGGTACGCAGACTGTAATATGGAGTCATTCTTTTCCTCGATTTGGGATTAAAATTGGTGACTTGGGACACCCTAAAACTCCCAAGTGGCGACTCTGAAATAAACAAACCAATCCCGTTTCGATTGTCCTTTAATTGGAAAAAACGCCCTTTTACCCTCTCGGGTACGGAAAAAGGAGATCCAAACAACATACCCATGGAGGCGTGCCACCCGATCCACATATAGGACTCACATATGGAGATACACGTCGAGCTGAATAGCTCACCACATCCAAATACCGAATATCGATCATAAACACACTAAGGTGAATAATACCATTCCCAAGGAAACATATAGCGTTATAGGCTACAACTCAAGCACAACTGAGGTGCAATACATGATCTAAGTCTCAAGAGCCATCCTGCTCATATAACATCACCGCTGAGCGGAACCTCAACACATAAGGAATTTACCAAGCCGTCTCACAACTCATACATCGCAATATATCTTTACATGAATTATCTGACCACGAAATAAGACCGCGACTATCCTTCCATAAAGAGCGCATTGCTGAAATAAACACAACTGGCCTGACGTAAGGCTCACTTCCACATTTAAATCTATCCACCGACCTCAAGTCGATCCTGATAGTGCCAAGCTAGGCCAATAATCTTTCACAGGTCCATAACCCAATAAACAGAGTTCCCTCCAGGCATAAATTCTCAAATGGATGATATTACCAAAATCCTCATACTTGGTTTAAATTTCGAATTAATCAAGTGACTACATGTCACACTTATACAATATTCCTGTGGGACAAGCTCCCACCATCTTCCGAAATAATTAACGGGTCTGCACATCTAAACCACCGGCTGCACTAACGTTGAAAAGAGATCAAGAATCCCTAACCAGGATGCAAAGCCTTTCTCACAGAACACCGACCTCAGGTGATACTGACGTCAATACCCATCTTACTCAAAACACTGAAACTCATATACTGCTCATCCGAGATCGTGACATCACAGTCATTGACCAAACTGCAACCTTGGTCCTTACTTCAAATTCCATACCACTCACTGCACCTCACGTGACAATATACGATAGACGCGATTTCCATCACAACTCTGGAACCGCCGATAGGTTAATACTTCATCACATAAGACTTTCCATTTAACTCACTTCAGGAGAACTATAGCAGCATACAGGAGAATCCTCATAATCGTCGAATATGCCAATCTCTAAGTAGTTGTCCAAGCCACCATAACACTTTCTGGGATCCGCCTACTCATAATAGGCCCTAACAAAAGAATACTTCAGAATAACATCAATCACTGCGGCCGACAAGCCTCGCATGCATAACTCGATCACGCTGAACGAACCGATCACTGACACCAGTATACCAACTCAACTACGGCTAATCAATCTACTTCCTTCCAATTTATCCTTGATTGCCTTAGAAATAATAATATCTCCTTTTAACACCTAACTTATTTCAACCAAACTCACCCCGAGTGACCTTAAATCACGAGACCATGTTGTCTCAAATACCATGACCATTTCATGTCTCTCAAATGCTACACCGCAAGTCAAAACATCATAGAACATTCTGTGCCTTTCGTCATAAGCTGCTTCAAAAGCTTGACTCTTAACCGTACTTATAGACTCAAAATCATTAGGCACCACACTTTACCTCTTGAATTAACTAGGACCGCTATTGAGAGCCACCTAGCTCTGACTTGGCCCCGAATGCAACCAACTCTACTGAATTTTATAACATATGAATACCATTTCGATAAAGCACCCAACGGAATCACTTCCCTCGAAGCCTGCACCTATACGAGGCATAAATCATGAATCTTCCCTCAAGTCTAAATATGAGCCAATAAGGTTAACCATAGCATGCATCCAACAATTCATTTACTCAAATTACCACTCATGGTCCTTTTCCGTAGCTGCAATAACCCACCAATGCGCCAATAACAAGAATTCACACAGGTAATAAACCGTGCAATCAGCTAATCAACAGCAAGCTCCCCAACTTGGCTCGAAGCCATAGATCACAACACATATACTCTATTGCTGTCGTAATATCATGGTGAGATTAAACTCACTCCATCATAAGCTCGTGGAAACACGAATCATCTGGAATTTTAACTCTTCTACAATTCTTGCATTTACTCACACAACAGTTAAGCCCACTCTCTAGGCGACCATTTTTTTTTTTACTAAGTCCTAAATTTTTCAAAAATTTCGGCAGAGCCTCCTTTGTAATTGGTCCTATCCACCTGCCAGAGAATCACCAAAACCATCCTAACAACACATCCACAACTTGACAAAGCATCACAATGCATATCAATTACATAAATATAAATTGATACATGGACATGCGTTGCTCCTATTTGAATCATAACACATAGAAAATACCCTTCAACCCTCCATTATTGGGCTATTCAACCAAGTAGGAACATATTCTTTCTTTAATATTTTCGACCTTCAAGGTGGTCTCCTTGACTCAACGATTTCGTCATAATACATTTACGGAAGCGATCTCAGCTTCCAAACTTATCTAACTAGGAGACACGAAAAATATTCCTCACGCGCCCATAACTCGCGCTACTCAATTGATCACAATAAGAAACGAATCACTTAACAATTCATCTACTATCCAGTAGGCTTCTTCGCCACTACCAAGTCGTACAAATATACCTCGCAACACTAACATACTCATCACGTGGATATCCAACCGCCATTCCGGCTAACAAGGACAATAATGAACATATAAGTTCAAAACACTTGCTCACAAAATCAGCACCTCGGTGCTCAAGCCATTGGAAAAGATTTGGCCTCAAGTCCTCCAGACTGGTCTAACTTCAAACTCACAGAGATTACACCTCGCCCCTCGATCGGGGAATCAAAGCCATCGAGACACATGTGATACTGAGCGCCCGTTGGTGCATACGATCACGCGAAAGGAATTTCAAAAGTTTCTTTTCAAGCTGAATCAAGGATGCACGATAAGAATTTAAGAATGTGAAGTTTTCCTAAAGGTTCGGCAGCCTCTCGAGGATAAGTACAGACGTCTCCGTACCGATCCGCGAGACTCTACTAAACCGGCTCAAGACTCGCGAGACCAAGTAACCTAGGCTCTGGTACCAACTTGTCACGACCCAAATCCCGGTCGTGATGGCGCCCAGCACACTACTAGGTAAGCCCAATCATTATTCAAAACTTAACCTAATTTATCAAAAATAGCGGAAAGAAATATCAATTAAGCAAGATTAAAGTACTGAAGAATTTAACAAAATACACAATATAATCTCACTAGGACCCGGTGTCACGAATCTGAGCCTCTAGAATACAGAATATCATCCTAATACATGGTATATCCAAAGTCTGATAATGCGGAAATAAAGAGATAGGATAGGAGGGAGAAGATCAATGGCTGCGAACGCCGTGCAGCTACCTCGATACTCCCAGAAGCTGGATCTACTGATCAACTGGATCTACTGAGCCTAAGACTGCCCTGGATCTACACACAAGGTGCAGGGAGTAAAGTGAGTACTCCGACCCAGTGAGTAATAAAAGTAACTACAGTCCGAAGATAAGAAAATCCAGTAAATACACAAAGTAAGCTAAAATCCAAATATACAGCAACATATGGAACTGAGCAGCTAAACAACAGTATAAATAAAAATACATGAATGCAATGCAATGCATATGATGGTACATTCCAGTACCCACTGCGGCGTGCAGCTCGAGCCATCCATATTTATTTATCATCGACGGCGCTCACTGGGGGTGTGTACAGACTCCGGAGGGGATCCTACAGCCCAAGCGCAATATCTTGGTCAGTCATTGTTACCTGACCGGTCAGCCATTGTTACCTGACCAATTTATATCATACAGTGCCATTGTTACCATTGTTCAAGTATATCATCCAGTGTCATTGTTACCACTATTTCAAGCATATCACACAGTGTCATTGTTACCACTGTTTCAAGTATATCACACAGTGTCATTGTTACCACTGTTTCAAGTATATCACATAGTGTCATTGTTACCACTGTTTCAAGTCACTTTATAATCAGTCCAGAAAATAATATAATAAGCCCCTTGGGCATTTACAAAACAGAAGTTCCCAGCCCGAAATACATTCAAAAATATCATTTAAGTTTTCAACACTTAGAATTATGGCTGAGTTTGCAAAACAGCATTTAAAACCTTGGACTGAAATTAAATGATATGCAGATCATGCTAAGCAGTAATATCAATCCTCGAAGGATTTTACAAATCGGCACAAGGCCCCAAACATGGCATCAAGCCCCGTAATATCAATAAAGTAAGTATACCAATCACCAGTATAGTATAAACATCACATGGGATGGACCAAGTCGCAATCCCCAATAGTATCCGACCCCGCACTCGCCACGGAGTGCTTGTCACGCCTCAATATAGCGCTACGATATGAAAGTCTGGGGTTTCAAACCCTCAGAACAGCATTTACATCTATTACTCACCTCAAGACGGCCAAAAGTCTACTCCGCGATACCCTTTCCTTTCGAATCGACCTCCTCGCGCGTCGAATCTTGCCAAAACCACAAGGAATATATTACAATAGGCTAAGGGAATATAACTCAATCGAAAAGACTCGAAAAATATCGAAAATCACGAAATTTGCAAAACCCGAGCCCCGGGCCCACTTCTCAAAAAATTACGAAAGTCACATCACCGGATTCCTCGTCTCGCCACGAGTCCGTACATATAAAATTTACCAAAATCGGAGTTCAAATGACCCCTCAAATCTTCATTTTAGAATTTCAATCTCAAGCCCTAATTTCTTATAATTTGGCTATGTTTTCATGGATTTCAAGGATGATTCTTCAATAAAATCATGTATTTAACTCATAAAACTTACCTCCAATCGATCTCAGTTGAAACTCCCTTCAATCCCCGTCCAAAAGCTCTCAAAATGACTGAAAATGGTGGAAAAATGACCCAAAATCGGATATAAACTCACTGCCCAGATTTTTCGCAATTACTGTTCACCCGCGCGGTACTATTCACGTGCGGGTTACTGTTCACTGCTGCTAAAAAAATGCACCAGCAGCCAATTTAAATTGCAGCACAACCATTTTTCACTAAAATGGTTGTAACTCCATCATACGAACTCAGAATTAGACGATTCTTGTTCCTATGAGTCACAAACAATAATACGAACACAACCCTTCAATCGAAGCTCAATTCGGAGCTCATTTGCCTAGTACGATATCCATTTCGCTCGTTAAACAATTACTCATGTTTCGCGTCAAAAACCTAACCGCGACTTGATGAAATTAGACCAAAATTTTCAGATCGGTCCTATAATTTATTATCAAAATTCAGGAAGTCTCGGAATCAAATTTGGATCTCTAGAACTAAAAATGAACCTTTAGATCATTTCATTTATGCTCAAAACGGCAAAAATCTTCCAAAAACTCTTCCAAAATTTGTCCAAGCCTCATGGGATCCCAACAAAGTATACTAACAAGTCCCATAATATGACACAAACTTAGTTGTTCCTTTGAATCACCAAAAACAACGCAAAAATACTAAATTCACCACAGATTCAAGCCTATGAACTTTGAAACTTCAAATTTTCACATCTGATGTCGAAACACGTCAAAACTAGTCCGAATGATCTCAAATTTTTCAGACAAGTCCAAAATGACATAACGAAGCTACAGCAACTCTCGGAATTCCATTCCGAGCCTCGGATCAAAATCTTACCTATCGACCGGAATTCGCCAAATACTAACTTTGCCGATTCAAGCTTAATTCTACACCGGTCATCACAAAATTATTCCGGACACACTCCTAAGTCCCAAATCACCTAACAAAGCTATCCGAACCATAAAATTCGAATTCGAGCACTCTAACACATAAGTCAATATCCAGTTGACTTTTCCAACTTAAGCTTCCTTAAAAGAGACTAAGTGTCTCAAACCTTACCAAAATCATTCAGGAATGACTTCAAATTTTGCACACAAGTAACATTCAACATTACGGACTTGCCCCAAATTTCGGAACCGCATTCCGACCCCTATATCAAAATTTCCACTTCCGGTCGAATTTTCTCAAAAACCTTCAAATTTCTATATTTAGCCAAACGGCTCCAAAATGACCTACGGACCTCCGAATTCACTTCCGATCGCGCTCCCAAATTCAGAATCACCATACGGAACTACTCCCAGTGTCGGAATTCCAAACGGACATCAGTAACACTGAAATGCATTTTAAGCCAAACTGATGCAATTTCTTCTAAAATGCTATCTTCCACAATAGGCGCCAAAACGCTCCCGGGTTATCCAAAACCCGATTCGGGCATACGCCCAAGTACGAAATCATCATACGAACCTGCTGGAACCTTCAGATCCCAATTCCGAGGTCTTTTACTCAAAATTCCAATCCTAGTTCATTTCTTCAATTTTAAGCTTTCAAAATGAGAATTTCCATTTAGATTTGACTCCAAACTTCCTGAATTTTAATTCTGACCATACACTCAAGTCAATATACCTGAGATGAAGCTGCTCATGGCCTCAAACTGCTGAATGACGTGCCGGAGCTCAAAACGACCGATCGGGTCGTTACAATCTCGCCCACTTAAACATACGTTCGTCCTCGAACGTGCTGAGAACTACACTAAAGTAGTCTGAAATCACTTGTTTAACACCTCATGCACCTTCCCGTTCTACCACCACTCAGTTGAGCACATTAGCTCGACAACTCTGTAGGTATACTCCCTTATTCAAGCAAATAAGCCATTATGTCCAATTCCAACATCCTGAATTTCCTGCCAAGCCTGTTTCCATCATACGACCACCATATCAATCTCCACACGCTGTACCCAACATGGCTGCATAACTTTGCTGAATTCACACTTTGCATCACTTTACTCATAGGACCACAATAACATTCTTTAAACATAATAGTCGAAATTCCACAAATTTGATGCTCCCGTTGCATCTCATGACCTACATAGGTCTTGCTCTAGTTTTTACAACACCGATACGACTGAAGAGATGAGCCGAAATTCATAATCAATTGTTGAATCAACAATTCATTGGATCTATACTCCTGACAAGTTCCATTACCTTGTCTCAAACCAAAGAATGATCTTTGCTCTATAATATACTTCATATAATCAGTTTGCACTGACCCCAAATCTAGTAACCTCGTCTCACCCAGTACGAACTGCTCAGGCAATAAGTCACCTCGGACATAATCAAAAATCCCACAAGACGCCACAATGTGCCAATGGGCTACCAATTCGAACGCGATACAAAAGGAAGGCGAACTCTGGGAGGAACTACTCAACTCGCACACTAACATGGACTTCCTCAAAAAACAGGGAAACAGAACACATAAAAGTAAATATGGGCAATGAACTGAACATCACACTGTTGCGGTGCGCAACCCGATCCAAACAACATACCCATGGAGGCGTGCCACCCGATCCACATATAGGACTCACATATGGAGATACCCGTCGAGCTGAATAGCTCACCACATCCAAATACCGAATATCGGTCATAAACACACTAAGGTGCATAATACCATTCCCAAGGAAACATATAGCGTTATAGGCTACAACTCAAGCACAACTGAGGTGCGATACATGATCTAAGTCTCAAGAGCCATCCTGCTCATATAACATCACCGCTGAGCGGAACCTCAACACATAAGGAATTTACCAAGTCGTCTCACAACTCATACATCGCAATATATCTTTACATGAATTATCTGACCACGAAATAAGACCACGACTATCCTTCCATAAAGAGAGCATTGCTAAAATAAACACAACTGGCCTGACGTAAGGCTCACTTCCACATTTAAATCTATCCACTGACCTCAAGTCGATCCTGACCGTGCCAAGCTAGGCCAATAATCTTTCACAGGTCCATAACCCAATAAACAGAGTGTCCTCCACGCATAAATTCTCAAATGGATGATATTACCAAAATCCTCATACTTGGTTTAAATTTCGAATTAATCAAGTGACTACATGTCACACTTATACAATATTCCTGTGGGACAAGCTCCCACCATCTTCCGAAATAATTAATGGGTCTGCACATCCAAACCACCGGCTGCACTAACGCTGAAAAGCGATCAAGAATACCTAACCAGGATGCAAAGCCTTTCTCACAGAACACCGGCCTCAGGTGATACTGACGTCAATACCCATCTTACTTAAAACACTGAAACTCATATACTGCTCATCCGAGATCGTGACATCACAGTCATTGACCAAACTGCAACCTTGGTCCTTACTTCAAATTCCATACCACTCACTGCACCTCACGTGACAATATACGATAGACGCGATTTCCATCACAACTCTGGAACCGCCGATAGGTTAATACTTCATCACATAAGACTTTCCATTTAACTCACTTCAGGAGAACTATAGCAGCATACAGGAGAATCCTCATAATCGTCGAATATGCCAATCTCTAAGTAGTTGTCCAAGCCACCATAACACTTTCTGGGATCCGCCTACTCATAATAGGCCCTAACAAAAGAATACTTCAGAATAACATCAATCACTGCGGCCGACAAGCCTCACATGCATAACTCGATCACGCTGAACGAACCGATCACTGACACCAGTATACCAACTCAACTATGGCTAATCAATCTACTTCCTTCCAATTTATCCTTGATTGCCTTAGAAATAATAATATCTCCCTTTAACACCTAACTTATTTCAACCAAACTCACCCCGAGTGACCTTAAATCACGAGACCATGCTGTCTCAAATACCATGACCATTTCATGTCTCTCAAATGCTACACCGCAAGTCAAAACATCATAGAACATTCTGTGCCTTTCTTCATAAGCTGCTTCAAAAGCTTGACTCTTAACCGTACTTATAGACTCAAAATCATTAGGCACCACACTTTACCTCTTGAATTAACTAGGACCGCTATTGAGAGCACCCAGCTCTGACTTGGCCTCGAATGCAACCAACTCTACTGAATTTTATAACATATGAATACCATCTCGATAAAGCACCCAACGGAATCACTTCCCTCGAAGCCTGCACCTATACGAGGCATAAATCATGAATCTTCCCTCAAGTCTAAATATGAGCCAATAAGGCTAACCATAGCATGCATCCAACAATTCATTTACTCAAATTACCACTCATGGTCCTTTTCCGTAGCTGCAATAACCCACCAATACGCCAATAACCAGAATTCACGCAGGTAATAAACCGTGCAATCAGCTAATCAACAGCAAGCTCCCCAACTTGGCTCGAAGCCATAGATCACAACACATATACTCTATTGCTGTCGTAATATCATGGTGAGATTAAACTCACTCCATCATAAGCTCATGGAAACACGAATCATCTGGAATTTTAACTCTTCTGCAATTCTTGCATTTACTCACACAACAGTTAAGCCCATTTTTTTTACTAAGTCCTAAATTTTTCAAAAATTTTGGCAGAGCCTCCTTTGTAATTGGTCCTATCCACCTGCCAGAGAATCACCAAAACCATCCTAACAACATATCCACAACTTGACAAAGCATCACAATGCATATCAATTACATAAATCTAAATTGATACATGGACATGCGTTGCACCTATTTGAATCATAACACATAGAAAATACCCTTCAACCCTCCATTATTGGGCTATTCAACCAAGTAGGAAAATATTCTTTCTTTAATATTTTCGACCTTCAAGGTGGTCTCCTTGACTCAACGATTTCGTCATAATACATTTACGGAAGCGATCTCAGCTCCCAAACTTATCTAACTAGGAGACACGAAAAATATTCTTCACGCGCCCATAACTCGGGCTACTCAACAGATCACAATAAGAAACGAATCACTTAACAGTTCATCTACTATCCAGTAGGCTTCTTCGCCACTACCAAGTCGTACAAATATACCTCGCAACACTAACATACTCATCACGTGGATATCCAACCGCCATTCCGGCTAACAAGGACAATAATGAACATATGTGTTCAAAACACTTGCTAACAAAATCAGCACCTCGGTGCTCAAGCCATTGGCAAAGATTTGGCCTCAAGTCCTCCAAGCTGGTCTAACTTCAAACTCACAGAGATTACACCTCGCCCCTCGATCGGGGAATCAAAGCCATCTAGACACATCCGATACTGAGCGCCTGTTGGTGCATACGATCACGTGGAAGGAATTTCAAAAGTTTCTTTTCAAGCTGAATCAAGGACGCACGATAAGAATTCAAGAATGTGAAGTTTTCCTAAAGGTTTGGCAACCTCTCGAGGATAAGTACAGACGTCTCCGTACTGATCCGCGAGACTCTACTAAACCGGCTCAAGACTCGCGAGACCAAGTAACCTAGCCTCTGGTACCAACTTGTCACGATCCAAATACCGGTCGTGATGGCGCCCAGCACATTACTAGGCAAGCCCGACCATTATTCAACACTTAACCTAATTTATCAAAAATAGCGGAAAGAAATATCAATTAAGCAAGATTAAAGTACTGAAGAATTTAATAAAATATACAATATAATCTCACTAGGACCCGGTGTCACCAATCTGAGCCTCTAGAATACAGAATATCATCCTAATACATGGTATATCCAAAGTCTGATAATGCGGAAATAAAGAGATAGGATAGGAGGGAGAAGATCAATGGCTGCGAACGCCGTGCAGCTACCTCGATACTCCCAGAAGCTGGATCTGCTGATCAACTGGATCTACTGAGCCTGAGACTGCCCTGGATCTGCACACAAGGTGCAGGGAGTAAAGTGAGTACTCCGACCCAGTGAGTAATAAATGTAACTACAGTCTGAAGATAAGAAAATCCAGTAAATACACAAAGTAAGCTAAAATCCAAATATACAGCAACATATGGAACTGAGCAGCTAAACAATAGTATAAATAGAAATACATGAATGCAATGTTATGCATATGATGGTACATTCCAGTACCCACTGCGGCGTGCAGCCCGAGCCATCCATATTTATTTATCGTCGACGGCGCTCACTGTGGGTGTGTACAGACTCCGGAGGGGCTCCTACAGCCCAAGCGCAATATCTTGGTCAGTCATTATTACCTGACCAATTTATATCATACAGTGCCATTGTTACCATTGTTCAAGTATATCATCCAGTGTCATTGTTACCACTATTTCAAGCATATCACACAGTGTCAT
The DNA here is from genome assembly GCF_000715075.1 of Nicotiana tabacum. Taxonomy (NCBI): domain Eukaryota; kingdom Viridiplantae; phylum Streptophyta; class Magnoliopsida; order Solanales; family Solanaceae; genus Nicotiana; species Nicotiana tabacum. The sequence continues at coordinate 61,794,483 of NC_134089.1, forward strand.
TGTTACCACTATTTCAAGTATATCACACAGTGTCATTGTTACCACTGTTTCAAGTATATCACACAATGTCATTGTTACCACTGTTTCAAGTCACTTTATCATTAGTCCAGAAAATAATATAATAAGCCCCTTGGGCATTTACAAAACAGAAGTTCCCAACCCGGAATACATTTAAAAATATCAATTAAGTTTTCAACACTTAGAATTATGGCTGAGTTTGCAAAACAGCATTTAAAACTTTTGGACTGAAATTAAATGATATGCAAATCATGCTAAGCAGTAATATCAATCCTCGAAGGATTTTACAAATCGGCACAAGGCCCCAAACATGGCATCAAGCCCCGTAATATCAATGAAGTATGTGTACCAATCACCAGTATAGTATAAACATCACACGGGATGGACCAAGTCACAATCCCCAATAGTATCCGACCCCGCACTCACCACAAAGTGCTTGTCACGCCTCAATATAGCGCTACGATATGAAAGTCCGGGGTTTCAAACCCTCAGAACAGCATTTACATCTATTACTCACCTCAAGACGGCCAAAATTCTACTCCGCGATGCCCTTTCCTTTCGAATCGACCTCCTCGCACGTCGAATCTTGCCAAAACCACAAGGAATATATTACAATAGGCTAAGGGAATATAACTCAATCGAAAAGACTCGAAAAATATTGAAAATCACGAAATGCACGTGCGGGTTACTGTTCACTGCTGCTAAAAAAATGCACCAGCAGCCAATTTAAATTGCAGCACACTAAAATGGCTCTAACTCCATCATACGAACTCAGAATTAGACGATTCTTGTTCCTATGACTCACAAATAATAATACGAACACAACCCTTCAATCGAAACTCAATTAGGAGTTCATTTGCCCAGTGCGATATCCATTTCGCTCGTTAAACAATTACTCATGTTTCACGTCAAAAACCTAACCGCGACTTGATGAAATTAGACCAAAATTTTCAGATCAGTCCTATAATTTATTATAAAAATTCCGGAAGTCTCGGAATCAAATTTGGATCTCTAGAACTAAAAATGAACCTTTAGATCATTACATTTATGCTCAAAACAGCAAAAATCTTCCAAAAACTCTTCCAAAATTTGTCCGAGCCTCATGGGATCCCAACAAAGTATACTAACAAGTCCCATAATATGACACAAACTTAGTTGTTCCTTCGAATCACCAAAAACAACGCAAAAATACTAAATTCACCACGGATTCAAGCCTATGAACTTTGAAACTTCAAATTTTCACATCCGATGTCGAAACACGTCAAAATTAGTCCGAATGATCTCAAATTTTGCAGACAAGTCCAAAATGACATAACGAAGCTACAGAAACTCTTGGAATTCCATTCCGAGCCTCGGATCAAAATCTTACCGATCAACCGGAATTCGCCAAAATACTAACTTTGCCGATTCAAGCTTAATTCTACACCGGTCATCACAAAAATATTCCAGACACACTCCTAAGTCCCAAATCACCTAACAAAGCTATCCGAACCATAAAATTCGCATTTCGAGCGCTCTAACACATAAGTCAATATACGGTTGACTTTTCCAACTTAAGCTTCCTTAAAAGAGATTAAGTGTCTCAAACCTTACCAAAATCATTCAGGAATGACTTCAAATTTTGCACACAAGTCACATTCGACATTACGGACTTGCCCCAACTTTCGGAACCGCATTCCGACCCCGATATCAAAATTTCCAATTCCGGTCGAATTTTCTCAAAAACCTTCAAATTTCTATATTTAGCCAAACGGCTCCAACATGACCTACGGACCTCCGAATTCACTTCCGATCGTGCTCCCAAATCCAGAATCACCATACAGAGCTACTCCCAGTCTCGGAATTCCAAACGGACATCAATAACACTGAAATGCATTTTAAGCCAAACTGATGCAATTTCTTCTAAAATGCTATCTTCCACAATATGCGCCAAAACGCTCCCGGGTTATCCAAAACCCGATCCGGTCATACGCCCAAGTACGAAATCATCATACGAACCTGTTGGAACCTTCGGATCCCAATTCCGAGGTCTTTTACTCAAAATTCCAATCCTAGTTCATTTCTTCAATTTTAAGCTTTCAAAATGAGAATTTCCATTTAGATTTGACTCCAAACTTCCTGAATTTTAATTCTGACCATACACTCAAGTCAATATACCTGAGATGAAGCTGCTCATGGCCTCAAACTGCTGAATGACGCGCCGGAGCTCAAAACGACCGATCGGGTCGTTACATACTCGTATGCTTTCTTTTCTATTATGCTTGAGTTTGCTCTCTTGTTTCTTTTCTATTATGCAAGATTCTTCTACTTTTGTTGTTATTCCTGTACTCACATGTTAATCCGTGTTGTTAATCCTTATTCTTTGCTACGTGTTTATGGTTGAGTTCTTTGATTTTGTTCACTTTATTTATCTCTATTTGTGTTCTTGCTAAGCATATTTCACCTGCTTTTGTTAAGCTCGTATCATCTCTTTCTTCTGAACTTGTCTAAACTCCGAGTTTTCTGTCACGATCCAAATCCCGGTCGTGATGGCGCCCAGCACACTACTAGGCAAGCCCGACCATTATTCAACACTTAACCCAATTTATCAAAAATAGCGGAAAGAAATATCAATTAAGCAAGATTAAAGTACTGAAGAATTTAACAAAATACACAATATAATCTCACTAGGACCCGGTGTCACGAATCTGAGCCTCTAGAATGCAGAATATCATCCTAATACATGGTATATCCAAAGTCTAATAATGCGGAAATAAAGAGATAGGATAGGAGGGAGAAGATCAATGGTTGCGAACGCCGTGCAGCTACCTCGATACTCCCAGAAGCTGGATCTGCTGATCAACTGGATCTACTGAGCCTGAGACTGCCCTGGATCTGCACACAAGGTGCAGGGAGTAAAGTGAGTACTCCGACCCAGTGAGTAATAAATGTAACTACAGTCTGAAGATAAGAAAATCCAGTAAATACACAAAGTAAGCTAAAATCCAAATATACAGCAACATATGGAACTGAGCAGCTAAACAATAGTATAAATAGAAATACATGAATGCAATGTTATGCATATGATGGTACATTCCAGTACCCACTGCGGCGTGCAGCCCGAGCCATCCATATTTATTTATCGTCGACGGCGCTCACTGTGGGTGTGTACAGACTCCGGAGGGGCTCCTACAGCCCAAGCGCAATATCTTGGTCAGTCATTATTACCTGACCAATTTATATCATACAGTGCCATTGTTACCATTGTTCAAGTATATCATCCAGTGTCATTGTTACCACTATTTCAAGCATATCACACAGTGTCATTGTTACCACTATTTCAAGTATATCACACAGTGTCATTGTTACCACTGTTTCAAGTATATCACACAATGTCATTGTTACCACTGTTTCAAGTCACTTTATCATTAGTCCAGAAAATAATATAATAAGCCCCTTGGGCATTTACAAAACAGAAGTTCCCAACCCGGAATACATTTAAAAATATCAATTAAGTTTTCAACACTTAGAATTATGGCTGAGTTTGCAAAACAGCATTTAAAACTTTTGGACTGAAATTAAATGATATGCAAATCATGCTAAGCAGTAATATCAATCCTCGAAGGATTTTACAAATCGGCACAAGGCCCCAAACATGGCATCAAGCCCCGTAATATCAATGAAGTATGTGTACCAATCACCAGTATAGTATAAACATCACACGGGATGGACCAAGTCACAATCCCCAATAGTATCCGACCCCGCACTCACCACAAAGTGCTTGTCACGCCTCAATATAGCGCTACGATATGAAAGTCCGGGGTTTCAAACCCTCAGAACAGCATTTACATCTATTACTCACCTCAAGACGGCCAAAATTCTACTCCGCGATGCCCTTTCCTTTCGAATCGACCTCCTCGCACGTCGAATCTTGCCAAAACCACAAGGAATATATTACAATAGGCTAAGGGAATATAACTCAATCGAAAAGACTCGAAAAATATTGAAAATCACGAAATGCACGTGCGGGTTACTGTTCACTGCTGCTAAAAAAATGCACCAGCAGCCAATTTAAATTGCAGCACACTAAAATGGCTCTAACTCCATCATACGAACTCAGAATTAGACGATTCTTGTTCCTATGACTCACAAATAATAATACGAACACAACCCTTCAATCGAAACTCAATTAGGAGTTCATTTGCCCAGTGCGATATCCATTTCGCTCGTTAAACAATTACTCATGTTTCACGTCAAAAACCTAACCGCGACTTGATGAAATTAGACCAAAATTTTCAGATCAGTCCTATAATTTATTATAAAAATTCCGGAAGTCTCGGAATCAAATTTGGATCTCTAGAACTAAAAATGAACCTTTAGATCATTACATTTATGCTCAAAACAGCAAAAATCTTCCAAAAACTCTTCCAAAATTTGTCCGAGCCTCATGGGATCCCAACAAAGTATACTAACAAGTCCCATAATATGACACAAACTTAGTTGTTCCTTCGAATCACCAAAAACAACGCAAAAATACTAAATTCACCACGGATTCAAGCCTATGAACTTTGAAACTTCAAATTTTCACATCCGATGTCGAAACACGTCAAAATTAGTCCGAATGATCTCAAATTTTGCAGACAAGTCCAAAATGACATAACGAAGCTACAGAAACTCTTGGAATTCCATTCCGAGCCTCGGATCAAAATCTTACCTATCAACCGGAATTCGCCAAAATACTAACTTTGCCGATTCAAGCTTAATTCTACACCGGTCATCACAAAAATATTCCAGACACACTCCTAAGTCCCAAATCACCTAACAAAGCTATCCGAACCATAAAATTCGCATTTCGAGCGCTCTAACACATAAGTCAATATCCGGTTGACTTTTCCAACTTAAGCTTCCTTAAAAGAGATTAAGTGTCTCAAACCTTACCAAAATCATTCAGGAATGACTTCAAATTTTGCACACAAGTCACATTCGACATTACGGACTTTCCCCAACTTTCAGAACCGCATTCCGACCCCGATATCAAAATTTCCACTTCCGGTCGAATTTTCTCAAATACCTTCATATTTCTATATTTAGCCAAACGGCTCCAAAATGACCTACGGACCTCCAAATTCACTTCCGATCACGCTCCCAAATTCAGAATCACCATACGGAGCTACTCCCAGTCTCGGAATTCCAAACGGACATCAATAACACTGAAATGCATTTTATGCCAAACTGATGCAATTTCTTCTAAAATGCTATCTTCCACAATAGGCGCCAAAACGCTCCCAGGTTATCCAAAACCCGATCCGGGCATATGCCCTAGTACGAAATCATTATACGAACCTGCTGGAACCTTCGGATCCCAATTCCGAGGTCTTTTACTCAAAATTCCAATCCTAGTTCATTTCTTCAATTTTAAGCTTTCAAAATGAGAATTTCCATTTAGATTTGACTCCAAACTTCCTGAATTTTAATTCTAACCATACACTCAAGTCAATATACCTGAGATGAAGCTGCTCATGGCCTCAAACTGCTGAATGACGCGCCGGAGCTCAAAACGACCGATCGGGTCGTTACAATCTCCCCCACTTAAACATACGTTCGTCCTCGAACGTGCTGAGAACTACACTAAAGTAGTCTGAAATCACTTGTTTAACACCTCATGCACCTTCCCGTTCTACCACCACTCAGTTGAGCACATTAGCTCGACAACTCTGTAGGTATACTCCATTATTCAAGCAAATAAGCCATTATGTCCAATTCCAACATCCTGAATTTCCTGCCAAGCCTGTTTCCATCATACGACCACCATATCAATCTCCACACGCTGTACCCAACATGGCTGCATAACTTTGCTGAATTCACACTTTGCATCACTTTACTCATAGGACCACAATAACATTCTTTAAACATAATAGTCGAAATTCCACAAATCTGATGCTCCCATTGCATCTCATTACCTACATAGGTCTTGCTCTAGTTTTTACAACACCGATACGACTGAAGAGATGTACTGAAATTCATAATCAACTGTTGAATCAACAATTCATTGGATCTATACTACTGACAAGTTCCATTACCTTGTCTCAAACCAAAGAATGATCTTTGCTCTATAATATACTTCATATAATCAGTTTGCACTGACCCCAAATCTAGTAACCTCGTCTCACCCAGTACGAACTGCTCAGGAAATAAGTCACCTCAGACATAATCAACAATCCCACAAGACGCCACAATGTGCCAGTGGGCTACCAATTCGAACGCGATACAAAAGGAAGGCGAACTCTGGGAGGAACTACTCAACTCGCACACTAACATGGACTTCCTCAAAAAACAGGGAAACATAACACATAAAAGCAAATATGGGCAATGAACTGAACATCACACTGTTGCGGCGCGCAACCCGATCCAAACAACATACCCATGGAGGCGTGCCACCCGATCCACATATAGGACTCACATAAGGAGATACACGTCGAGCTGAATAGCTCACCACATCCAAATACCGAATATCGGTCATAAACACACTAAGGTGCATAATACCATTCCCAAGGAAACATATAGCGTTATAGGCTACAACTCAAGCACAACTGAGGTGCGATACATGATCTAAGTTTCAAGAGCCATCCTGCTCATATAACATCACCGCTGAGCGGAACCTCAACACATAAGGAATTTACCAAGCCGTCTCACAACTCATACATCGCAATATATCTTTACATGAATTATCTGACCACGAAATAAGACCGCGACTATCCTTCCATAAAGAGCGCATTGCTGAAATAAACACAACTGGCCTGACGTAAGGCTCACTTCCACATTTAAATCTATCCACCGACCTCAAGTCGATCCTGATAGTGCCAAGCTAGGCCAATAATCTTTCACAGGTCCATAACCCAATAAACAGAGTGCCCTCCAGGCATAAATTCTCAAATGGATGATATTACCAAAATCCTCATACTTGGTTTAAATTTCGAATTAATCAAGTGACTACATGTCACACTTATACAATATTCATGTGGGACAAGCTCCCACCATCTTCCGAAATAATTAACGGGTCTGCACATCCAAACCACCGGCTGCACTAACGCTGAAAAGCGATCAAGAATACCTAACCAGGATACAAAGACTTTCTCACAGAACACCGACCTCAGGTGATACTGACGTCAATACCCATCTTACTCAAAACACTGAAACTCATATACTGCTCATCCGAGATCGTGACATCACAGTCATTGACCAAACTGCAACCTTGGTCCTTACTTCAAATTCCATACCACTCACTGCACCTCATGTGCCAATATACGATAGACGCGATTTCCATCACAACTCTGGAACCGCCGATAGGCTAATACTTCATCACATAAGACTTTCCATTTAACTCACTTCAGGAGAACTATAGCAGCATACAGGCAAATCCTCATAATCGTCGAATATGCCAATCTCTAAGTAGATGTCCAAGACACTATAACACTTTCTGGGATCCGCCTACTCATAATAGGCCCTAACAAAAGAATGCTTCAGAATAACATCAATCACTGCGGCCGACAAGCCTCACATGCATAACTCGATCACGTTGAACGAACCGATCACTGACACCAGTATACCAACTTAACTATGGCTAATCAATCTACTTCCTTCCAACTTATCCTTGATTGCCTTAGAAATAATAATATCTCCCTTTAACACCTAACTTATTTCAACCAAACTCACCCCGAGTGACCTTAAATCACGAGACCATGCTGTCTCAAATACCATGACCATTTCATGTCTCTCAAATGCTACACCGCAAGTCAAAACATCATAGAACATTCTGTGCCTTTCTTCATAAGCTGCTTCAAAAGCTTGACTCTTAACCGTACTTATAGACTCAAAATCGTTAGGCACCACACTTTACCTCTTGAATTAACTAAGATCGCTATTGAGAGCCACCCAGCTCTGACTTGGCCCCGAATGCAACCAACTCTACTGAATTTTATAACATATGAATATCATCTCGATAAAGCACCCAACGGAATCACTTCCCTCAAAGCCTGCACCTATACGAGGCATAAATCATGAATCTTCCCTCAAGTCTAAATATGAGCCAATAAGGCTAACCATAGCATGCATCCAACAATTCATTTACTCAAATTACCACTCATGGTCCTTTTCCGTAGCTGCAATAACCCACCAATACGCCAATAACCAGAATTCACGCAGGTAATAAACCGTGCAATCAGCTAATCAACAGCAAGCTCCCCAACTTGGCTCGAAGCCATAGATCACAACACATATACTCTATTGCTGTCGTAATATCATGGTGAGATTAAACTCACTCCATCATAAGCTCATGGAAACACGAATCATCTGGAATTTTAACTCTTCTGCAATTCTTGCATTTACTCACACAACAGTTAAGCCCACTCTCTAGGCGACCAATTTTTTTTTTACTAAGTCCTAATTTTTTCAAAAATTTCGGCAGAGCCTCCTTTGTAATTGGTCCTATCCACCTGCCAGAGAATCACCAAAACCATCCTAACAACACATCCACAACTTGACAAAGCATCACAATGCATATCAATTACATAAATCTAAATTGATACATGGACATGCGTTGCACCTATTTGAATCATAACACATAGAAAATATCCTTCAACCCTCCATTATTGGGCTATTCAACCAAGTAGGAACATATTCTTTCTTTAATATATTCGACCTTCAAGGTGGTCTCCTTGACTCAACGATTTCGTCATAATACATTTACGGAAGCGATCTCAGCTCCCAAACTTATCTAACTAGGAGACACAAAAAATATTCTTCACGCGCCCATAACTCGGGCTACACAATAGATCACAATAAGAAACGAATCACTTAACAGTTCATCTACTATCCAGTAGGCTTCTTCGCCACTACCAAGTCGTACAAATACACCTCGCAATACTAACATACTCATCACGTGGATATCCAACCGCCATTCCGGCTAACAAGGACAATAATTAACATATGAGTTCAAAACACTTGCTCACAAAATCAGCACCTCGGTGCTCAAGCCATTGGCAAAGATTTGGCCTCAAGTCCTCCAGACTGGTCTAACTTCAAACTCACAGAGATTACACCTCGCCCCTCGATCGGGGAATCAAAGCCATCGAGACACATCTGATACTGAGCGCCCGTTGGTGCATACGATCACGCGGAAGGAATTTCAAAAGTTTCTTTTCAAGCTGAATCAAGGACGCACGATAAGAATTCAAGAATGTGAAGTTTTCCTAAAGGTTCGGCAACCTCTTGAGGATAAGTACAGACGTCTCCGTACCGATCCGCGAGACTCTACTAAACCGACTCAAGACTCGCGAGACCAAGTAACCTAGGCTCTGATACCAACTTGTCACGACCCAAATACCGATCGTGATGGCGCCCAGCACACTACTAGGCAAGCCCGACCATTATTCAACACTTAACCTAATTTATCAAAAATAGCGGAAAGAAATATCAATTAAGCAAGATTAAAGTACTGAAGAATTTAACAAAATACACAATATAATCTCACTAGGACCCGGTGTCACGAATCTGAGCCTCTAGAATACAGAATATCATCCTAATACATGGCATATCCAAAGTCTGATAATGCAGAAATAAAGAGATAGGATAGGAGGGAGAAGATCAATGGCTGCGAACGCCGTGCAGCTACCTCGATACTCCCAGAAGCTGGATCTGCTGATCAACTGGATCTACTGAGCCTGAGACTGCCCTGGATCTACACACAAGGTGTAGGGAGTAAAGTGAGTACTCCGACCCAGTGAGTAATAAAAGTAACTACAGTCCGAAGATAAGAAAATCCAGTAAATACACAAAGTAAGCTAAAATCCAAATATACAGCAACATATGGAACTGAGCAGCTAAACAACAGTATAAATAAAAATACATGAATGCAATGCAATGCATATGATGGTACATTCCAGTACCCACTGCGGCGTGCAGCTCGAGCCATCCATATTTATTTATCGTCGACGGCGCTCACTGGGGGTGTGTACAGACTCTGGTGGGGCTCCTACAGCCCAAGCGCAATATCTTGGTCAGTCATTGTTACCTGACCGGTCAGTCATTGTTACCTGACCAATTTATATCATACAGTTCCATTGTTACCATTGTTCAAGTATATCATACAGTTCCATTGTTACCATTGTTCAAGTATATCATCCAGTGTCATTGTTACCACTATTTCAAGCATATCACACAGTGTCATTGTTACCACTGTTTCAAGTATATCACACAGTGTCATTGTTACCACTGTTTCAAGTATATCACACAATGTCATTGTTACCACTGTTTCAAGTCATTTTATAATCAGTCCAGAAAATAATATAATAAGCCCCTTGGGCATTTACAAAACAGAAGTTCCCAGCCCGAAATACATTTAAAAATATCATTTAAGTTTTCAACACTTAGAATTATGGCTGAGTTTGCAAAACAGCATTTAAAACCTTGGACTGAAATTAAATGATATGCAAATCATGCTAAGCAGTAATATCAATCCTCGAAGGATTTTACAAATTGGCACAAGGCCCCAAACATGGCATCAAGCCTCGTAATATCAATGAAGTATGTGTACCAATCACAGTATAGTATAAACATCACACGGGATGGACCAAGTCACAATCCCCAATAGTATCCGACCCCGCACTCGCCACGGAGTGCTTGTCACGCCTCAATATAGTATTACGATATGAAAGTCCGGGGTTTCAAACCCTCAGAACAGCATTTACATCTATTACTCACCTCAAGACGGCCAAGAGTCTACTCCGCGATGCTCTTTCCTTTCGAATCGACCTCCTCGTGCGTCGAATCTTGCCAAAACCACAAGGAATATATTACAATAGGCTAAGGGAATATAACTCAATCGAAAAGACTCGAAAAATATCGAAAATTACGAAATTTGCAAAACCCGAGCCCCGGGCCCACTTCTCAAAAAATTACGAAAGTCACATCACCGGATTCCTCGTCTCGCCACGAGTCCGTACATATAAAATTTACCAAAATCGGAGTTCAAATGACCCCTCAAATCTTCATTTTAGAATTTCAATCTCAAACCCTAATTTCTTATAATTTGGCTATGTTTTCATGGATTTCAAGGATGATTCTTCAATAAGATCATGTATTTAACTCATAAAACTTACCTCCAATCGATCTCAGTTGAAACTCCCTTCAATCCCCGTCCAAAAGCTCTCAAAATGACTGAAAATGGTGGGAAAATGACCCAAAATCGGATATAAACTCACTGCCCAGATTTTTCGCAATTACGGTTCACCCGCGCGGTACTATTCACGCGCGGGTTACTGTTCACTGCTGCTAAAAAAATGCACCAGCAGCCAATTTAAATTGCAGCACAACCATTTTTCACTAAAATGGTTGTAACTCCATCATACGAACTCAGAATTAGACGATTCTTGTTCCTATGAGTCACAAACAATAATACGAACACAACCCTTCAATCGAAGCTCAATTCGGAGCTCATTTGCCTAGTACGATATCCATTTCGCTCGTTAAACAATTACTCATGTTTCGCGTCAAAAACCTAACCGCGACTTGATGAAATTAGACCAAAATTTTCAGATCGGTCCTATAATTTATTATCAAAATTCAGGAAGTCTTGGAATTAAATTTGGATCTCTAGAACTAAAAATGAACCTTTAGATCATTACATTTATGCTCAAAACGGCAAAAATCTTCCAAAAACTCTTCCAAAATTTGTCCGAGCCTCATGGGATCCCAACAAAGTGTAATAACAAGTCCCATAATATGACACAAACTTAGTTGTTCCTTCGAATCACCAAAAACAACGCAAAAATACTAAATTCACCACGGATTCAAGCCTATGAACTTTGAAAATTTAAATTTTCACATCCGATGTCGAAACACGTCAAAACTAGTCCGAATGATCTCAAATTTTGCATACAAGTCCAAAATGACATAAAGAAGCTACAACAACTCTCGGTATTCCATTCCGAGCCTCGGATCAAAATCTTACCTATCAACCGGAATTCGCCAAAATACTAACTTTGCCGATTCAAGCTTAATTCTACACCGGTCATCACAAAAATATTCCGGACACACTTCTAAGTCACAAATCACCTAACAAAGCTATCTGAACCATAAAATTCGCATTTCAAGCGCTCTAACACATAAGTCAATATCCGGTTGACTTTTCCAACTTAAGCTTCCTTGAAAGAGACTAAGTGTCTCAAACCTTACCAAAATCATTCAGGAATGACTTCAAATTTTGCACACAAGTCACATTCGACATTACGGACTTTCCCCAACCTTCGGAATTGCATTCCGACCCCGATATCAAAATTTCCACTTCCGGTCGAATTTTCTCAAAAACCTTCAAATTTCTATATTTAGCCAAACGGCTCCAAAATGACCTACGGACCTCCGAATTCACTTCCGATCGCGCTCCCAAATCCAGAATCACCATACGGAGCTACTCCCAGTCTCGGAATTCCAAACGGACATCAATAACATTGAAATGCATTTTAAGCCAAACTGATGCAATTTCTTCTAAAATGTTATCTTCCACAATAGGCGCCAAAACGCTCCCGGGTTATCCAAAACCCGATCCGGGCATACGCCCAAGTACGAAATTATCATACAAACCTGCTGGAACCTTCGGATCCCAATTCCGAGGTCTTTTACTCAAAATTCCAATCCTAGTTCATTTCTTCAATTTTAAGCTTTCAAAATGAGAATTTCCATTTAGATTTGACTCCAAACTTCCTGAATTTTAATTTTGACCATACACTTAAGTCAATATACCTGAGATGAAGCTGCTCATGGCCTCAAACTGCTGAATGACGCGCCGGAGCTCAAAATGACCGATCGGATCGTTACATTCTCGTATGCTTTCTTTTCTACTATGCTTGAGTTTGCTCTCTTGTTTCCTTTATATTATGCAAGATTCTTCTACTTTTGTTGTTATTCCTGTACTCACATGTTAATCCGTGTTATTAATCCTTATTCTTTGCTATACGTGTTTATGGTTGAGTTCTTTGATTTTGTTCACTTTATTTAGCTCTATTTGTGTTCTTGCTAAGCATATTTCACCTGTTTTTGTTAAGCTCGTATCATCTCTTTCTTCTGAACTTGTCTAAACTCTGAGTTTTCTCAAACATGTTCTCATGACCTTGAATTAGTTCTTTCTATCATGTATGTTTGTTTCTCATAAAGTCTTTGGAATAGACTTCTGAGCCACTTTCAATGACCTGCTCTCTCACCTCTATGTCTGACACAATACGAAACCTAGGATTTGGGGGTTTCTTTGGCAAGTTATATTAGTGTTCCACTTTGGGACCCTAGGCTTTCAGACTCACTATGAGTCTGTAACTGAACTCGATTCCCTTTTGTTTGTGACTCTAAGGCTTTCAATGTTAGACTCTTTTTCTGGGTAACCTAACGATTCCTTTCGTTTGATTGGTATGCTTTATATATGTGAAATTTCTCTTTCAAAAGGTTTTTACCAACTGATTGATTGATTCTGAAATCTTTTTAATAAGGCTGACGAATTGTCACTGATTTTTCTTCGATTGAACCTCCTTTACCTTTCTTGACTTGGTTCATTCGAATTGAACCTGTAATTTTGGTTTCATGGCTGTTTGATTGATTCCCTTGCCATATTTGGCACAAACCGTGTACCATTGATGGTTTTCCTTAAATAACTTCTATGTATTTACCCCTTTTGTGCTACTTTGAAAGGTTTTAAATAAAATTTATTTCCTTAACTGGCTTTTACCCGTTGGAATCAGAATCCCTTAACCAAAGGGAGATTGATTTCAATGATATTTCCTTGCATTTCTTACTTGTTTCTCTGCACTATAAAAGGGACTACCCTTATACACTTTTAAGACCACTTCGAGTTCAATACCTCAAACTTTTAGATCAATACTTTCAACTTACTTACAAACTTTATTGCTTTGAGTTCAATACTCTTACAACATTCTGCTCTTTTCTGGGATCTTTTGGAACTTTTGCTTGAACTTGACTTTTTCAAGACTACTTTTACTTGTTTGTTTTCCCTGAAACTGGTATGTTCTAATTTAGCTTTCCTATCTCACCCCTATGTGTTTATTTACAGTTTTCTACAATCCTGTTTACTTTGTTATTCATGATTAATGTTAACTATGTGTGTTTTTTCCTTGCATATGTTTTCTGTTATGAATCCCTACTTCTATTCCCTTCTATGTGTTTGAGTTAAGGTTCATGGACTGGCAGTATCGAAATTACTGCCCAGGTCCAAACTTGATCCTCAATGGATCCTAACTCCCAATTTTGGTTGACATGCTAGTCAGGGGTGTGCCAACACTCTTAAATTGCTGGGCATGACCACCAGCCTGCCATGGCCTTCTCTAATCCCCCTCTATGCACATACACTTACTCTTAGAATCTAAGTTCTGTCCCCCTCTTATGAGCCATGCTTTGGGACCCTGAGTTCCCTCTAAACTTGGACATTTGAGGGCTGACTCTTCCACACTACACTATAATCTAATTCTGCAATGTGTTTAGGTGTAAGCACTAACCTGAGTCCCTTTGAGACTTGGGGGAACTTTGATACATCCCAAATAAGAGAAAGGCTTTTGGAAAACAGATCCTGGAAGTTGTTTTATCTCATATTGCTAGACCTTGAGTCTGAATTAGGCTGTTTGGTTGCGGCTGGAAGTTCTGATGGTTTTTTGATTCATTCGGGTCTGTAATAATTTGTAATAACTATGGGGTTCTAGTGAAAGGGGAGGGTTATTTATGTATGCATATGGGTAGACAGCATGCTCATAAGGATTACTATTTACAAATTCTGCATTTATGCATATCATATAGTACTTCTGCCTATAAGTCGTCTCATTATTACATTAGAAACCATGCCTATAAGTTTCTGCATATAGAAATCATGTATAAGTTTCTGCACTTAGATATCCTGCCTATAAGTTATGCATTACAAGTAGAAATCTTGCCTATAAGTTGTTTCATTACTGCATTAGAAACCATGCCTATAAGTTTCTGCATATAGAAATCATGACTATAGTTTTGTTTCTGCATTTCTGCATATTCATCTGTCATTAGGCAAACAATCATAGGTTTAATAATAATCAACTTCATTCTAGATACCATGCCTATAGGGCTCTTGCACTTACATAACTGTTTTAAAATCAATAACGCTTAGAAATCATGCCTATAGGAGCAGCCGTCTGAATCTGATTCGTCTATTTTATCTATAAGTCTAAAATCAGTAGTAATGTTTGTTTAATATCTGCAAAATTTAATTGGTTCTAAAATCAATAACCCTTCTTTAAAATCAGTATACTTCCACATAGGCAAGTAGTAGGTAATGTGTCAGTTTTAATAAACTGCAACCAGACAAGGCCTAATTCGGACTCCTCATCTGAGAAATATGTGATGAAGCAGTGTGTCCTAACGCTTTAAGTTTAATTCAGACTATAACCAGTATTTGAAGTCATGCTAAATAATTTGCTCCTTTATGTGAGGAGGCCTGTTTGAGCCCTTAAACGGCTATTTGTTTCCCCCTACTTGCTTATGTGTTTTGTTCGTCGCATTAGAATTTTGTCCTTTTAAAACTCTAAAAAGCCCCAACCTCCCTCCCTTTAGGACTAGTAGTCCCAAATGCCTCCGGAATTGATAGGATCAGGACGGGTAATAGCATGCAATAAGTAACGACACTATTCCGCGTTTAGTACCTTAACGGGGTAGGAAAGGGTAGATATGGACATGATGACCGGTGCGCTAATACCACGTGCGACCCCTCGTCTGAGGAGTGATTGCCGGGTATTGCATTGATGTGATCCATATTGTTTGTAAACCTAGGACCCCTTCCCCTTTACTTGTTATCCCTTTTTTAACTGTCCAGACTATTTGCTTAAGATTTCTGTTTTCTTTATCTTTCTTCAAACTTTCAATTCCCTTGCAATATTATGTGTAAATCCCCTTCTATTTGAGACCTTTATTTGCTTACTTGTTAGTTAAATTCACAATTGTAACATGGTCGGGAACCACACTAGTGGATTTTGGGGGGTGCCTAACACCTTTCCCTCGAGATAATTTCTAGCCCTTACCCAAATTCTGGTTTTCCAGCTCGAACTCTTCTTTAGTGTCCTAATGCACTTTAATCATTAGGTGGCGACTATTCAACCCTAAAAACCCAATTCCCAATAGGGAACAAGTTGTCCTCCCAAATGTCATGAACCCGATTTCGCCTTAGAAAAAGGGGGTGCGACAGCATGGCGACTCTGCTGGGAACTTCTTTAGGATTTCACCATCTCATGTTACCTGTGACTTCACTGCTTCTTTATTACCTTTATTTAATGTCTTTACTTCTTTTCTGCTATGAAACTGACTTGGCTCTTTGTTTCTTTTCTTTAATGCTTTCTTTTACCGCTTTCCTTCAATATCGTTGTAATTATGAGCAATTATTGTAATCATTACTTTATGAACGTGCAAATACGTGACAACTTGTTTCATTCTTGTAATTGCATATTGAACATCATATTCCACTCGTGCCAAACAAAATACCATAGCAACGCTTATAATGAGTGGTTGCGCCCTTCCAATATTATCACCCCCCTAAATTTGGTAAAGGCGTATTTGCGGTAAAACCAGTCGATCAGCGGTGCAATCGACGATTCTGTGCCTTTCCCTCTTGAGTTGTCCGCTCAAGGGTACCGGTCTAATACCCCATAGAAACCTTACTCTGTTCAATTGTACATGCATCACTGTCAAACCTAGCCGAGTCAGTTATGCTGTCTGCATAATGACTCTTTAAGATAGCCTTATCCAAAGTTCACTGGGTTCCCTTGGAACCCAAACGGTCATTACCACGTTCTGTTCATTTATTTGGAGAACTAAATACTTTATGCTAATTGTTGGTATTTAATAGTCGAGTCTGGTGGGGGTAAGGGCCTAACACTTTTGTCTTGCAGAAATATGAGGCACGAGGTCCCTAGTTTCGGTATGAGTAGTACACCCCCACTCTTGCTAGATGGGTGGAGAAGTCTTCCATTAAATGACCAAATCAACGAGTGGAAAGAGAGGGCCACCAAAGCTAGTGAAAAGTTGGAATATCTGGAGTACAGCCTGCTGGAATTGGAAGGGAAAGTGAGGAAGAGAGTCACCGACTGCCAGAACGCTGAAGGAAATGAAGGAGAACACATGGCAAAGGCATTTATACTGGTGAACCTACGCGAACTGGAGGATCTGATCAACGAGAGCATTCAACATGAGGAAGGTCCTTTAGGGACCAAGTAGATAGGAGTATATCTTTTCACTTTATAAAATGCAATAAGGCCAATGGCCACTAGTGACATTTTATTTAGTGTCGTTTTGGGATTCGTCTACTTTTACCAATAAAATGAGGCATTTAGCATTCTAAGTTCTCCAAATCAATTTGTCGCTAGGCTTACCTCGGGCACAACGAGGCTCCCAAATTAGGACACGATTTACATTCTTGCACTATGTGTTTAAATATCGTAACATCCTTTCCTTATAATCCTCACTAATGTGGTTACCTTTTGTTTTATTATTTGTTTTTGTTTTTATTATTCCCCTCGCCAAAGGTTAGTTCATGCACTCTCGTCATCATTTTACTTCACAAGGCCCTTCCATACATGCCATAAGCCGAGGAGCACGCCTCAACAAGTGGACCATCAGAATCACCAAAGCTCGGAAAGCCTTGGGGTAGCAAGGCTGAACAAAGCATCATGCACTACCTTTTATTTTTTTACTAGTTGATTTTCCTTTCGCATTTTTGAATTTTTGCAATAAGATCTTCCAATGTTCAAAACAGCTATGAAGTTTA
The DNA here is from genome assembly GCF_000715075.1 of Nicotiana tabacum. Lineage (NCBI taxonomy): Eukaryota > Viridiplantae > Streptophyta > Magnoliopsida > Solanales > Solanaceae > Nicotiana > Nicotiana tabacum. Next base: position 61,812,316 of record NC_134089.1, read on the forward strand.
TCAAAGAATTTCGGTTTCCTTACAAATCTTACTCTTATTATTTTCTCTCATTACTTTGCTTATACAACATTACTATTACCTATCTTGATGAACCAATGGTTGTGACATGCAACGAGACAACGCAGCAAACGGACATAGATTCAGAGAAAGATGATATATCGGAAGAGATTGTTAAAGAGGTTGAAAATTTTGAGAACAGACCTAAGTCCAACCTGGACGAGACCGAGATTGTTAACCTGGGAGATGTAGAAAATATCAAAGAAACTCGGATCAGCGTTCATTTGTCACCGTCAGAAAAGAGAGAATACATGAAATTTCTAATGGAATATGAGGACATATTCGCCTGGTCTTATGATGACATGACTGGTCTCAGTACATCTATTGTAGCTCACAAATTGCCAACCGATCTGACATGTCCACCAGTAAAATAGAAGCTCAGGAAGTTCAAACCCGACATGAGTTTGAAAATCAAGGAAGAAGTCACCAAGCAAGTCAAAGCCAAGGTTCTCAGGGAAGTAGAGTATCCAACATGGTTAGCCAATATTGTGCCAGTGCCGAAGAAGGATGGGAAGGTTAGATTTGTGTCAACTATCGGAATCTCAACCGGGCCAGTCCGAAAAATGACTTCCCCTTGCTGAACATACACATTCTAATTGACAACTGCGCCAAGCATGAACTGCAGTCGTTCGTTGATCCTTTTGTTGGGTATCATCATATATGGATGGAAGAGGAAGACGCGGAGAAAATGGCTTTCATTACGCCGTGGGGTATGTATTGTTACAAGATGATGCCGTTTGGGTTAAAGAATGTTGGGGCCACCTACATGAGGTCTATGACTACTCTTTTCCATGACATGATACACAAAGAGATCCAGGTGTATGTAGATGACGTCATCATAAAATCCAAGAGAGCCACTTACTACATGGAAGATCTGAGGAAGCTCTTCAACAGACTAAGAAGGTACAACTTGAAGCTGAATCCCGTCAAGTGTGCATTCGGGGTTCCTGCCGGAAAACTACTTGGGTTCATTGAGAGTCGCCGGGGAATAGAACTGGATCCGCCAAAGGTCAAAGCTATCCAATAATTGCCACCACCAAAGAACAAGAAGGACGTAATGAGCTTCCTGGGAAGACTTAACTACATCAGTCGGTTCATAGCACAATCCACTGTCTTTTGTGAGCCAATCTAAAGATGTTGAAGAAGGACGCCGCTACCAAATAGACTGATGATTGTCAGAAAGCCTTTGACAGAATCAAGGAATACCTATCAACGCCGCCAGTTTTGGTCCCGCCTGAGCCGGGTAGACCTCTATTACTCTACCTTGCAGTATTGGATGGAGCTTTCGGTTGTGTTCTGGGGCAGCATGATGAAATGGGAAGAAAGGAGCAGGCCATCTATTATCTCAGCAAGAAGTTCACCCGGTACGAGGCCCGGTATTCTCTATTGGAACGCACCTGTTGTGCTCTGACTTGGAGAGCTCAGAAGTTGAGGCACTATTTCTATGCCTATACTACTTATCTCATATCAAGAATGGATCCTTTGAAGTACATCTTTCAGAAGTCCATGCCCACTGGCAAGCTAGCCAAGTGGAAAATCCTCTAAGTGAATTCGACATTGTTTACGTGACTCAGAAGGCAATCAAAGGACAAGCACAGGTAGATCATCTTGCTGAAAATCCCGTGGATGGAGAATACGTGGCTCTAAAGACGTATTTTCCTGATGAAGAGGTATCTTTCATAGGGGAAGATATTGTAGAATCCTATGATGGTAGGAGAATGTTTTTCGATGGAGCAGCAAACTTTAAGGGAGTTGGCATAGGAGCGGCCCTAGTATCAGAAACCGGCCAGCATTATCCAGTGTTTGCCAAGCTCAGGTTCCCGTGCACCAACAACATGGCTGAGTACGAAGCCTGCATCTTAGGGCTCAAGCTGGCCATTGACATGAACATTCAGGAATTGCTAGTGATCGGAGATTCAGACCTGCTTATACATCAGGTCCGAAAAGAATGGGCAACCAAGAACTCCAAGATACTCCCTTATCTGCATCATGTACAGGAGTTGAGGAAGAGGTTTACAAAGACAGAGTTCCAACATGTTCCCAGAGTTTAGAATGAGTTTGCCGATGCATTGGCTACCCTATCGTCCATGATACAGCACCTAGACAAGAATTTCATTGATCCTATTCCGGTAAAGATCTATGATCAGCCAGCTTACTGTGCTTATGTAAAAGAATAAGCAGATGGAAAACCTTGGTTTCATGATATCAAGGAATATTTGACGAAGGGAGAATATCCAGAACTCATAAATCCTACTCAGAAGCGCACACTTCAGAGATTATCTAACAACTTCTTTCATAGAAGAGGAATCCTGTATAGGAGGACTCCTGATTTGGGATTACTAAGGTGTGTCGACGCAAAGGAAGCATCCAGGCTATTGGAGGAAATTCATGCAGGGACCTGCGATCCACATATGAACGGCTTTGTCTTAGCCAAAAAAATACTCCGAGCTGGTTATTTTTGGATGACTATGGAAACGGACTGCATCCAGTATGTCCGAAAATGCCATTGCTGTCAGATACATGCAAATATGATAAAGGTTCCTCCAAACGAGCTTACTACAACAAGCTCGCCATGGCCGTTCGCCGCTTGGGGAATGGATGTTATCGGACCTATCAAGCCTGCCACATCAAACGAGCACATGTTCATTCTAGTGGCAATTGATTATTTTACCAAATGGGTTGAAGCAGCATCGTACGAAGCAGTGACTAAGAAAGTGGTAGCAGGTTTTGTCCGCGACCGTATTGTTTGTGGGTTCGGAATTCCGGAGTCAATCATCACTGATAATGGTTTCAATCTCAACAACGACCTGAAGAAAGCCATATGTGAAACCTTCAAGCTCAAACACAAGAATTCTACAACTTACAGATCTTAGATGAACGGAGTTGTAGAAGCCGCCAATAAGAATATCAAGAAGATATTAAGGAAGATGATAAAGAAACATAAGTAGTGGCATGAGAAGTTATCATTTGCTTTATTGGGATACCGCACCACAGTTTGCACATCAACCGGGGCAACTCCCTATATGCTGGTTTATGGTACAGAAGCAGTCATTCCCGCCGTGGTAGAAATTCCCTCCTTGAGAATCATACAGGAAGCAGAACTTGACAATGCAGAATGGGTAAGGAGTTGCTACGAGCAGTTAGCTCTTATAGATGGGAAAAGAATGAATGCAGTTTGCCATGGTCAACTTTATCAGAATAGAATGTCCAGAACCTTCAACAGAAGAGTCAAGCCGAGATAGTTTACACTGAGACAGCTGGTGTTAAAGAAGATTTTCCCGCATCAAGATGAAGCCAAAGGGAAGTTCTCTCCCAATTGGCAGGGTCCATACATGGTTCATCGGGTTCTAACCGGAGGAGCCCTCATACTTGCAGAAATGGACGGTGAAGTTTGGCCGAAGTTGATCAATTTAGATGCAGTGAAGCGATACTATGTGTAACTCTTACGATTTCCTATATAATGTGTTTGAACTACGCCTGACCTAATTCCCGTTTAAGAGGGGATACGTAGGCAGCCCTATGGGTTCGGTCACAATTCAATAAAAAATTTATTTTCCCCCGCTATAGGAAACTGGGGTAGAATTTTGAGGGGGACCCTCAAAATTCCGAAGTTGATTTCAGCCATTTATCGCACGCAACCGTCAGAAGCACCAGTCCAGTAAACTGGGACAAAATTTTAAGGAGGACCCTAAAAATTCCGGAGCGAGAGAGGTTGCAATGTCTTGAACCGCGTCGCATTCGTCGATTCATCTAAAGAAAACTATTTTAAATTATATATTTATGCTACCTTTTTTCTAAATCATGCATGTCTGGTATCAAAACTGCTTTGTTTAGCAATGCTACCTCACTGATACACAACGCCAAGCAGGACAAGCGAAGCTCATGGGGAAACGAGCTAACCTTCCCCCCTTTACAAAACTCATGATTTTTCTTTGGATGCAGGCACTCAAGTTGTAAAATCATCAGATATATCTATACACTCATACTTCCCAGGAATACAACTCTCGGAATCATCACCTATTTATAGTTGCTATCCATACACGACATCCACAACAGCCACAATATTGCAATCAGCTATCAGCTAAGAGATTTTATTACTATTCGCCTTTTATTTTCTGCATTGCATAAGGCTACCTTTCTGCCTTCCGAGGTTAAGCTCTACCTCCATCTGCATTTCTCTGCATTGCATAAGGCTACCTTTCTGCCTTACAAGGTTAAGCTCTGCCTCCATCAGCATTTTTTGCATTGCATAAGGCTACCTTTCTTCCTTCCGAGACTAAGCTTTGTCTCCATCTGCATCTTCTGCATTACATAAGGATACCTTTCTGCCTTTCGAGATTAAGCTCCGTCTCCATCTGCATCTTCTGCATTGCATAAGGCTACCTTTCTGCCTTCTGAGGTTAAGCTCTGCCTCCATCTGCATTTTCTGCATTGCATAAGGCTACCTTTCTGCCTTCCGAGACTAAGCTCTGTCTCCATCTACATCTTATGCATTGCATAAGGCTACCTTTTTGCCTTCCGTGACTAAGCTTTGTCTCCAACTGCATCTTCTACATTGCATAAGGCTACCTTTCTGCCTTCCGAGGTTAAGCTCTACCTCCATCTGCATCTTCTGCATTGCATAAGGCTACCTTTCTGCCTTCTGAGACTAAGCTCTGTCTCCATCTGCATTTTCTGCATTGCATAAGGCTAACTTTCTGCCTTCCGAGGTTAAGCTCTACCTCCATCTGCACCTCCTGCATTGCATAAGGCTACCTTTCTGCCTTCCGAGGTTAAGCTCTACCTCCATCTGCATGGCTGAAATACCGCTACCTTATTTCTCTTGCATGGCTGAAATATCGCCACTCTATTTCTCTTGCATTACTGAAATACCGCCATCTTATTTCTCTTGCATGGCTGAAATACCGCCACCCTTTATTTACGTCTTGCATTAGCTGAAAGATCGCCACCTTCTGCATCTTCATGGGTTGAAAGATCGCTAAATTGTCCAAAGGCGTCATTGTTTGGAGGCACCATTTTCATAGCCCGAGAACGCCATGCCATGGCCTGAGGACCCCATTTTATCTTTTGCATATCATTATTCAAAGGCATCATGGTTCGGAGGCATCATCCTCATAGCCCGAGAACATCATTTCATAGCCTGCGAATCCTTTATCATACGCTTCATGGCCCAGACATCATGGTCCAAGGATGTCATCCTAACCGTCCAAAGACAACATTCACAGTCCAACGGGAACTTGCATCACGTTTAAATTTATGCACAATATATATATGTTGGTATTGTTCATTCGCAGGTACACCGACTAGCAATGGCCATCTCAGCAGGAGCGATCCCGCTCCAGTTCCTGCAGCCTATCAGACTCTGACCATCCTTTCTCAACCTGAACATCGCGTCCACTTTTCGAAAATCTCCATCGGCATACTCCGCCGATGGATCCCGAACTACATATGGCCTGATTCCTGTAATACCAGGGATATGTAGGCAGCTCAGAAACCAGAGCTCGGTCAAAACTCTTCAAAATCGTTTCATTCGGTCAAAATTGACCATCATATCTTTACCCAACAACTCTTTCATCCTTCCCGGGTAAAGAGTGGCAGCTGTTGATACCCAATTTTTCCCTATGTATTTTTATATACAAAATGCTTTTAAAATAGCATATACATACATATATAAGCATGCCCAAGAGTTTTGGTATTTTTTCCTAATTTTTAAGATTTTAAAATCAATTTATTGTCTATTTTTAGCATTACAAAATCCAATAATTACTCCCAAGACTATCAATTTTGGTGAATAATTTATTTTATTCCCATATTTATACTAAAATATAGTTAAGGTGATTTTTGTATATTTTACAAATTTATTTGGTATTTAAAAGACTAAATTGCATATTATTGCAATTATAGCCTACTTTAAGATTAATAGCATTTTATAATTGTAAAATTGGGTCCAGTATTTTTAAATCAATATTTATATACTATTAATTGTTTTAGTACTTTTAATTTGCTTTTTAGAATCATCTTCACTATTTTTATAAAATAAAAAAGGAAATTGGCTATTTAATATTTAGCCCCATTTTTATTTCAATAATGCCCCATTACATTTCAATTGTAGCCCTTAATTTGACTCAATTAAACCAACCCAATTCTATTTGGACCCAACCCACCACCCAATTCCAAATGACCCGCCTAGTTCCTACTATTAATCCAGATCGTTGATCATTTTGATCAACGGCCATAAAGCACCCTTACCTTTTTTAACCCCAAACGACTACCCTAATCCCTCATTTCCCATCTCTCAGCTGCCTTTGAAACCTCTTGTCTCTCAAACTCTCTCAAACTCTCCGAAACCCTAGCCTCCTTCTACCCCTCTTCAACCACCACTCCACCGGAATCCATGGCTTTTCAGGCCATGGATGGTTGGTACTCACTCCCCTCCATCAGTAAACCATGGTTGTTCGAAGCTTTGAGACCTGACCTCGATGGTTCTCCTTCAGATCCTTCTCAGATCTGTAGATTTATGGCTTCTCCGGCATATTCAAGCACTATGAGCCTTTTCGACTCAGGATGTGACTTTCCTCATTTCTAGGGGTTTCTCTGAAACCCTAAGCTGTCCGAGGTTCTTTACTTGCTTATTTTCTTAGATGTGGAAAATGTATGTGTTCTATTGAACTTTTTAAAGGTTTTCCCCAAATTCTCTTTTCAAAATCGTTTAATTTCAATTTTAGGGTTTCTGAAAAAGTTTCTTCAAATATTTTTCCAATTTTTTCTGTTCTTTCTTCATGTGTGTTTACCTATGTTATACTCGTATGCTTTCTTTTCCACTATGCTTGAGTTTGCTCTCTTGTTTCCTTTCTATTATGCAAGATTCTTCTACTTTTGTTGTTATTCCTATACTCACATGTTAATCTGTGTTGTTAATCCTTATTCTTTGCTATACGTGTTTATGGTTGAGTTCTTTGATTTTGTTCACTTTATTTAGTTCTATTTGTGTTCTTGCTAAGCATATTTCACCTACTTTTGTTAATCTCGTATCATCTCTTTCTTCTAAACTTGTTTAAAATCCGAGTTTTCTCAAACATATTCTCATGACCTTGAATCAGTTCTTTCTATCATGTATGTTTGTTTCTCATAAAGTCTTTGGAAGAGACTTCTGAGCCTCTTTCAATGACCTGCTCTCTCACATCTATGTCTGACTCAATACGAAACCCTAGGATTTGGGGGTTTCTTTGGCAAATGATATTAGGGTTCCACTTTGGGACCCTAGGCTTTCAGACTCACTATGAGTCTGTAACTGAACTCGATTCCCTTTTGTTTGTGACTCTAAGGCTTTCAATGTTAGACTCTTTTTCTGGGTAACCTGACGATTCCTTTCGTTTGATTGGTATGTTTTATATATGTGAAATTTCTCTTTCAAAAGGTTTTTATTAACTGATTGATTGATTCTGAAATCCTTTTAATAAGGCTGACGAATTGTCACTGATTTTTCTTCAATTGAACCTCCTTTACCTTTCTTGACTTGGTTCATTCGAATTGAACTTTTAATTTTGGTTTCATGGCTGTTTGATTGATTCCCTTGCCATATTTGGCACAAACCGTGTACCATTGATGGTTTTCCTTAAATAACTTCTATGTATTTACCCCTTTTGTGCTACTTTGAAAGGTTTTAAATAAAATTTATTTCCTTAACTGGCTTTTACCCGTTGGAATCAGAATCCCTTAACCAAAGGGAGATTGATTTCAATGATATTTCCTTGCCTTTCTTACTTGTTTCTCTGCACTATAAAAGGGACTACCCTTCTACACTTTTAAGACCACTTCGAGTTCAATACCTCGAACTTTTAGATCAATACTTTCAACTTACTTACACACTTTATTGCTTTGAGTTCAATACTCTTACAACATTCTGCTCTTTTCTGGGATCTTTTGCAACTTTTGCTTGCAACTTAACTTTTTCAAGACTACTTTTACTTGTTCGTTTTCCCTGAAACTGGTATGTTCTAATTTAGCTTTCCCGTCTCACCCCTATGTGTTTATTTACAGTTTTCTACAATCCTGTTTACTTTGTTGTTCATGATTAATGTTAACTATGTGTGTTCTTTCCTTGCATCTGTTTTCTGTGATGAATCCCTATCCCTATTCCCTTCTATGTGTTTGAGTTAAGGTTCATGGCCTGGCAGTATCCAAATTACTGCCCAGGTCCAAACCTGATCCTCAATGGATCCTAACTCCCAATTTTGGCTGACAAGCTGGTCAGGGGTAGGGTTGTGCATATGGATCGGATATCCGAAATCCGATCCGATCCACTCTATTTCGGATTTTCGGATTTCAAATTTCGGATTTTCGGATTGGATACGGATTGTGTTTTATGAAATTTCGGATTTTCGGATTGGATTCGGATTGGTATGATTTTAATCCGATCCGATCCGATATCCGAAATTATATGTACCTATATAAATACACTAAAATTTTAGGGTTATGCTTATTCATTTTTCACACACCCCCTCACTCACTTAGATTTTTCCGCCTCTCTTGCACCTCTCTTCTCTTCAGTGAAGACTAAAAGAGTCTCAATGACTCAAACTTCCGATTTTACTTTGATTTTATGTCTCTTTCTTCCGCCTCTCTTCTCTTCTCTTCTGTCTTTTATGTCTATTTCATGTTCTATTCTTCAACTTTTGATTTTACTTTGATATTTTTGTTTGTTTTGGTAGATGGAAGATGAGATAGAGACACCGAATGAACTTTAAATTGTTGAAATTTTTTGTGACAATCCGATCCGACAATCCGAAAAATTATCCGATCCAAAGTTTAAAATCCGATCCAATCCAATGTTAATTCGGATCGGATTCGGATTGCCCTTTTTAGAATCCGAAATCCGAAATCCGAATCCGAAAGAGGCTAAATCCGATCCAATCCGATCCGTGCATAGCCCTAGTCAGGGGTGTTCCAGCACTCTTAAATTGCTGGGCATGACCACCAGTCTGCCATGGCCTTCTCTAATCCCCCTCTATGCACATACACTTACTCTTAGATTCTAAGTTCTCTCCCCCTCTTATGAGCCATGCTTTGGGACCCTGAGTTCCCTCTGAACTTGGACATTTGAGGGCTGACTCTTCCACACTACACTATAATCTAATTCTGCTATGTGTTTGGGGTGTAAGCACTGCCCTGAGTCCCTTTGAGACTCTTGGGAACTTTGACACATCCCAAATAAGAGAAAGGCTTTTGGAAAACGGATCCTGGAAGTTGGTTTATCTCATATTGCTAGACCTTGAGTCTGAATTAGGCTGTTTGGTTGCGGCTAGAAGTTCTGATGTTTTTTTGATTCATTCGGGTCTTTAATAATTTGTAATAACTATGGGGTTCAAGTGAAAGGGGAGGGTCATTTATGTATGCATATGGGTAGATAGCATGCTCATAAGGATTACTATTTACAAATTCTGCATTTATGCATATCATATAGTACTCCTGCCTATAAGTCGTCTCATTATTACATTAGAAATCATGCCTATAAGTTTCTGCATATAGAAATCATGTATAAGTTTCTGCACTTAGAAATCCTGCCTATAAGTTATGCATTACACGTAGAAATCTTGCCTATAAGTTGTTTCATTACTGCATTAGAAACCATGTCTATAAGTTTCTGCATATAGAAATCATGACTATAGTTTTGTTTCTGCATTTCTGCATATTCATCTGTCGTTTGGCAAAAAATCATAGGTAAAATAATAATCAACTTCATTCTAGATACCATGCCTATAGGGCTTTTGCACTTACATAATCATTTTCAAAATCAATAACGCTTAGAAATCATGCCTATAGGAGCAGCCGTCTGAATATGATTCGTCTATTTTATCTATAAGTCTAAAATCAGTAGTAATGTTTGTTTAATATCTGTAGAATTTCATTGGTTCTAAAATCAGTAACCCTTCTTTAAAATCAGTATACTTCCACCTAGGCAAGCAGTAGGTAATTGTTTAACTGTGTCAGTTTTAATAAACTGCAACCAGACAAGGCCTAATTCGGACTCCTCATCTGAGAAATATGTGATGAAGCAGTGTGTCCTAACGCTTTAAGTTTAATTCAGACTATAACCAGTATTTGAAGTCATGCTAAATGATTTGCTCCTTTAAGTGAGGAGGCCTGTTTGAGCCCTTAAACTGCTATTTGTTTCCCCTACTTGCTTATGTGTTTTGTTCGTCGCATTAGAATTTTGTCCTTTTAAAACTCTGAAAAACCCCAACCTCCCTCCCTTTAGGACTAGTAGTCCCAAATGCCTCCGGGACTGATAGGATCGGGACGGGTAATAGCATGCAATAAGTAACGACACTATTCCACGTTTAGTACCTTAACGGGGTGAGAAAGGGTAGATATGGACATGATAACCAGTGCGCTAATACCACGTGCGACCCCTCGTCTGAGGAGTGATTGTCGGGTATTGCATTGATGTGATCCATATTGTTTGTAAACCTAGGACCCCTTCCCCTTTACTTGTTATCCCTTTTTTAACTGTCCAGACTATTTGCTTAAGATTTCTGTTTTCTTTATCTTTCTTCAAACTTTCAATTCCCTTGCAACATTATGTGTAAATCCCCTTCTATTTGAGACCTTTATTTGCTTACTTGTTAGTTAAATTCACAATTGTAACATGGCCGGGAACCACACTAGTGGATCTTGGGGGGTGCCTAACACCTTCCCCTCGAGATAATTTCTAGCCCTTACCCGAACTCTGGTTTTCCAACTCGAACTCTTCTTTAGTGTCCTAATTCACTTTAATCATTAGGTGGCAACTCTTCAACCCAAAAAACCCAATTCCCAAGAGGGAACGAGTTGTCCTCCAAATGTCATGAACCCAATTTCGCCTTAGAAAAAGGGGGCGCAACAACTAGGTGATTCAGAGAGAAGAAAAAAATAGGCTTCAGGCAACGCAGCCGCGGTACACATTTCGTGGTCCGCGGTGAAGGCTCCGCAGCTGCGCTACCTTTTTGTGCGGTCCACGGAAGGAGGTTTAGAGAGTTGGCAAAAATGGGCTTCAGGTAATGCGGTCCGCGGTGAAGTCTCTGCGACCGCGCTACCTTTTTGTGCAGTCCGCGGAAGAGATATTCAGAGAGATGGGAAATACCAATGCGGTCCGTGGTCATGGATGTGCGGACCGCGATAGCTGCCTCCGCGGCCGCGGTCCATTTTACGCGGTCTGCGGAGCCCAAGTTTAGAGAGCCCATAATTGAAGTCCAAGAGCCTAGTGCGGCCGCGGTCCATTTTATGCGGCCCGCACTGACCCCGCAGGGGTATTTTGTCTAATTTTTCTAGCCTAGTATAAATAGAATATTTTACCATTTTTTAGGTCATCAGATATATCAGAGCTGAGCTGCACTCGTGGGAACCTCATTTGTAGCCATTTTTGGCATCTTAGCTTCAAATTAACGATAGATTCTCTGTATTTACATTAGCATTTAATTAATATGCCTTGTTCTTCATCTATTTCTTTATTTTCTTCTTCATGCATGAGTAGCTAAACCCATTAGCTAGGGTTATGGCTCAACCCTAGTGTGAGTAATTGATGGGTGTTGCCATTTATTGTTAGATTGACTATGGGTGTTTGTTATTTGGGTCAATTTTATGGTTTAATCTATGAATTGGTGGTTGTAAATACTGGTTTGTGCTAAGTTGACTTGGATCTTCTTGAGAAAGAGAGCCTAAGTCTCCAAAATTGACCCAACAAGAAATTGGGATGGACTCAAGAGAATTGATAGTCCCAGTTAACGGGTTAAACCTCGAGAGAGTAATCACCCAACTTGAACCCTAGTTGCTTGATCTAATTTGCCTACCCATTTGGTCTCGAGAGAGTCAATTAGGAAAAATCACTCTCTCTACCGAGAGGTGTGAGAGTGGGTAAAATTGTGCAACGATTATAGCATAAGCCCCAATTATGTCAATCGAACTTTAATAACTTTTACCCGTCAATTAACCACCTAAGTAATGTCACGACCCTAGTGCCCTTCTTCCCATTAGATACAACTTAACAATTATCTCGTAGCATAATCTAGTTTCAATTAATAGCTTGGTAATAGTAGTTTATAATCTAAAAACCCAAAAATGTATGGAAGTGACATTTGGAACAAATATACACTTCTAGTCTAGATAGATACTCAACTCCATTCCTAGCTCCCTGTGAAAATCGATCCCGACCCTCATATCGGGTAAAAGCTATTGCGACCCTCTCTTCCTATTTTTTAGTAGTGTGGAGTTTGAAGCGATCAACCGGAAACTTCAAAATTCGACCTTTCGGCATTTCATGCCTAAATTAGCTACGGACCTCCAAAACACAATCCGAACATGCCCCTAAGCCCAAAATCACCCAACGGAGCTAACAGAACCATCGGATTTCCATTCTGAGGCCGTCTTCACACTGTTCTGACTATGGTCAACTTTCCAACACTTAAGCTCTTATTTAGGGACTAAATGTCCCAAACCCTCCGAAACTCAAAACCGAACATCCCGACAAATCAAAATAGCAGAAATAAACTTAGGAAAAGTAGTTGATAGGGGATCGAGGCATAAACTTTTAAGATAACCGACCGGGTCGTCACACAGCAAGTAGGGAATTCAATATTGACTAGGCAAGTCTTGTAGCTAGGTGGCAAGATTGGGGAGTTTTGGTGGATTAGTCATCAAATTATTGAGGTGGATAAGTAATTAAAATGGTTGTATAGGCTTTATAAGATAAGACTCCCAATGTGGCAGCCAAGGAAAGCCCAATAAATGACTTTTAAGTCATAGAGCAAGATGACACATTTGAGAAATTAGTGTATAAGTTAAGTGGTAACATCACCCCCCACATGGAAACAAGTGAAAATGACTCAAACATCTAAATGGTGACTATTTGGTTTATGATATTAGGTGTCATTTTAGGGGAATTTGTGGGCTTCTACATGGCATTAAGTTAGTCCAAGGGTGGCACCAATGTGCCCATGAGTCATAGCACTTGATGTGACGTGACAATTCAAGCCTTTACGCCTTTATATTATACTTCTTTTTGCAATTGAGAGATAGAAAGAAGGTTAAAATCCTTCCTTCTATTATTAGGGAGTCTCTTACCTTAGAAATATAGAAAAACATACATCTATGATACTCCAAAAGTTGTGCACATATGTATAGTATGCCAGAGGTTTTGACGGACCGTATGTAGACACAGGTTCATTATGTGCATTATGCCTAAGTATTTGATAAAGATGTTAATGTTTATGATATAGTGATCCATATATCTTCATGCATTTAGCCCCGTACTACGACCGGTTGGCAAGTCATGCATATTCATTTACCATCGTGCTACAACTGGTTGGGCAGTCATGCATCTTCATTTAGCACCGTGCTACGGCCGGTTGGGTAGATATTCATATTCATTTACCACTGTACTACGGCTGACTGTGCAGTCATGCATTTACCACCGGGCTAAGGTCGGTCAAGCAGCTACCATTGGTTGGGCAGTTATGTATCATTATTTACCACCGGTTGGGCAGTTATGCATTTACCACCGAGTTACGGCCGGTCGGATAGTTACCACTGATCAGTTGGCCAGTAATCCATCATACGATATAGATAATAGTCTCAAAGAGAAGCATTATATATATATATATATATATATATATATATATATATATATATATATATATATATATATATATATAAGTATAGTAAGTATGCATATACAGATATTCAGGTTGATTCTTATATGTCTTTAATTAATGTTGACTTATGGTTATGTTTCAGTTCTGCCTTACATACTCAATACACTATTCATATTGGCGTCCTTTTTTTGGGAACGCTGCATTCATGCCTGCAGGTATAGATAATCAGTTTGACGATCCCTCATAGTAGACGAGGTTAGCATTCAGCGAAGGATTGATAAGACTCCACCTCATTCGGAGTGCAGTCGAGTCTATAAGTCACTGTGTTAGAGTTTTGCTACAAACTTATAGGTAGGTCAGTACCTTGTCCTATTTGATGTCAAATACTCTTAGAGATTATGTAGACACAGGTTCATTATGTATAGTATGTCAAAGGCCTTGACGACCCGTATGTATTCATGTTTTAAGAACGATGGTTCATTGATACAGTGTTTGCCCGCTTATAATTATACATTACGAATTGTGGCCATGTTGGCCCATGTTAGTTACAGAAAAAAGAGTCATAGAGTGGTTTGCTCGGGCCAGTATGGCACCAGGTGCCAGCCACGCCTCCCTAGGTTTTGGGCATGACAGACCGAGAGTTGAATTTTTTGATAATGGGCTTGGATATTTGTTCTGGGAGTTGGAATAACTCTTTTGTGTTATTATGGACTTTTATGAAAAACTTGAGATCATTCGGGGTTGATTTGATATGGCTCGGCATGAGTAAGTTGGAAGTTCGTTAGTTTCATTAGGCTTGAATTGGGGTGCGACTAGTGATTTTGATGTTTATTTGATAAGATTTGAGGCTTCGAGAAAGTTTGTATTGTATTTTAGGACTTGTTGGTATATTTGGTTGGGGTCCTAGGGTCCTCGGGAATGTTTTGGATTGAATTTAGGTAATCTTTGGACTTAGAGAATTATGCTGAAGGTTTCAGATTTTGGTGCGATCGCGCCTACGAAGGATTTGGCCATAGATAGGGGTGGGCATTTGGTCGGTTCGGTTCGGTTTGAAGAAATTTGGTTCAGTTATTTGGTTTTCAGTTTGATAAAAGTAGTAACCGAAACCGAACTGAAATAAGTTCGGTTTTGTTCGGTTTTCCAATTTTAGTTCGGTTTATTTCGAATCGATTTTTGGTTTGAACATTATCATATTGGGCTCTTTCAATGTAATAATTAGACTATCAAATTTGTTAGTTTTTGTGAAATTTTGGACTTCTTGTGTTGCTTGAATATGATAAATCATAAATCTAAACAAACAATAGAGGTGTCGAAGTTCTGCAAGTTTTAGCAAAGATCACCGGAAAAGTTGTAACATAATAACAAAGAACAGTAGGTCATATAGATTCAACAGAAAAGGTCACTTCCGGCGAGATCTGTGTCTTTTCCGATGTAAAAACACAAGAACAACCAAACAACATCAGTGTTAAGAGGTGTTGGTTCAACGACATTAATCACCGGAACAACAACCAAATACAAAGCTCAATAAATCGCCGATAGCCGGTCACCGGTGAGGCTATGATGTAAAGCGGCAGTGGCCATCTCTCAAGAAATAAGAGCTTGAGTGGATTTACAAAGGAGGAGAGGCGGCTGATCCTTCTTTCTCTCAAAAATGAGAGATAGAGATAATGTTATTAGGGCTTTTGTTGTAAAATCTGATACTACTGTCCAACTAAGATGTCCAATTCATTCACTTAAAATTAGGCCTAATATTAGGCCTACTAAAAAATTCATTTGCTAATAATTCGGTTTTTCGGTTAACCGAACCAGATAAATCTATAGTCGACAATCGAACTGAATAACTGATATTTTAAAATTTTAAACTGAAACCGACTGAAAAACTGAATAACCGAAATCGAAATAAAAATATTTTTATTTCAATCGGTTTCTTTGGTTCGGACTTATATATGCACATCCCTAGCCATAGGTGCGATGTCGCAGAAGTGTTCTGTAGATCGCAGGTGCGGATGAAGGCTGGGCTAGGTAGAGTCTACATATTTGAATGGGTATCCGCATATGCGGATTGGTGGTTGTAGCAGCGGGCTAGGATGGACTTGTGGAAGAGCACAAATGCGAGGGATTTCCGCATCGGTGAGCCAGCAAATGCGGGCTTGTGAACATAGAAGTAGAATTTGGACGGAGGCTGGTTGTTCGCAGATGCGGATGGTTGATCACAGAAGTGGTTTCGCAAGTGCATACTAGGGACTACAAGTGCATGAGGGACTTAAGAGATTTCCACAAAAAGAGAAACTTTGACAGCAAAAGCGGTGTCACACGTGCGACCATATTGACCGCAGATGCGAGAATTGCTGGGCAAAACATAAAAAGCGAGGGTTTGGTCAATTTTCTCATTTTAAAATTTTGGAGCTCGATAGGAGGCGATATTTGAGAGGCTTTTTGCTATAATTGAAGAGGCGATTAAAGATTATTCAATTCTGTTGTTAGATATAGATTACCCTTTGATTGTAACACCTAGTTTATGTGAATTTGATGTGAAATTTTGATATTTTAAGCGAAGGTATTGGAGAGCGAGATTTGGTGATTTAAGGGTCGATTTGTGGATAGAATTAGATGAAATAGTATGGTTGAACTCGTAATTGAATGAGTGTTTGCAATTAGTGAATTTTGTTGTGTTTTGGGGTGCGAACCCTAGGTTCATGCTTTGGGTTGACTTTGCATATTTGATTCAAGACTTTAGCTTTATCATTTTTAATTATTTCCTATAGCTATTATTTGTGGTGTTAAGTTGCTCTGGCTAGATTCGAGTCGCTCAGAGGCCATTTTGCGTGGCAAGGGCTTTTTGGAGTATTGATTCACGCGCTTTGAGGTAAGTAATCTATCTAAACTTGTATTTGAGAGTATTTAACCTGAGAACTACGTTATATGAAAAGTAGTGAGGTGAAGTATGTCGTAGGTGACGGTGTGGGTGCGTGCATCAGTGTATTCATGATTTTAGGTTGCTTTTATACTATTATAGGATTAGTAGACTATCATGCCTCCTTATATCCGTGTTTCCAAACATGTATGTTTATATGAGTTCTGATTCATGTTAGAAACCATGTCTAGGATATGTACTATTTTCCTGAGACTCAATAGATCTATTCTTCCTATTTCTAAGATATTTGCCTTATTTGCACACATGTTCTCAATCATATATGCTACATTTGTGTTTGATATATCTATCTCAGTACTTTCTTATTCGATTCATCATATGTTTATTGATGCATCATATGTGTAACATCGTTGAATTGAGTATTGTGAGATGTGGTTAACAGAGACTTGATTAGTTGATGACTGAGCGTAGGCCATAGAGCCGGATTGGTATTGATTTTGAGGTGACACGTACGCCAGGCTCATATCGAGCTAAGTGTTATTAATTTGGGGCGACGCGTGCACCAAGCCTCGCTATTGGAATATATGATTTTGATTAGCTCTTGGGAAGGATCCACCCCTTTGGAGTCTGACATGCCAGCCGTGGGCGCATGCAATGTTTTATATACGTGCTTAATGATGGGCAGATATGTCACGCACCCGTACAGTACTATGTGTGGTTGTTCTTGATGGATCCACTGTGTTATTGTTAATTTGACATTCACATTTAACATGTAGGCATATAGATATACTTTCCTCATTCTAACTGGCAAATAAAATGTTTTATCCATATTGGGCTTTAACTGTCATAAATGGAAAGCATGCCCAAAATTCCTGATATGTGAATGAGGTGAACATGATATTATTGATCTATATGCTTACACTGTTTTCCTTTATATTCTGAGCTATTATTAGTTATTAACATTGTCACTGACTGTTTTCTTCTAAGCTATTTACTGCTTTCAGCCCAATGTTAGATTTGTTACTTATTGAGTACATGGTGTAGGTTACACTCATACTACACTTTGTACTTCGTGTGTAGATCTAGGTACTTCTGGACGAGGTGATCTCTAGAGTTCTATTGCTGCTTGCTTTTGGGAGACTATGAGATAGCTACTATATGGTCTGCAGACCTTGAAGTTCTCTTTCCTTATTTCTATATTTATTGTTTTACTATTCAAATAGTTGTATCAGAGGCTTTGGCTTGTATTTTGATATTCAGTACTGCTCATGTACTTATTGACACTAGATCATTAGTTATTTCATGATATTTTCCATTATTGTTAATAAACCATGTTCATTCGAGTTCATAGCTATTATGTGACTGTTGACTTGCCTAACAAGTAGTGTTGGGTGTCCTCGCGTCTCCGGTAGGAGTTAGGTCATGACAAGTTGGTATTAGAGCACTAGGTTACTTAGTTCTAACGGGTTATGAGTAAGTTTAGTAGAGTCTTGCGAATCGGTACAGAGGTGTCTGTACTTATCTTATAGGGCTACCGAACTATTAGGGAACTTCATTTTGTTGCATTCTTCTCATGTAAATTTTTTATTTCCGAAGTTTGAACCTTAACTTTTCTATTCTCTTGCAGATGGTGAGGACATGTGCAGTCAGATTAGGCGGACGACCACTAGTACCACTTGTTAGGGTCGCGAGAGATCAGGGCTATGGTAGAGGCTGAGGTGGGGCTTATGCTACAACCTAAGGGGCATAAGTGCAGCCACCAGTTGCTCTAGCTGAAGAGCAAGTACTACATATTATTGAGCTGGTGGGACCAATCAGGCACTGGTAGTGCATATCATTACTGTTGGCCTTCAGGAGTCCTTAGCCTAGGTCTTGACCGTGTGCACGAGCTTGGCTTAAGAGATTTCGATTCTAGTTGCACCGACTACCTCACAAGCTGGGGAAGGTGACCAGACTCTTGCCACTTATACTCTGGAACATCTAGCTTAGAGTCTTCAGAAACCGGGGATGTTACCAGCTCAATCAGTTGCTGCTGCTCGATCCGAGGTTGGTCCACCTTTGACCGATAAGGAGAAGAAGAGGTTGGAGCGGTTTAGGAGGCTTAAACCTTCAAAGTTATAATGGAGGATAGTTAGAGGTTGCTCATGATTTTCTAGACAGGTATTAGCAGATTCTTCGCACATCGGGTATATTGAAGACCAATGGAGTTGCATTTACCACTTTTTAGCTGACTAGGGAAACCTACAGATGATGCTAGACTTATGAGTTGAGAAGGCCAGTAGGCATAGCGCCACTTACATGGCATGACTTCTCAGTTCTTTTCTTAGAGAAGTTTGTACCATAGACTCGAAAAGAGGAGTTGCGCAAAGATTTTGAGTAGCTACGCTAGGGGATATGACTGTGACTCAGTACGAGATGAGATTTGCGGATCTGGACCGTCATGCTATATGGTTTGTTCCTACTGAGAGAGAGGATCAGGAGGTTCATTGATGGACTCAACTATGGTCAATATTATAGTCTAACTCAAGAGGTCGAGACATATGCTAGGTTTGACCAGGTGGTCGAGTTTGCAAGGCCCTTGGAGTAGGTTCGTAGGATTGAGTGTGAGGAGCGTTAGGGAAAGAGGCCCCGTGGTTTAGGTGGATTCAGTGGTACCTCATCTGGAGGCCAGTCAGATCACAACAAAGTTCGTCCTTTCAGGCTTGCTCCGATGGCTTATCAAGTTCATCGTGGTGCATCAGCTAGTCATGGTTCATACAACACTCACTAGGTTCAGTCATCTTTCAATGCACTTCTATTTTAGAGCTTATACTGTGCTCCATTAGTTCAGGGTTCATCAATTACAGGTTTTTCTAGTTGTTATTCTAGTTATCGGGGTTCGATTTAGGCCCTACAGTCATTTCTAACTCGAGGTTGTTACAATTGTGGAGAGTTGGGGCATGTGAGGAAGTATTGTCCCCGATATTACAAAGGTACAGCGCAACAGGGAGGCCAATCTATGACTCATACACCTGTTGATACACCACCCGCTTAGCCAGCTCGAGGTGGAGGTCGTGCAGGTCGAGGTCGCCCTAGAAGGGGAGGTCAGTCAGGTGCTGGTCATGCGCATTTCTATGCATTTCCCACTGTACTAGAGGCAGTTACTTCATATGCTATAATCACAGGTATTGTTTTAGTGTGCCACATGATGCTTCAGTATTATTTGACCCTAGTTCCACTTATCCATATGTATCATCATACTTTGCTCGTTATTTGGATATGCCTCGTGATTCTTTAGCTATGCCTATTCATGTGTCTACGTCGGTGGGTGATTTTATTATTATTGGCTGTGTATATCAATTGTGTGTGGTGGTTATTAGGGGATATGAGACGAGAGTTGATCTTTTATTGCTTAGCATGGTTGATTTCAATGTGATTTGGGCATGAATTGGCTTTCTCCATATCACGTCATCCTTGATCGTCACGCTAAGATCGTGATGTTAGCGAGCCGGGAGTGCCGAGGTTAGAGTGGAGAGGCTCCCCAGATTATGTTCCTAGTAGAGTAATTTCACATTTGAAGTCTCAATAGATGGTTGAGAAGGGATGTTTGGCATACTTGGCATTCGTGAGGGATGTTAGTACTGATACTTCTACCGTTGATTCAGTTCCGATAGTAAGAGATTTTCAAGATATATTACTAGCGCTAGGTGACAGGAACCAGTGTGTTCATGATTTGAGGTGGCTTTTAGACTATTATGAGATTAGTTGACTATCATTCCTTGTTATATCCGTGTTTCAAAACCTGTATGTTTATTTGCATTCTGATTCATGTTAGAAACCATGTCTAGGTTGTGTACTATTTGCCTAAGATCTATAGAGTTATTCTTGCTATTTCTGAGATATTTTCCTTATTTTCACAAATGTTCTCAGTCATGATGCTACACCCATGTTTGATATATCTGTGTCAATACTTTCTTATTTCAATCCTTACATGTTGATTGATGCCTCATATATGTAACATCATTGAATTGAGTACTGTGAGATGCAGTTAATTGAGACTTGATTAATTGATGAATGAGCCTGGGCCATAAAGCCAGTTTGGTATTGATTTTGAGGTGACGCGTACGCCAGGCTCATATCGAGCTAAGTGTTATTGATTTGGGCGACGCGTGTACCATGACTCACTATTGGGCTATATGATTTTGATTAGAATTTGGGCAGGATCTGCCCCTCTAGAGTCTGACATGCCAGCAGTGGGCGCAGGCACAATATTTTATATACATGCTTGATGATGGGCAAATATGCCAGGATGATTAATGGAGCCACTGTATTATTTTTTATTTGAGATATAGCCATAGAGATGTACTTTATTCATACTAACTGGTAAATGAAATGTTTTATCCATGTTGGGATTTAACTATCGTAAATGGAAAGCATGTCTAAATTCCAGATATGTGAACGAGTTGAACATGATATTATTTATCTACATGCTTAAACTATTTTCCTTTATATCCTGAGCTGTTATTAGTTATTAACATTGATCACTGACTGTTTTCTTTTAAGCTCGTCACTACTTTCAACCTAAGGTTAGTTTTATTACTTATTGAATACATGGTGTCAGGTGTACTCATACTACACTCTGCACTTCGTGTGCAGATCCAGGTACTTTCGGACGAGGTGATCTCTATAGTTCTGTTGCTACCACCTTTTGGGAGACTACAAGGTAGTTGCTATACCATCAGTAAACCTTGAAGTTCTCTTTCATTATTTCTATTTTTACTGTTCTACTATTCTGGCAGTTGTGTCAGAGGATTTAGCTTGTATTTTGATATTTAGTAGTGCTCATGTACTCGTTGACACCAAATCATTGGAATGGTGGCAGTAGTATTCTAGCTATTTTCATTAATTATTTTATGATATTTTACGTTGTTTAGTTATTAAAATATGTTCATTTGAGTTCATAGCTATTAAGTGGCTGTTGTGTTGCCTAGCAAGTAGTGTTAGGCGCCGTCGCAGCTCCGATAGGAGTTGAGTCGTGACATTAAGGATGTCTACGTTATTCATTCCTATAAAATGTAACTCAAAGCATGTCTAAGTATGTTCCTAAGTCTCTATTGAGGCATACAATAAAGATGCTAATGTTCATAATGTAATGTTATGTGCATCTTAATTTACCACCGAGCTACGACCGGTTAGGCAAAGTTATGCATCTTTATTTACCACCGAGGTATAACCGATTGGGCAGTCATGCATTTACCACTGATCTATGGGTTGTTGGGCAGTTACGCATTTACCATCGAGCTATGACCGATCATGCAGTCATGTATTTAGCACCGCGCTATGGCCGATTGAGCACTTACCCCAGATCAGTTGGGCAATCATGTTATGATATGGATAATAGTCCCAAAAATAGGCATCAAATATATAAGTATAATTAGTATGCATATCATGTCCCTTAGTGGCACTTCAGAGGTTCGGGTTGATTCTTATATCTCTCTAATTGATGTTGACTTATTGTTATATTTTAGTTCTGCCTTACATACTCAATACATTATTCGTACCAAAGTTCTTTTTATTGTGGATGCTGCCTTTTATGCCTGTAGGTTTAGGTAATCAGCTTGACGAACCCTCATAGTAGATGAGGTTAGCGTTCAACGAAGGATCAGTAAGACTCCACTTCATTGGGAATGTAGCCGAGTCTATAAGTTATCATGTTAGAGTTTTGCTACAGACTTATGGGTAGGCTAGGGACCTGTCCCGACAATGTTTCGATGTCAAATACTCTTAGAGGCTTTATAAACATAGGTTCATTATGTACAGTATGTTAGAGGCCTTGACGGCCCGTGTGTATTTATATTTTATGTATGTTGGCTCATTGATATAACGTTTTCTCAGTTATACTTATACAATACAAGTTGTGGCCATGTTGACCTATGATAGTTACATAAAGAATGAGTTCTACCAAGTCGGCCTATGTATGTTCTAGTTTTTGTTAAACGATTATGAGTTACAGAGTGGTTCGCTCAAGCCAGGGCACTAGGTGCCAGCCACGCCTCCCTAGGTTTGGGGCATGACATGGATTCATATAATAATCTTGTGAGCGCATGCAGTTGATATGTGCTTAGTGAGGGGATTATGCCCGACACCCGTACAGTGTTGAGTATGTGTGCGTGCATATGAGGATTCATGGGAGTTTTTCCAGGCAGCATGAGTGTGCTGAGAGTATAATTGAGGGGTACTTGTTCCAAGCACTTTGAATGTGCTGAGATTTTTATACTTGATGATTAAATTGTGATGTTGTTGATTTTAGTATGTATACTTGTCATGTAGGCATCTTATTATATTTTCCTCATGTTAATTGGTACATGATGTCTCTATTGATGTTTAGAGCTTGGGATCGCAGTTTAATTTGATAAATCCATGTTTAGGTGATTTATGTGAAAAAATTAATGCCTTGGTTGATGTACTTGAAAAGCATGATGATTTGTTCTCTTAATGTGATAATGTTGAACCTGATGTTACTTGAGTTGTTTTTCATTTTGCCATTATCATGATGTTATTATCGTCATATTGGATGTTGGTTTTCCAAGAAAGCGGTGTTAGCTGTCATCACGATCTTAATGGGATTTTGGATTGTGACAAGTTGGTATCAGAGCACTAAGTTGTCTAGGTATCACGAGTCATGAGCAAGTTAAGTAAAGTCATGCGGATCAGCACTTATCTTTGAGAGGTTATATGGCTGTTAGGAAAAGTTCTCTTTCATTCATTCTCTGTCGTGCTGATTTGGTTATCCCTAATTTGAGCATAGAGAGGTCAGACTATGATTCTTGTGTCGATTACTACACTACCCGCTCAGCCAGCACGGGTGGAGGTCATCCATGACGTGGCAGTTCTAGAGGGAGAGCTCAGTCTATTGGAGGTTAGGCTAGATGCTATGCATTTCCAGGGAGGATCGAGGTTGTCGCTTATGATGATGTTATTACATGTACTATTTTTTGTGCCACAGAGATATTTCGGTATTGTTCTATCCGAGCTATACTTATTCATGTATATCATCATACTTTGTTTCTTTTCTAGATATGTTAGGTGATTCTCTTGCTACCCATGTTCATGTATCTACACCGGTTGGGGATTCTATTATGGTGGATCAAGTTTGTCAGTCTTGTGTGGTCACTATATGTGATTTTGAGATGAGTGCAGACTTTTTATTATTATATATGGTAGACTTTGATGTGATCTTAGTTATGGATTATTTGCCTCTATACCATGCTATTCTTCATTGTCATTCTAAGACTATGACATTGGCTATGCTGTGCTTGCCGAGGTTGGAATGGAATAGTTCTCTTGGCTGCACTCCTAGCAGAGTGATCTCATTTTTAAAGGCTCAATGGATGGTTGAGAAGAGATTTTTGGCGTATCTAGCTTTTGTAAAAGATGTCAGTGCTGATACTCCTACTATTGAATCAGTTATAGTAGTGAGAAAGTATCCATATGTGTTTCCTGCAGACCTAACGGGCATGCCACCCGATAGGGATATTGATTTCGGTATTGATTTGGCACCAGGTACTCAACCTATCTCTATTTCACTGTATCTCATGGCTCCTACTAAGTTGAAGGAATTGAAGGAGAAACTACAAGAGTTGCAAGATAAGGGGTTCATCAGGTCTAGTGTATCATCTTGGAGTGCACCGATGTTGTTTGTAAAGAAGAAGGATAGGTCAATGAGAATGTGTAGTGACTATAGTCAGTTGAACATGGTTACCATCAAGAACAAATATCTACGGTCATGCATTAATGATTTATTTGATAAGCTTCAGGGATCTAAGGTGTTCTCAAAGATTGACTTGACGTGGGGGTATCACCAGTAGAAGATTAGGTCTTCAGACATCCCTAAGACATGTTTTAGTACTCGTTATTGCCATTATGAGTTTTTTGTGATGTCTTTTGGTTTGACTAATGCCCTAGCAGCTTTCATGCATTTGATAAATAGTGTGTTCCTGCCTTATCTGGATTATTTTGTCATTATGCTCATTAATGTCATGTCCCAAACCTGGGGAGACGAGACTGACAACTGGCGCGTCACTTGACCGAGCGTGCCAACCTGAGACTAAGGGGCTCTGAACATACAATATGGTACTTTGGCTGGCAAGGCCACAACATAGGACAATTTCTGAAATAAAATATAAAATTGAACGGAGATTAGCTCAAACTGAACATCTATACAAAGATGGGCCGGCAAGACCATCATAATTACTACAGCTGACAAACCAAAAGAATTTACATACAAGTCCTACAAAGCCAACATATCGTACTAACTGACATGATATGTCTACAAGCCTCTACTGATAGCTTTACTGTAGTCGAGAGAGGGACCCGACCTGCCTACTAATATATATATATATATATATATATATATATATATATAGGGGGATCGGGTTGCACATCGCAATGAATATTAAAATGATGTTTGGGAACAGTGATATGATATTTGGGATCGGGTTGCACGCCACAACAGTATTGATATTTTATATGGGATCGGGTTGCACGCCGCAACGGTATTGGTATATGTATATGTATGGATCGGGTTGTGCGCCATAACAGAGAAGTTATATTATAACTGATCTTGACTGTTGGTTTCGTATTCGAGTTGTATTGTGAATTTGAGCATATATGATATTTTGGGGCCCTCTGTTATATATTTTTGTTCTGGTTTTCATGTTAATCGTTGTTTCTCTATTCTGCTATTATTTTTTATTGTACTCGTACAAGTTTATAGTGAGTGCCTAGTTATAGCATCGTCACTACTTCGTCGAGGTTAGACTCGGTACTTACGGAGGATATGGAGTCGGTTGTATTCATACTACACTTTTGCACCTCTTGTACAGATTTTGGTGTTTGTCCCAGCAGTGTTTAGTGGAGGCTTGCTCGGAATGTCATTTATCCGAAAACGTGACGGAGAGCTGCACAACGTTTGCAGGCCCTGAAGTCCCCTTCTTATCTTTGATACTTTTTATTTCATTCGGACAATTGTATTTTATTTTGGACCTTGTTTGTAGCATTTTTAGCAGGTCATGTACTTATGACACCAGTTTCTGAATGTGGACTAGACAATGTGACTGTGATGGTTTTAGATGAATATGTTATGAGTATTTCAGGCTTGTATTCTTAATCATTTGCTTTTAAATTGTGAAAAATTGATTAAGTGATTAATTAGAATTGGCTTGACTAGCAAGCTGATGTTAGGCGCCATTACGATCCCGTGATTGGGATTTCGGGTCATGACATGTTGGCTTGCCTAGCAAGAAGATGTTAGGCGCCATCACGATCTCGTGACTGAAACTTTGGGTCGTAATACAATCAAATAAAAGCAACTAATTATTCCCCGAGTGAAAAAAAGGAAAAAGAGAAAACAAATTAAATACGAGGAACATTTTCGCTCAGAATTATATATGGATGAAATAAGCGGTTGACACGTTTAAACAATAGCAAATTAGAACTTTCCAGTTGGTTGACCTAAAAATAAATTGAAAAAACTAAAAAATTCTCATCCACTAGTAGGAAAGGAGAGAAGAAAGAGAGAAGGAACGACTTGTGTGGAGGCAAATTATTCTGTAATTAGTTAGTTACTTATTTAACAAAGAAAAAGATGTTAAAAACAAAAGACCCCTATATATAAAACCAACAAAGCCGCTAAAGTCGTAGGATTACAACTTTCTTATTCAAGCATTTTCACAACATCTACAAATAAATAGGCAACCCCTTCGCATTTCCCAATTTCGAGCTTATCGCTCCTTTTACTTGTTATTCTATCACAAATCAAATCACAAACTATCCTGTTCGATTGCAAGGCATCGATCGCTCTAGACCGATGCCTGAAATCGAACAATTTTCCAGGGCCATGGCCCCTTCAGAGAATTGCCTATTTGGTAAATATGAGCTCGGAAAGTTACTTGGCTGTGGTGCATTTGCCAAAGTGTACCACGCTAGAGACATTAGAAATGGCCAAAGCGTTGCAGTCAAAGTTATCAACAAGAAGAGAATTGCCAATCCGACTTTGATGACAAACGTCAAACGTGAAATATCTATTATGCGTCGATTAAGTCACCCCCAAATAGTCAAACTCTTCGAAGTTCTTGCGACAAAAACAAAGATCTATTTCATCATGGAGTTTGTCAAAGGAGGTGAATTATTCAGCAAAATTTCCAAGCTGGGTCGGTTCAGCGAAGATCTGAGCCGCAAATATTTCCAGCAACTCATATCAGCCGTACGATATTGTCATTCTCGTGGGGTGTACCATCGTGATTTGAAACCAGAAAATCTCCTTGTTGACGAAAATGGGGATCTCAAAGTGTCTGATTTTGGGCTCAGTGCTTTGACGGACCAAGTACAACAAAATGGACTTTTATACACGCTTTGTGGAACGCCAGCATACGTAGCACCAGAGATTCTAACAAAAAAAGGATATGATGGAGAAAAAGTGGATATTTGGTCATGTGGGATCATTCTCTTCGTGTTAAACGCTGGTTACCTTCCATTCAACGATCCAAACCTAATGGTCATGTACAAAAAGATTTACAAAGGCGAGTTTCGATGTCCTAAATGGATGTCAACCGATCTCAAACGGTTTTTATCTCGTCTTTTAGATACTAATCCAATGAAAAGAATTTCAATTGATGAAATCATTAAAGATCCCTGGTTCAGAAAAAGTCTTAAACGTACTAAATTTTTCCACGAGGATATTGCAAATGAGGCCAAGGAGCAGCTGGAAGATGATGATGATATTAAGAAAACATCAATGAACGCGTTCGATTTAATTTCATTTTCGTCGGGATTGAACCTTTCGGGATTATTCAACGAGTCAGGTAATCCGATGGAAAATTCAGAAAAGGCAGTGGTCGAAGGGATACCGGAGAAAATAATGGAGAGAGTGGAGGAGTTGGCAAAGAAGGAGAATAATAATATTAAAGTGAAGAGGAAGAAAGAATGGGGAATGGAGATCAAAGTGCAAAATGGTAAATTCAGCATGTCTCTTGATGTTTACAGTTTAACAGATCGTTTGACAGTTGTGGAAGTTGAAAGAACATATGGAGATGCTGCTTTGTATAGACTATAGAGAGTTATGGAGGAATAAAATTAAGCCGGTAATACTAGGTCAAGTACCGGTTTCCGGTAGCTAAATTTCACCGCCGGCAATTGGCTCACTATTAATTGAAAAAGAAAAATATACGTTAGTGTGCGTTGTAAATTACAAAAATATATTACACATCGGCATGGGAAGGTCAACAAATTCCCATACTGCTAGTTAATACATTAATCTTTTTTTTTTCTATATGTGGCTGGGAAGTTTCATCAACCAAGGAATAATACGGCATTAATAATGCCTTTCTTTGTTTTTGGTTCTTTTTCGCTGTGTCCCTCTTGATTTCTTTAAGTTAAAGTTTGTCAGGTGATCCACTAATAAATTTTTGATTTAAACCACAAAGTTAACAGATGGTAGCTGCCTATTTGATAAAGCACGTCCGTTATTCTTTTATCGTTTAAAAGAAACGGTTTCGCATGTGGTAAGCAAGATTCAATATATACTTACTTTTTCTAGTCCATATACATATATTATACATTAGTCATACAAAATTATACATATATTATATATAAATTTATATAAGGATAAAAGAGAATAATTGTCCAGAACAGCAAATTTCATTGCACAGAATGGATGCGGGCCGGCCAGCTGTGTTGGTACCCAGCTTCCCAATAAAGTTTCCTGCAAATCAAAGCTAACTTTTTTTTCCCCCGTTAATTCTTATAAAAAGCAAAGAGGACACATATCTAGATAAAAATTACTCGGTTTTTCTTTTGTAGGTCAGAATTATGGGAAGGACCCTCTACAGCAAGAAAGTGCATCAGCATGCATAATGTTACGCAACGCCTTCCTGATGATCTTTGGAAGGGCAACGTAAGGCTAAGCAACCGATGTCAGTGCGGTTGTTGTCCGCCAATGAGGTCCTCGCCGCACGCTAGACTAGATTGTCAGTGCCGTGCGGGAAAACCAATGTCGTGGGCAATTGCGGAAGCTTGAGAGAGAATTGGGTTTTGAATGATGATGATGATTTTATTGATGACTGAAAATGATGATTACAATGATGTGGTGTCGTGGGGGAGAGACACCAGAAAATGCTGATTGAAATGTTTGATTGTTTGGTCCCCCTTAATAATGCTTAAAAAAAATAAACCAACATTACAAGACTAGTCCTAATAGAGCTGTAGAAGCACACTGAAATGAAAATGATGAAAACTAGCTTATAATTACAATGAAAAGGACTTAGATTATTACAAGGAAAAACTAAGTCCGATGGCAGCATCTTTGTCTTGCGGGTCTGCGCGCGCGTTGCTGTGGGCACGCGCGACACTTGATGTGCTGGCCTGAGGCTGGGCACTGGTGCTTGGCATCAGGGTCTGTGCGCGAGGCGCTGCTGGAATGGGCCTGCAGCTGGGCGCTGGCGAGGCATCAGGATCTGCGCGCGCGGCATTGTCAGGGCGCGCGGCGCTGTTGTCATTGGCCAGCCCTTGGGCGCTGGCGAGAGGCATCGGTGGGGCGACAGAGGCACATGCGCGCTTGTCACTTGGCGCAGCCAAGACCACGGGGCCGACCATGGCGCTAGGCATTGTGAGGCTTGTTAGGCCGCCATGGGGCGCGGCCAAGGGGTCATGGGGCATGTCTGGAAAGCAGCCCATGACATTCTCCCCCACCTGAGTTGGCGCCGTCCTCGGAGCCTTATGATGATGATGATTCTGATGGTTGTTGGATGGGAGGTCTGCGCCCCTCTGTTGTTTGAGCTTGCTGTTGTAGCGAAGCAATGATTTCATGCGGCTGACATGGAAGACTGGATGGATCTTCCACCAGGATGGAGTTTTTACCTGGTATGTGGACTCCCCAATGCGTTTTTCAATGGACAGGGGCCCGATGTATTTTTGTTGCAGGCGAGGGTCATGGGTCCTTTCTGCAAACAAGTACTGCTTTGGGATGCGTAGCATTACTTTGTCCCCTGGTTGATGTTGGGAAAAGCAACGCTTTTGTTCGGTGAACCTTTTTGCCCGCTCTTGGGCCCTGGTGAGATAGCTCCGCACTATCTCCATGTTGCGCTCCCATTCGCTCGAGAAGTTGGCAGCTCGAGGAGATTTCGGCATGGTTGATGCATTCACCGTCTGCGGGAGAAGCGGTTGCTGTCCGGTAACAATTTCAAAAGGGCTTTTGTTTGTATGATGGCTCTTTTGAGAATTGAAACACAGTTGAGCAGCATCCAGGAGCTTCACCCAATGTTTCTGTGATCCGGTTGCGAAGTTGCGGAGATATTCCTCCAGCATGTCATCGAACCGGTCTGTCTGGCCATCCAATGGTGGATGGATGTCTGTGTTGTGACTCAATGTTGACCCAAAGCACCTGAAGAGATGGGTCCAAAAGTTGCTAGTGAAGCGTGAGTCGCGCCTACTAACAATGTTTTTGGGCAGGCCCCAATGTTTGACAATGTGCGAGAAGAAGAGTCGAGTTGTATCTTCTGCTGAGATGTTTTGCGGGGCTGCTATGAAA
Source organism: Nicotiana tabacum (assembly GCF_000715075.1). Taxonomy (NCBI): domain Eukaryota; kingdom Viridiplantae; phylum Streptophyta; class Magnoliopsida; order Solanales; family Solanaceae; genus Nicotiana; species Nicotiana tabacum. Next base: position 61,842,437 of record NC_134089.1, read on the forward strand.
GTTGCATAGTCTGAGAACTGATCTATGACAACCATGATGGATGCAAGATTGCCGACTTGGGGCAATCCCGTGATGAATCTGAGGGAAACACTTTCCCATGGTCTCTGAGGGACATGTGATGGCTGCGAGGGTCCCGGCTGTGATGAGTGATCTGACTTGTCCTTGTGGCATGGCTGACAAGTCTTCACACGATGATGAGCGTCACCAGTCTTTTGAGGCCGATGACATGATGGCTGATTGTTGCTGCGAAGGGTAGCCTGAACCTGGGGTTCATGTCTGTTGACTACCTTCTCCAACTGCATGGCCGAGATGTTTTCAGCGGCCATCTTTATGGGAAAGCATGGTATGGTGCAGGGCTTGGCCCCGTTTTCTCCCATCATCAGGAGCATGTTGGCAAATGGTACCGGAATGGTGTTGGTTTGCCTCATGAACTCTAAACCCACTATGATGTCGAAGTCATCTATGATTGCGATGCGCAGGTCGATGCTTCCTTTGTATGGGCCAAGTTTCACTGGGACATTTGTAGCTGTTCCACCCAATGTCTGAGGTGGTGAGTTGATAGCCTTGACGCGGCCTTTGCTCTTTTGTACCACAAGACCTAGGCGCTCTACTTGCGTTGATGACAAGTAGTTATGGGTGGCGCCCGTGTCTATCAATGCGTGAAGGGGCTTGTCGTTCACTTTCAATTCGACGAACATTAGGGTCCTCGCTTGTTTAGGAGGCCTCTCGTCCATCTTTTCTTTCCCTTTCTTGGTGATAGGGACTGATGTTTTCTTAGGAGGACATGCACTGGTCCCCGCTAAGGCATGTGGGATAGAGCCAACAATTGCATTGAAGGCGCCTACCTGGTTGTCTTCAGATGTGTCTGATGCATCTGTCTCATCCTCGACAGTCTGATGAGCATTGACCTTGATGTTTGGGCATTCATTGTTCCAATGTGCCCCGCCGCAATGACGGCATTCTGAGGGAGGCTTTCTCCCCTGATTGTTGTTGATGGATGCAGCACTGTTGCTGTTGGAGGGAGGAGTCTTAGTTTTGGATGCACTCCGATCTCCCCCACTTTTGCTTGGGCCACCATTGCTGGGATGGTGCCCGTTGAATCCCCCTCGGACAAACGGCTGGGGCCTGTCGTTCTGAGTTCCCAAATGATAGTCGCCAAGGCATTCTGCAGCTTGAATGGCCTTGGGCAGGGTGTCTACCCGTTGTCGCTGTAGTTCCATACGGGCATGAGGTTTCAAACCTTCTATGAATGCGAAGAGTTTGTCTTTGTCCCCCATGTCGCGTATGTTTAGCATGAGTGCGGAGAATTCGCGCACGTACTCCCTCACTGATCTGGTGTGGCGGAGGTCCCGTAGCTTTCTCCTTGCGTTGTATTCCACATTTTCGGGAAAGAACTGCAGGCGTATGGCTACCTTCAATTCGTCCCATGTCTGAAGAGTATCTTCACCGGCCTTGATGGCTTCGTGTTTGACCCGCCACCAAAGTTTGGCATCGCCCTGAAGATACATGGCAGCAGTCGCTACCTTTTTGGATTCCTCCAAATGGCCCACGGCATCGAAGTATTGTTCGATGTCGAAGATGAAGTTTTCCACTTCTTTAGCATCCCGGGATCCGTCGTATGGCTTTGGCTCCGGTATCTTAAGCTTTTGTGGAATGGGGGTGAGGTTTGCTGCACCCCTGATGTGATGATCGCCTTCTCGAAGTAGGCTCTGTAAGGCAGCATTGACAACGTTGAGCTTGTCAGTCAAGTCGTTTATGGTTTGCTGCATGGCAGTTAGTCTGTCTGCCTCATGTTGCTGATGGGCTAAATCGTCGGCACGCTCCTGTTGGAGGTCCTCAAATTTGCCATGAATATTGGCAGTTTCAATGGCTGCCGTTTGTCGGTCCTCGTCGGAGTCACGACTGATGTTTGCAATGTCATTTTCGGCCTGCCGCATTCGGCGGTCCAGGTCGTCCAACCTTTGCACTAGGTTGTTGTTTTGATCAGGCACCGTTTCTACGATGGGTCGTAATCGGTCAACCGTCTCTTCTAGGGATGCTAGACGCTCCCCATGATTCACCATGGTCAGAAATGGTGATGATGGAAAATGTTCCCTCGTCCGATGTTGAGCCTAGGCTCTGATACCAACTGTTACGCAATGCCTTCCTGATGATCTTTGGAAGGGCAACGTAAGGCTAAGCAACCGATGTCAGTGCGGTTGCTGTCCGCCAATGAGGTCCTCACCGCACGCTAGACTAGATTGTCAGTGCCGTGCGGGAAAACCAATGTCGTGGGCAATTGCGGAAGCTTGAGAGAGAATTGGGTTTTGAATGATGATGATGATTTTATTGATGACTGAAAATGATGATTACAATGATGTGGTGTCGAGGGGGAGAGACACCAGAAAATGCTGATTGAAATGTTTGATTGTTTGGTCCCCCTTAATAATGCTTAAAAAAATAAACCAACATTACAAGACTAGTCCTAATAGAGCTGTAGAAGCACACTGAAATGAAAATGATGAAAACTAGCTTATAATTACAATGAAAAGGACTTAGATTATTACAAGGAAAAACTAAGTCCGATGGCAGCATCTTTGTCTTGCGGGTCTGCGCGCGCGTTGCTGTGGGCGCGCGCGACACTTGATGTGCTGGCCTGAGGCTGGGCACTGGTGCTTGGCATCAGGGTCTGTGCGCGAGGCGCTGCTGGAATGGGCCTGCAGCTGGGCGCTGGCGAGGCATCAGGATCTGCGCGCGCGGCATTGTCAGGGCGCGCGGCGCTGTTGTCATTGGCCAGCCCTTGGGCGCTGGCGAGAGGCATCGGTGGGGCGACAGAGGCACATGCGCGCTTGTCACTTGGCGCAGCCAAGACCACGGGGCCGACCATGGCGCTAGGCATTGTGAGGCTTGTTAGGCCGCCATGGGGCGCGGCCAAGGGGTCATGGGGCATGTCTGGAAAGCAGCCCATGACAATAAGCGTGGTTGGATCGATATTATGTACGGAAAAGGTCCAAATATATTCTTGTACTACAAAAAAATATTTTAAATATATCCCCGGTTATATTTTGGGTTCAAATATACCTCTGTCGTTATATTATTGGTTCAATTATACCCCTCTTCCGTTACGTTTGGCCAAAATGGACATTCAATCCTATATGACACTGATATTTGATGAGGTGGATGTCACGTAGCATACCACCTCAGCGCCCCTAACCCATTGTACCCTCCTTCTTTTTTTCACCATTAAAATTCTCTTCTTCTCCACCACTATTGCACCATTACCAACACCATTGGCAATATTCCCAATATGTTTGCTCTTAGAAGAGTATGGGGCTTGTGGTGGTGGTGGTGAATCTTAATGTAAAACTTCTTTACACCAAAAATAACTCAATTCAAACCATGGTTATCCTCCAGAAATCTAAGGTTTTGATACCATGTGAACACCGAGCCTCGACAGCATACTTACTGATGTTCTGCAAGTGAATGGTGAAAAAATTATGTAACCACTACAGTAAGACAATCTACATCTACTGATTAGTCAGAGAGAAGGGCAAACAACTATATTCATAGTCACTGAGGCCACCATTTGTTTTTTCTTTATGGATATTGAAGTTGGCACAGAATACGCCCCAAAAGACTACCAAGACCCACCCCCCGCACCCTTATAAATTGACCTTGAGGAACTAGGAAAATGGTCATTTTATAGAGCAATAATAGCTGAATCATAGCCACTTTAATATATATGTCTATACATCACTGTCCTCACTGTGACGGATACAAGAGCCAAATTGACACTGACCATAACGGTGAAGAATGTGGTGGTATTGGAATTCTTGGAATTGCATGGGCATTTGGGGGCATGATTTTCGTCCTTGTTTATTGCACTGCTGGTATTTCTGGTGGACATATAGCTGAACTTGGAGTGTTGCTTGTAGCCTTCCAGACGAGGATTGTGAGACTGATGAGTGGTTTTGTATAAATTCAATATTGTTTATGGTGGCGGTAATGGTGACAATGATGATGGAGGGGAGGAGAATTTTAGTGGGAAAAAAAATAGAAGGGAGGGGTAAAATGGGTAGGGGTACTGAAATGGCATGCCACGTAATATCCACTTTATTAAATGTCAGTGTCACGTAGGATTGGATGTCCACCTTGGCCAAACTTAACGGAAGAGGGGTATCTTTGAACCAGTAGTATAACGATAGGGATATATTTGGACCCAAAGTATAACGAGGGGTATATTTAAACCTTCTCTCACAATACAGAGCTATATTTGGACATTTTCCGTATTATGTATGATATATAAACAACACTTATCTTAACGCAATCAACGTCTTTTGAGTTGTGTCACACATACTCTAGTAATTTTAAAGTAATAGTACTTAACTGTTAGCCCACAGTTGCGGAATGCCTGGGTAGAAATAGGCTAGATCGAGGGTTTTATTTTATTTACCATATTTTGAGTTAGAGAGCTCGGTTTTCGGCGATTTTGGAGAGAATTTTCACGATTTGATCAGGGTAAATATTTTTTATTCCGATTTGTCCATTATACATGATTCCATCTTTATTTTTATAATTTAATTAGTGATTTGAATTGGAGAAATTGAGGATTTTAGTAAAATTTTTACTAAAGTATAAAATGAGGATTTGAAGGTCGATTTGAAGTGGGAATCGGATGGTTTTGGTATAGTCCATATCGGAATAGGCGTTCGAAATTTGTGGGTTTGGTCAAGTTCCGAGGCGCGGGATCAAGGTTGACTCTTTGAGTTAACTTTTGAGTTTCATTAAAAATCGAATCTTTATTATCCGAAATTGCTTCCTATGGCTTTTATTTATGATATTAAGTTATTTTGGCTATATTTGATCCGTCCAGAGTTGGATTTGCGCGGGAAAGGCTTATTAGTGGATTGATTTAGCTTGTTTGAGCTAATTATCCTGTCTAACTTTGTGGGGGGAAACTACCCCTTAGGATTTGGGTTGTTTGTACTATTCGAATTATGCGAACGACGTGTACATGAGGTGACGAGCGTGTATACGGGCTTATATACTGTATTTGATCGGTTTAGATTCATAGGTTACTTATAAGCACTTAATTGAAGTTATTATTATTTCTCTATCTTTCGTTGTTTATTTTATGCTCACATGCTTTAATTAAATTGTCATTACATGCTCTAGTTTCCATCGTCAAAGTTACTCTTATGTGCATTTACTGGTAGTAGTTGTTACATGCCATTTCTTCTATTGTTGAGTTATTCTCATGAATTTAGACTATGTCATTATTTCATACTATCTCTTTCATTGTTAAGCTTATGTCATGTACTTGAATTAGAAGTTGTTGTTTCATGATATATATTTTCTTGTTGAGTTGTTTCTCATCCCTTTTGTTGCTATTAAGATTTTTGTACATTTTGTGATTGAGCCTTGGGCTATATATTGTGGTGACGTGTTTATTTTGGAGATATTGAGGCATATCGGCACGTGTGGTGCGAGTTGATTATTGTGTTGTGATATTGATGCGCACGCGAAGGTATAAGGATAGGGGTTGATGTGCATGCAATGAGATAAGGCGGGATTTATACGCGTGTTACTAGTAAGGGAATTACTTGAAGTCACACGGTGAGATAAGGGAGCTAAAGCGCGTGTAGCTATTTCAGAATAAACGTTTTTAAATTAAATGCAAGGCTCACACGACGATATAAGAAAGATTGTGATTATGACTTGTGAAATGTGAATATGAGGCGTGGTACCTCGGTATGATTCTTGTTGTACATTCTATGTTGGAAAGGCTTGATGATTTGACAATTATTGTTCTTGTTCCCTTATTTCTTCCCATTAGTGTTTTGATTGTAATTGGTTACTTGTTGTCTTATCACATGTACTCTTTGTTTGCTTTATTTTGGTTGTTAGACCTGCATTGGTAAATTGCTTTATTATCTTTTAATTTCCTTTCTCTTCCGTTATTAGATAATATTATATTTTGTTCAAGTTTCATTTGTTTAATAGGTGTCTTGACCTGGCCTCGTCATTATCCTACCGAGGTTAGGCTTGATACTTATCGGGTATTGTTGTGGTATACTCATGATACGCTTCTGCACATTTTTGTGCAGATCCAGGTACTTCCGCTCGTGTCGGATGCCAGTGATTTGGACTAGCTATTCTAGAGACTTCAAGGTATACCTGTTTGACACTCGTAGGCCTTGGAGTCACCTTCTACCCCTGCCTTTTCTACTATTTATTTTCGCATCAAACAGTGTTGTATTTTGAGACTTCTAATGTACTTCTTAGAGCTTATGACTCAGTTTCACCAATTTTGGAAGATATTTGATAGTTGTACCGTATGGGCTTTACCATGATAGTTTAACAGTTTAATTTGATATCTAGGTTGTTATTTCTGCTAATTCTCAGTGTATGTTAGGCTTACTTAGTCTTAGAGACTAGATTCCATCACAACATCCTAAGGTGGGAATTTAGGGTCATGGCAGTATCATTGTCTTGTGTTGTGGCTAAGTTTTGAAGATGTAAACGGAAAAATTAAATTTTTTGATCTTCATTAAAGTTGTAGATATATGTCTTAGGGTTCCAAAGAGTCTTGAATCACCCCCATATCCTTTTTACAAAGAGTTATGCTCAAAATACTAACAGTAATACATGTGAATTTTGTAAAATAGAAAATCCGGGCAGCACTTGCCCTGCAATTTATTGCCTCTTTTTGGGTAAACACAAGCAAAACCAAGTTTTGGAGAATGAACAAAAGTTATATAACTATGAAATAGCTATCCAGAAAAGTTTATCTCACTTAAAACAAAGTTCTGTGATGACCCGAAAGGTCATCACTTGTTCTAGAAACAATTATGTGTTCCGAGCCCTTAAAACTTCTTTTTTACCTTACTTCAATTTGTGGCATGGTCCGGACCTATATCCAGAAAATTTTTTTGTAAAAATATGAGAAATAGAAATTTCTAGAGTTAAAATTTGATTATGGTTGACTTTGGTCAATATTTTGAGCAAACGGACCCGGATCTGTGTTCCGACAATCCTGGAAGATCCGCAATAAAATATGGTACTTGGGCGTATGATCGAAAATGAATTTCGAGGTCCCAAACCTTAGAAATTAATTTTTGAAAGAATTTTTTTTGCTGAGTTATTTATGAAATAAAGAAAAGAATTAATGTTTGAAACAATTGGTATCGGGCCCGTATTTTGGTTCCGGGGCCCGGTACAAACTTGTTAAAGTATTTAAATGATAACTGTGAAATTTGGTGAAAATGGAGTTTATTTGACGTGATTTGGACCTCCGGTCAAAGAGTTATGAACTTTAAAGTGTTCTTGATGAAAATGATGAGTTTTGAGGTTTAATTCATAGTTTTATATGTTATTTTCATGATTTAGTTGCACGAGCAAGTCCGTATGATGTTTTTAGGTTGGTGTGCATGTTTGATTTGGAGCCCCGAGGGCTCGGGTGAGTTTTGGATAGGCCACGGAGTGGAATTTAACTTAGGATGTTGCAGGTTTTTAGCTGGTATGTTGTAGGTCTGAAATGCGAAGCCTGGCTCGCAAATGCGAGTAGACCATCGCAAATGCGAGAGAAGGCTTGGGCAGGCCTGATCGCAAATGCGATCACTTCTTCGCAAATGCGAAGAGGCCCAGAAATTCCCCTCGTCGCAAATGCGACAATCCCATTGCAAAAGTGACTTTGCAATTGCGATTATTAGTCTTAAATGCGACAATATCAGACTTCAGAAGGGTTCGCAATTGCAACATCTGCGACCTGCAAATTCATAACTTAGTCGAAAATCTTTCATTTTTCAAACCCTTTCAAAACCAAAACACTCTTGGGCGATTTTTTAAAGACAAGTACTCTTCCAAACCAATTGTAAATCATTTCTAACTTATTTTTATTAATCTTTAACATCTTTTCTCATGATTTCAACTCTAAATCAAAGGTTTTTATGGGAGAAATTAGGTGTTTTGGGTAGAATCTAGATTTTTCAAATTTTGGGGATTTGGACCTTGATTTGAGGTCCGATTTCAAAACAAATTATATATTTGGGTTTATGGGGGAATGGGTAATCGGGTTTTGGTTCGAACCTCGGGTTTTGACCATGTGGGCCTGGGGGCGATTTTTGACTTTTTGGGAAAAACTTTAGAAAAACCTATTTTCATGCATTGAAATGGATTCATTTAGCATTTATTCATATAGTTAAGTAAATTGTGGTTAGATACGAGTGAATTGTTGGACTGTCCCTACCACTACCCTTTATCAAGCTGGTTTACAAGAGTTCTGGCTTTCCCAACCAGACAAAACTTCTAGGGAATCTAATTTCTTTCGAACATGTAAGTTGTTTGACAGCTTTCCTTCTCTCCTCTTGCTCGACGAACCAACTTCAGGCCTTGATTCGTCCTCCGCAAGGAAGGAACGAGTCGGTTCCCCTTTCCGTCTTTCGGTAGCATAAAGAAAATAGATTAAAATTGACAAACCACCAAAAGAGTGGAATCAAGAGGTAAAGCGATAGTTGAGACTTGGATTGTGTCCGTGGCATCGAGGTAAGTATTTGGTCTAACCTTAGCTTGAGGGATTAGGAGTTGTGTCCTATTTGCTATGTGTTATTTGTTGAGTACGAGTATAGGCATGGTGACGAGTATCTATACGTTGGTGTCAAGCATGCCCGTGAGTTTTATTCTATGAACAATGTGACTCCGTTTGTATTTTTCATGCCTTATGTGATGATTTCTATTATTGAGCAAAGCTTGTGGAAGTAATAGTGATATTTGAACATTGAAAAGCGTTGGCTCAAGTTGTATAATGAATTGTGGAAGTATAATTGGCAATTGAACCTTATAGAGCATTGGCTCAAGTTGTGAAGTGAGTTGTGAAGTAAAAGTGAAAAAAGGAAGAGAATTATTATATTGTCTCCCTTACCAGGATGTTGTTGCTTTAAATGCTATCTCCCTTGCCGAGATGTTGATGCTTTTGATATTGTTCCCTTGCCGGGATTTGATTGTTGAGTTATTGTTCCCTTACCGGGATTTTATTGTAATTTATTTATTTCCTTGCCCTATTGCTTGTGATTGTTGTTTGGGTGAGGAAGAGTATTAAAGCACGAAGGGTGATGCCGTGTATTGTTTTGGTGACAGAGTGTTAAAGCACGAAGGGTGATGCCGTGTATGATTTTGTGAGGAAGAGTGTAAAGCACGAAGGGTGATATCGTGCCGCACGATGAACAATTCCGTGCAGGTTATATTGATTTTTACGGTGAGGACGAGAGTAAAAGTATGAAGGGTGATGCTGTGCACTTGTTTTATTTTTGATTCTTGTTGATAATTGAGTTATGGTGTTCCTTATATTTACCTGCTGTCTTTCTGTTATCATTTGATGTATCCCCGCAGCATGTTTCCCCCTCCCATTCTTAATTGTATATTCTTGCTTTTATTTTTCTGATGTATATGATTTAACTGCACAGGTTTATTTGGTAGTCTGGTCCTAGCCTCGTCACTACTTCACCGAGGTTAGGCTAGGCACTTACCAGCACATGGGATCGGTTGTGCTGATACTACACTCTGCACTATGTGCAGATCCTGGCGCAACAACTTTTGGACCTTAACTTGGGGTGGCTGCCTTTAGTCCATTCGGAGACCCAAGGTAGTCCGGTAGGCGTTCGCAAGCCCTAGCGTCTCCCTCTATCCTTTCGTCCTATTTCATTTATGTATTTCAGAAACAATGTCGCATTTATTTTTTGGACCTTATTTGTAGTATTCCTAGATCATCTGTGAAGTTGTGACGCCAGTTCTAGGAAGCCTTTGTTTAAGAAATTGTATTGGAAATATTTAAATGGTTTTATTTGTCTCTTTCGCTTGTTTAAATTTCGTTGTTTTTAAACTGTTGGTTCACAATTTTTAAAGGATTAAAAATGGGAAAAAGGGTAATTTGCTCAAACGGTTGGCTTGCCTAGCTTTCACTAGTAGGCGCCATCACGACTCCTGAGGGCGAGAAATTCGGGTCGTGACAAGTTCTATACAAGGAGATATGATGAAAACACTAACAATTGTCTAGTATAGAAACGGATTTAGTAACTTACCACAAAAGAGAGGAGCAACTTGTGGTTTAACAAGAACAATACTTGATGGTTGGCTTAGTCGAAAAACCTAGAGGTTTTGGTGTAATATTTCTAAAGGTAATAAGAATAGAGGACTAAGGTTTTCTTTGTCACGAAGGAATGAAATGAGAGGTGCTTGTGAAAAGTTGTGTCCAAAAAAGGTATATATTACTTAGATAAGGATCAAGAAGTGGGCTAACCCAAAATACTTCCTATTCTACTTCTTACTAATTTAACAAAAATGATAATAAGTGTGTTCTACATAACAAAACCATGTCAACTCCTTATAAATATGACCGCAATGTAAAATAAACAATTTTCAAATATCGTCAAATTTTAGTTTAGGAAGTGCGAAGTAAAATCTATCCTTATTATATAGATAGATGGTCAATTGAGAATGTAAATATTAGTCTAAAAACTTTGGGGTATTACAACTCTCTCCCTTTAAATAAATTTCGTCCCAAAATTTACCTTATACTAGTCCCGAAATAAATATGGATATCGAACTTGCATATCCTCTTCTCGCTCCCAAGTAGCTTCCTTGCCAGAATGATTTCTCCAAAGGACTTTCACAAAGGTGACCCTCTTATTTCTAAGCTCTTCTATCTCACGCGCTAATATTTGGATTGGTTGTTCTTCATATGTTAAATTAGGATTGACCTCAATAGATTCAACAAGATGGACATGAGATGGATCTGAGTGGTATCTTCTAAGCATAGAAACATAGAAGACATTGTGGATCGTGTCTAACTCTGGTAGAAAAGCTAGTTTATATGCAACTGGGCCAATTTTTTCCAGCACTTCATAAGGTCTAATAAATCAAGGACTAGGTTTCTCTTTTTGACCGAATCTCATCTTTTTCCATGGAGAAATCTTTAAAAATACCTTATTCCTGACTTAATGCTTAGTTTCACACCTCTTAAGATTAGCATTAGACTTTTGTCTATCTAAAGCAATTTTTCAGCGATCCTTGATGATTTTTACCTTATCTTCAGTTTGTTGCATGATCTCAGGACCCATCAATTTTCTTTCACCAACCTCGTTCCAATAAAGAGGAGTTCTATATTTCTCTCATATAAAGCTTCATAAGGAGGCATGCATATACTTGATTGGTAGATATTATTGTAAGCAAATTCTATCAAGGCTAAGTGTTTGTCCCAACTACCTTCAAACTCAATAATACAGGCTCGGAGCATATCTTCTAAGATTTGTATTACCCTCTCGGACTGGCCGTCTGTCTGAGGATGAAAAGAAGTACTAAAATTCAACCTAGTACCCAAAGCTTCTTGCAAAGTAGTCCAGAATCTAGATGTAAACCTCGGGCCTCGGTCAGATACAATAGAACAGGAACCCCATATAGCCTCACAATCTCATTAACGTACAATTCTGCTAAATGTTCAAGTGTGTAGTTCGCTCTGATTGCCAAGAAATGAGCAATCTTGGTTAGACTATCAACTATAACCAAAATTGCATCATGATCTCTTTTAATGCGTGGAAGCCTAGAAATAAAGTCAATCATTATTGTGTTCCTTTTCCACTATGGTACGGACAAGGGGTGTAGCAAAGCAGCCGGGACTTGATGCTCGACCGTTATTTGTTCACAAATCAAGCATTTAGAGATAAACTCTACAATTTCTTTCTTCGTACCATTCCATCAGTAGTGTTCTTTGATGGTTTGGTACATTTTAGTGCCTCCAGGATGCATTGCATATAGTGAAGTATGTGCTTCACTCAGAATTTCTTTTCAATTTGTCATTCGTCGGAGCACGTAACCTATTTTGGATACGACACCATCTTCCCTCAAATTAAAATCAAGTTTTTTCTCCATTTCAAACTTTTTTGATCATTTTCACAAGCAACTCATCAATTTGTGCTTCTTTTACCTGATCAAATAGAACTGGCTTAACTTGCAAACTTGCAACAATAGAACCATCAGCTTTAAATGCAAGAAAAGAATTTATGGCTCTTAATTCAAGAAACAAAGTCAAAGGACTTAGAGATAAACCGGCAAAGGATTTGCGACTTAGAACATCAGCAACAACATTAGCTTTACCCAGATGATAGTCAATTGTGCGCTCATAATCTTTGATAAGCTCAAGCCATCTATGCTGTCTCAAATAACTCGTTCTGTATACCCAAGTACTTCAAACTCTTGTAATTAGTGAATATATGATACATTTTTTCATATAAGTAATGTCTCCAAATTTTCAAAGCAAACTCTATGAAAGCAAGCTCAAGGTCGTGAGTAGGATAATTTAACTTGTGTGGTTTTAATTTTTAAGAGGCATACACAACCACTTTCCCTTTTTTGTATCAGAACACAACCCAAACCATGATGATAAGCATCACTTTATATCACATATTCTTTCCCTTCAGTCGGTAGAGTAAGTATAGGAGCTTTAGTCAATGAAGATTTGAGCTTTTGAAAGCTCTCTTGACATTAGTCATCCCACGCGAACTTGACGTCCTTCCTCAAAAGTTTAGTCAAAGGAGAGGATATAATGGTGAAGCATTTGACAAACCTTCTATAGTATTCCGCTAAGCCCAAGAAACTTCTTATTTCAGTTGGATTTTTAGGTGGTTTCCATTCAACAATAGCTCGAATCTTACTAGGATCAACTTTCACACCTTCTAACATGCACCAGAAAAGCAACTTCACTAAGACAAAATTCATATTTGGAAAGCTTGGCATAGAGATTTTTCTCCTCCAAAATTTGCAAAATAATCCGAAGATATTTATCATGATCTTCACTATTATTTGAATATACTAAAATATCATCAATAAATACCACCACAAATTGATCAAGATAAGACTTGAATACACTATTCATTAGATCCATGAATATCGTAGGAGCATTTGTCAACCCAAATGGCATCACCAAAAATTCATGATGACCATACCGAATTCTAAAAGCAGTTTTAGGAATATCTTGATCACTTACTCACACTTGGTAATACACAAACCTCAAGTAAATTCCACCTAACGACTCCCCAACAGTAGGAAAAAGGCATTCTTCTTTACTAGCATCATGCTCAATCTTGTCAACGCATTTTCTATAAAACCTTGAATCTCCACCCTCCAAATATCGTGAGCAAAATGCCAAGCATTCATTTGCTATATATGCTTCTGCTATTGAACCTTATGGGCATGCACAATTACGAACATATAATTTTAACGTATCCAAGTACTTATGAAATAAAGTAATATTATTAGTTTGATATTAAAATATTTAACTACTAAAGATATATAATAAAGATTCATTGATTCTTCATACCTCTCAATTAGATACATCCACCGATAATGTACTGGTCCTGCCTGTCTAGCCTCAGTTTCCAAGTGAATAACCAAGTGTACCATAATAGTAAAAAATCCTGAGAGAAAGAGTTTTCTCATCGTAGACAATGTTTCTGGAATTTTTTCTTAAAGTAACTTTAACTCATCTAGTTTTAGCTTTTTGCTGCACATAACACGAAAGAATGTGCATAGTTCAATTAGAACTGAACTGGATTTTTTATCTATTGACCTCCGCAAGGTAAGAGAAAAAAGTCCTTGCATTATAACATGGCAATCATGAGTTTTTAGCCCAGATATCTTTCGTTTGCGAATAAAACGTAAAATATTAGACATATAGCCATGTGGAAACTTAGCATTTTGTAGTAATTTATAAAATAACTCTTTTTCCTTTGGAGACATTGTAAACAAAGTAGGAGGAAGATATGCTCTCCCACTAGCTTGATATTGACGCCATAATCTTGGTCTTATGTTTATCTCCTTCAAGTCCAATCGAGCTTCTAAGTTATCTTTAGATTTTTTACCAAGATCCAATAGTGTATAATAAGTTATCACACATATTTTTTTCTATGTGCATCACATCAAGATTATGGGCACTAAGTTAGACTCCCAATAAGGAAGATCGAAAAAAATGCTCCTCTTTTTCCATGTGTTTTTCATCACTCCACTTACCCCTTCACTCATTGACCAAGAGTAAATTTATATCTTTAACTTGATTCAAAACTAGTGACCTAGATATCAGACACGGTGCAGGTCTTGTTTCTTTAGTCCCATCAAACGATTTTGCATCATTCAAATATTTATGTCCCAAATTCAAGAAGCGTCGATGCCCCATGTATCAAAACTTTTTGCCATGTCTAAGCCTTCTAGACTGAGTGTTTATGCTACAAGAAGGGCATGAAAACCGACCATAAATGCACCATCCAGAGAGAGTGCCATATGCTGAAAAATCATTTATAGTCCACATGAGAGCTGCTCGCATTTGAAATATCTCCTTAGTAGAGGCATCGTACGTTTCTACCCCGCCATCCTGTAATTCATTTAATTCTTCTATTAAAGGTTGCAAAAAGACATCAATATTATTTCCATGTGCTTTCGGTCCAGGAATAAGTAAGGACAGAATGAAGAACTCTTGCTTCATGCACATCTATGGTAGAAGATTATATGGCATTAAAATTACTGGCCATGTATTGTGAACAGTTCGCAATGTACCAAATGGATTAAAACCAACAGAAGCTAGTCCTAGGCAGACATTACGAGGATCTCTAGCAAATTCGGGATATTTACTATCAAAACTTTTTCAAGCTTCAGAATCTGCAGGATGTCGTAGAACTCCATCTTTGTTGCGCTCTTCATGATGCCATCACATTGCTCTAAAAGTTTCTGAAGACATAAACAATCTCTGCATCCTTGGCTTTAAAGGAAAATACCTTAGGACCTTGGCTGGAATTTTTTTAACATTATTTTTCCATCTAGAAGCCCCACAAATTTTGTATTTATTGACATCCTTATTAGCAAACTCTTTCCTAAAAAGCATGCAATCGTTGGGACAAGCATGAATCTTTTCATACTTTAAGCCCAAGCGTTCAACTATCTTTTTAGTCTCGTAGAAAAAAAAAGGCAATGTTTCTCCTTCAAGCAATGCATCCTTCAATAATCCAAGTAAAGCATTAAAAGATTCATTTACCCATTTAAACATGCATTTTGTACGTTAGATATGTAGCAAAAAGGACAGTTTGCTAAAGTTCTTGCAACTGGGATATAGTTCTTCATTTGCCTCATTCATGAGTTGTTCAAACTTATCCACCTCTGTTTGAGGTTGATTTATAGATGGATGAGCACAGGTTTGGTTTTGTCTCACCCCTTTCACTAACGTCTCTCCATGAACTGTGTAAAACCTCCATATACATCATGTATCATTCCTCTCATCTCATCGCTCCTTAAAGTTGACTGGCTGCAATTAGTTATTTGAGTATTATTTTATTCCTTTAGAGACTCCTCATGAGAAAACAAGTATGACGGCATAATACCATTAACCACAAGATGATCATATGTTGTAGCCCGATTTACTTGATGGATAAGCAAATATTCTATACAAGGACAATTTTTTCTCCATCTTGTTTTTTTTTTAAAAAGCATGGTTTATAAAATCCTCTACTCCGTTCAAGTATTCTTTACTAACTTTATCACAATACATCCATCTTTTATTTCTAGGAATGACCATGGTATTCAAAATATATTTTTTTCTTTTCTGCAGTTATTGTAAGAGCTAAAAAAACATTAGTAAAAAAGAATAAATTCTTAGTGAATTAAGAAACGAGGAAGAAGCATACATTAGTAAAAAAGAATAAATTCTTAGTGAACTAAGAAACGAGGAAGAAGCAGACAAGATAAGAGATAATTGAGGTTGATTCCGTTATGAATAACTGAATTAGAAGGATTTTTATTAAAATAAAACTTATGTTCTCTTACTTCTCATGTAATTCAGTTAAATAAGAATTTTTCTCAAGATTCTAACTTCTAATTCATAAAGTGAGACTTCGGTTTGGCATTTTGGACATGAGACAGAATTCTTGTTTTCAATTCAAAACACGACAGAACCTATAAATATGATATGTGATACATAAGAAAACAACAACAACAATAATATACCCAGTATTATCCCACACTGTAAGGTCTGGGGAGGATCGTGGGTACGCAGACCTTACCCCTACCTTGTGAGAATAGAGAGACTGTTTCCAATAGACCCTAAGCTCAGGATAGTATAAGTACCACATTAATGAAAATATAGACAAGAAAGGACAATACCAAAAAGTCATATAAAAACAAAATAAACAACAAGACAATAAAGTGATCAATAATGAAAGAGAATAACAGTTAGTCATAAAAACCTACTACCAACAAAAAACGAGACTACGTGTCAATACTAATGTTATGAACACTCTACACTACCTACTCTACTAACCTAATTCTTGACCTCCATACCTTCCTATCAAGGGCCATGTCCTCGGTCAGCTGAAGTTGCGCCATGTCTTGCCTAATCACCTCTCCCCACCTCTTCTTTGACCTACCTCTACCTCTTTGTAGACCCTCCAATGTCAACCTTTTATACCTCCTAACCGGGGTATCTGTACTCCTCCTTCTCAAATAACCAAACCACCTAAGTCACGCTTCCCGCATCTTGTCCTCAATAGAGGCCACACCCGCCTTATCGCGAATAACCTCATTTTTTAGCCTACCTAACCTGGTGTGCCCGCACATCCATATCAACATCCTCATCTCTACTACCTTCATCTTCTGGACATGAGTAATCTTGACTGGCCAACACTCAACCCCATACAATATCATTGGTACCACCACTCTGTAGAACTTGCCCTTAAGATTCGGTGGCATCTTCTTGTCATACAAAACACCATAAGCGAGTCTCCATCTCATCCATCCCACCCCAATACGATGTGCGACATCTTTATCAATCTTCATTAAGACCCGAGGTACTTAAAACTCACTCTCCTAGGGATGACCTGCGAGTCCAGTCTCACTTCCCCTTCCCATCCTAGAATCTCGCAACTGAACTTACACTCTAAGTATTCTGTCTTGGTCCTTCTAAACTTGAAACCTTTAGATTCCAGGGTCTGGATCCATATCTCTAATTATGCGTTCATACTGTCTCGCGTTTCGTCAATCAATATAATATCATCTGCAAATAGCATGCACCACGGCACCTCCCGTTGGATATGACGCGTCAGTACATCCATCACTAGAGCAAACAAAAATGGGATGAGTGCGGACCCCTGATGCATCCCCATCATAACCGAAAAATGGTCCAAGTCCTCCTATCCGCCGTCCTCACTCGAGTCTTTACTCCATCATACATGTCCTTAATCAACCTAACATAGGCAACAAGTACACATCTAGCCTCCAAACATCTCCACAAAACCTCTCTCGTAGCCCTATCGTACGCCTTTTCTAAGTCGATGAACACCATATGCAAGTCCTTCTTTCTCACCCTATACTGCTCCATCAATCTCCTAACAAGGTGGATGACTTCTGTAGTCGAATGCCCCGACATAAACCCAAATTGGTTCTCGAAAATAGTCACACTCCTTCTCACCCTTAGCTCTATCACTCTCTCCCAGACTTTCATAGTATGACTAAGCAGCTTGATACCCCGATAATTATTGCAATTTTGGATATCACCCTTATTCTTGTATACAAGAATCATCGTGCTCCACCTCCACTCTTCGGGCATCTTCTTCGTTCTAAAAATGACATTAAATAACCTAGTGAGCGACTCCAAGCCCTCCTTGCCCATACTCTTCCAAAACTCTACCGAAATTTTATTTGGCCCGGTCGCTTTGCCCCTGCTCATCTTAGCACCCTCAACTTCATTAACTCTAATCCGCCTACAATACCCAAAGTCACAATGACTCCCGGAGAGTTCCAAATCACTTAGTACAATGCTCATTTCCCCCTCCTCGTTCAAGAGACTATGTAAGTAGGTCTGCCATCTCTGACGGATAAGTCCCTCATCTAATAAAACTATACCTTCTTCATCCTTGATGCATTTCACTTGGTCCAAGTCACACGTCTTCCTTTCTTGCGCCTTGGCTAACCTGAACAACCTCTTATCCCCACCTTGGCCCTCGAGTTCCTTATACAGACGACTAAAAGTTGCAGTCTTGGCCGCCGTAACTGCTAGCTTATCCTCTTTCTTAGCCAACTTATAATGCTCCCGATTCACCTTTTTCTCCTCCTCGTCTACACTTTCCACCAGCTTTAGATACGCTGCTTTCTTGGTATCCACTTTTCCTTACACCTCTTTATTCCACCACCAATCTCCCTTGTGACCACTAGAATAACCCTTTGAGACCCCTAATACCTTTCACGCGGCTTCTCTAATGTACTGCGCAGTCATGGTCCACATAGTGCTTGCGTCCTTACTACTCCTCCAAGCCCCCATAGTCACCAGCTTGACCCCCAACTCCTGCGCTTTAGCTTCCGTCAAGGCTCCCCACTTTATCCTATGTTGGCTATACATCGCCCTCTTCCTTATGATGTCAAGGTCCATGACCAGGAGCCTATGAAAGGTCGAGAGGTTCTCACTTGGGATGACCTTTCAATCTGTGCAAAGACCTCTATCGGACTTCCTACAGAGTACACAATCAATCTGAGTCTCAGCCACCGAACTCCAGAAGGTGACCAAGCGCTCCATCTTCTTCGGGAAACTCGAGTTTGCTATTGGAAGGTGATAAGAACAAAAATTAAATTAACATATGCATTACTGACTTGCAGTAGGTGAACTTAACAGAAACTAACTTATCATTCAGTTTAGACAGTTTAATATAATAGATTTAAAACTGATTATTTCTTTTCTTAACAAGTAGCATATCTTAAAAGATATTCTTCCAGTATATCAACTATTAAGTAACACTTTCATGATTTAAATTCTATATGTGAATGTGAGTTACAACATCCTTGGCTATAAAAGATCAAAACCGCAAGCATTTTATGAATTATGTTCATGTGTTGTTAAGGATCAAACGCCTATTTTCAAGATTCTTATAGTGCAAAAGGCGAAACTAGAACTAGTAACATTTTTAGAACAGACTCCAAATCACAAACATATCTGGACAAAAATTAATTGAATCAGTGAAACATTAACACAAAGAGATAGAAAGCTAAAAAACTAAATGGTTCACATCCACTTAAATCCACAATTCAAACATAACTACTTTACACTTTAATTAATAGGGATTTTCTTTCAATATAGACGGCTGTATGAACTTTCAGCATATTATGCTGGAACTCCACTATAGTATATTGTAACTCTAGTATATTATGGTAGAAGTTCACATGTAAAAAATTCGAACTCCTATATAGTATGCTGAAATATATTTCGAATTTTGAACAGTATTTTCATTTAAATTTATTTTTACATGAAAACTGACTAAATTTGATTACTTTAAAAAATATGACGACTTTCCAATTATCACCTGTAAATCTGGCTATTTTTGAATTTCACCCTACTAACCTACAAAATAAAGCCCAAATAAGATCAAATATATAATAAAGCCCAGTCCGCCAGAAAAAGAGGAGAAAAAGAGAACAAGAACGCCCCTGTGTTGAGTAGAAACTGGGAAGAAGAGTAGTAGGGCGAAGAAACTCAGCAATATAAACCAAATAAAAGGCGGCAATTAAGCAACGGCTACATAGCTGCAGGTTGTAAACAAACAGAAGGGGAACACTTATATACCAAGAATAAGGTTATGTACCATTTCCTCTTCATTTTGCTATTTTCCGACTTTTAGTAGCTTTATCACAATATATTGTGCAAATGTTATAGGGTTCAGGGGCTGTTTTGTGTCTGTGTCATTTTATTTGGTAATTGGCTTTATTAGTGCAGTTTCTCTATATTAATTTCAATACTCTTGTGCTACATAATTATAGAGTTGAATTTGTTCTTATTATAATACTCTTGTGCTTCATTATCATGGAGTTGATTTATTCCTAATATTTGTTTTAATTTCGATTACAGATTGGGCTAAATTTGCTGCTTACTATTTCTGTCTGAATAAGGGCCTAGAAGTGAAAATTTCTTTTAGATGCCTGCTCCAACGGGTTCAGGAAACATAAAGCTTAGGAAGAAACTAAAAATTGCAAATGGTATATCCAAAGATGATAAAAAGAGTTGTATAAACCTAGATTCTAATGGAAAAGGAGTTCGAAGAAGTAAAAGAGCACAAAATAGGGAAACTGAAAGTTATGGGGTTTCTCATTCTGGTGGTAATGTATCGAGTAAGAAAGGAATCCGTGTGAAAAGCACGGTGATGTCGAATGCTGCGGAGGAAGTTTATGAGGGAGCATTGAAGGGGAAATCGGGGATTTCTGGTGGGAAAAGGAAGAGAGTTTATGCTCATCGAGATATGGACAAACAAGGAACTTTAGAGGACAGTGCTGGAAGTTCTCGTAGAAGGTCCTCACTCAAATCATATAGAACACGAAAATTGGATTTGGAGACGCAAGACAAGTTTTCTGATCCGAGAGAATCTAGAAAGAAGACCTTATATGGTGAAGCTAGAAGGTCTAACAATAGTAAGTTGTCAGAACAGAGCACACGTAAAATGAATTTGGAGAGGCAAGAAAAGTTCTTCGATTCAAGAGAATCTAAAAAGAAGACTTTATATGGTGAAGGTAGAAGGTCTAACAATTGTGAGTTGGCTAACGAGAGGAATTCTAGGAAGGTGAAGGAGATAAGGGAAGTGAAATATGTTAAGGTGGATGGCTATGGGGAAGAAGAAAATGGTAAAAGAAAATCCAAAGAAAGAGAGGCATTGGACCAGAATAGGAGCAAGCAAATAGCTGAATCTCCTAGTAGATTTTTGAGAAAGAAGGTTCAAGAAAAGAAGAGCTTGGGTGCGGATTCAGATGTATATGACCAAAGGCCAAAGAAGAAAAAGCAAGACATTCGAATAGATCCTCATGATACCTCGAACAAGAGGCTTGATGATGGACTGCCTAGTAAAGGTCAGTATCTGAATCATCTAGTTCCACTGCATTATATCTGCTATTCCCCCTATCGGTATCATGTTCTGTTCAGCTTTCAGCCAACACATCCAGCCATATGAGCCCTCCATTATGAAGGGAAAAAACTGCAGTTGTTTCCTCCTGTCATTGTCATGATTTGGCTCCTTTGCAGGAATAGCTGAAGTTAAAGAATTTCAAGTGGATCAAAATTTTAAAAAAATAACAATGTGTAATTTTTGAGCCTTTTGAAGTTGAAATTTGTAGATTTAGATTTAAATAAAATCTTTCTTCACTCGCTTGAAAGATAATACCATGCTTGTGCTATTTCTTATTCTAAACCAGCCATGACAACCTAGAATCTGTTGCGCTTTCGTCAGTGATTAACATGAATAAAAGTGTGGTAGAATCATTTAAACAACAAGAACTGCTACTAGTTAGGGCATCTCCAACCTTTACCCCATTTTTGGTCCCCAAAATGGAGATTTCCCCATTTTGGGATAACTTACTCCAACCATTCCCCCATTTTTTTCCCCAAACTTTTTTATATTCTTCTCTCTCTTCTATATTATATTATTATTTTTCATTTCAATTTCATTTGTTAATTTCCATTAAACAAGTTCCATCTTTTATTTTTATTAATTTGTAATTTCCATAATTAAAACAATTCTACAATAAAATTAACTTATAATTTTACATAAAAATAATAAATGCACGAAAATTAATTTATCAAAATTATACACCAAAGTTAAGATATAATATTAATATTATAAAGACATTACATAAACATAATTAGGTATATATAAAGAGATAAATTAAAAGATTAAATAATAAATTAATAATAAAAAATTGATGAATACTAATGGGGGAGATGAATAGTGTACCCCCATATTTGAGGGAACACTATTCATCCCCCATTTTGGGGACAAAAATGGGGGAGGGTTGGAGCTAAATTCCCCCAAAAATTTCCCCCATTATGGGGGATGGGGGCAAGGTTGGAGATGGCCTTATGCGTCATTCCTAAGCACGTTGGTTTCTACTATATGAATTCTCACTCTCCATGTCGTTCCATTTAAGCCTGTCTTACTCCAGTATAGTTCATCACGAATTGACTAGCTTTACACTAGTTGTCAACCTACCACAACCCTCATGCTTTATCCAGGCTTAGACCGGAAATGTGAGTAAGCTCACTTAGGTGGAGTTGAAACATCTCTACCTTTTTATTGATGCGTGACTTTACAGTATAAATGGATTTCTTTTACAAAGCTTTAGAGTGTAAAATGATGTTCAAAGAATTAAATAACATACTCCACTTTAATTCATATGTCTTACTTTCCTTCTTGGTTTATTCCAATATTAATGTCACTCTTTCTATATTTAGCAAGTTATTAACAACATTTCCATTTTACCCTTAATGACACTCTCTTATAGGAATAACATGGCATGATTAAGACCACATGATCAAGAGGGTGTTTTTGGTATGTTATACTTTGCATTTTTAAACTTCGTGCGTAACCAAACTAAGACACATAAATTGAAATGGAGTACTTTTATTTAACAAAATTAACTGGTAGGTCTGTAAGAACATGAGCTATGATTCTTGACTACTTAGTTTTTTAATAAGTGGTAGAGGCTTTATTATTTTATTGACCTGGAGCAACTATGTTCCAAAGAAATTAACTTTACTGAAACTATTTTTTTCCTTTTAACAGGAGTGCCTAGTGGTTCAAAGTAGAAAAAGCTTCCTCTACTAGTTTTTAACTCCTTTCTCCAGTATAGAGACACTAATAAGCCTCATGTTTATTAGTTTAGTTATCCTAGCTGTTTCATGTCATGTGATGCTAGTTGATGTTCATCTGCAAGTAAAGTAGATTAAGCTTTTTCTGTCTGAACTCATTTTGTCGCTTTCAGATAACAATAAGGAAAAGCAAGAAGATTCAGCGAAAGATAAAACTGTTGAACTGTAGAAGAATGCACAGTTTCGTGCAATACGCCCTAGTCCATCTATCCTTTCTTTTGTGGAAGACAATGTAATCACTCTTTCCAGGATTTGTATGTTTGATTGCCAATATTGTTAGTGCAGACATCTCAGTGTTCATCATTTCTATCTAGAGTCTAAATTCTTCGAATTTATACTGCAGTTGTTGGGTCGTAGACGCGATATTCAGTTAAAGAGGGCAGGCTATAACATTGAACTCTCTGCTCCCTTAGATAACATTCCTTTCTCAACAAGCTCAGAAAGGGAGCGGATTGAAGAGCCGGTACAATAATTAATAGTATATTTTAGATGATATCAAATCCTTGGCATGTCTTTAGCTCAAAGTTTCACTATAGTATGAAGCCACATATGATGCTGATGTTCTCTTTTCATTCTACTCCACTTATTTTCATAGCTACTGTTTCTGTAGGTATTCAGGAATAAGTTGGAATTTTTTGCTGCAGCTAAGGTTTCCTCGTCATTTCCCCCTGCAGATCTTCCAGAAATTGCTTTTGCAGGTTTACTGATCAGTCCCCTTTCTGTTTTGAATTTTCTTTTCCTTTATGCTTGGCTTGAATACTTGACTTTCCTTTTCTCCTTCTTTTTGATGGCTTTAACACGAGCTTGTGTTTTGTGAAAAATGACACACTATCTTCTTGTCTTTATGCATAATTGGTTGACATTGAAGTCCATCAGTTCAGAAATAATTTTTTTAGTAATGTATCCCTTCACTGTGGTAGAGAAGTTAACTCCGGAAAGTTCAATGTAATATGAATTTTATTATTGTTATTGACATCCCATTTACCTTAACTTTTCATCCTCTTGAAAGCTGCATTTATGGGCCCGTTACTATATGGTCATACCATTTTACAAGTATGCCTTTATAAATAATAATGCATGTTCTACGCGATACCTGTCAAAGAATACACATTTTGGAGTCTTGAAGTAAAACTACCATAATGATGCACCTTGATGTGTTGGTTTAAGAAACATAACAGTAATTAAAATGACCAGGCACACTGATTTCTACTGTCCAAGTTATCTGATGTTAGATTCTCATCTTATCCCCTTTGATGTCACATTCTTTCCATTTGACTGGTGGCTATACAAATCTTTGGCATGCTAGAGTGAATTGATTACAACTTAAACATAAAGAATTCAAGTGAGTGTAAATTTGGGTGCCGCCTATATAATTTTGTTACCTTGAAATAGGAAGGTCAAACGTGGGAAAGTCATCTTTACTAAATGCATTGACCAGGCAATGGGGTGTTGTACGGACATCAGATAAGCCTGGACTCACTCAGGTGATACTGTCTTCCTAAACTGAAGTTTGTTTCCTGAGAGACTATACATGAGAGATAACAATATGCACATTTGCAGAGTATTAATTTCTTCAACCTTGGTTCAAAAATGTGCTTGGTTGACTTGCCTGGATATGGTTTTGCTTATGCAAAAGAAGAAGTAAAAGAAGCTTGGGAGGAGCTTGTGAGTATACGATTAGCTTTGACCTTTCTGATCTTTATTTGTGTTACTTGTTGGATTTGTTGGTACTGCCAAAAGGTTCAGGTTTCTTTGTATTAGTTTTGTAAATGCACCCTCTTTGAATGCTCCAATTTGCAGGTGAAAGAGTATGTTTCTACACGTCTTGGTCTAAAGAGAGTCTGCCTTCTGATTGATACAAAGTGGGGCATGAAACCAAGGGATCATGAGCTCATTGATTTAATGGAGAGGTACAAGGATAATTTTAAATAAATTGTCTCTCCTACCTATGAAAATGATAAAAAAGTTATCTGTCCAATGTTGAAGTTAGCTAGATAAAATGTTGCGTATATTCTACCTTATATGGTGCATTACATCAGCCCATGTCTATGAAAGTCTTCAAAATGATGAACTAAGAAAGCCAGTAGTCTGATATGACTTATTCGGCTCCAAGAGAAACTAAAATTTGTCTAGATAAATCAATTAATTCTTCAGTCTTACTCCCTTCCACATGGAAGAAAAAGGGAAACCTGTACCAAAAAGGGGAAAATAATGTGTTTGCAGATATGATGGACTTCTTGCTTGCGTGATTGTTAGCTTGCTGATGACTTGAGTTTTCAATTTTCTGTCTTAATGTTCAGAGCTCAAACAAAATACCAGATTATTTTAACCAAGACAGACACGGTTTTCCCAATAGATGTGGCACGACGAGCCATGCAAATTGAAGAGGTGAACTTAGAAAAATCTTGTGTCCTCTTTATCTAACCTTTTCTTGTATCATGTAAGTACTGATTTTGTACATGCACTATCTTGCAGAACCTCAAGACATACAAGTCGGTAGTTCAACCTGTGGTACTAAGGGCAGATTTCTTAGCTTTAAATTGAGTTTTGGTGCATTTTTGGTTAGAAAACAATAATACTTTGTTTTGGCTTTCCTTCAGGTGATGGTAAGCTCAAAATCTGGAGCGGGTATCCGAAGTTTAAGAACAGTGCTTTCTAAGATCGCTCGGTTCGTGAAACCATAAATGGTAATCCTCTGCCTTTGGTGATGTCCCTTTCATGTAGCATAGTTGATGTATTATTATAACTTGAAAGCAAATCCCTGCCATAAGCTGTAGTCTAGGATAGTGTTTCATGAGTTTTCAACACACGCGTATGCTAAATTCTAGTGTGATGCCTCTTGAGACAGAGATCGGAGCTTTAGCTCGATTCTGATTGCATTTCAACATGGCTTCAGTCTTCTAAGTTTGGCTTATTTCTTGAATAGCTAGTAGAATTTAGATTGGCAAGAAACCTAAGAATTATAAAAAGTGTATGCTAAATTCGTGTGTGGTGCCTCTTGAGATGGAGATAGTCAAGTTTTAGCCCAACTCTTATTTAACATAACCTGGCTGCAGTCTTCTGTTACAAGTTGGCGCGTAACTTGAATAGCTAGTGTTCTGTAGATTTGAATTTTTCTGGTCTCCTTCCCATCAATATCTTTCCTTTTTGCTTGTGTTGCCTCAATGTTCTGAGGTACAACTGAAATATAGTATTAGCCTATCCTAGATTTTTAACTCAGTTAAATAATGACAATCTTGAAAAGAAACAAGTCTTACTTGCCTCTGAGCTAATGAGATGAATGCTGTATGGATGGAATGTATAGGTTTAATTACCTAGCATTTTTGCGCCTAGATCAAGGAAATATTTCAGAGAGCATAATATTTGCCGATTTGGTGATATTTTCTATCATATCAGCTGCAAAGCTCTGAATGTCTACCCAGGTCACATTGTTCAATTCGGGGTAAACTGAAAAGTGTAATGACAGTGCCAGTGGATAAAAGGGAGGTCCTTGTTGTGTTGATTTAGATCTAGTCATTCGGTGTAGATCCCTTTCTTAATTTTCTAACCTGTCTAGTTGTTTTGTTTGGTTCTGTGTCGTTACTAACTTGGTAGTGGGGAGAGGGGACCTCACGCTCCTCTTCCTCTCAGATGCGGTGCAGCTTTGAGTTGTTTGACGGAACTCTTTGACCAATACTTTCTCCTGCTTTCATTTGGTGGATTAATTACCTCTTTATCTTTTCTGGCCATTATATTCATTGTCTAATTGGTTTTGGCTACTTAACTCCGTAGGCGGTTTCATCACATTTGCTCCATTCTCTCTTTTTTATTTTTTTGTGTTTTTTTGGGGGGTGTCCACAGGAGAATCGTTTCGTCAACTTTTACTACATGCATTTGCCCGTTTCAATGAAATATATATTTATGTTTCCTTCAGTTTGTGAATTGGTGCTGATATTATGAGATGTAACTACTGAACTAGTCCATGTCCTTTTCAGCTTGGCTTCAGTGCAGATCACCTGCCACTATCAACTAGAAAGCAATATATCCAAGGATGGGTATAAACTAAATATGTAGTTTTCTCTTGATTGGTGAAGAATGTTTGTAAAAGATGGTGGCTATTGCAATTTTTCATTCCTGACGTTATTTATCTGCACGATCTTCAACTTGGTCCTGTCGGAGAGCTTCATCTTGTTAAATTCTTCCATTTTTTAATCTGAGTTGTTGCTCAGTTCTGCCCTTTGAATGGGTAGTCTACTGGAATCATTTAATATGTTTGAATTCTGATGTTACTTATATTCAGTATCCTAAAGATAGTGGGGGCAGGCTTTTCTTGGTTAGGAAAAAAGTAAAGTGTGTGGTCACTGAAAATGCAGTGTTTCTCCACCAGTTTTCTTTGACTTAAATGATTGTTAGGTTCTCTGTAGCTATGGAAATCCATTGACATTGGAGTTGGTTGAATTGTTCAAATTATAAAATGCCTGGATTCATTGCTAAGCGAACACACATGGGATACGTTGTTGACAATATTGAGATTTTGTTGTAACAGCTGAATAAGAGATCCTTTGACTAGTATGCCTTAACTTGTGATAAGAGTACTTTCATTTGTTTAATATTCGATGGGTGTGTTTGGTATGATGTTTAAAATTTTTCATGTTTGGTTGGCCTCGTGAACTCTTATTTTTTCAATTGAAGGAAAATGACTTCCCTGCTACAAGGAGGAACAATATTTTTAAAAACTCGTTTTCAACCTTCAACCCCACTCTCCACCCCAACCTCCACCCCTCGCTCACCTCCTCTAGCCCCCACTCCTAACCCCCAACCCCACCTCTCCACCACCCCCTCCTCTTCCACCCCCTCCACACTTGTATCACCCCACCCCCTATCCTTGCCATCCCGGCCCCTAGACCACGATCTACCACCCTTTTTCCCCTCCTTACCCATTTCGTCTCTCATAGTGTTTGTCTAAATTATATATTTTTTAAAAAATATTTACTGTTATCAAACCAAACTCCAAAAAATAAGTAAGAACAACATTTATATTTCAAGAAAATATTTTTCAGGAAAACACCGAAAATTTGGCACCTTGACAGAGGAAATTACTTATGAGTGCTCACTGCGTAGTTTATGCGATGTTTCAACTTGTAATTTTTTCAGAATTGGCTTTCCCCTTTGGTCATTGGCACTATAATGCTTAGGAAGCGTTGTTTACCAAACTTTGTTTTTGTGTTCGTGGTTTTAGTTTAATATTTCTCTTCTGTGGAAGTTAAGGCTCGTGCTAAAGTGCATTTCGCCACGCTGCTGTAATTAATAATAATGGAATCATTTTACGTATAAAAAAAATTGAGAGTTGAAGATGTGAAGAGAAGAGGAAAACAAACTAGACCAACAAGTAAATTTTTGGGTGAAATATAAGACAGGTCTGCTGTGGTTGTAAAAGTGATTGTATGATACTTGTATAAAGTTTTATGCACGGGACCTGTAAAAGTATTTACATAATTATATCACTTACAAGATTTTGATTGATAAATTTTTGTAAGAAATATTAATTGACAATTTTATAAAAATAATATTAACTTACTATTATAGATTAAGTTATACTGAAAGTGTAAAAATTTGTATGCTCTCTACATATGTTACGTAAGTTTATGAGAAATACATTATTGTTACAGGATTCTAAATATATAGAACGAAAAATGTTAAATAATTTAATAATCTTGCGATGTGAATGATTTACATTTAAGGTTTTTTTGTTGTTGATAAACCAGATACTTAATTAACAAACTAATAATTACAGGGGTGGCGAGTTAGAGAGGCTGCCCAGGTGGTCAACATTATTTGAAATAGGAGTAATTAATTACAGACCAAAGTTTTCCTATTGAAAGTAGTTCCTAGGATGTCTGCCATAATGCATCATTGGCAAACACCGGAGGAACTGCTAAAATCCTAGTTTTGTCAAAAAGCCTTTTCTTTGCTCCTTCCTTAGCTAGTAGATCTGCCACCCGGTTCTGCACTCTAAAGCTATGGCTGATGGTTAGGTTCCCTAACAGTGTCATCAAGGACCTGCATTCACAAACAAAGTTGTCGTAAGGAATATGACCATGTTTTAACATTCTAATGATCTCCCGTGAGTCAGTGTTGATCACAGCGGTAGTCAGATTGTGCTCTCTTGCTAGTTTTAAGCCTTCTAGTAGTGCAAGAAGTTATGCCAGATTATTTCTTATGGTTAGGAAGCCCTTCATATAACCCAAAACCCAGCCACCCGAGTTATTCTTAAATACCCCCCTATGCCTCATGTTCCTGGGCTATTAAAAGAGGAGTCATCAATGTTAAGTTTGAAGTGGCCTTTATTAGGAGGTTCCCATTTAACACTGACGGTGGCCCATTCCTTGTGAGGTTTTTTCTTGGCAAGTATATGGTATTCTATGGCCTGTGCAATGACAATTTTGGTTTGGATTTGTTCCTTCTTATGGTTGAACATGTTATTGTTCCTTGTAAGCCAAATGTTCCAAAAACAGATGGTTAAAAGAAAATGCCAATTTATGAAGTCATTAAACTTCTTATCATTAAGCTTGTTCCATGTTGTATTCCAAGAATCAGGAGTGAATCCTATGTGCATAGATTGGTCAGTAGCACTACTGTAGATGTTGTTCCAAAAAGATTTGCATTGGGACAGAGAAAGAAGATGTGGTCTATGGTTTGCTCAGTGCCATTGCACACTTGACAACTAGGATTGACTTGGAGGCCAATGTTGTGTAGAGACTTATTGGTGGATAGTCTCTTGTGTGCTAGAAGCCAAGTGAAGAATCTTATCTTGTTAGGTGTTTCCAGTTTCCAAATCCAGTTGAAAGATGGACTATGCTCAGAGTGTGTGCTCCACTAGGGGTTAAGTGTGGAGTAAGCTGATTTGGACGAGAAAAGTCTATTGCTAGTGGGTCCCCAGATGAGTTTGTCTTCTTTCACTGGGTTCGGGCTAAGAATAGAGTTGGTGATGGTAAAAGCCAGTTAGGGGAAGGAGAGAGAGTTTAAGTTCTAGTTCCCATTATTGTATATAGAGGAAACTTTGATGTTATCTTCCCTAATAATTTTAGGGCCACTGATGAAGGAGTCAATGGGACCCATGTTAGGAATCCGACACTCAGTTAGGAAGCTCACCCCATTACCATTGTTGACAATCCACCTAGAGGCTTTGTTGCAGATTTTCCAGCCCTCTAAGATGCATTGCTAGGTTCTGGAAGCAGGTTTCCTCCAATTTCTACTCTGGGTACAGTGCTTGGCAATGATTGTTTTGGCCCATAATGAGTCAGGCTTATGAAAGAGCCTTCAGGCTAAGCCTGAGTGGCAAGCCTTATTTTTTAGCTCAGTTTTTTGGATGTCCAGTCCACCATGGGGCTTGGGTTTAGTTATGTCATCCCATCTCAGCAGACACTTCTTCTTTTTCTCAGTTGTGGTACCCTAGATAAAATCTTTTTGGATTTTATTGATTTTTTTGCAAGTGGATATGGGTAGCTTGATTTAGTGCATGATATGGCTTGGGATGCTTGTAATTCTAGGTTTTGCTAGTGTTGTGCGCCCTGCCATGTTTAGGAATCTAGTTTTTCCAGTTTGGAGAGCATGGTGGATTTTGTTATGGAAAATGGGGAATCCAATGTATTTTCTAAAGTTGGTACAAGATTTGATGCCAATGATGTTGGTATATAAGTCCATGTTCTCTTTGGATGTGTTCTTAGATTAAATTACCTTAGACTTAATCATGTTGACTTTCTGGCTCGAGACCAAGTTGAAAGAGTTCAAATTTCTGATGATGGATTCATAATTCTTTCTGTTGGCTCTGGAAAATAGTGTGAGATCATCAACAAAGAAGAGGTGGGAAATCCTAGGGCCATTTCTACAGGTGGATATTGGGGTCCAATTTGTTAGGTCCACTTAATAATCAATTTTTCTAAAAAGCATCTTCATGCACATTATGAAGATGTAAGGGGATAGAGGGTCCTCCTGCCTAATACCTCTAGAAGGAAGGACGAGTTGTGTCCTATTTCCATTTAGGAGAATGGAGGCTGAAGTGATGCATGACATGATGAGCTTGATCATGCATTCAGGTAGATTATAGAAGATGAGGGTGTTTTCAATGAAATACTATTCTAACCTGGCAAAAGCCTTTTCCGGATCAATTTAAGAATCATATTAATGCCTTTCCCTTTCATATTGTTGAAGTGGAAGATGTATTCTTAGACAATAATGACATTATCATAAGCTCTCCTATTAGAGAGGAAACTTTCCTGACAGGGGCCAATGATGGTGCTGAGGTAAGATTTGAGCCTGTTGACAAGGATTTTGGTGATTAGCCTGTACATAGTTTTATAGATCCTATAGGTATGAAATTTCTAAGCATGGTAGCATTCAAACATTTAGGGATAAGACAAAGATAGGTCGAGTTCACTTCAGGGGGCATTTCATTTGTAGAGAAGACAATGGTGCAGAAAGCAATGACATGGTGAGAAACAAGGTTCCAGTACTTCTGGTAGAAGATAGGGTATAGCCCAAGGACCATGGGCTTTAGATGCCTTGAAGGAGTTGAGGGCATTAGTAATCTCACTTGGTCTCAATTCCTTGAGTCTAAGAGATACTTCAATAGAGAGGGTGGTTAAGCCAGGCATTGTTTGGATTCCATAAAGAGTAGTGTGGGTATGGTCAATGGTGTAAATGCCTTTGAAATAAGTTTGGACCATGTCCTTAATGCCCTCCTGGTCATGGGTCCAATTACCCACCTCATTTTTAAGGGATATAATTTTATTCCTCCTCCTTCTGTTCATGGTGTAGGTGTGGAAGAACCTAATATTAACATCTCCATTACAAAGCCAATTAATTCTTGCTTTTTGTTTTCAAAAGTCCTCCTCACATCTGAGGATGTTTGAGTAATCTTTTTGGAGATGTGTATCTAGGTTTTGGAATCTACTGAAGGAAAATTGAGGGAATTTCTGGATGCCAGTCAGCCTGACATTTATGTGTTTTTTCCTATGAAATATATTCCCAAAAACTTCATTATTCCATTTCAGGGCATTGTGTTAGAATTTTTAGGTATCCTGGGTCAGAGTGTCAAAGCTAGAGAAGCTTTGGTGGATAATCAGGGGTAGGTCAGGGTGTCCAACCATACTGTTTCAAATCTAAAAGGCCTATTGTAGATAGTTTGGGAATTGTAGAGAGAGAGAGTAGCAAAGGGCAGTGGTCAGAGTGAGTCTTGGGGAGATAGGTGACACTGGTATTAGTGTACAGTTCAATCCAATCACTAGTGGCTAAGTATCTATCTAATCTCTCCAGGATGAGTCTATGTCTTCTAGAGTATCTTTTGTTACTCTAAGTGTATTTACTACCTTTGAATCCTAGGTCAATCAAATTACACTTATTGATACAGTTCCAAAAGTGGTTTGCTCTTATTAGCATTACTGTTATTTCCACCAAACTTATCCCTAGATTTTAGCACTTCATTGAAGTCACCCCTACTAGCCAGCTGCCCTTAAATACAGATGCTATGCCTACCAAGTAATCCCAGAGTTTAACCCTATCACTAAAGGTATTGCTAGCATATATTGCACTAAAAAGGCAGAAGTTGG
Source organism: Nicotiana tabacum (assembly GCF_000715075.1). Taxonomy (NCBI): domain Eukaryota; kingdom Viridiplantae; phylum Streptophyta; class Magnoliopsida; order Solanales; family Solanaceae; genus Nicotiana; species Nicotiana tabacum. Next base: position 61,874,708 of record NC_134089.1, read on the forward strand.
GAGGGGAATGTACCTTGACCATGACATGAACATCCTGAGGGGTTGTGGATACATATTCAAGCTTGATGATGTCATCCATTCACATGGCCACTATACCACCAGATTGTCCATTGGTAGGAGATCGGAACTGGGCACTAAACTGCAGTTCATTGGTAAGATGTTTGTGGTCATCTATACGGGTCTTAAAAATCACTAAAACCGAAGGATTGTGGAGTTTGACCATGGAGGAGCCCTATCTCCTAAACTCGGCATTATTGGCACCCCTGACATTCCATATGATAAAATTCATTAGAAGCTTCTGTTGGTGTGGTGTCTTCCTCTTGACACCCTTCTCCTTCCCATTGGCCAGTGCTCTCTAGCTCTCCCTCTCTAGTGATGGTCGTAGAAGTGCTATGGAGTGTTCTAAGCTTGGAAATGAGGGCATCTAGAGTTCGAGGCTGTAGCTTGGCAACTTTTTTGGGTAGAGCGCAATAAGCATTTCGCTGAGTCGCTCATTGAACTCTATCACCTGGCTCTTTTTTCCAATAGTATCACTATTATTTTTTGCACCTCTAGGTTTTCTAGTGTTTCCTCCAGTTCCACGTTTAACTCCTTGAGGAAGTCTAGTGTCTGATGAAGCACTAATGTTGTGCCCTTCGTTGGGGCCGATGGTCTGACACACTTGGCTCATCATCATGTTGAATTCGTCTATTAACAGATTTCTTGTCCCGGTCAAGTACTGGGCTTGGAGAAGGGTAGTTAGCCAGAGTTGGTGGCCAAAGATTTCTAGGCTGTGGTTCAGACTTGTCATTTTAGATTGGGCTAAGAAGAGTGGGTCTTGCACACTAATAGCTACTAGGACTGAGTCAATCTTCAGGTTGAAGATTTGGCTTTGTCCTAACATAGCGAGCTTTAGCCACGATCTCGACGTGTGATTTGGTGGGAGAGGTGTCGATACTAGTGTCAATGGAGGTATGGGCTCCTCCTCTATTTTTGCTTAGTTTGGCGTTGATGGTTGAATCATTGTTGGTATCGAAATTGAGGGCTATTAAGGTGGGAAGGTTATTGCACAAAGTGATAATAAAAGGGGACTTTTCCTTGATTGCATTGGTGATGGAGGATTTCTTCTAATGCATGGATCTGCTTGATGAGACGGAAGGTGTCACTTCGTCTAATGTAGTATGATGATTACCTGTCGTAGTTAGCCGATTTGGTAAAGATTTTGGGCTAAACCCAGGAATGGATTTGGTAGAGACAGTAAGGGGAAAGGAAGGAGTTTGGAAGGGGGTGATGAGTGAAGGTGTGATGTTCGTGTGTGGGCGTGTGTCTGCTTGTGTGGCCTCTGGGGGGCTATTTTTGGGCCAATTATCTTTTGTGGGCTCCACAACTAGAATTTGGGTTTGGGTAGTGGGTGTCGCCCCCCCCCCCCTTTTTTCCTTTCCCTTTGCGGAGAGAGAGAAGTCCGAGCTCCGACATTCATGGGGGGTAATAACTCATTTCCTTTTGGGAATTTGGGTATTTGAAGAGTCGCCACCTAACGGATTATGGTGCGTTAGGGCACCTAGAGTCATTAACTCTTAAAGTAGTTTGCATTACCAGAGATTTAGGGTAAGGGCTCGAAATAACCTTGAGGGGAAGGTGTTAGGCACCCCTCTCGGTCCACAACGATGGGTATCGACCGAACTTATACTTATGAATTAGTCCTTTTAACAAATAAATAGTTTAAACACATACTTGCAAATAAAGGCATGTTTTGTAGGACTCAAGTAATGAGACAAAGGGAAAAGACTTGAACAAGTTGCATATATGGAGAAAAGTACATTTTAAATATTGGAAATTGGGAAAGAGGGGTCCTAGGTTGGTTGGCCTACTGGATCACCCCACACATTGTCCAGTAAACACTTCTCAATGAGGGGCTACACGTGACATTAGCGCGTAGTCATCATATCCTTACTACCCAATTCCCCCCTTGGTCATAGCCTAAAGCATTCTAATAACTTTTATAAATGTTCTATATGTGCACTACCCGTCCCTTCCTTGTGGCCCTGGAGGGATTTAGGACCTCTACTTTTGGACAGTTCTAGACCTTCCTAAGGTTTCAAAGGATAAAAGTCTAGGTGTCAATCAAGAACAATTAGAACTTCATTTAAAGAGAACAAATTATAGGCTCACAGTCACCTCAACAAATATAACAAATAAACATACGTCTTCAAACAACAGTCAGGTATTTAAGAGAAAATCCTAGAACATGGTATCTAGGTGAGCATGGATTATGCAGTATTGAATTAGGACGAAGTGTTAAAAACCTATTTAGCTCGCCTACTGATTTAGACCTATTAAATCTGAATAGTTTTAAATAACTAAGCATAGTTTAATAGTTATAGAATTTGAATCGCCCTAGAGGCTTGCCTAAATGCATAACAGTGGTGTCCTAAGAGCATGGTATCTATATTGATTAGGAAGCAGTAAAATAGTGAACAATTTTTAAAACGGATAACTCGAGATCCTATAGACATGCTTTCTAATGGTATTATCTTAAGGCAGTATTTGAAAACTTGTTAAGAAACGGACAGATTAATTAACTAATTCAAAATGAACAAACAATGAATCAAACTGATTTATTTAACTAGACTGATTTTAAGTACTATAGGCATGATTTCTATTAAAGCTGATTTTAATCCTTATAGGCATGATTTCTATTATTAAAGACATTTAGATACTATAGGCATGGTTTCTAATATTGTGGAAGTAAAGCAAACATAGCAAATGCATTAACACAATCCTATAGGCATGACATCTACCCGATTTACGCAACAGATATGTAACTACCCACCTCTTTTCACTAATCACCCCAATGTTGTTTACAATAATTAGTACAAACCAACTAAATTACATAAACAAATAAAGAAAAAGAAGAAGTTAACTATAGGGAGCCTGAAGCATGCCCAAGTGACTTCCAAGCCTCCAACAGCCTCAAACTGCCAAAGTTCCATTGATAGTATTATGTCTAGGTGTGTCAGAGTTCCTTAAGGACCTCAAGGATCCCGGGCAGTGCTCACACCTAGACCTTTTCTCAAACAATAATTGATTTAGGTGTAGTGTGGAAATGCCAGCTCTGACATGCTAGAGTTCAGAGAGATCTCCAGGATCTCAAGGCAGTACACATGCCAGAGGGGCAGAACCTAACATTCTAGGAGTAATGTGAGAGTATATGATGACTTTGAAAGAGTTTGGTAAACAATAGAAAGAAGGTTTTACTAATAGAAGGAACTTTATGAAAATCAGAACATAGTTAGAGTAGAAACAGTTTGAGAAAACATGAAAAATATCTTTTAAAAAATCAGAGAGCAAGTCATAGAACACACACACTTCATCCAAGGGAAAGGGTAAAGGGAACACCTAGAATGCACCTTAGTGGTGGCTAACAAATACACAGATTGTAGTTGCAAAGTTAAGTTGAGAACATATAGGTTTAAGACACAAATAGGATCTCATTAGTGAGATAGAATAAACTGGACAAGGCAAACACTTCATGAGACATTCAAGGTTTTTAGAAAACACTAATCATATACAGAACATGCAAGATTTGGTCATGCTGGGTAAAATCATAAACACACAATGCAACTTGGGACACGATGGTGAGCTAATTATTTAAAGCAAGATCGGTATGCCAAACAATATAATAACTATAGCCTTTAATAGAAAACAAGCTTTGTGATACAGTAATCTAGGTAGTCTGAGTGCATATTAAGTTGAATAGCACATAGAACTGGAAATTACAAATTGATGAACTACAGCAACACATGAAACACATAGTTTGGAGTGTGAATTGAATCAGAACATACCAGTTAAGGAGAGTATACAGAATACAGAGTAGAGATGATGCCAGTAGCCAGCCTTGGCTTACAGCCGGCTGAACTAATAAGAATTGCAAGGAACAGAAGATAGTAGAGAGCTTTTGGGAGTATAGTAGTGTAGATGAACTCGTGTTTTTTTAACTTAAAATAAGGGGGGGGGGGGTTTATATAGTAACCAAAAACTTAACATATAAGGTAAGGGATAAATCAAGTAGCAAATCATGGAAGTCACATGTAAATCAATAAGTTCTTTCTTTAATCAAGGGACAATTAAATCAACGGTAAAATCATGCTAAGTATTTAAGGAAAAGAATCAAGTAAGGTTTAGGTATAGAATAGGTAATTAGGGGTAAATGAACAACAATTTAATTAAGGAAACAAATCAGTAATAATCAGCGGAATACAAACAAGGCAAGAGAAAAATAATTAAGGCAAGCAATTTAGTCAAATTGAATAGAGAGGTAAGAATCAAAAGTTTAAGGGAAAGTATTCAAATTAAACTAGGAAATAAGAGATTCAGAAAGTTTATGAAAGAGTCAGCATGTTTAGCATATAAAATAAGGTGGAACATGAATAGTCAGACGAACACAAGCATATAGAATTAGTGAAAGGATTGAACTAAGAAATTCAGTAGAAGCATACTAGGACAAGAAAATCACAAGAACCCAAAGCAGGAACATAACCAGATGTACCAGTACTTAGAAAACAAACGAAGAATCCCAAAATTAGGGTTTTCAGTACAAGCAAGTTAAGGTTGTCGCATACTCATAAAATCAATCAAAATATACGAGAAGCAGAAGGTTATACACAGAAAATCATCAAATACTTTTTAAAAAGAAATTACGGAAACCCTAGTTTTAGGAAATGATGAAAATCACTTGAAAATCATAAAATTTTTGTAAAGAATCTTAAGGCCGTTGTAAAACTCACATGAAACAAACCCAAATCATCTTAGATCTATAAAGATCTAAGAGGTTTAGAAAAGAAATTAGGGTTTCGAAGAGAACCATAGAGAGGTGAAGGAACCTGCTTAGAAAACCATAGATCATAGCCAATATAGGACGATCTCACTCGGAACCACACCGGAATGGCCTGAAACAAGCGAGAAAGGAACCATATATACAAGTCACTGGCCTTGGCCCTTGAGGGCCTTGGAGATGGCAAGAATAATGTGAGATAGGCCATTGGAGGCCTGAGAGGTAGTGAGAGGTCATCGGAGATGGCCATAGACGAGTGATGACGTTTGGAGATTAGGGTTTAGGTTGAGAGAATTTGAGAGCAGAGGGGATTAGGTGACGTTGTTATAAGGTGGGAAATGAATTAGGTTAGAGGGGTTATAGGTTAGTTTAATTATGGAAGGGGGAACCTAGACCGTTGATCGAAACGATCAACGACTAGGATTTGGCCGAGTATTGGATTGGGGCAGATGGGTATTGGGCCTGGGGTTTCTGGGCTGGTTCAAACGGGTTAAAATTGGGCTAGTTGATAGGCTAAATTTTAAATGAAAAGGGGCTATTTGTTAAATACAGAATGAATTACTAAAATAATTTTAAAAATGGCGAATAAATTATAAAAAATGATTTTAATGCATAGGGATGTTTTAAAGTAATTACTTAATATTTTAAAAATATAAAAGACTATTTTCCGGCAAAATAATGTGATAATGCATGCATAGGCTATAATTGCAAAGTAATTGCAATTGTATCCTAAAAATGTAAATTTGGCTATTTGTGCAATAATTGAAACTTAGTACAAATGTAAATAATAAAATTAAATCACAAAATTATTAAAACTATTTTGTGATGCAATTTAATGATTGTTTCATTAAATAAATGCTGGAGAAATTAGTTAAAATTTTTGAAAAATTGCAGAAATTGTATGAAAAATACTAATTGATGCCCAGACATAGTTTTGAAAAATATTATGGAAAAAATTGGGTATCAACAGCTGCCCCTCTTTACCCGGGAAGGATGAAAGATTTTTCGGGTAAAGAAATGATGGCCAATTTTAACTGGATGGGATGTTTTGAAAGACATAGGCCAGACTCTGGTTTTCGAGTTGCCTACATATCCCTGGTTTTACAGGAATCAGGCCATGTGTAGTTCTGGATTCATTGGCGGAATATACCGATTAAGTCATTGCAAGAACGAACACGAGATGTGGAAGCGGCTATGGTGAGCGGTTAAGGTTTGAAACATTTGAAGGAACTGGAGTGAGGTTGCTCTTGTTGGGATAGCGGTTGCTTACTAGTTACATGCAGAGAAACAAATGCTACGAACATGTATTTATGCGAAAATTTAAACATGATGCAGATTCCCTTTTGGACCGTGAAGGTTGTCTTTGGATGGTTAAAGATGACGTCTTTGGACCATGACGTCCTAGGCCATGAATTATTTAGTGAGGGATTCGCAGACCATGAAATGATGTTCTCTGGCCATGAAAAATGGTGCCTCTGAACCATGATGCCTTTGAATAATGATATGCAAATTTGAGGGATCATCAGACCATGGCATGGTATCTTTTAGCTATGAGGATGATGCCTTTTAGACTATGACGCCTTTGGATGGATTGACAATATTTCAGCCAATGATATGCAATAGAATGATGTTAACAAGACAAGGCTTAGTCTTGTGAAATGGAGGGCAGAGCTTAACCCGATTGAAAAGCTAATAGATAGTACTAGAAATAGAGCAATATTTGTGCAAATAAGGACAATGCTTAGTCCCATGCATGTGGGGAGGAAAGGCTTAGCCTCACTCAAATAGGGAGGCAAGGATTAGCCTCATGCAGGTATGGAGGCAGGGATTAGCCTCATGCAAATAGGGAGACGGGGATTATCCTCATACATATATGGAGGCAAGGATTAGCCTCATGTAGATATGGGGGCAAATATTAGCCTCATGCAGGTGTGGAGGTAGGGATTAGCCTCATGCAAGTATGGAGGTAGGGATTAGCCTCATGCAAATATAGAGGAAGGATTAGCGTCATGCAGATATAGAGGCAAGGATTAGCCTCATGCAAATAGGGAGGCAAGGATTAGCCTCATGAAAATGTGGAGGCAGGGATTAGCCTCATGCAAGATAAGGAGGCAAAGATTAGCCTCATGCAGATGGGGAGGCAGGGATTAGCCTTATGCAAGTATGGAGGCGGGGATTAGCCTCATGCAAATATGGAGGCAAGGATTAGCCTCATGCAGATATGGAGGCAAGAATTAGCCTCATGCAAATAGGGAGACAGGGATTAGCCTCTTGCAAATGTGGAGGCAGGAATTAGCCTTATGCAAGATAGGGAGACAAGGATTAGCCTCATACAGGAATGAAGGCAAGGATTGGCCTCATGCAAATATGGAGGCAAGGATTAGCGTCATGCAAATAGGGAGGCAGGGATTAGCCTCGTGCAAATGTGGAGGCAGGGATTATCCTTATGCAAGATAGGGAGGCAGGGATTAGCCTCATGCAGGTGTGGAGGCAGGGATTAGCCTCATGCAAGTATGGAGGTAGGGATTAGCCTCATGCAAACATGGAGGCAAAGATTAGCCTTATGCAGATATGGAGGCCAGGATTAGCCTCATGAAAATAGGGAGGCAGGGATTAGCCTCGTGAAAATATGAAGGCAGGGATTAACCTCATGCAAGATAGGGAGGCGAGGATTAGCCTCATGCAAGTATGGAGGAAAGGATTAGCCTTATTCAGGTGTGGAGGCAAGGATTAGCCTCATGCAAGTATGGAGGCAGGGATTAGCCTCATGCAAATATGGAGGCAAGGATTAGCCTCATGCAGATATGGAGGCAAGGATTAGTCTCATGAAAATAGGGAGGCAAGGATTAGCCTCATGAAAATGTGGAGGCAGGGATTAGCCTTATGCAAGATAGGGAGGCAAGGATTAGCCTCATGCAATAATGGAGGCAAGGATTAGCCTCATGCAAATATGGAGGCAAGTATTAGCCTCATGCAGAGAGCAAGTACAAAATAAGAGTAGTATATGTCTTAGATGGAGATATATTCGGTGTTTGATATCCTGATAACGAATTTGTTACGTGTATATATTTGCGGATGCTATCGTTACGTCAGATGTGCCTGCGTTCAAAGAAAATTGTAAGTTTTGTGAGGGGAGGTTGGTTCGTGCCTTCGTTTGCTAGCCTGGATTTGCTCCGTTCTAGAGGCCTTTTCGAGTTTACCTAGGTAACACTTGACTGTCACAGAAATAGAGTTTTCGAAAATATGCAATTATTGATAAAAATAGAGTCATTTTAGAAATGTTTTGATATATCAAGTGATTTTTAGATGAACTAGTGACTGTAACATATTTCAGAGACACTGCAACTTTTTTTATGTAAGAATTTTGAGGGTCCTCCTCAAAATTCTACCCCAGTTTGGTAGATGATCCTTTGACCGCTTGCGGATAATATGCTTTGTTGAACCTTCTTTGGAATTTTGAGAATCCTTCTCAAAATTCTGTCCTAGTTTCTCAACCGATTTTTGACCGTCTAACATATTTCGGTGTTGGCTGGACTTGCTCCGGAATTTTGAGGGTCCTCCTCAAAATTTTACCCCAATTTCTGATATTGGGAGGAAATGGAAATTTCATTATGATATGACCGAACCCACAGGGCTGCCTACGTATCCCCTCTTAAATGGGAATCATGCCAAGCGTAGTTCAATTACATCAGATGAGGAAATGTAAATAATCTAAGCATATTATCTTTTAACTGCATCTGAATTGATTGATTTTGGCCAGATTTCTCCATCCATTTCTGCAAGTATGAGTGCTCCTCCTATCAGCACCCTGTGAACCATGTACTGACCTTGCCAGTTGGGAGAGAATTTTCCTTTGGCTTCATCTTGATGTGGGAATATCTTATTCAACACCAACTGTCCTGGTGTAAATTGCCTTGGTTGACCCTTTTGTTGAAAGATCTGGACATTCTGTTCTAATAAAGTTGGCCGTGACATACTACATTCATCCTCTTTCCATCGATAAGGGCCAATTGTTCATAGCGACTCCTTATCCACTCTGCATCGCTGAGTTCAGCTTCATGTGTCTACCTCGACTGGAATGATAGCCTCAGTACCATAAACCAATATCTAGGGAGTTTTCTCGGTCGATATGCGAACCGTAGTGCGGTATCCCAATAAAGCAAAAGGTAGCTTCTTGTGTCATTGTTTGTAGTTCTCTACCATCTTCCTTAGTATCTTCTTGATGTTTTTGTTGGCGGTTTCTACGGCTCTATTCATCTAAGGTCTATAGGCTGTGGAATTCTTGTGCTTGATTTTGAAAGTTTCACACATGGCTTTCATCAAATCACTATTGAGATCGCCGACATTATTAGTAATAATGGACTCGGGAACTTCGAATTGGCAAACAATAGGATCTTTGACAAAATCTGTGACGACTTTCTTGGTTACAACTTTGTAGGATGCAGCCTCTACCCATTTTGTGAAGTAATCAATAGCTACCAGAATAAACCTGTGTCCGTTTGAAGTAGTGGGCTTAATCGGACCAATAACATCCATTCCCCAGGCGGCGAACGTTCAAGGTGAGCTTGTTACATTGAGCTCATTTGGTGGTACCTTTATCATGTTAGCATGCACTTGGCATTGAAAGCATTTGCGGACATACTGGATGCAATCTGTCTCCATGGTCATCCAAAAGTACCTGGCCCTAAGTATCTTCTTAGCCAAGGTGAAACCATTCATGTGCGGGCCACAGGTTCCAGCATGCACATCCTCAAGCAGTTTAGAAGCTTTTCTTACGTCGACACATCTTAGCAATCCCAAATCAGGAGTTCTTCTATACGGATTTCCTCTACTGTGGAAGAAGTGGTTGGACAATCTCCAGAGTGTGCGTTTCTGAGTGTGGTTTGCATGATCCGGATATTCTCCTTTTGACAAATACTCCTTGATGTCATGGAACCAAGGTTTTCTATCTGTTTCTTCTTCAACATGAGCACAATATGCCGGATGATTATGGATCCTCACCGGAATGGGATCAATATAATTCTTATCTTGATGTTGTATCATAGATGACAAGGTGGCCAATACACCGGCAAACTCATTTTGAATTCTGGGCACATGTTGAAATTCTAACTTTGTGAACCTTATTCTCATATCCTGCACATGGTACAGATATGGCAATATCTTGGAATTTTTGGTGGCCCACTCTCCTTGTACATGGTGCACAAGCAAATCTGAATCACCGATCACTAACAACTTTTGAATGTTCATGTCAATTGCTATGTTGAGCCCTAGTATGCAGGCTTCATATTTCGCCATGTTGTTAGTGCAAGGAAATCTGAGTTTAGCAGATACCGGATAATGTTGACCCGTTTCTAATACCAAAACTGCTCCAATACCCACTCTTTTGAAATTTGCAACTCCGTCAAAGAACATACTCCAACCATCTTATGCTTCAGTAATGTCTTCCCCTACGAACAACACTTCTTCATTAGCAAAATATGTTTTCAAAGGTTCGTATGCTCCTCCCACCGGATTTTCAGCAAGGTAATCTACCAATGCTTTTCCTTTGACCGCCTTTTGAGTTACGTAGACGATATCAAATTCAATTAACAGTATATGCCATTTGGCCAACTTTCTAGTCGGCATAGGTTTCTGAAATATATACTTCAAAGGGTCCATCCGGATATGAGGTAAGTAGTGTAGGCACATAAGTAGTGCCTCAATTTCTGAGTTGTCCAGGTCAAAGCACAACAAGTGCGTTCCAGCAGAGAGTATCGTGCTTCGTAAGGTGTGAACTTCTTACCCAGGTAGTATATGGCCTACTCATTTTTTCCTATCTCGTCATGTTGTCCCAAAACACATCTGAAGGCTCCATCCAATACAGATAGATAGAGCAGTAAAGGTCGTCCTAGTTCTGGCGGAACCAGAACTGGTGGTACGGACATGTACTCCTTGATTTTGTCGAAGGCTTTTTGACAATCCTCGGTCCAGCTTGTCTCGGTATCTTTCCTCAGCATCTTGAAGATAGGTTCGCATATGACTGTGGACTGTGCTATGAAGCAACTGATATAGTTGAGACGTCCTAGGAAGCTCATCACGTCCTTTTTGCTCCTAGGTGGTGGCAATTCCCGAATAACCTTGACTTTAGACGGAGCTAGCTCGATCCCTCGACGACTGATAATGAATCCCAATAATTTTCCTGCGGGAACCCCGAATGCACACTTTGCAGGGTTTAGTTTCAAGTTGTACCTCCTTAGCTTGTCAAAGAACTTTCTCAAGTCCTCTATGTGATCTGCTGCCCTCTTGGATTTGATAATAATGTCGTTCACATACACCTCTATTTTCTTGTGTATCATATCATGGAAGATGGTTGTCATGGCTTTCATGTAAGTAGCCCCAACATTTTCAGACCGAATGGCACCATCTTGTAATAGTATACACCCCAATGTGTAATAAAAGTTGTCTTCTCCATGTCTTCTTCGTCTATCCAGATCTGGTGATAACCTGCGAAGCAATCTACAAAAGATTGGAATTCATGCTTGACGCAATTATCGATCAGGATGTGTATATTTGGCAGTGGGAAGTCGTCCTTGGGACTTGCTCTTTTTAAGTCCCGATAGTCAACACATACTCTGACTTTCCCATCTTTCTTTGGAACTGGCACAATGTTAGCTAACCAGGTTGGGTACTCAACCACCCTGAGAACTTTGGCTTTGATCTGCTTGGTAACTTCCTCCTTGAATTTTAGGCTCATGTCTGGTTTGAATTTTCGAAGTTTTCGCTTCATTGGAGGACATATGGGATTAGAGGGCAACTTGTGAGCCATTATGGACGTGTTCAAACCGGTCATGTCATCATATGACCATGCAAAAATATCCTCATATTCCTTTAGAAAACGGATGTATTCTTCCTTATCTGTTGGTGACCAGTGAATGCTGATGCGAGTCTCCTTGACGGTCTCGGCGTCCCCCAAATTTACTACTTCAGTTTCGTCCAGATTGGACTTGGGCTTATTCTCAAAGGTTTCAACTTCCCTGACAACTTCCTCGGGTATCTCATCTTCTTCATCACTATCCTCATGTTGCATTGCTTCATTACATGTCACAGTCACTGGTTCATCAGGAAAAGTATTAATAGCGATGTAGAGAGGAAAAAAGTAAAAATAGTAATGAATAATAAAGAGCAAATGCATTTGATTAAAACCGAAAAATCATCTAGACAAGTACAACTCGATGAATCAAGCATTTATTTTGAAACAAGTAAATCTTAAAACTAAATTACTAGAAATATTAAATGCCTATAATGGCTATAGAAGTAATATCTGCCAAGCTACCCAGGGACTCGGCGGGCCCGGGACGGTATGGCGGTCCAATTCCTGAGAACAGCTCCCTTCTTTACAGTCTGAATAGTGAGGCCTTCTTCCTCCTCCTCCTCAATTATAACACTGCATTCCATGTCTTCATCCTCCAAGAACAAATTCTTCAACCCAGCTAGCGCTTCCTCTTCTGCAGTCCCCCATATTGTATCAGCTAGGTGAAAAGCTTGTTCTAAGCATGGCACTGGTTGCTCGAGAGGGTAATATGGTCTGCGCCATGGAGGTGACCAATCATTGTATTCTTGCAATATGTACTGATATCCGAGCCAAAAGGTGGTACTATGACCTTTCAGCCGTATCAGTTTAGTGATACCTTGGAGGTTCTTTCCCAACCCTTTGCCGGGTTCGTATCCAGACTAGGCCAATATGCTTTCTATTTTATTGCTCCACCATTTATCCTTCTCGACAGCATTGACACGTTCAATGTGATGATAGGTTTTCCCTCCTAGCCTTCTTCTATGTCCAATAGCCGGGATTGTTTGACTGGTGTAAATGGGGTTACTTCTATCTCCGTGAATGATCACCTCCTGACGATTCCATTCAAACTTCATGGTTTGACGTAGTATGGAAGGCACGACTCCAGCTACATGGATCCATGGTCGGCCCAACAGAAGATTATATGAGGCCGGTATGTCGAGCACCTGAAATTCGACGTCGAACCAAGTTGGCCCCATCTACAAGCAAAGGTTGATTTCCCCGATTGTGGCCCTTTAGGACCCATCGAAAGCTTTCACGTTCATGCTTCCTACCCATATTTTATGAAGACCTTTGTCCAACCTTTTCAGAGTATCCAACGGACAAATATTGAGGCTTGAACCTCTGTCAACCAAGACCCTGGCAATGAATTTGTCTTCAAATTATACTGTAATATGCAATGCTCAGTTATGATTCAATCCTTTAGGTGGTAGCTCATCTTCGTAGAAGATGATCTTATGAATTTCCAGTACTTGCCCTACCATATTGGCCATTTCTTCGCTGGTGATGTTATTGGGTACATAAGCCTAGCTCAACACCTTCATTAAAGCATTCTTATGTGCCTCTGAATTTTGTAGTAGTGACATGATGGATATCTGAGCTGGGGTTTTGTTTAAATGGTCAATGATGGAATACTCCTTTACTTTTACTTTCCTCCACAGGTCATCTAGACCCGTCTTAATGATAGGCTACCTGGTAGTGGCATCCTTACTTGATCCTCCCAAGTGTTCAGGTGTATAGACTCTTCCAGTCCTAGTCATTCCTTGTGCAGCATCAGATTCCTCTACCTTTGCCTTCCCTTTTCGCCGAGCTTCGGCAACGTAATCCCAGGGTATTGCTTTTGAATCGAAATAAGGTGTGGTTGACACTATCACTGTGAAAGATGTGATCACTTCTACTTCAAATGGAGCGGGGGTGGCCGTAGGTGGAGCTACCTCAACCTCAAATGGAACCAATACAGCTACTCGACCTCGATTGGTGACGGAGTCTGTACAACAATAGGAGTAAGCGTGACTGTAACATAAAGTCATCGCCTTCTTGAATAAGCCCAATCGACCCCTCAGGGTCCCATTCTTCATTCGTCTCTATCACATGTACTCCACCACCTCTATGATCAGGGAGGGGGTTGTTGCGGATATTGGGTGCATCTTCCTTTGTCTGTATGACCTTGTTGTCAATTAGCGTCTGGATCTTATCCTTTAATGTTCGGCACTCATCAGTGGTGTGCCCCTTCATACCGGAGTGGTTTGCACAAGTTTTGTATGGATTGACCCATTGAGATGGATTTTCTAATGCCACAGTAGGAACATGAGTGACGTAACCCCAGGTTTTCAACCTTTCATACAGTTGGTCGATGGGTTCAGCAATGGCAGTATATTGTCTGGTGGCTTGCAGTCAAAGTTTGGTCGTGGTCTTGGAAAGTTTTGACGAGTTGGAGGTGACTGGAAATGGGATGGTTGGGAGTTGTAGGTGTGATGGACACTGGCTAGTTGGGAATATCTGGGAGATGAGGGTTGATATGTAGGTGGAGATTCTTGGTATATGGGTGGAGGTGTTTGATATATGGGTGGAGGCGTTTGATATGTGGGTGGAGGTGTTTGATAGGTAAGTGGAGATTTCGGGCCCTGGGCCACCATTACTGCCCCAACGTTTCTCTTTTTTGATATGCTGCCTGATTGTAACGCCTTATTTGTGGTCTGTAGTGCCTCAAAATTTGTTACCATCTCGCTTTTGATACTTTCCTCAATTCTTTCCCCGAGTTTGATGATATTAGAGAATTTATGATTTTCGATAACCATCAACCTTTCGTAATATTGTGGATCATGTGCTCTAGTGAAGAACTTCTTCATTTGTTCCTCGTCCAAAAATGACCTGACCTTGGTTGCTTCCGACCTCCAATGAGTAGCATACTCACGGTAAGTCTCAGTAGGTTTCTTCTTAAGATTATGAATGTAGAAAACATCCGGTGCATTCTCTATATTAAACCTGAACCGGTCCATGAAATCTGACGCCATACCTACCCAATTGGACCATTTCTTGGGATCTTGGCTGATGTACCAAGACAAAGCATCCCCAGTAAGACTCATCATAAAGAGTTTCATTCGGATCTTTTCGTATTTCCCGACCCCGACAAGCTTGTCGCAATAGGTCCTCATATGGACCCTAGGATCACCCATGCCGTCAAACATCTCAAACTTGGGAGGTTTGTATCCCTCTGGCAGTTCTACATCTGGATGTATGCATAGGTCTTTATAGTTCAACCCTTCTATTCCTTTACCGCCTTCAACACCTTGAACTCGGCTTGTGAGCTTCTTAAGTTCTTCAGCCATGTTTTTAATGAGCAGGTCCTTCTCGGAGGATTTTGGTTTATAGGAGATTAGTTGGATAGAGTGAGGTACAGTTTCTATATATATAGGGTTGCTTTGATGGGTGCCAGGGACTTGGGTGTAATGATGGTCATTAGTTGAGTTTTGGAGATCGGGAATGGGTTGTGGTGTGTTTTCGGGAGTGTGCTAAGTGCTGGTTGGTGGGTATTGAATTGGCTGATGGTGATGTTATGACGGAGTTGGTACTGGTAAAGGATTGAGATTTTGGGGTGGGGTTGCGTAATGATTTGGTGCAGGAGAATTTTGGTTTTGTGTGTTTTGGGGAGGTACTGGGTTCTTTGTGTTTTGTTGGTGGATGTCGGGGACCTTTAAGGTGAGTGACAAGTTTGCCAAGTTGCAAACCTGCTCAAGTTCTCCTTGGAATTCCAATATCTTTTGTTCCAATCTCAAGACTAGATCATTTGGGGCCGGAGTACTACGGCCATCTGAAGTTTCTGTGTTCTCAATATTCTCCTTTCGGATACCACTTAAGTCGTCCATTTTTGCTTTTCCTCTACCTTTTGTATTGCTTGGAGGAGGAGGTGGTGGTGGGCCTCTAGATCTGGTGTGATATGTTGATGAGGCCAGTATGAGCGAACCAACCAAATGTGATATGAATAATCAAAATAAGGAAAAACAAAGGTAACAAGTCAGTGAGGGTTCTGAAATGTTTGCAGTATTTAAACACAGATTGCGGAAATGTAAATTCGTGTCCTAATTTGGGGAGCCTCGTTGTACCCGAGGTAGGCCTAGCGACAAGTAGATTTGGAGAACTTTAGATGCCAGTAAATACTTCATTTCATAATATAAAAATAGACGAATTCTAAAACGACACTAAGATAATAGAAAAGTAAGTCACTATTGACACTTGGCCTTATTGCATTTGAGGAAAGCAAATAAATATAGCCTATTTGGTCCCAGAAGGACCTTCCTCAGGCTGAATTCTCTTGTCGATCAAATCCTCTAGTTTGCGCAGGTTCATCAGCAAGAATGCCTTTGCCAAATGTCCTCCTTCGTCTCCCTCAGCGTTTTGGCACTCGGTGACTCTCTTCCTCACTTTTCATTCTAATTCCATCAGATTGTATTCCAGATATTCCAGCTTTTTGCTAGATTTGACAGCCCTCTCTTTCCATTCATTGATTTGGTCACTTGATGGAAGATTCCTCCACCAGCCTAACAAGAGTGAGGGTGTGCTAACCATACAAAAGATGGGGACCTCGTTCCTCATTTTCTGCAAAACAAAAGGGTTAGGCCCTTTTCCCCCACCAGACTCGACTATTTATACACTCATGATTAGCATATTGGCATTTAGTTCTCCAAATTAATGCACAGAACTTGGTTGTGTCCGTTAGGATTATGGAAACCCCGATGGACTTTTGGATAAGGCTTGTCTTAAATGATTATTATGTGGACAGTATATTAATCCGACTAGGTTTGACCATGATGCATGCACAATTATATTCGAAGTAAGGTTACTATGAGAGTCTAGACTGGTACCCTCAAGCAGACAACTTGAGGGGAAAAGGCACGGAACTGTCGATTGCACCGCTGATCGACTAGTTTTACTGCAAATAAGCCTTTCCAAATTTAAGGGTAATAAATAGGAAAAGCGTAACCACTCATCAAGTGTTGCTATAGGATTTGATACGCACGAGTGGAATATGATGTGGAGCACAATTTATGCAGCAATAAATAGCATGTAGTCAAATATTTGCACGTAAGAATAATAAATGCAGTATTTAAATAATTAAAAGACAGTTACAGAAAAAGAAAACAAGGAAACAAGTCAGTTTCAGGAATAAAGAAATAATAAATGCTTGAAAATAGACAATTAAATTCAAATAAGGGGAAAAGGGTATGTAGGATGGAGTATGCTTGGACGAATTCACAAAAGATAAGTTCGTTATGGTAAAAGCCTAAAGGTATCCCTAGCAGAGTCGCCATGCTGTCGCGCCCCCTTTTTTCCTTTCCCTCTGCAGAGAGAGAGAAGTTCGGGCTCCGACATTCATGGGGCGTAATAACTCATTTCCTTTTAGGAATTTGGGTATTTGAAGAGTTGCCACCTAACGGATTATGGTGCATTAGGGCACCTAGAGTAATTAACTCTTAAACTAGTTTGCATTACTAGAGATTTAGGGTAAGGGCTCAAAATAATTTTGAGGGAAAGGTGATAGGCACCCCTCTCGGTCTACAACGGTGGGTCCCGGCCGAACTTATACTTATGAATTAGTCCTTTTAACAAATAAATAGTTTAAACACATACTTGCAAATAAAGGCATGTTTTGTAGGACTCAAGTAATGAGACAAAGGGAAAAGACTTGAACAAGTTGCATATATAGAGAAAAGTACAGTTTAAACATTGGGAATTGGGAAAGAGGGGTCTTAGGTTGGTTGGCCTACAGGATCACCCCACACAATGTCCAGTAAACACTCCTCAATGAGGGGCTACACGTGATATTAGCGCGTAGTCATCATATCCTTACTACCCAATTCCCTCCCCTTGGTCATAGCCTAAAGCGTTCTAATAACCTTGATGTATTTCCTATGCGTGCATTACCCGTCCCTTCCTTGTGGCCCTGGAGGGATTTAGGACCTCTACTTTTGGACAGTTCTAGACCTTCCTAAGGTTTTAAAGGATAAAAGTCTCGGCGTCAATCAAGAATAATTAGGACTACATTTAAAGAGAACAAATTATATGCTCACAGTCACCTCCACAAATATAACAAATAAACGCATGTCTTCAAACAACAGTCAGGTATTCAAGAGAAAATCCTAGAACATGATATCTAGGTGAGCAGGGATTATGCAGTATTGAATTAGGACGAAGTGTCAAAAACCTATTTAGCTCGCCTACTGATTTAAACCTGTTAAATCTGAACAGTTTTAAATAACAAAGCACAGTTTTATAGTTACAGAATTTGAATTTCCCTAGAGGCTTGCCTAAATGCATAATAGTGGTGTCCTAAGAGCATGGTATCTATATTGATTAGGAAGCAGTAAAACAGTGAACAATTTTTAAAATGGACAACTTGAGATCTTATAGACATGCTTTCTAACGGTATTATCTTAAGACAACATTTGAAAACTTGTTAAGCAACAGACAGATTAATTAACCAATTCAGAATGAACAAACAATGAATCAAACTGATTTATTTAACTAGACCGATTTTAAGTTCTATAGGCATGATTTCTATTAGAGCTGATTTTAATCCTTATAGGCATGGTTTCTATTATTAAAGACATTTAGATCCTATATGCATGGTTTCTAATATTGTGGAAGTAAAGCAAACATAGCAAATGCATTAACACAATCCAATAGGCATGGCATCTACCCAATTTACCCAACAAATATGTAACTACCCACCCCTTTTCACTAATCACCCAATGTTGTTTACAATAATTATTACAAACCAACTGAATTACATAAACAAATAAAGAAAAAGAAGAAGTTAACTATAGGGAGCCTGAAGCATCCCCAAGTGACTTCCAAGCCTCCAACAGCCTCAAATTGCCAAAGTTCCATTGATAGTATTATGTCTAGGTGTGTCAGAGTTCCCTAAGGACCTCAAGGATCCCAGGCACTGGTCACACCTAGACCTTTTCTCAAATAATAATTGATTTAGGTGCAGTGTGGAAAAGCCAGCTCTGACATGCCAGAGTTCAGAGAGATCTCCAGGATCTCAAGGCAGTACACATGCCAGAGGGGCAGAACCTAACATTCTAGGAGTAATGTGAGAGTGTATATGACTTTGAAAGAGTTTGGTAAACAATAGAAAGAAGGTTTTACTAAAAGAAGGAACTTTATGAAAATCAAAACATAGCTAGAGTAGAAACAATATGATAAAACATGAAGAACATCTTTTAACAAATCAGAGAGCAAGTCATAGAACACACAGACTTCATCCAAGGGAAAGGGTAGGGGGAACACCTAGAATGCACCTTAGTGGTGGCAAACAAATACACAGATTGTAGTTGCAAAGTTAACTTGAGAACACATAGGTTTAAGACACAAATAGGATCTCATTAGTGAGATAGAACAAACTGGACTAGGCAAACACTTCATGAGACACTCAAGGTTTTTAGAAAACACTAATCATATACAGAACATGCAAGATTTGGTCATGCTGGGTAAAATCATAAACGCACAATGCAACTTGGGACACGATGGTGAGCTAATTATTTAAAGCAAGATTGGTATGCCAAATAGTATAATAGCTATAGCTTTTAATAGAAAACATGTGTTACGCCACCTTTTTCTCGCGAAATTGGGTTTATGGCATTTGGGAGACAACTTGTTCCCGTTCGGGAATTAGGTTTTGAATTGAAGAGTCGCCACCTAATGATTAAAGTGCATTAGGACACTAAGAGGTGTTTGTTTTGAGTAACCAGAGATTGGGTAAGGGCTTAAAATTATCCCAAGGGGAAGGTGCTAGGCACCCCTCAGGATCCACTAGTGTGGTTACCGACCAAATTATTGTTGTGACTTAAGTGCAAATAACACATAGGCAAATAAAGGCTTCGAATAAGAGGGGATTTTCACATAATGGTTGCAAATAATCAAAAGTAAGAAAAATGAACTAAAAAGAGTTGATTTTCTTAAAAGAAATGGTTTAAAAAGATTTAAAAGAAACAAAGAAAACAAAGGGAAGGGGGGTCCTAGGTTTATTAATAATATGGATCACCCCACACAATATCCAGTAATCACTCCTCAGTGAGGGGCTACACATGATGTTATCACGTGGTCATCATATCCATGTCTACCCTTTCCCACCCCGTTAAGGTATTAAAGCGCGGAATGGTCTCGTTTACTTATTGCATGCTATTACCCACCCCAATCCTATCAGCCCCAGAGGCACTTGGGACTACAATACTAGAGGGAGGACGTATTGGGCTTATTTGTGGTTTCAAAAGATAAAACAATAAGGAGACAAACAAAACACATATAACAAGTTTGGGGAAGCATATAAACAAATATAAGGGCTCAAACAGACCTCTTTTAAACCAAAGAAAGCACATAATGTAGCATGACTTTCATGTACTGTTTAGGGTCTGATTAAAACTTAAACGGTGGAGGCAGATTGATTTATTACATAGTTCAGATAAGAAGTCCGAATCAGGCCTGCCTGCTGGTTGTAGCTGATAAAAGTTTGATTCAGTTCATAAACTGTCCTATGGCTTGCCTAAGTGTTAGACGAAAACCTATAGGCATGATATCTACTGATTTCAGAAAAGATGAAGTATACTGATTTTAGAAAAATGTTGTCAGTTATTTAGGAAAGACGAGTTTTGACAAAAGATCATAAATTCTATAGACGTTAGACAATGATTTTAGATTTGTAGGCAAGTGACTTGGTTATTAATTATTATAGGCATGCTTCCTAGGTGTTGTTGATTTTAAACCTTTTTACAGACATAGCAAGAGTGCAGGAATCCTATAGACATGACATCTAAATGTTGTACTTCGTTTAAGCCTATGAACATGATATCTAAATGCAGTTAGTTATTTAAGCCCTATAAACAAGTTTGCCTAGTGACAGATGTATATGAAGGATTCAGATTTCTAGTTAACTATGAGCATGATATCTATATGAGAGACGCAGAAATTTAACTATAGGCAGGATATCCATATGAATGCAGAATTTCAGAAACCTATAAGCAGGATATCTATATGGGTGTAGAATTCCTTATAGGCATAGTATATACATATGAAAGTGCAGAATTCCTATAGGCAGGATATCTATGTGATATGCAGAAATCAGAAATTCCCTATGAGCAGGATATCTATATGGGTACAGAATTCCTTATAGGCATAGTATCTTCATATGAAAGTGCAGAATTCCTATAGGCAGGATATCTATGTGATATGCAGAAATAAGAAATTCCCTATGAGCAGGATATCTACCCCTTTTACATACATAGTTATCCCCCCTTTTTCACTAACTATCCCAGAGAGTTTTATTATAAAATTATTATAACCCAGAAAAAGTAAAGTAAAAAAATACATCAGAAATTAAAAAATACAACCAAGGAGAGCCTGATTCAGACTTCCTGTCTGAAGTATGAAGTAAATCAACTCCAAGAGATCATATTCAAAGCCTTTCTCCTATTTGGGCTGTGTCAGAGTTCCTTAAGAGTCTCATATGAACTCTGGGCAGTGCTTACACCCAAATGTATCACGGATTAAGCCATGGTGCAGTGTGGAAGGGCCAGCCCTCAGGTGTCCAAGTTCAGAGGGAGCTCGAGGTCCCAAGGCAAGGCTCACAAGAGGAGGGCAGAACTTAGGGACTAAGAGAGAGTGCAAGTACAGAAGTAGGATTCTGAAAGGGGAAAAGAGAAAAGGGAAGTAGCTCACATCATTACACATAAGGGTATAGGGGAATGGGAAGTTGCAAGAGGCAACAGAAAAGCGGGCTGAAAGGCATACCCAGCAATGGGATATGCTGGCACACCCTCTGGCCTGTTTGCTTAGAGGTCAAGACCCCAATGGTTCAAACTTAATTCATGGACAACAACTTACATTGCCATGTCTTAAGTCACCACTCAAAACACATAGGGGTGATAGAGGAATGAGGGTTCATAACTAAACACACATAAGGAAATCAACATGCTAATTTAAGTGCTGAGATATACAGAAATAGCAGATGAACAAAAGTAGTAATTACGCATTGTTGTGGTGCTAAGAATTAAATCAGGACATACCAGTTTTCAGGGAAACAAGTAGAGGAAAGCAGTAAGTCTTGTAAAACAGGCCACAGTGCAGTCAAGAAGAGAATATTATTAAGAGATAGTGTGAGTTTAGAAGGATTCTGATGTTGTAGTGTGTGAAGAGGGTCGTGCCTTTTATAGTGTAAAAAATTAGGCAGAAATAAGGCAAGAAAAATAGTTAAGGAACTGATTGTCAATCAATTACATAAGGCTTCCCTTAATTAAGGGATTCAGATTCAAACAGGTGAAAACTATTTAAGGAAAGAAATTGAGTAAGCACTTTGTGTACATCATGCAATCAGGGGCAAATACATAAAAAGTTATTTAAGGACAAGGTTTTGAAATACACAGTTTGTGCAAATAAGGTAAGCAAATCAATTAACAAACAGTAAATCAAAAGAGTCCGAGATTTTGCATGAATGAATCGAGTCAGAAAAGATGAAGAAGGATTTTAACTTAGGCCGAGTAACAGGGAGAATCAGCAAACAATGGAAAGAAATCAATCGAGCCATATTCAGAAGGAAGTTTACACTAATTGCAAATTTGAAAACCATTTAGAGGAAAATTCATCATATATAAGGAGCATGTGAGCATGAAAGAAGACTGTCGTGTAAATCAGTAGAAAAAACCAGTGTAGAAGAGTTTAGCAGAAAGTTCAGCATTGTATGAAAACAAAGATGTCCAAACTCAGTTCAGAGACTCAAAGTTAGTCTGGAGGAGTTAAGGGTTCTAAAATAAAATCCTAGTTCAATCAAACCTCGGCAGAACCCCCAAATTCTAGGGTTTCCACCTTGAATCAAGTGCAGAGATGAGGAGGCAAGTAGTCGAATTGAAATATGTTTAGAGGTTTCAGAAAAGAACTGAAACTTCTAACATGCTTCTTAGAGCAACAGAACTCATGAATAGCATGTAAATACAGTAGAGGGGTTCAAGGCAAACAAAGTAAAGAAACTAATTCGAAACATGATGAGAAAAGACTGATAAGAACAGTAGAAGAAAGCATGCTTAAGAAGATCCTTTTAAAAGAAACTTAAACAAAGTTCAATAGAAGAAAAATAGTAAGAACACTTAAGAACACGGTAGAAGAATACAGTAGGTGAAACATACCAGAACATATTAGAAGAAAATAGTAGGACATAGTAGAAAAGCATATAAGAGCATAGTATAGAAAGCACAATAGAAGAACATACAAGAACGGAATATAGAAAGCACAGTAGAAGAACATACATGGTAGAAGGAAAACATAGAACACAGTAGAGGCAAATACATACAAAATAAAAGGAAAAGAAAGTTAGAGAAACACTTAAGCATTTTCAGAAAACCCTAAATCGTAAAAGAAAGACTTTGAAAAGTAATTTTCGAAAGAAAAGTTAGGGAGATCGTTTGAAAACTCAAAGAGAGCATAGATACACAACAGATCTAAAGAGACGGGAGAAAACCTCGAAGGTTTAGGGTTTCAGAAGAACCCTAGAAATGAGAAAGGCTTTAAAAACGTCACCGATCTGAGTTGGAGAGGTCAGAACCAGGCTCAAAACACCATGGTACACCGGAGCTAGGCCGACGATGACTCTGGAACCTTGAATCGGCAGAGGTCTGGGTGCAAACCTTCGAGGTCAGGCCTTGAATCTTCAGATATCAGGCGTGTAAGAGCAATAGGAGGTAGGTATAAGACTCCCATAGCCCTGGAAGCCATGGATTCCAGTGGCTTTCACGGTGGAAGCGGTGAGAGGCAGCTAGGGTTCTGAGAAGAATCGAGAGAGTTTGAGAGAGTGCAGGGTTTTAGAGGCAGCTGGGGTTGTGAAATGGTTAGGGTTAGGTAATAGGTCGGGATTAAAAAAGGAAAGGGTATTTGGTGGCCGTTGATCGTTTTGATCAACGGCCTGGATTAATTGAGTAGGTGGGGCGGTTTAACAGTGTTGGGTTTGGGTCAGTTCAAACAGGGATTAGGCCAGGGTAATTGGGTTTAAAATTGGGCTCAATTGGAGGTTCAAATAAGGCTAAAATTGAAATAAACGGGGCTAACATTTAAATAGCCATTTTCCCTTATTTATTTTATAAAAAATAGTAAAATAATTCTGGAAATAAATTAAAGGTACTAGAATGATTAATAATAAGTAATTATCAAATTAAAAATAATTTAGTCAATTTTATAATTATGAAAACAATTAAATCTTAAAATAGGCTAATATCGCAATTATACGCAGTTTAGCTTTAAAAATACTAAACAAATTTGTAAAAATATGAAAATATTATTTCAGCTATATTTTAATATAAATATGAGAATCCAATAAGTGAATCACCAAAAATGATAATTTTGGGAATAATTATTGAGTTTTTCTTGATAAAATAGGGCAATAAATAGATTTAAAAATCTATAAAAATTAAGAGAAAAATAGTAAACCTTGGGACATACTTATATATACATATACCTACTATTTTGGAAGTATTTTGCATATAAAAATATACAGGAAAAAATTCGGTATCAACAACATGCTTTGTGATACAATAATCTAGGCAGACTGAGTGCATATTAAGTAGAATAGCACATAGAACTAGAAATCACAAATTGATGAACTGCAGCAACATAGGAAACACATAGTTTGGAATGTGAATTGAATCAGAACATAACAGTTAAGGAGATTATACAGAATACAGAGAAGAGATGATGCCAGTAGCCAACCTTGGCTTACAACTGGCTGAACTAGTAAGAATTGCAAGGAACAGAAGATAGTAGAGAGTTTTTGGGAGTATAGTAGTGTAGATGAAATCGTGTTTTTTTTTAAACTTAAAATAAGGGGGGGGGGGGGGGTTATATAGTAATCAAAAACTTAACATATAAGGTAAGGGATCAATCAAGTAGCAAATCATGGAAGTCACATGTAAATCAACAAGTTCTTCCCTTAATCATGGAACAATTAAATCAATGGTAAAATCATTCTAAGTATTTAAGGAAAAGAATCAAGTAAGGTTTAAGTATAAAATAGGTAATTAGGGGTAAATGAACAGTAGTTTAATTAAGGAAACAAATCAGTAATAATCAGCGGAATACAAACAAGGTAAGGGAAAAATAATTAAGGCAAGAAATTCAGTCAAATCGAATAGAGAGGTAAGAATCAAAAGTTTAAGGGAAAATATTCAAATTAAACCAGGAAATAAGGGATTCAGAATAATCAGGGGTTCAGAAAGTTTATAAAAGAGTCAGCATATTTGGCATATAAAATAAGGTGGAACATGAATAGTCGGACAAACACAAGCATATAGAATTAGTGAAAGGATTGAACTAAGAAATTCAGTAGAAGCATACTAGGAAAAGAAAATCACGAGAAATCACAAGAACTCAAAGCAGGAACATAACCAAATGTACCAGTACTCAGAAAACAAGCGAAGAATCCCAATATTAGGGTTTTCAGTGTAAGCAAGTTAAGGTTGTAGTAGACTCATAAAATCAATCAAAATATATGAGAAGCAGAAGGTTAAACACAGAAAATCATCAAACACTTTTTAAAAAGAAATTTTGGAAACTCTAGTTTTAGGAAAAGATGAAAATCACTTGAAAAATCGTACGATTCTTGCAAAGAATCTTAAGGCCGTTGTAAAACTCATATGAAACAAACCCAAATCATCTTAGATCTGTACAGATCTAAGAGGTTTAGAAAAGAAATTAGGGTTTCGAAGAGAACCATAGAGAGGTGAAGGAACCTGCTTAGAAAATCATAGATCGTAGCCAATATAGGACGATCTCACTCGTAATCACACTGGAATGGCCTGAAATAGGTGAGAGAGGAACTACAGATGCAAGTCACTAGCTATGGCCCCTTGAGGGCCTTGGAGATGGCAAGAATAACGTGAGAGAGGCCATTGGAGGCCTGAGAGGTGGTGTGAGGTCATCGGAGATGTCCATAGATGAGTGACGACGTTTGGAGATTAGGGTTTATGTTGAGAGCATTTGAGAGCAGAGATGATTAGGTGATGGCGGTATAAGGTGGGAAATGAATTAGGGTTTTGGGGTATAGGTGAGTTTAATTATGGAAAGGGGGAACCTGGACCATTGATCAAAATGATCAACGGCAAGGATTTGGTCGGGTATTGGGTTGGGGCAGATGGGTATTGGGCCTGGGGTTTTTGCGCTGGTTCAAAAGGGTTAAAATTGGGCTAGTTGATAAGCTAAATTTTAAATGAAAAGGGGCTATTTGTTAAATATAGAATTAATTGCTAAAACAATTTTAAAAATGGCTAATAAATTATAAAAAAATGATTTTAATGCATAGGAATGTTTTAAAGTAATTGCTTAATATTTTAAAAATATAAAAGACTATTTTTCAGCAAAATAATGTTATAATGCATGTATAGGCTATAATTGCAAAGTAATTGCAATTGCATCCTAAAAATGTAAATGTAGTTATTTGTGCAACAATTTAAACTTAGTACAAATGTAAATGATAAAATTAAATCACAAAATTATTAAAACTATTTTGTGATGCAATTTAATGATTTTTTCATAAAATAAATGTTGGGAGAAATTAGTTAAAATATTTTAAAAATTGCAAAAATTGTATGAAAAATACTAATTGATGCCCAAGCATAGTTTTGAAAAATATTATGAAAAAATTGGGTATCAACAGTGGGTCTCTCTTTCTTGGGGCGGGTAGTTAAATCTATGGGTAGGATAGGGGTTAAAATCTTTTTTATTTTGGTATGTGTTAGTGGGCTAAGTCAAAAATTAGAGGAGGGGGTGTGCAAATTGTCAAACTTTTATTTACCTTGTTGGTTCTTCATTCCCTTTTCTATAGAAGGCGTGGGTTTCCCACGGTAATGAAAAATTTAGGTGTTTAGGAACTTACCTATTGCACCATTAAATATTTTTACCTGGATTCCTTTATCATCTGTGTTTGGTTCTTGGCATGTGAGTTGGTGGTCAGTTGTTGTCCTTTATTGTTTTTGTGGAATCTTACCGTTCACCACTCATCTTCATCCTTTTTTAGTTGGTTCAATGGGGGTTCAGTCGATTGGTTAGTGAGTGGAATTGTTTGGTAGTTGCATCTGCTGTTGGTATAAATAATTATCCCACAACCTATATACATGATGCCTTCGCCTTCATAAACAATTAGTTGTGTGTAGGATCCAATTATGACAAACTTGATGACTGGTGATTCCAGTGGAACTTATATGCAAAATCTAGCATACCTACCTTTTAAGATGGATGAGGTGTAGGAGTTCACTTTAAGGAGTCTACCAGCTCTTGCCCCTATTCTTTCTAAGATATCATAGTCTAAAATTCCATTGGTAGTTGGGGGAATCGTATCCAAATAGCAGTGGAGGTAAGGATAGTTGTGCGAGGGACGAAGTTTGGTTCCCATTTGCGCATTGTTGAGAATTGCCCAAAAATGAACCATTGCCCACCATGAAGAGCCTTGGTCATGCTTTCTTCTAAATTGAATTTAATAGTGAAGAAATCCTATCCTAGGTCAATTAGGATGAGATTTTCCTCTGGTTTCCACAACTTGTTCAGTTTAGCTTTGAGGATGAGGTGCAGGATCCATCTAGCGAATTGTTTAACAATGACCGAGAAACGCCAGGGGTGGTGCAATCTTGCTTTATCTTCTTCAGTTAGAGCAATGTGATCGTTAACCATTGGTGGTTCCGGTAATGTGTCATTTGGGAGATAATCAGGGCTGCGACTGCTTGTGGAAGCTAGTCTCCTGTCCTCTAGTGCCTCCTTGAAGGATTGTTTGGGGGGGGGGGAGGATTAAATCCTATATCACTAGATCCCCTGTGGTAGAGGGCTTATCTGGAGGGTTCCGGTGGCATTGGATGATAATGAGGTCCTACCTGGGAGTGTATGTGAGTATGTTAGTCCTAGTTATAGAGAGTGGTTAGAGTCTCTTTCTCTAAAATCCCAATTCCAACAATCTTCCACATTCAAGGTTAAAGTGGAAGGAGTATAAAGGAAAAGCAGTTAATGCCCAAAGTACAATCGTATAGAGCTTGTCACTCGCAAACAAACATCGGACACAATTTAATATTATGCTCCCTACTTGCTTCTCTTTGCCCCGAAAATTGTCAATCGGGTTTTACAAATGGTAAGCAAAGTGGACCACTATTTTCATTTTCCTTACATTTAGCACTAACTAATATTCAAACCATAAATAAGTCGGATCCCACTAAGATCCAACCATATCACTTTTGTTAGCCGCCGCCCCTACGTGTGTGGTGATTTTGGGTAGTGGACGAGTTTTTTTCTTTCAATAAAAAAATTATTAGCATTTAATGTTTATAAAGTTAAATTAGTTTATTATGGTTAAATAATAAATTAAAGTAAATATTTTATTAATTAATTTCGATTTAGTAACAACTCTCTCTCTATATATAGAGCTACATTTTATGTATTCATTAATTAGCATAAACATTAATACAAATATATTTCTTCTTTTCTCCTGCCCCAACCAAAATAAAAAAATAAAAAAAATTCGTTCCCTTACCCCAACAAAAAAAAAAAGAAAAAGAATAGGAAAAGAAAGAATAAAACAGGGAGGCATGTTGCATGGACGTGCCAACTTAAGACTTGAAGAGTATCTTCCATTTATATTTTGAGTAGACAAACGACTCCACTATTTCTCACATCCGAGCTTTAAATTAAGATAATTCATTATGAAAAGAATATTAATTGGATATCTGAAAATAAAGCCGCTGCATACCTTTTGGCCAAAAACTATTTAAACAATTATACATAAAATAGCTTATTTAAAGTTCTTCATGGTATTCCGTTCACATAGCCAAATTTCAATTAAACTATAATTTGCCTAATACCATTCATAGCTATTGTTCAGCGCAACAAATATAACCAAAGCGAAATACAAGGGTGTGTACAAAGAATACAATCTATATCGACAAGGCGAAATACCAAAATATAAAAAATTAAGAAATAAAATGCTCTCATTGAGAGTCGAGCTCAAGATATTCACTTACAAAGTGGGTACTTTAACTAATTGAAGTAAGAAAGCTTGTTGCTCTTTTGTGTCAGCTCAAAACAATTACTCCATCTGTTCTAGTTTACGTGAACCTATTTCCTTTTTAGTCCGTTTAAAAAAGAATGACCCCTTTCTAAATTTGAAAACAATTTAGTTTAAACTTACAATTCTATCCTTAACGAGAAACTTTTATAATCATACAAATACTCTGGGGCCCCTTTTTGACTTGTTTAAGACCATAAATTTCCAAAGTCTTCATTTTTTCTTAAGCTCTATGCCTAGTCAAATAGATTCACATAAATTTGAATGGAGGGAGTAATATCTTATGTCAGTACTAGAAGGAATTTTTTATAAAATTCAAATATAGCTACAAATGATAATTTTCTAAAAATATAATTATGAATAATAAATATAGTGTATATGTTTGTCGTGTCGCGTAATTTTTACTTGATATTAACCAACTACAAAAGTTGTTACTGTTAACATGGAATACAAAATTATTTAAGACAATAGTTGACTGGTTGAATGTGAAACCAAAACGTGTCATTGTTATTTTCTAAGTTTGATGGAGAAAGGGAACCAAGTTTAACAACTACTACTACGGTACTACCTCTAATAGCTTGTATGGATGATTGCTAGGTATCGTTTTATAATATATCATATCGTATAATATTATATTATATTGTATTATTTTGATATATATAATGTTTGGATAAATTGTATTGTTTATCGTTATTTTATAATGGCATGGACAAAAAATATAAAGAATAAACTTATAATATTATTAAGAAAAAATAAGGTACGTGGTAGAATTATTAAATAAAAAAGTAAAGTAAAAAATAAAATAAGATTATTTAATAATAAGAAAGGATAAGATGAGAAAAAAAGGTAATGACGCACCACATCAAGTTGGCCGTTACATAAAATGACACTTTTTATTATTAATAAGAATATATTTAATGATACGATATAGTAAATTGTAAATAACAATTAAAGCAAATATTATATTTAAAATAACAATACAATACAATACAATAAGTAACAATCATCCAAACAAGCCGTAAATTACAAAGAACAAAATACTACTAAAAATTATCCTTTGCTTAAAAAAATGACCATAGTCCACTTTCCTCCCCAGCTTGCCTTCTTCATTTCATCATTTCCCTCTTTCCTCTCTGATAATATTAAAACTTTCTCTCTCTGAAAACCTCAAACTTTGTAGAGAGAAAGAGAAACAAACCGAATGTGTCCCCTTAGGATCATTCTCATCTTCCTCTCTGCAACTCTCGCCGGATTCTTCGTTCTCCGGAACTTCAAATCCCAGCCTAATGTTGATCCCGACGACGACGATGCCGGCGCCGACGACAGTAACGGCGATTTATCCAGAGACTCAAATTCGCTTCCTCTCTCCTCCCAGGTATCCATATTTTCTTAGGGTTCACATCTTCCCTATTTTTTATTTGCTCAATTTTAATTCTAATTTGCTGGCTTGTTTGTAATTATCAGGTGTGCAGCGCCATTGGGAAAGGATTTTGGACCTGCGTAGATATGGCTAGTGGAAAGTATCTGTGGAGGCATTTGGTTTCTTCTCCTTCGCCTTCTAACTTGAAGGTCAATCACAGTGATTGATCTAATAAGGGGTAAACTGATTGTTTTTCATGTTGTTTGGTTCATCAATATTTTAATTGCCCTTGTATTCAATACCTTCCTTTTATATGAAAAATCTAGAGTATAGTTTGCTTTGTGATATTGATGGTGTAATCTGTAAAATGGTACTGTAATCTGTATAGCATAAACTTCCTCCTGTTTTTTTTACCAAATTATAGGAGTAATATGCTTTTGAGTTGTTGTAATCCAGGGTTTTGGGAATACGAATTGGGACTTTTACGAGTGGATGAAAATTTTAATGTTTATACAAATTGCTGAATATGTTGAAGACAGAAGTAGGAATGTGGTTATTAATTGACATTGTTAGTCTTTATTACTAGTCAAACTTCCATTTAGTGTTCTTGATGGGCATGAAAAGTTCCCAATGTTGCTTCTTTTAGTAACTACATTCCTTTTCTGAAGGGAAAGTTGTTAATTTATGTACCCATTACTCTGTCCTTGAAATATGTCTTAGATGTAGAGACTATAGGCTTGATCGATAGCCATCACGTAGCATGAAGGAGCATCATTTAGTTTGTATTCAAGCAAATCTTTTCTCGTAGTTACCATATTGACTTCTGACTCGAAGAGCACGTAGGAGCATGGATATAAAAGGATCTTGTTCCTGGCCATGGAGATTAGTAATCAGACCAATGATTTCGAGGTGAACATATATCTACCGATGATTAGATGATTTTTCCATCTGAATTACTCTTATGGCGCGGAAATATTTCTTAACATATTTATAGGAGAGTGATTGCAACCTATGCTACATGAACTGTGTTTATAGAATCAAATCCAATATGGTGTACAACCATGCCTAATTTCTTTGCTAAGTCTTAATATTACAGAATCTGCGTAGATACTCTCACCCATATCACCTGTTCAACACAGATACGTTAAGACAAATGAAGGATACATGTAACATAGATTGCAACTACCTTTTTTATAAGAGTATAGATTGCAACTAGTGCAGGCATGGTTGAAAAACTTGGTTTCATGTTGAATGGGTTCTTTGCTCCAGCATGTCAACAAATAAACTTGAATTTACTGAGATTTCGTAGCCAGAAGAACTTTATATGCCAGTTTCATTTCTCATTAGAATTTGGGAATAAAGACGACTTTATGCTGATTCTCAAGAGACAAGAGGCAAAGTACTATGTAAGGTTCAAGGCATCATTAACCTCTTACTGAGGAAGTTCTAATGCTTTTTGTAGGATTTCAGTAGCTTGGTGTTTTGATGAAGAGGATTAATTAACTATACCCACATCATGTGCCCTTTCTGTCTTTGTTAGATAGGTAATATATGTAGTCTTCGGAGCTAGATTCTGGTTGTAGAGAGATGCGATGCACAACTTTCCTTCTAGATTCCAGCACAGCTTGTTTCTATTTGATCCAATAGACTATTGCCTCTTGTGAATTTGAGGCCTTAAAGCACATTACTATAACTGCATCTTTCAGCAGGTTATCTTCCTTATCACTCTTAGCGTTTATATGCTTTTACTAAGGATTGTTGCTTTTAGACTAGCTTTTGGGCGACCATTGCAGATGCCATGAGGCCAACTAGTGGTGGATCTAACCCCATGGGGTCGAGAGTTTGACAGAATCTGATATGTCGGAGTTGATCCCTGTATATGTGCGAGAATAAGTAGAGATAAATTTAGGTATATAATATATTTCAAAACTCACTTTCTCAACTAATACTTGCTGCGTTTAAATGTTGAATACGTCAGTAAGTACTATCATAGACAGTTAACATTGATCAAATGTGCAAATAGATAATACCATCCTCTTATTTCTAAGATTTTTGGACTTGAAAATTTCATTTTTTAGCAGGTCCACCTGAACATTCTAAAAGCAGTAACGTATCAGTTTTTGGATGCCATTCTCCTTAGAACCTCGAGAAAACTGTTATGTCGAGATAGAAAAAAACTCAAAAATAGAGAAGATAAAGAACACCAAATTTTGACTGGATAAACCCTTCAAATTGAAGGTAAAGATCACATGATCATAAAGATCCAAAAAAGGTCACTATAATGATAAGAGAGTTACAAATATTCTCCAAATTGGTTACACAATAAGTGCCAAACACAGAGCAACAATAGCACCAAGAGCAACAACAAACTAATTGAAGAAAGAAGAGAAATCACTCAAAAATGAAGCTACTGTTTGGGGCTTGAAATTAGATTTTACAGGCCTTAAAATTCGGTCTCCACCGTTCAAATTAAAGACCAAGATGTTATGAATACTCGATCAAAACGTCAGCCCAATCCAACAGTGAATGAATCGAAAAACGTAATTTTGAAGCTGGCTGGTCGGAATAAAATCTGCAGCAAAAAGAACTCCTTTTTTCTTCTCTCTTCTCTCTTGATGGATGCTCTCTCAAAAATCTCTCTTATGTGCTCACTTCTTTTAAAGACTAATACCAATGAGCATAGAACAATCCTCCAATGTTGTATTTATAGATAATGAGTGGTGGTTTCTCTTAAAGCTCAAACCAACTCCAAATAGGAATAAAAATCAAATTCAATTTCAAATAGAAATAAAGCCAAATGAGAATAGTATTAGGCCATTAGGCCTTTGGCTGGACAACATGGTCGTGGGCCCAACAAACTCCCCATCCAATCAAGGGACCAAATGTGTCTTCAAGTAGATGAACTATTGACAAGCTTCATGCCTGCCAATTTTTTTTGTAAAACTCTTGTTTATCTGCAACCACTCCTTTCGTCAATGTAACACCCTGGAAAAACTCGAAGTGTTTAAAGACCATTAAGAATATTGACTCGAGCTATTATACTAATTCGCGTATGAGCGAGGGATAATGACGTGAATAATGTCACTTGAACATGATAATACGTGTAAGAGGTATATTAGATTTGGTCTCAGAAAATTCCTGAGGCTAAGTCAAGTTAGAAACTATATGATGGGCTAAAGTTTCAAATGAGTTTGCACAAGGTCCTACTTCCAATGAGAACGATTCCCAAGATATGATGAGTTATGTGGTGGCGACCTATCAAAGAAAGGTCTATGAGTCTAGTTTACTGGAGGGTGGTAGTACGCCTACACAGCATGCTACGCAGGCTACGCAGTAGGCCACACAACCTTGCGTAGCCAATTCGAAAATCCGGCCAAAGGAACGCCCCTGCATAGCTTTCATGTGTAGGCTACGTAGGGAGGCTACACAAGCTTCATGTCTTTTTAAAAGGGCTGAAATATGGGTTTAGAAAGAAAATAAATTAGTTCTTCAGCTTGGTTGATTTCTAGAGAGAAGGAGGAGCTCTTTCACCATGGATACATTTCAAGGTAATTTATTTTGGCACAAGGATAATTATATAACATCATTTAGTGATAACACTAACAATATTATGGATCAAATTCATAGAAAATGGGTTGAATCTTCACAAATACCAAAAAGAGGAAAAGTGAGATTCTTCTACCAAGAGGTAATCCCTTCACCTGAGCCTTATATATATATAACATGTTTATGAAGTTTATTTGAAGTTATAATGAAGTATTGTAGGAACCTTAAAAGTAGGTCTTGAAAATAATAGTTTGGGCAAAGCAGAAGATGAATTGATATGGATGGAATTGTTTTGAGTTTTTAATGATCCCAATAGACTTTGGTAACTTAGTTGATGAATGAATTGAAGTGGGAATGACCATTTTGGATAAGAAACAACACTAGTTCTTGAAATGAGTGTTCGTGAACCTAAGGTTTTCTTGAAGAAGGCAATGAATAATGACTTGATGATGCTGGGTAATTAACATAGTATCATTAATGACTTCAAATGAGTATTAAATAATAAGAATGAAATTGAATAGGCTAATGGGTGAAACTATTGGATAATTTAGGGTGGTTGAAAGTTTGTTGCCGACTTGTGAAGCCTAAATGGATATTTATGAATTTTTATGGGTTTGTTTTGATCTACTAGTTGGCATAATCAATGATAGATATCGAATTATTGGCGACATTTGAGCATTTTAGTCAATTGGAGCATTATAGTATTATTTAGAGCTTGATGTTTGAAGTAATTTGATTAAGACTTACTCTTTTTGAGGGATTCTCTATTAAAACATATTTTGAGTTGATACATGATAGTAATAATAAATGTGCACCCGTACTTGTGGGGAAAAGAGGGAAGTATGTTACCATGTGTTCCTAAGTTATGTTTCTTATGAAGTGTCATGTGATTTTATAAAATTCTTATTTTCATAAATTATTATCAAAATGACACTTAAGAAAAATAGTATGAGTTTTATTAAAACTTATGTGTTGATAAAAGTATCATATATTTGAGTGCTAAATGTAACTATCCGATCGGTTGTTTTGATTATTTTAGGCCCTTTTTCCCTATTGGATGCTTTATATATGTGTACTTATGGTTATGTGACTGCGGGGATGGTTGGTTTGGGGTTCAGGGAGGTTTTGGATTGAATTGGGACACTTAGTCCTTTGCTTGGATGCTTAAGTTGTAAGAGTTGATGAGAGTTTGACTATTATGTGGACGACCTCTAAATGGTATTTTGATGGTTTCAATAGTTTCGTATAGTGATTTTGGACTTAGGCGGATGTTCGAATTTAGATTTGGAGGTTCCTAGGCCATTTTGGCTTGAATTGACAAAAATTAGAAGCTGAAAGTTTTGAAGGTTGATAGGTTGATCGAGGGTTGACTTTGTTGATATCGAGTTCAGATTTTGGTTCTGAGAGTTGGAGTAATTTTGATATGTCATTTGGGACTTGCATGCAAAATTTGAGGTCATTCCGAGTTGTATAGGCTTGTTTGATGTAGGTTTTGAATTTGAAAATTTGGATTTATTCCTTAGGCTTGAATTGATGGGCGATCTGTGATTTTGATGTTGTTTGGTGTGATGTTAGGCCTCGAGTAGGTCCGTATTATGTTTCAGGATTGGTTGGTGTATTTGGACGGGGTCTTGAGGGGCTCAGGTGTGTTTCAGATTATTTTGGACTATGTTGGCTTTGCTGAAGAATTGCTGAGTTCTGCTATTTTCGCACCTGCAATGGGTATGGTGCAGGTGCGTGACCACAGAAGCGGTCAGGGTGGCCGCAGATATGGTTCTTGGCTGGAAGGGCTAGGTCCACAGGTGCGGACTATGTAGCGAAGGTGCGCAGAAGCTTCCGTAGAAGTGGAGCCACTTATGCGACTTAGTGTCCGCAGAAGTGGTTGGTCGGGAGGATAAGTGGCTTCCGCATTTGCGATGGATGTTCCACAGATGCGATATTGCAGGTGCGACACTATGGACCGCAAATGCTTAATCGCTAGGAAGTCTATTATATTTCGAGAGTTTGGCCATTTTTCATTATTTGGAGTTATGGATCTCGGCTAGAGGCAATTTTTGGAGGAATATTCATTGTAATTGGAGGGGTAAGTAATCCTTACTTAATTTTAGTATTTAGTATTAATTACCCATAGATTGTTACACCTAATTTATATGAATCAAAGGTGAGATTTGGGGATTTTGGACTATGATTTTGGAGATTGAGATTTTATGATTTGAGGTTCGATTAGAGGTTGGAATTAGATGAAACATATATTTGGACTCGTATATCGGAATGGATGTTCGGTATTTGTGAGTTTGGTTGGGTTTCGGGGTGCGGCCCCGGGGTTGACTTTGCACAATTGATTCACGATCTTAGCTTTATTATTTAGAATCATTTCCTATGACTTTTATTGGTGATATTAAGTTAGTTTGGATAGATTCGAGCCGTCCGGAGATTGATTCACGCATGAAGGGCTTGTTAGAGAAATGAATGGGTTTGCTTGTTGTTGCTTCTTGTCATGACCCCAAATTCCCACCTTAGTATGTCGTGATGACACCTAGTCTCTAAGACTAGGTAATCCTAATACATGAAGAGATCTAACAGAAATGACAAATTCAACTATATAAAAAATTAAACTGATAAATAAAATAACGTAACTAAAGCTGAACAATAGTTGTACAATCCCAAGAACCGATAGTACAAAGTCAAAAGCTCTACCGATATACACTAGAATTTCTAAATAAAATACTATTTTGAAATGAAGATAAACAATAGTAAAGATAATATCCGAAGGTGACTCCGAGCCTGCGAACATCAAACAGGTATACCTTGAAGTCTGCATCCACACAGACACAACTCTCAAAACCAACACGATCCAAAGTACCTGGATCCGGACATAAATATGTAGAAACGTAGTATGAGTGCACCACAGTGATACCCTGTAAGTATCAAGACTAACCTCGGTGAAGTAGTGATGAGGTAGTCGAGACACTCACTAGACATAAAATCTGTGCAAGAAATTAACATAAAGCTGGCAATGGAAAGAGCATCAATGTAAGGTTAACAACGGAAAGATTATTAATATAAATCATCAATGGAATAATAGAAACACAAATGGCATCAAGCAGTAAACGGGTAATAAAGCAGAAACATAATTAGAACACATATGAAATATGAATGAACTCAATTAAGGAAAACAAATGACAATTCAAGTAATCAAATCATTCCTAACTCATGACTTACAACACGAATTACCCCGAGGCACCACACCTCATAACCACAAATCATAAGACGCAATTCTGAATCTTACATGCATTCCACCTCGTGCCCACATTATTAATCACCTTCGCACGACAAAGTTCACGTGCTACCATGTACATTGTATCCGTGTCAAATACCAAATAAAATATTCGAGAGGTTTATTTAAATACAATAAGGTATAATAACAATCTTGAATAAAGTAAGACGTCAAATGAGATAATGTGTTTATTTTAGAAGATAAATAAAGTAAAATAAAGTACAATTTATACAAAAATAGAGTATCATATGAGTTTAGTTCAGAAATCAATACGGTAAAGTAAAATAGCCTCTTTAAATTAAGAAAATATCAGATAAGTTAACAAACCAAATATAGAATTTGTTAAAGTAAGGCGTGATATGACTTTCACGTAAAGTAAAACATAAAATAAGGTAATGAATTTAATATGAGAAACCACTTAAAGTAAAATGTGATAGTCATTTAAAAATAGCAACACACTTTAGCTCCCTTATATCGCCGCGTGGCTTCAAGTAATTCCCTTACTAGCAACACGCACATAAATCCCACTTTATTTCGCCGCATGCACATCAACCTCTATTCTTATATTGCTGCATGCGCGTCAATATCACAACACAATAATATCTCGCACCACACGTGCCCATATACCACAACTTGCTAAAATCAACAATATCAATGTTACCATAACACATAGCCCACGTTTCAACCACAATGTATACAAAAATCTCAAAATAAACAAATAAATGAAAAATACTCAATAAGGAAAGATATCTCAATAATCAACAACATCAACCTCAATGTTCTAATAGCTTTCAAGACTTCAACTTCAATAACACCAAATGAAGGTATTCCCACAAAATAACAATTTCTAATTCAAATTCATAACATAAGCTTAACAATGAAAGAGATACTATAAAATAGTAACTACGTCTAAGTGCATGAGAATAACTCAACACGAAGAGACTTCATGCAGTAACAACTTCAAATAAGAATAACTCAACAATAAAGGAGGTGATATGACAATAAGAGAGGTAACATATTCAATTAAGGCATATAAGAGCAAAATTTGATAATAAGAGATAGAACATGTACTAACAACGTCAAACAAGGCATGTAAGAGTAAACTAAACAATGAAAGACATAACATGATATGACAATTTCAATTATATGCATGAAAGAAGCGTAAGAGTCCAAACCGGTCAAAATATCACATATGAGCCCGTATAAAAACTCGTCACCTCGTGTACACGTCTCCCACATAATTCAATTAATACAAACAACCCTAATCCTAAGGGGTAGTTCCCTCCCCCCCCCAAAGTTAGGCAAGATACTTACCTCAAACAAGCTAAATCAACCTATTAATAAGCCATTCCCATGCAAATTCACTTCCGGACGGCTTGAATCTAGACAAAATAACTTAATATCATAAATAAAAGTCATAGGAAATAATTTCGGATAATAAAGATCCGGTCTTTAACTAAAATAAAAAAGTCAACACAAAAAGTGAACCCAAAAAGTCAACTGCAGACCCGCACCTCGAAAACTGACAAAACTCACAAATTTCAAACACCCAGTCCGCTTCGAGTCCAACCCTAGAGAAATCATTCAATTCCGACCTCAATTCAGCCTTCAAACTATCATTTTCTTAATTACTTACACCAGAAAAAAACAGCAATAAGAAAATCTTCGTTTTAGAACCTAAAACTCATTCAAAACCTTTCGGACACAAACCATATATGCATTTCAATCATAAAACACGCTACGAACCTGCTCACACTCAAAACACCAAAAAGAGGCCATCTTGACCCGATATTGACCATGGTCAAATTTCAAATCCTTAATTAGTTTCTCAATCAATGATCCAAAACACACCTGAGCGTATCGGGACCCCATCAAATCATACCAAATACAAATATATTATCCAAACTTATCAAAAGCCTCAAAACACCAAAGGGAATATCACAGCAAAGAATCGAGGCTCAAACCAAACAGAATTTCTCTTAGAGTGTGTTTGGTTTTTTATGAAAATATTTTCATGGAAAATAAGTGATTTTATCACTTATTTTTCTTTGTTTGGTTGGTGAGTGGAAATTTTTTTTCCGAATTTTTTTTCTAGTGTTTGGTTAGAGAGTAGAAAATATTTTTGAGAAAAATAATTATTTATGCTACTCTCCCCACCCCCTTCCCCCAAGTCCCCATGTTTCTTGTGCTCTGCCCTCCCTCTTCCCCCCCTAAATACCCAATATTTTCATGACTCTATTTTCTTCAAGAATTTAATTATTCTTCTAAAAATTCACACAAACCCAAAGGAACTAATGTGCTGCTTTACTTTTTTATGCAAAAACAACGTTGAAATTTGTGTTCCATAACTAAAAAGAAAATACACTTTTTTTTTGTTGAAAAACATACTATTTCTATAATATGAAAATGAAGTACTCATTTTAACATCATGAAAAAAATACTCATTTTGTTGAAATAAAAAAAAATACTTTTTACTATATCATTTTGTTGAAATGAGAGAAAATACTTTTTACTACATCATTTTGTTGAAATGAAAGAAAATACTTTTTACTACATCATTTTATTGAAATGAAAGAAAATACTTTTTCTACATCATGAAAAGAAAGTAATTTTTTGTTAAAATAAAAAAACTTTTTTACATCATAAAAAAAAATATTCATTTGATAAAAAAAAAAGAACTCTATCTATAACATGAAAAGAAAGTACTATTAATAATATTTCTATTTAGGGTGGGAGTGGGTGGGGGCAAGGGGCGAGGGCTGGTGGGTGGGTGGTAGGGGGTGGGTAGGTGGGGTAGGGGTGGGTCATTAGGGTGTTTGTTGGGATGGGGAATAAGGTTTGGTAGGTTGAAAAAGAGTTTTGGAAAATATTTTCCCTTCTCTTGATAGGGAATTTTTTTTTCCCAATTGGAAGAAAATGAGTTTATGAAGAAAATATTTTCCAAAACATTTAAGCCAACCAAACATGGGAAAATTAAAAATTCCTTCCTACCAAACACATCCTTAAGTTGTTAAATCTTCATTCTTTCATAAGAGTATTTGAATCACACTTAAACACTTCGGATTACTTTCACACCTTGCACACAAGTTCAATTCAACTATATAGACCTATTTAATATATAGGAATACTAATTGGAGTCCACTAACATCAAAATCAACTCCTGGTCAAACTTATGAACTCTTAAGTTCTTCAAATTGCCGACTTTTGACAAATAGTGTCAAATTCTTCTAGGAACCTCCGAAACAAAATTCGAACATACGTACAAGTCCAAAATCATCATACGAGCATATCGAAACAATTAAAATTCGATTCTAAGTTCGTTTACCCAAACACCACCGAGCTGACCCATTTCTTCGAATCCTCCTCGTCTTGTCTTCAGGTTAACACTTCCCCTTGTCGGTACACAATGATCTTAAACCAAATCCCACTGCAGGAGATCCTAGCATGAACCACGTCATCCAAAAGCCCATAAACCGATATGTTTCCTCTGAAGCACCCAATAATGCCGCAACCGAGATACACATTCTAAAGAGACCTTTTGTGAATCAGAAGCTGTTTCTCTAACATCTCTAATGCTAAAATGTAGAATTAATAATGATGCATAAATACCGCAAGTCCCAACACTAGCTGTAGACATGTGATTTTTGACCCTTCCTAAGATTTTTTATATTTTAGCATGTAAATATTTAGTTTAGGTCTAATATCGGTATTTCAACTAATTTTGACTCTTTTACTTTATTTCGTCACAAAAAATGAAAATTATAAAAATATTTTAGTTTACGTATATTTCATAAATTTAAATAAAATAAATATACAAAAATAGTACCTTATCTTTATTTTCATATAATTTTGAAAACACAAAAATAGTTTCATTTAATATAGTTTAGTTCAATTAATTAAGATTAATTTTATATTTTATATTATAAATTGTATATTTAGAAGGAAGAGTTAGTCTTGGGTTAGTTTGTCCCATTTTAATCTTGTAGTCCATTTATTTTAGTCTTTGACCCAATTTTAAGGCCCAATAATACCAAGCCCATACCCCTTAACCTAAAAACCCCCTCTATATTACCAAAATTAGCCTAAAAAATACCTAGACTCTAAGACCCTAGGACCTAAAAGCTAGATTAGATCCGCCGCTTGACACCAAAACGACCCCCCCGGGATTCTCTTTCTTCTTTGACAACAATGAAGAACGCTGAAGAAATAAGGCTCAGCAACTGGACATAACCCCTACACGCCATCGAGAAGCGACCAGACCCCACCCTTCTCCATAGCCTAACAGCTTCCAGCAGCCTCATGTCAACCACACTACACACACCCACAGTCAACAAATAAAAAGGGAAGAAGATCAAAGATGTATACTTTTGCCTCTCCATTCCTTTTTCGATTTTGAAAGATTAAGAAAACAAAACAAAAAAAAATACAAACGAAAGTATTTTGCTGCTTCCTCTTCTCAGTTTCAATTTTCATTCTCAAATTATGGAATCTGATTGAGTGGTGGTCATGTTTGAGTTCGAGCTTTCCGTTGAAGTCGCCGACGATTTTTCTCCGGTCGTGGTCATATGCACTGTCGAGGTCCAAAAGTTAGGGTTATATTCATTATAGAGGTCTAATTCTAAACTTTTCTTCATTATCTTTTCTCATGTGGATGTACTGTATTTACTTGCTATCGTGTCCTTAGTCATTGTTATGCGGACAATTTGCCTTCTCTGTTTCATATTGGCTTGGGTGATCTTGGTTTTTGTTTTTTAAAGTTTTAAGTATAAGGAAATGTACTGCAAATATTTTGTTGTATTGAGAAACGAATGGCCAAATGAATGAAAATGAGGAGAAAGGAGAAGGAGAATTTTGATATTGGGGTTCGTGGGTTTAAAAGCAATAGTTTACATTGAAATTTGAAAGGCAGAGATGGTTTTTGAAGGTTTGGCAATGGAGGATAAATGGTAGGTAACGAGTGATGTGCTGAGCTATGCTAGTTTGATTTATTTACTGTGTCTTGTTCGAATAGAGTCTAAGACCTTTAAAAATGTTGAGTAGCCTGCTAGTTTGTTTATTGTGTCTTGTTTGAAATTAGTCTACTAGTTTGATTTTATTATGAACCATAATGAGTTTTAGTTATGGAAAGGGAGGTGCTACTTTTTCGAAACTGTTACAACTTAGTAATTTGTTCTAGAAGTGAATAATTTGTTTACAATTAGTATTTTAGATTGAACTCCAAACTTAGCTACTAAAAATGACATTCGTAGTTTGCTTTAGGCACGTTTAATATACCATTGTAGTTGTGTACACGTTCGCGTAACATAATTACTATTCGAAAAGCAAAACCGGAGTATGCGTTCATGCAACCTCGGTCAAACTTTCTTAATAATAATAAAGCGTTACTAATTGTGGACATGTTCGCGTGACATGATTTTTGACGCGCCAAATAAATAGGTACACGTACACGTGATCTGTTTTCAAGATAATTTCTTAATTAAAAGAGGTAAAAGAACATAGGTTTTAAAATGAGTAGTTAAACAATTTAATAAGCCAAGTATGATCAAAGTGACCGTGCTAGAACCACAAAACTCGAGAGTGCCTAACACCTTCTCCCAGGCTAACAGAATTTCTTATCCGGATTTTTGTGTTCGCAGACCGTATTTAGAGTCAATTTCCTCGATTCGGGATTTTAAACCGGTGACTTAGGACACCATAAATTATCCCAAGTGGCGACTCTGAATTTCTAATAAATGATCCCGTCGATTGTCACTTAAATTAGAAAAAACTCCCTTATATCCCTTCCGGGGGTAGTAAAAAGGAGGTGTGACAGCTCCGGCGACTCTGCTGGGGATCGAACCCAGAACTTTTGGTTCAGGGTTCAAGAATTCGAGCTTGTTAATATGATTTTTACTTAGCTTCATTTATTTTTAATATTGCTGTATTCTGTGAACCCTGTGTGCTAACTGCTGTCTGTTTTCATATTATTTGAATTGTATATAACTGTCTTCTTACGCCACCCATCTGAGTCTCCTAAAAATGGTGCACACGTTCGCGTGACCCGCTTTTTCTGTAGAAGTTATACCAAATAGAACGAGGCTGGGCCAGCAATAAGGCCGGGTAGACTTCAGTGCTCCCGGTACGTTGCACCCTCTTCGGCTCGAGTTGTCCGCTCGGGTAAGCCAGGTCAAGAACACAACTCCAAGTTTTAAAACCTAGAAAAACACAGCCTCATGCCAGATCCCTAGTAGGAACGTTTGTTTGTATCACGTGCATTTGACTTTGGGGACTCAACACAGTGGTTGTGTCTGTCTAGGACAAGTGTACCCAAAAAATAAAAGACCATCCTGATGCATCCTATGTGTTATATGCTGCATTTCTTCAAGGGTAAAAGGGTCATTTGACAGACCAATAATGGCTGAGGATAAATGAGGAAGAAAAGAAGGTGAATTGTGAAAATAAAGCAAGGAGGACCCACTTATGTTCTTCTTTCACATTTTTTTTTAAGAAAAAGATAAAAAAATGAAAAATCCATAAAGCTTTTGCACTTTTTCATCATTTTCCGAAAATCAAAAAATCAAAAAAAAAAAGGAAAAGAAAATCCAAAAAAGATTTTACATGTTTCATCATTTTTTCAAAAAAAAAAAAAAGACAAAAAATATATTTTTTCTATATTAGTTATTTTTTTTAATTCTCGCCCGTATCCAATCTGCCCAAACTACACATACCCGATTCTCGTCTTTTGGGGCGTGATACATAGGCAACCCACATAGGGTCCGGTCTTCCTAGTAAATCTTAAGTTCTTGTCTTTGCGGGATCTTAGCCAAATTTTGCATTTTAGTCACTTTTAGCCACATAGGTTAATTTTAGTAAAATAGCCTCAACCATATCTTGCATGCGTCTAGTAGGGAATGTTATTGTCTCACATAGTGTTGGTTTCAGTTTTCTCATATATGTGTGGATCTATTTACCGGAGTTTGAGCATGACAGATACCCCAGGACCACTGCATTCAGGAGCTGCCCGAGGAGCCTTT
Source organism: Nicotiana tabacum (assembly GCF_000715075.1). Lineage (NCBI taxonomy): Eukaryota > Viridiplantae > Streptophyta > Magnoliopsida > Solanales > Solanaceae > Nicotiana > Nicotiana tabacum. Next base: position 61,918,626 of record NC_134089.1, read on the forward strand.
TTATGTTTTTGAGTCCATTGTTCATGTTTTACTTTCTAGTCCTGTGTAGTAGTATTCAGTCATTTAGTTAATGCTAGAGTCTGTCATAGTCTAGTTAAGTTTGTGGAGTCTTTTGTTATTATTTCCTATTTTGTATTTGAAAAGTGTGTTATAACTCAAAAATCCAAAAAAAAAAAGAAATTTTGCGTTTTTATATTTCCGTTAGAAGTTTGTTTAGAACACTAATTCTTAGAAGTTTGTTTAGAACACTAATTCTAGGAATAAAAAAATCATTTGAGGTGGTTTTCCTTTATTAAATTAATATCTAGAAAAAAAGGTGCGTTTATATTTCCTTTAGTACGTTAAGACTAAAAATTCAAAAAAAAGAAGAGAGAATTTTCTTTTAGTACCTCTTTAAAAGTTTTCTTTAAGATATTAATTCCAAAAATCCAAAAAAAATTTCTTTTGAGGTTCTTCTTTGGGAAATTAATGAAAAATGAATGAATTTTTTATTTTTATTTTTACTAGAACTTTAGGACATTGTACGTAGAAGAAAAAAAAAACAAAATACTTTATCTTTTGTTTATCTTTAAAGTTTCTTCTTTAGGAAATCAAAAACTGAAATCTAAAAATATTTTTTATCTTGTTCATTTCTCGTTTCGAAATCTTTCTTCAAGGATATCAAATCAAAATTCAAAGTATTTTTTCTTTGGTTTAGCCTTTAGATTTCCTTCTTAAAAAAGAAAAAAAAGAAAAAATATTTTTTCTCCTCTAGGGGGTTTTCCTTAATAATTTCTCATCAGAGTATTCATTAAAGAAAAGAAAAAAGAAAAAAAGAGAACGTTAGTTTGTTTACTTTATTCCCGATCTTCCCGAACTACGCAAAGATCTGATTCATGCAGCGTCATGATACGTAGGCAACCTACATAGGGTTCGATCGAATCATTTTTTAATTTTATTAAAAGAAAAAGGAAAAAAAGAAAAAAAGAGGTGAAATTATGGGATGTGAAAAAGGAGAGGAAAGAAAGGAGTGATAATTAGAAGAAAAAAGAGGAAGGAAAATGAGCAAGCCAAGAAGTGCTAGAAAAGAAAGAAAAGAGAAGATTGAAATGAACAAAATTGGGATTATGCCAAGTGACCTTGTGACTCTCGAAGTCATGCTAGAACGGTTAATTGTTGCTAGGTGCATTGCACGCAATGTGATATTTTTAGGTGTTAAATGCCCTAACACTAACATGATGACTTCATTTTGTTCCTCTTTGTTATCCTCATTATAGCAGAATGGTTGTTGGTTTGTGGTTTTTAAACTGGTAACTTTTCCATACAACACAAGGTTAAAGAGCAAGGTAGTCATGGCTAGCAAAAACTTGGACACAAGAGTTGTTGACCCGTCGAGGGAGTTTGTGGAGTCGGAGTCTAAATTGAAAGGAGAGGTCCAAATGTTTAAACATCAGATGGCAGAAATGTATCAGTCTTGGATCAGAGGGCATCCTCCACCTTCATTCCCTGCTAACTACACTGAAAACCCTGCAACTATCCCACTACTATCACATATCCAGATTCCCACTGCTGCTGATATCTCCCCACAACCTTTTCACACTTTACCCTTCAAAACCATCTCATATCCCGCTCCTTTGGCCACTCATGCTCTTGTAGCTCCTCCTCCAGCTACTTTTCCTCGATCCTCTAACGAGACTATATTCAAAGTCCCTGATGCGCAACACTATGCTCCAGAACCAACTTTCAAAATCTTGGATCCATACTCTCACGCTCCTCATTTTGAGCCTCCCGGTGAAACTGAAAAGCCTGCTAAGACAGTGAAGCAAGATGAGATATCCACTAAGGTGAAAATCTTAGAGTAGTCTTTAAGAAACATGCAAGGGATATGGAGCCAGATGAGCGTGTCTTACAAAGACTTGTGTTTGTTTCCTGACGTCCAACTGCCTGTTGGGTTTAAGATGCCAAAGTTTGATTTGTATGACGGGCACAGAGATCCCGTGGCCCATTTGAGAGATTACTGTAGTAAGATGAGAGGCACCGATGGGAAATACAAATTATTGATGGCGTATTTCAGTTAGAGTCTGAGTGGGGCAGCTCTGGAGTGGTACACCCGTCAAAACGTTAATAAGTGGCATACATGGGATGACATGGCTCAAGCTTTTTGTGCGACACTTTCAGTATAATATAGATATTATCCCAGACCGCTCTTCCCTATCTCAGATGGAAAAGAAACCCGAGGGAAGTTTTAGGGAGCTTTGGCTCAGATGGAATGAACAAGTTGCTCGGGTCAGTTCTCTGATTGATAGAAAAGGTGTCGCTGAGTCCCGCCAACGACAGGATGCAGTGGGCATTCCTGCTAAATTCTTTCAGCCTCAATACCGAACCTATGAACATCTCCATGCTCCACATATCCACCCTAGTATTATCCTCCGAACAACATGTCGTGCCCCCCTTTTTTCCTTCCGCGAAATCGGGTTTATAACATTATGGTTGGGACAACTCTTTCCTTTTGGGAAGGGATTTTTGCAATTTTGGAGAGTCACCACCTAAAGATTTTAAGGTGCGTTAGGACACCTATGGGGTTCATTTATAACTATGTTTGATAACCAGAGATAGGGTATGGCCTTGAAATTATCTTAAGGGGAAGGTGTTAGGCACCCCTCAGGATCCACTAGTGTGGTTCCCGGCCAGACAGTTTTTGTGAATTTGTGCAATTAGCAAGTAGACAAGTAGGGCTCAAATAGTAGGGGATTTGAGTTTAAATACATGAGTGTTTGAAAAAAAACAATTAGCGAAAGGCGAAATTTGAAAAGAATTACAATCTAAAGCATGCTTATGAATGTAAAGGGGGTGTCCTAGGTTTGTTTATAATATGAATCACATAAATGCAATACCCGGTATGACACTTCTCAAAAGAAGGGCTACACGTGGTATTAGCGCACCGGTCATCATATCCATATCTACCTTTTCTCTCCCCCGTGAAGGTAATTAAAGCGAAGATTGGTCTCGACCATTATTACATGTTGTTACCCGTCCCTTCCTATCAGTCCCGGAGGAATTTAGGACTCCTATCCTATAAGGAGGTTCTAGGCAGACCCTCAGGTTTAAAGGCAAAATACTAAGGCGACATACAAAAGAAATAAGACTTCATTTAAAGGGGAAAACACAGAAAACAAGTAGAAGGCTCAGATATGCCTCCACAAAAAATGCACATAGACATCATGACTCATACACAATTAAGGTCCATATTTGAATTCTAAAGCATGGTATCTAAGTGATAACAGCAGAACCAGATTTATTACATGACTCAGAAAAGAAGTCCGAATCAGGTTTGCCTACTGATTTTAACAGTTGACAATTAAACAAAGGCAGTCCCAGTTTTATTTAAAGTTCATTACCTAAGACTTGCCTAGGCGTAAAGCAATATGCAGTAGTTATTCAGAATTATTAAAAGCCAGTTTAGAAATTATTTTTTACCCTAAGAGCATGCTGTTCTAGTTGATACGAATGCAGAGATTATTACCAGTTATTTTGAACGGGATAATCAAGTGAGAAGCTGATTTTACCTCTTTTATAATCAACAATTTACACTAAGTGTGAATGCAAGTGCAAATAAGATCCTAGAACATGGTATCTAAGATGTATGTATAAAACTCATGATGCAGAATTCCTAGAGCAGGATTCTAAATGCATATGGCAGGATTGCTGAATTTCCTAAAAAAATAGGATTTCTAAATGCATATGGAAGGATTGCAGATAATAGTAAAGTGCTAATTACTAGCAGATTCTAGCACATGAATTGTAAGGGTACCCATGCTGAAACAGTAAACATGAGACCTAAGGGGCATAATTTCTAATGCATATATGAATCCTAAGCATGGTTTCTATTGCGCAATTAGGAACATAAACCTAATAACATGTTTTCTACCTTTAACAACTATATCATGCATATTTATCCCATCCTTTTTCACTAGCCACTCCAATACATTGTTTACAAATTATTACAGACCATATGAGTGAATTACATAAATAGATATGAAAATAAGAAGTTACACTATAGGAAGCCTGATTAGGGCTTCCTCTTTGAGTTATGTAATAAACCACCTCAAGTGCCCATATTATTCCATAGCCTTTCTCATATCCTGGTGTGTTAGAGTTCCCTAAGGACCTCAAGGGATCCCAGGCAGTGCTCACACCCAGATTGTATAACCAAGACAGAGTAAGTGCAGTGTGGAAGGGCCAGCTTTCATGTGTCCAAGTTCAGAGGGAGCTCAAGGGTCCCAAAGCAAGGCTCACACAAAAGGGGTAGAACCTAGTGTTCTAAGAGTATAGTGAAAGTGCAGAACACATATTTGAAAGGAGTTTGTTTAAAACTGGACTGACAAGTCCATTTTTTGAAAGCAATCAGTAACAGAGATGATTGGAAAGAAATTGTAGTAGTAAACAGAACTCAAACACCTTAAGATGGGATCACACACAAAATCAGTAGTCACACAGGGGGTCAAGGGATTTGGAGATACACAAACATTGACTATAAATGCATAACCCCAGCAAGGGTTTTAGGACTGGTTTGGACATGCTCAGCAATAGTTGATACTAGCATAATCACAAACCAGTCAGAAAGAGCATAAACACATAGAAGGGATAGGGATTTGGGATCCATAAGATGGTAAGTACACAGTAAGTGATTGACAAGGCATGCTTTGAAACACATATAAGGGAATTCATAATCTAAAGGGAAGGGGAGACATAATAGCATGTTAGTAATGTAACTCAACTATAGGTTACACAACAGAACCACAAGTAAAAGTAGACCAGAAATGAGAGAAACTGAAACAATAACAGAAGCATGCTGTTGTTGAGGCTTAAAAATTAAACTAGTACATACCAGTTAAGGAAACAAAGTGCAGAAAAGTAAAGCAAGTAGAATTTCACAGTCTAGCCTTGGCTTTCAGCCGACTAGACAAGCAGTAGCACAAGTAGTAGGAAAAGAAGAGAGAGTTTGAGTGTGTGTGTGTGTGTGTGTGTTCTGAACTAAGTGTTCGTGTCTTTAAAGAAGAGAGGGTAGAGTATTTATAGTTTTGAACACTGGTAGGAAAATAAGGTAATAAGTACTGACTTAGCATAATTATAGAAATAATACAAGTCAGAATCAATTAAAGACCCAGACTTCCTTTAATTAAGGAGCCATGGTTCAAACAGGTACAAATTGTATCAAATAAGGAAAAGAATTGCTTGTAAGACTAATTTTACCATAATAGGAATAGTAAAAGCATGTAGCATGTAATAAGGACTAAGTACAGAATAGTTTCAACATAAGAAAAGTACACAATAATTAACAACATATTTGTGCACATAAACAAGGTAGAGCACAATTTGATTCTGAAAAATTAGTTCAAAGAATCACGAATGAGATTGAAAAATCACAGGGAATCAGCGTTAACTAAGGAAAGTATCACAAAAGTAAGGAAGTAATTTCGAAAAATCAGTACAGAATTACAAGGAAAATACACGAAATCAAGATGCAGGTTTAAGGAGATTACACAGAATCAACATAAATTATGTGAACGATCAATAAAATAGATGGTCAGACCCATAAATAACACGGGTTTGGACAAAATCAAAGAAACCTTAAATTAAAATGGGAAGCACAAGAGCATATAGAACCCACATAAAGCCCAGAATGTTCATGATAGTCATGCAAACACACCACAAACATATTCAAACTTCGAATTGAACCCAGAAGTATTAGGGTTTCTTGACAAAAATGAATCGAGCAAAAAGGAAAGACTCGGGTAATGTTTAAACATGCTAAAAATCAAAGTAATTGCTAAAATCAGAAAGAAATCGTTTTTGCAAAAAGGGTTTTGAAACCCTACTTTGGAAAATGAAGAAACCGTTTGAAATGGGAGAAACATTTTGAGGATAACAAGTGAAAACCTTAAGAAACCCATAGATCCATCACAGATATAAAAAGATCAGAGGATTTATAGCTAGGTTTTTTCCAGAGAATAATAGAGACGAAGAGAAAATCGGTTAAAACTCCGGGATACACCTATATCAAAGACATATCTAAAGAAAAGTGGGGAGTCTCAAAGGCTAGGGTTTCAGAGAACCCAAAAAAAGATGAGAAAGCATTAGATAGTTACCGGTTTTAGCCGGAAAGGCCATGGATCTTACCCGAACAGCCATGGATGGCCAGAAAGTAGCATAAAAGACCATGGGTGGAAGTTGAACAAGATCTATACTAGATCTCTTCGAGATCTTTCCAGGAAATCACGAAAACAGGCAACCAGGAGACGTAAGAGACAAGTATACGTCTCAAACAGCCATGAGAGTCCATGGATTGAGTGAGGATTGAAGGGATTAGGGTTAGTTTGGGTGGCAGCGGCTAGGGTTAGCTTTAGGTTTCAAAGAGAGTTGGAGAGGAGAGGGGATTTTAGGGCGGCAAATTGTAACAAATGACAGGGTTTGGGGGGGGGGGGTCATTTGGGATTAGTTATGGTAAAGGGAAATAGAGGATGAGAAGGGTAGGTGGGGCTTCCGGGTTTGGGCATGGGTAAAGAGGGTGTGGGTTAGGTTTTAATTAGAATTGGGCTGGGAAATTGGGGTCCAATTTTGGGCTATAATTGAAAGCCAATTTGGCTATATTTTAAATATCTATTTTCCCTATTTAATTTATAAAAATAGTAAATAGTTTCTGAAAACTAATTTAAAGTATTAAAATGATTTATAATTCATAATTAACAATTTAAAAATATATGATCTTATTTTATGCGTATAAAACACAATTAAACCTTAAAATGGCTAATATTGCAATTATGTGCAATTTAGCTTTAAAAATACTAAATATAATTGTAAAATATGTAAAAAATTACTTTAGCCATATTTCGTCGTAAATATAAAACTCCAATAGATGAATTATCAAAATAATTATTTTGGAAATAATTATTGGGGATTTTATGGATAAAAAGGGAGAAAAATAAATCAATTTAAACACTTAAAATTATGGAAAAAATAATAAAAATATTGGATATGCTTATATATACATATATATGCTATTTGAAGGTATTCTTCATATTGAAAATATATAGGAAAAAAATTGAGTATCAACACAACGTCCGACCATCTGTCCAACCACTCGGTTATTCCTCATGGCGAGCGCCAGCATCGCATAATGCACTTTTGCCTTCACAACATTTTCGAGCATCCAACAACCCCAAAAAACTGGGGCATGGAGGGAAACAAAGGCAAAAAGATAATTTCACACCCATCGGAGAATCCTACACCAACTTGTTTGAAAAGTTAAAACATTCTAGCCTGATTGAGCTGCTCCTCGGCTATACGCTGGACCTATATGCAAAAGGATTTGATCCTACTGTACGGTGCATGTACCACTCCAATGTCCAAGGGCATAGCATCGAAGATTGTCGTGCTTTGAAAAGGGAAATCGAAAGAATGATTCAAGAAGGGATAATTGTGATCAATGACAGTGACAGAGGGTATGCGAATCTCCTTGGGAACTTGCTGATTGAAGTTAATGATATTGAAGTTGGTAATGGTCTTGGTGACATTGATGTGGAACTCAATGGCTAAGATGCCGAGCTTGGTAATTGGAAAGACGCTCCTTTCTTGGCTAGCCAGGGAGGATTCTTGGTGGTTCATTTTGTTGTCATTTCTGTTGTCCAGATTATTTCAGGATTGTAATCCGGATATTGTCTTGTGACTCAAACACTTCTATCCTTTTATTTTGCCTAGTTCCTCTAGTCGTAGTAATTCAGTTAGTATTGTCTAGATTTGTTCCAGGGTTGTATTCCAGTTTATTTTGCTTGTCTTGTTATTCAAACCCTTTCACTGTCTGTCTAATACAATTTTCTATTTTCTGTTATTCCTAGTCATTTTTGTTTGGTTCTCTTTTCCTTTTATAGTTCTTTTCATGCCGGCTCTAGTGACATGACATGCAAGCATAATTCTAGGCCTGGTCTTAAAGTTAGTTTAATCATGAAACAATGAAATAATTTTGAAGATGATAGGGACACTTGAGGGCAATAAGTACAGATTTGGACATTTAGAGATCATTTGAAGCCCGAACCATGTGAAACTGGGGCAGATAATTTGGTAAGTTAATAGTGTGACAAGAATTTGTTACAAGAGAGTGCGTCCCAACAATTTGAAGTGAGCAGTTTTGAGTTCAAGTGCACCTCAATTTACAAGATAAAGTCAAGGGAGTTTGCTCCAAACAAATGGAGGATATCCATCGTGAAGAAGAAATCACCCAATGAGAATTCTGTACTTGACAAGGCACTAAAAAAATAAATAAAAAATGTAAAGCATATCAGTGATATCAATGTCGAAGCTGTAAAAGAAATGTTATGTGTGCTCTTCCTTTTTCATTTCAAGTTGCATGTGTTGTACTTGGCATTTTCAGGGATTGAGAGGCCCTCTTTCAGCTACCCAAACACTTATACCATTTGATACCCTTTTGAGCCTGTATTAATTTTTTGACCTCCCCCTCTTTTGGAATCAAGTTAGAGTCATACGAAAAAAAAAGTTCATGTCCCCATAGGTTTATTTTAGAAAGTTCATTCCAAAAAGAAAAAAAGAGAAAAAGAAAAAAAAAGAAGAAAAAAAAAGAAAAAAGAAAAGGAAAATAGTAGCAAAAAGTAGTCTTGTGAACTACGTTTGACCTGATTCTTGTCACCACAAGATACGTAGGCAGCCTTACGGTTCGGTCATACCAAATAAAATATTTTATAATCCCACGAAGTCGAGAGTGGGACAGTCTTTCTTATACATTCCATCTAAAAAAAAAAGAAAAAAAGATTCAAATTCCCTTATTTTAGAAATTGGGGCAAAGTTTTTAGAATGGATTCCAAAAGTTGTAAATAAATTAACTTCGTTGTCTTAATTATTTTGAGCCTTTATGATATCCTTTCTTTCTAACTTTGTCTAAAAGCCACATTACAGTCCAAAAAGACCTCCTAGATAATCGTTGAGAGTACCGAGCTAGACGTGCCAGGAGCATATGATGTTGTTACTATGGTCAGTGCTTTGCCATCTGCAGAATTAGAGGAAGTAAGAAGAAGGAAAGAAAAAAATGAGGGAGTCTTATTGGTGAAAACCTTCACAGGCACCATAAGGCGATGGTGAGTTGAGAGAAAGAATAAAATGAGAGAGGCTTGATGGTGAAAACCCTTCGGGCACTACAAGTCGAATAAGGATCGTGAATTAGATTGGATAATTGGAGCATTGAAGCCCAGTTTCACGGTTTAGGGGGCATAACAAGAGTTGAACATCAGACTTGCTTAACAGATTAGGCCACTTAATCCAAAGGTGCATGTCATGGTCATTAGAGTTGGTATCTACATCTGATAAGTTTCTACTTTGTATCTTTCTTGTTAGGAATCATCTCTTTCCATTGTCATTTACTCTGTTCTTTTTTTTACTTCCTCTTCCTGAGTCTGTTTGGTCAGAACAAGTGAGAAATGACTTCAAAATTTGCCACTAGCTTTCCAATTGCACAAAACGGGATCTGGCTAGCACATCAAAGTGGCATAAGTCAGGAAAGAACAAAATGCGCACTGAGTTGGTAACAATCAACGTGCATTGGGATTCATGTAAAATACAAAGGTTTGGTATATGTCAATTCATGAACAATGCAACAGACCGAGGATGTTGGGTGAACGGATCAAAGGTATTTTCTGTGATAAGGTTGACAGAGAAAGTGGTTAACCAATGACAAGTAAGGTCTTCCAAGCGGAAATCAAAGTTATCATGGCAAGAGAAGGAGCAATAGACCTCAAGGCCAAGGCCAATGGTTTAAGTCAGGAAAGAACAACATGCTCACTGAGTGGGTGGCAATTGACGTGCTTTGAAATTCATGTGAAACACAAAGGTTCAGTATATGTCAATGCATGAGCACAATGCAACAGATGAATGGTATTGAGTTTGAACGGATCAGAGGTATTTTTCGTGATAAGGGTGACAGAGAAAGTGGTCAGTCAATAAATAGGCAAGGTCTTTTGAGTTGAAATCGCAGTTATCATGGGAAGTGAATGAGCAATCGCCCTCAAAGTCAAGGCCGCAAACCAACCACCATGTTTAAACTCACAAGTTTTTTTTGATTGAAACAGGGGCAGAAAATTTTGTTTGTTCCGGAGAAACCTTCCGTGAGGAAAGTAGGTGCCAAACAGGCTCGGTAGTAAGTTTCTAGTACCCTCATGGATAACGGGATTTAGTAAGTTCTGAGACCCTCGCAAGTGACAAGGTCTGACGAGAGTTTTACTTTTGGGAAGTATAATTTAGCATTTAAGTTTTTTACTTTTGAGATGAGACTTGGTTTGAAATTTTTCAGGATAAGGGAATTTAGTTTAGAACTTATTTTGATAACAAGAATTGGTTAACACACACAGATGTTCCCAATATCAAAATGGGGCAGAAAAATTTCTTTTGTTTTGTCTGTTTTGTTGCAATCAGGTGCCCACCTGGAGAATAAGGGAAGACGACACAGTTCAAAAGAAAAGCAGTTTCAAGAAGAGGACAATTCGGGTGTAGCAATCAGGCGCCCACCTGGAGAACAAGGAAGGCGACACAAGTTTCAAAAGAAAACGAGTCAAGTTCAGCAATTAGGTGCCCACCTGGAGAACAAGGTAAGACAATTCAAGTTTCAAGGGAAAGTAGTTTCAAAGGAAAACAGTTCAGGTTCAGCAATCAGGCGCCCACCTGGAGAACAAGGGAAAACAACTCAAGTTTCAAAGGAAAGCAGTTCAAATTTCAAGGGAAAACAGTTCAGGTTCAACAATCAGGCACCCACCTGGAGAACAAGGGAAAACAACTCAAGTTTCAAAGGAAGACAGTTCAAGTTCAGCAATCAGGCGCCCACCTAGAGAACAACGGAAAGTAGCTCAAGTTTCAGGGAAAAGCGTTTCAAGTTCAGCAATCAGGCGCCCACCTGGAGAACAAGGGAAGACAACTCAAGTTTCGAAGGAAGAGAGTTCAAGTTCAACAATCAGGCGCTCACCTAGAGAACAAGGGAAAGCAGCTCAAGTTTTAGGGAAAAACGATTCAACTTTCAGCAGTCAGGCACCAACCTGGAGAACAAGGGAAAACAACTCAAGTTTCAAGGAAAGCAGTTCAAGTTTTAGCAATCAGGCGCCCACCTGGAGAACAAGGAAAGACAGTTCAAGTTTCGAAGGAAGACAATTCAAGTTTTGGCAATCAGGCACCCACCTGAAAAATAAGGGAATTCACTTCAGAATGCAATTCAAGTCAGCAACAAAAGAAGCTCGCGGCAAGAATGCTGGTCAATAGTCCGAGATGACCAACATAAGTAGTCTCAATCCATAATAAAAAAAATTGGGGAAAAAGAAAAAAAAGAGAAGTGAATCCAAAATACAGAAGTAGAGAAAGATGTGAACTGCTCAAGACGTGGTCGAAGTCACAAGCACCATATGTCCGATCTTTATCCGAAAAGCTGAAGAAGAGCGAGCTAGTACCTACAGCTAACAAGCGCCAAGGTTCAAATCTAGAGTCTGCATGAAGAACCATTCAAGACTCAAGATCAAGCTTCAGAAGACTTATAGATAGGAATCTTGTAACTCATAGTTCACAGGCTTAGCTAGTCTTTTTCATTTTTTGATTTTTGATGTAATAACAGGACCGCGGACCGGAACCTTGACGGAACGACACCTCGACCAGCTCTCCACTTCGGTATACTCCATCATCTCACTCACTTCTGAACTACACATGGCCTGATTCCTTTATAGCCAAGGATATATAGGCAGTTCAGATACCAGAGCTCAGTCACATTCCACTTTTCTCTTAGTTTTAGTCTCTCCAAATAAGGGTCGGGTCAAAAAACCTGTCTAGTCGTTCTTTGTCTGAAAACTCTTCGCGTTCCCAGTCACAGAGGGGCAGCTGCACACATGTGATTTTTGACCCTCCCCAAGATTTTTTATATTTTAGCATGTAAATATTTAGTTTAGGCCTAATATCGCTATTTCAACTAATTTTGACTCTTTTACTTTATTTCGTCACAAAAAATAAAAATTACAAAAATATTTTAGTTTATGTATCTTTCATAAATTTAAATAAAAAAAATATACAAAAATAGTACCTTATCTTTATTTTTACATAATCTTGAAAACACAAAAATAGTTTCATGTTTTAATATAGTTTAGTTCAATTAATTAAGACTAGTTTTATATTTTTATATTATAAATTGTATATTTAGAAGGAAGAGTTAGTCTTGGGTTAGTTTGTTCCATTTTAATCTTGTAATCTATTTTTTTAGTCTTTCGCCCAATTTTAAGCCCCAACAATACCAAACTCATACCCTTTAACCTAAAAACTCTCTATATATAACCAAAATTAGCATAAAAAATACATAGACTCTAAGACCCTAGGACCTAAAAGCTAGATTAGATCCGCCGCTTGACACCAAAATGACCCCCCCGGTATTTTCCATTTTCTTTGACAATAATGAAGAATGCTAAAGAAATAAGGCTCATTAGCTGGACATAACCCCTACACGCCATCGAGAAGCGACCAGACCCCACCCTTCTCCATAGCCTAACAGCTTCCAGCAGCCTCATGTCAACCACACTACATACACCCACAGTCAGCAAACAAAAAAGGGAAGAAGATCGAAGATGTATACTTTTGCCCCTCCATTCCCTTTTCGATTTTGAAAGATTAAGAAAACAGAACAAAAAAAAATAATACAAACGAAAGTATTTTGCTGCTTCCTCTTCTTAGTTTCCATTTTCGTTCTCAAAATATGGAATCTGATTGAGTGGTGGTCGTGTTTGAGTTCTATCTTTCCGTTGAAGTCGCCGACGAGTTTTTTACGGTCATGGTCATATGCACTATCGAGGTCCAAAATAGTCAGGGTTATATTCATTATAGAGGTCTAATTCTAAACTTTTCTTCATTATCTTTTCTCATGTGGATGTATTGTATTTACTTGCTATCGTATCCTTAGCCATTGTTATGCGGACAATTTGCCTTCTCTGTTTCATATTGGTTTGGGTGATCTTGGTTTATTTAAAGTTGTAAGATTTAAGTATAAGGAAATGTTCTGCAAATATTTTGTTGTATTGAGAAACGAATGTCCAAATGAATGAAAATGAGGAGAAAGGAAAAGGAGAATTTTTATATTGGGGTTCGTGGGTTTAAAAGCAATAGTTTACATTGAAATTTGAAAGGCAGAGATGGTCTTTGAAGGTTTGGCAAAGGAGGATAAACGGTAGGTAACATGTGATGTGCTGAGCTATGCTAGTTTGGTTTATTTACTGTGTCTTGTTCGAATTGAGTCTAACCTTTAAAAATGTTGAGTTGCCTACTAGTTTGTTTACTGTGTCTTGTTTGAAATTAGTCTGCTAGTTTGATTTTATTATGAACCATAATGAGTTTTAGTCATGTAAAGGGAGATGCTATTTTTCGATACTGTTACAACTTAGTAATTTGTTCTAGAAGTGAATAATTTGTTTACAATTAGTATTTTAGATTGATCTCCAAACTTAGCTACTAAAAATGTCATTCGTAGTTTGTTTTAGGCACGTTTAATATACTATCGTAGTTGTGTACACGTTCACGTGACATAATTACGATTCTAAAAATAAAATCGGAGTATGTGTTCGCGCAATCTCAGTCAAATTTTCTTAATAATAATAAAGCGTTACTAATTGTGGACATGTTGCGTGACATGATTTTTGACGCGCCAAATAAATAGGTACATGTACGCCTGACCTGTTTTCAAGATAATTTCTTAATTAAAAAAAGTAAAAGCACATAGGTTCTAAAATAAGTAGTTAAACAATTTAATAAGCCAAGTATGATCAAAGCGACTGTGCTAGAACCACGGAACTCGGGAGTGCCTAACACCTTCTCCCGGTTTAACAAAATTTCTTACTTGGATTTCTATGTTCGCAGACCGTAATTAGAGTCAATTTCCTCGATTCGGGATTTTAAACAGGTGACTTGGGACACCATAAATTATCCCAAGTGGCGACTCTGAATTTCTAATAAATGATCCCGTTTCAATTGTCATTTAAATTGGAAAAAACTCCCTTATATCCCTTCCGGGGGTAGTAAAAAGGAGGTGTGACACTAACCTATGAAAATCTTTGACCTTAGCCATATACAATTCCGGGGAGCCCTTCAATACCACATATATACCTCAAACAAAAGGTGATATAACACATGACCATGCAATCTGATCGTCGACTCTAGACTCCCCCAGTGTTTATGCTTTCCTGAGCCGAGGGTCTATTTGAAACAGCCTTTCTATCTTCACAAGGTAGGGGTAAGGTCTTCGTATACACTATCTTCCTCAGACCCCACAGTGTGAGATAATACTAGGTATGTTGTTGTTATTGTTGTTGTTGATACTAGACTCCCCCACTTGGCGCGAAGCCATAGGACATATCATCCAATGATCAACAATATGCACCTTCATAGCTCGTACAACACCAATTATAAGATACCTAAAATCATCTACTAAGCACATGTCCATCCTCGTGACAGTCAAGCCCGCTTCCTCAAATGCCTTAAATAACATTATGTACCTTCCATTGAATAGAAGTCCCATACAAAACACATTACCTCTAATACTACCAACTAGCCTCAAGTCAACCTTTTCCCATGTCCCTACCATGATCACAACAACTACGCAATCAATTAATGCCTCCTAAGCTTGTACTCACCAACTAGATACCTGAACCTGCTACATTCCACATGGGAACAACTAAAAGATCTACCAACACATCCACTTTCTCAATCAGAACAACACCTCGAGACAGTGATCGAGAATCCATATCCCTCTCGTAGCCTATCCACAACATCACAAACTATCGGTACATAGCTGATACCGAGTGTGCAATATCGAATATGAGAAGATGCAAGGGAATGTAAGATACGTGCTTTAATCTGAATTAATGTCGCATGATAAGGTATGAAAAAAATGGAATTTCCTAATAGTTCCATAGCTTCTCGAAGATAAGTATAGACGTCTCCGTACCGATACACAAGACTAAACTAAACTTGCTTATGATTTGTTGTTGCTTCTTGTCATGACCCCAAATTCCCACCTTAGTATGTCGTGATGACACCTAATCTCTAAGACTAGGTAAGCCTAATACATGAAGAGATCTAACATAAATAACAAATTCAACTATATAAAAAATTAAACTGATAAATAAAATAATGTAACTAAAGATGAACAATAGTTATACAATCTCTAGAACCGGTAGCACAGTGTCATAAGCTCTATCGATATACACGAGAAGTTATAAATACAATACTATTTTGAAATGAAGATAAACAATAGTAAAGATAATATCCGAAGGTGACTCCGAGGCCTGCGAACGTCAAGCAGGTATACCTTGAAGTCACCACCCGCATAGACAGAACTCTCAAAACCAACACGATCCGAAGTACCTGGACTGTACAAAAATATGTAGAAGCGTAGCATGAGTACACCACAACGATACCTAGTAAGTATCAAGACTAACCTCGGTGGAGTAGTGACGAGGTAAGTCGAGACACTCACTAGACATAAAACTTGTGCAAGAAATTAACATAAAGCTAGCAATGGAAAGAGCATTAATGTAAGGCTAATAGCGAAAAGATTATTAATATAAACCAACAATGGAATAATATAAACACAAATGGCAACAAGAAGTAAACGGGTAATAAAGCGACAACATAACCAGAACACATATGAAATATGTCACGACCCTAAACCTCGGACCCGGTCGTGATGGCGCCTCTCGTGAAGACAAGGCCAGCCGACACTTTCCCATTTCAATTTTAAGCAGTTAAACAATAAGAATTTAAGTCTAAAACGTAGTAAATAATCCAAGAGTAAGCAGTGAACATTACAG
Source organism: Nicotiana tabacum (assembly GCF_000715075.1). Classification (NCBI taxonomy): domain Eukaryota; kingdom Viridiplantae; phylum Streptophyta; class Magnoliopsida; order Solanales; family Solanaceae; genus Nicotiana; species Nicotiana tabacum. The sequence goes on from NC_134089.1 coordinate 61,934,489, forward strand.
TTTGCGGAAATAAAACCCAACACAGCCAGATACCTGGGTGTCACTAGTCACGAGCCTCTACCAATTCTAACACAAGTCTGAAAAGTCTACAAAGCTATTACAAAGCTACTAATAAGGGAAAAGAAATGAGATAAGGGGGAGAAACACGGGACTGCGGGTGCCAAACAGCTACCTCGTGAACTCCGAAGCCTGCCGAGAGCTCTCAATTCTAGCTAGCAGGATATGTAAAGATATGTAAAACAATGAATCAGTAAAGATATGTAAAACTCACTTCAATTCAGTTTAAAATTCATAAAAGGCCTTTTTAACAATTAAGCAGGTAAATGACAGGCAATAAGGAAGATAAGCACATAAAGGTTCGCCCCTTGGGCACAATGTCAACAAATCCGCCCCTCGGACAGTATCTCAGAACAATACCAGCCCCTTGGGCTATATCTCACATCACAATGGGTACCCACGCTCACTGGGGGTGTGCAGACTCCTGGAGGGGCCCCGTACAACCCAAGCACAATATCAAGCCATCTCATGGCATCATCACTATGCCCTTGACCTCATATCAACAAGCCACCTCGTGACGTACATATCTCAGGCCCTCGGCCTCGTAATCATAATCAGTGTTTCCTCACAACATAGTCCCTCGACGTTAAACTATCATTTAAGTGTTAAAGCAGAGTACACATGGCTGAGTTATGAAAACAGTAGAATATAGCATGACTGAGTTCCAGTATAAAGTCAAACAGTGAGGAAATATCAATAAAAATCCCCTAAGGGTTCAAATAGTTGGCACGAAGCCCAAATATGGCATTCAGTCAAACACATGATGATAGCAAATAGTTTTCAGTCAAATACGTGGTAAAATAGTCATTCGGGACGGACTAAATCACAATCCCCAATAGTGCACGACCCCACGCTCGTCATCTAGCATGTGTGTCACCTCAATATAGCACAACGATGTGCAATCCGGGGTTTCATACCCTCAGGACATCATTTACAATCATTACTCACCTCAATCCGGTCAAATCTCTATCCCGCGATGCCTTTTCCCTCGAATCGGCCTCCACTCGTGTCGAATCTATCCAAACACATCGGATTCAAGCCTAAGTTTCCAAAATTTTCCGAATGACGCTTTTGATCAAAAACCCGACCAAACCACGTCCGAATGACCTGAAATTTTGCACACACATCCAAAATGTCACAACGGAACTACTGCAACTCTCAGAATTCCGTTTCAACCCTTATATCAAAATCTCACCTATCAACCAGAAAGCGCCAAAAATCCACTTTCGCCAATTCAAGCCTAAATCTACTCCGGACCTCCAAAACATATTTCGATTACGCTCCTAAGTCCCAAATCACCTCCCGAAGCTATCCAAACCATTGAAACTCACATCCGATCCCTCTAACATCTAAGTCAACATCCGGTTGACTTTTCCAACTTAAGCTTCCTCAAAAGAGACTAAGTGTCTCAAACCTTACCAAATCCTTTCTGAACCCGAGCCAACCAAATCGATCACATATATAACCGATGGACAAAGTAATAAGAAGTAGAAATGGGGGAAACAGAGCGGTAACTCATGAGACGACTAGACGGGTCGTCACAAAATATGAATGAACTCAATTAAGGAAAACAAATGACAATTCAAGTAATCAAATCGTTCCCAATTCATGACTTACAACACAAATTACCTGATGCACCACACCTCATAATCACAAATCATAAGCCACAATTCCGAATCTTACACGCATTCTACCTCGTGCCCACATTATCAATCACCTTCACACGACAAATTAAAGTCCACGTGCTACCATGTACACTGTATCCGTGTCAAATACAAAATAAAGCGTTCGTGAGGTTTATTTAAATACAATAAGGCATAATGACAATCTTGAATAAAGTAAGGTGTCAAATGAGATAATGAGTTTATTTTAGAAAATATTACTCCTGGACTGGTATAAGTAACATGCTAAAGTGTAGGCATGTGCAAAGTATGCTATCATAGCTCAAATTAGGAAATTACATCATGAAAGTAGCAATTATCAGGTTCAATCAGGAGATTAGACTCTATATAACCTCAAACATGGATCAAGTATCTCACAACAGGGGTACACACATAATAACTAGCACAACATGAAGCTTAGCAATCAATCCAAGCCATATAATAGCCTAAACACTACCCCAAGCATGAAAAATACCGCGATGCACGCCCATGGGCTCAACCCCACACATGTGCGCTACCTATTGCACTTAGCTATCACAAATGACTCAGGAAACTAGTGCCTCAACCAAGTTTAGGTAAGATACCTACCTCAAGAAAGCCAAAACAATACTCTAGAAATGCCATCCCGCGTGAATCAACCTTTGAACGGCTCAAAACTAGCCAAAAGCAACTCAAAACATCAAATAATGCTATAGGAAATAAATTCAAGAATAAAGGTCGAATCTTTAATCAAATACTCAAAATCAACCAAAAATTCAATCTGCCTCACATCTCGAAACCCGAAAAAACTCACAAATTCCGATAACCCATTCGAATACAAGTCCAACCATACTAGTTTCGTTCAAATTTGACTCTGAATCGATGTTCAAAACCCAATTATTTACTTTAGAAAAGTTTGACAAAAATCCCCAATTTCTGTTTTGGATTCATTAATCAAATGCCGAAATCAAAGATGGAATCACGTAAAATAATCAAATCTGAGTAAAATATACATACCCCAATCCAAATGGTGTAAATCCCCTCCAAAATCACCCAAATCCGAGTTCCAAATCTCAAATTATGGTAAAATGAACTCAATGTCCCAAAATATTAACTTTATAATACTGCTCTAGGGAAACACATCGCGATCGCGAAAATATCTTCGCAATCGCGAAGCACAAATGCCACTGCCAAGAAATACCCTCCACGTTAGCGCCAACTATCTCTCGAATGCGATTTACAATGATACACTGCCACAAAATACTCTACGCATTTGCAGTGCTGACCGCGTGAACACGATACCCATAGATGCCAACGCTCCACAAACGCGCCCTGGACTATGCAAACACAATGTAAAGTCCACCAGCTCCCAAATTACTAGCACGAACGTGACCTCACACCGCGAACATGATGCTCGAGTTCCATAGCCTTCGTGAATGCGATTCTACACCCGCGAATGTGAAGAGAAGAAACAACCCAGCTCCAATCATACACTATACGATCGTGGCTTCACCTTCACGATCGGAAAGAACACTTGAGGCATCAAAAACCAACCGAAAATAAGCAATGAAATCATCATCCAACATGGTCCGAAACTGCCCCGAATCGCACTGATCCCCTCAGGACCCCGTCCGAACATGCCAACAAGTCCTAAAAGAAAACACGGACCTACTCAAGGCCTCAAATCATAACATCAAAACCACAAATTACACCTCAATTCAAGCTTAATGAACTATTTCAAATTTCAAAATTCCAAACTTATGCCAAACACATCCAACCAACTCGGAATTACCTCAAATTTTGCACACAAGTTCTAAATAACACAACGAACCTATTCCAACTTTTGGAACAAAAATCTGAACCCGATAACACCGAAGTCAATTGCCGGTCAAACCTATGAACTTTCCAAACCTTCAAATTGCCAACTTTCACCAATTCAAGGCAAAACCTTCTAGATACATCCAAATGCAAATCTAAGCATACGCCCAAGTCCAAAATACCATCTGGGCCTAACAGAACCATCAAAAGTCCGATCCGAGGTCATACACACAAAAGTCAAACTTGGTCAAATCTTCCAACTTAAAGCTTCCTAGTTGAGAATCATTCTTCCAAGTCGATCCCAAACTACTAGAAAACAAAAACTGACCCTGGGGTAGAGAGGCTGTTTCCAAATAGACCCCCGACATCCTTCCCTCCAAGAACTTCCCACCTTGCTCTTGGGAGACTCGAACTTACAACCTCTTGGTTGGAAGTGGAGGTTGCTCACCATCAGAGCAACCCCTCAATAACAAACCCAATACCGACAAAATACCTCATATTAAACAAAACCTCGTTCCAAACCTTCGTACACTGCCAATGGTGAAAGAAACATGAAGATACCCATAACCACCCATCAGATCAACAAGACGTGGAGCTCTCTTGCCCGACAAAACTATAATCAAATTCTAAGCTGATTAGTGACATTATTCTTCCAAACATACCTTAATCAAATCCGATAGCACTCATTCCAGGTCCAATATCCTCATCTCATCCAATACAAGCTGCTCGACTGACATGCAACACCGGCACTACCTCGAGCCACATACCGTGCAAACCGTGCACCAAATAAGTAGCAACTAGAATATACCCAATGATGGAAAGAGAATAAAATAAGAGAACCATCCTGCAAGCTCAACATATACCACCACAAAGCGAAATTCTATAAACCCATCTCACAGAGAGATAACAAAACACACGAAATAAGCACGAAGGATCATATCCCAACATAATTCCACCACGATGCGTGACCCAATCCAAACATCAGTCCACATGGAATACCTCGAGCCATGATGCTCACAATCAACAACCATGTACATATCAACAACAAATATGCGAAGTGCATGACCATAACCATAAAGGGACGGATAGCACAACATACTAAAAATAGGAAGGCCATAACCAAGGCGCAATCAACCATTCCACACCCCAAAAGCTATCTCATTTGAATTTTACCACAAGGCCCAAACAGAACCGCATCATGTGTATAAATAGTCAACAGTCTTACAACCCATCGTATCATAGGAGAGTAACACCTGGAACAAATTATTCACGAATAAGATCAACTCTAACTGAATGAAACAACTAAACATAGTTGTGTTGAGTAAGTAAATCCGACCCAATGTAGAATGCACATCCTCATTTGGCCTATTATTGGCTTCCAAATTAATGCTGATCCTCAAAAAATAGGTAAATATTAGAAAAGTTCACAACATCCTATCCCTAACACATACAATCATTTGTCAACCTCCTAAAATACTTTCACCGTCCGCAACCAACGAATAATCTGCCTTTGAGAACCCTCATAGTCTTCAAATCCCTAGAATGCAATTTCCATGTCCGATCGAAACTCCACTACTCAAATGACCAAGATCCCTCATACACAATCATCTCACGAGAAATATTTCCCATAATTATTCTGTGCCACATAGCAAAATCTGAACATCAGTAGTCGATCAACCAGGTGATTACCGTAATAGTAGTCAAGAATCCACAAATCAAAACACAGTGCTCCTTAATGCCAACATTTTTCTAAACATCTTAAACTATCCATGTTGTCCAGAACTCATGACCTTCCCTTCGAAAGGAATCGCAACCTCGTACATGCAACCCTTAATCCCATACATCACACTACATCAACATACCTCATATGACAACACGGGAACCCCATGATCAATTCGGAATCACACGTAAGGTAGTCACCCCATCAGCCGAAAACCTTCCACTTGACCCCATCCAGGAGAAAAAAATCACAACATATGACATACTCCTTATGCCCGTCGAAAACATCCGTCTCGATCCGTGGTCGAAATCACCGAGAACTCTTTGAAATGCATTAGCAAAAAATCAAGCCATCAGAACTGAATCCCTCTAACTCTACCAAGTCATACAGGTCGTCAAGCCCAACAGTATTGCTACAGAACACATATAGAGTCTCACCACCAAAGGAACCGATCACATTTATTACTATGCTAATCCAAACCACTACTAAGCTAACCTATTTCTTTGAGTCCCTCTCTCAACTTGCCTTCAAGTTAACACTTCTCCTTGCCAGTACACTACGATCCTTAACCCAAAGCTCACCATAAGAGATCCTACCATGAAACCACGTCGTCTTAAGGCCCATAAGCCACTGTATTCCCTCTCAAGCACCCAATATTACCGCAACCAAAATGCTCACTCTGAAGAGACCTTTTGTGAATCTAATGTTGTTTCCTTAACCTTTATGATACTTAAATATAGAATGCCTAATGATACAGAAACACCGCAAGTCCCGACACCATCCAATGCAAATCTCAGGTCTTAGCCATTTACAAATCCGGGAAATCCTTAAATACCACATATGAATCTTGAACTCATTAGAACATTCTCTAGAGTCATCCACTCTACTCTAATCTCAAATGCACTGCCAATAAGAGCCGAACGACTTGTGATCCATTAACACACAAATACCTTAAAAAGCAACCCAATCTTAAGCAACTGAGTGAATCCCTTCTGCTTGCATACTACATCCACCACGAATAACAAATCCGAATCATTCCAAGATTTCCATTATGCACATAAAGTATAGTACATCGTGCATCCAACAATTCCCTTGCGCAAGTCATCCTAAAAACAAACTTTTTCAAGTCAAAATTGATCCATAAGTATGCCTTAGACCAAAACAAATATAACACATAACCACGCAATCTAATTCTCGATAGTAGAATCCCCTATTTTTCTCAAAGTCATAGAACATAACATCTGATAAACCACAATACCCTTACTCCATAACTGCTATGATCCCACACTGTAATTCAACTAATCCTTCATACGCTCATGTAACACTAGCCATATAATATATCAAATTTTCTCCTAAGTATATATTCATCCTTCTGACAGTCGTGCTAACTCCTTCATGCGATCCAAACTCAAATTGAAACACATACACACCCTTCTGGTAGAAAGGACAATCTTCACAGAAACATCATAGGGATCACACAACCTCAGAACCTCTCGCAGGAGACAACCCACCTGCTTAGCCACAAACTAGCATTTCTCTATGCCCTTTCATGGCCACAACCACTACGCAATCACTTAATTTGTTGACTTTTTTGGAATTCTTCAAAGATCGAAACTTTATTAATTGGGGTTACTTTCTTTCGCATTGGTTGACTTTTTTGATTAATATTTTGCTAGATTTGGTTCATGGGAATGTTTCCTAATAAATAATATTGTTTTCTACATAGGGGGAGATGCATATGTGAGGTGATGCATGTGACAGGGTTATCCTTGCTCGGGGCTGATTATATGCTTCTATGTGCCTTGTTGAACTTTGTGCTCTTCTCGACTTATGTTTCATTTTCTTATATGAATATATAAGTATAGTTATCCATGACATAGATCGTGTTTTACTTATGATATCTTAATTAAACGTGATTTAATGTTCATAAGATTGCTAATATACTCGATTTAGTTGAAGACATACTTTACATCATGAACACCTATCTATATCTGTTATTCTTGTGATACTTGAGTTCCCATATTCATGCTAAAGATCATGTTTAAGTTTTGTTGATTATTTGGATATTATGGTTCTCGAAATGTTGGCTCACCTATTGGTGAAAAAGTTATGAATATCTCTCACGTAAAGTATATGCTAAATCACTCTTTTTGATGTTCTTTATGCTTTCTACCTTTCTTGGTATTGTTTTATATATATGCTTGATGAGGAAGAGTGAATTACACGAAGGGTTTTTGTGCTTGTGAGGCTGATTGATTTATGCATGAAGAGTGTTTTTGTGATTCTTGAAATTATTATTATTGCACAAAGGGTGTTTCTGTGCTTAGTGAGGAAGAGTTATATGATAATGGCACAAAAGAGTGTTTTTGTGCAAGTGAGGATGAGATTTCATGGCGCAAAGGGTGGTTCCGTGCAGGTGAGGACAAGAGAAATGCATTATATTGTGTTCATCCATTCCTCACATACACATATATACCTTCTACCATGTTTGACTGTTGTTACACCTTTTGCCTTTCCCTTATTTGTTATTGTTACATATATGCCTTCTATCTTGTTTAGTTGTTGTTGTTAAATACATGCCTTCTACCTTTTTTGATGTTGTTACATCTATACCTCCTATCTGGTTTACTAATACCTTCTTCATAACTTCTACCTTGTTTGTTACTACTATCTACAGGCCTTCTACTTTGCTTGTGTTGTTACATCTATGTCTTCTACCTTGTTTACTGTTGTTATATCTGTATGCATTCTACCTTGTTTCGTATTGTTGTACTTATAATTGTCGAGGATGCGATAAATGCACGAAGGGTGTTGTCGTGCCATTTGATTTTACATATAAATATGTATGCTTAGTAAGGATGAGTTGAAATATGAATGTGTTATTGTGCCATTTAACTTTATATCTTGTACATGTTTATTGAGAAAAAGGTTGGTTTTTTGTTTGATCATGCTCGTTATTTCTCTTATTTGACTCTTTCAATGTTACTTGTCTTTTCTCTTTTTATTTCTCTTGCTTACAAATAGCACAGGTTAGTCAAGATACTCACGAAGTACATAGGGTCAATTATACTCATACTATACTTATGCACCTTGCGTGCAGATCTTAGAGCTGAGTAGTTGTTGAAGATGAAGCCTTGCATTGAAGACGTGCTAGTGTTCCAGATTCAAGCTACCTCTTGTTTATGGTAGTTTAGGACTTCATTTCTGTTTATGTAAACTTCAAACTGATGTTGTATTGATTCTACACATCAACTTTGTAAATTTAAATCTTAGTGACTCATGAATTGTACTACCAGACCTTGGGATAGTTGTATTAAATTCTTTTGATATCTTTATTATTAATATTGAATATTCCTCACTATATTTGTAACTTATACGGCTTGGCTTACATGATGGTTCGGGTTAAATGCCGTCACACTTGGTTAGTTTTTGTGTCATGAAAAGGGAGCTCATATTTTGATTTGGATCTTGATTCTTAAATGTGATGTTTCCGAATGAATTTTGAGCCCTTGGAAATGTTTTATAGGGTATGTGGACAAGTTGAGATGATTGGGCGAGGTCCCGAGAAGCACAAGTAAGTTTTGAATAAGTTTGAACATTTTAATTCTTTGCTGATGTTCTAAAGCTTATGTAGTGCGGAGGGCACTTCTTGGAGTGTGGAAAGTACTTTTGGATTGCTGAGGCAATTCCTCAAGTATAGAGTCAATGGCCCGAGTATGGAGGCAATAAATAGAGTGCGGACTGCAGCAAGAGCTACAACAAAACTGCAGATCTAGTGGTCTAATTTAGGAAGCTTATATCTCAAAATCTATAACTAATTTGGGGACCATTCAAATGAAAATTTTATCCCTTTGAGTCTAGTTTCCAAAAATTCAAACCATTTTTCATTTGGATATTTGTACAAAAGGTTATGGTCATTTTACTGAAGAGTGGTAGTGAAATAACCCGAGTCATTTTGAGATTTAGCACTTAGTTTGGTGGTTTGAGACCTTGATTAGCATCACATTATGCATTATAAATCGCGTATTTGGTTGTTTTTGATTTTCGAGAGGTTAGGAGTTGATTTGGAAGAGTAATTCCCAATTCAGAAGCTTTAAGTTAAAAAAGTTGACCAAGATTTGACATTTGAGTAGACGATCTCGGATTCATATTTTGATCATACCAATAAGTTTTTATGGAAATTTTAGACTTAGGTGTATGACCGTATTTGGATTTGGATGTTCCTAGAAGGTTTTGGCTCTATTCGACGAAAGTTGGCAATTTAATGAATTGGAGAGATCACAAGTTTGACCGGGAGTTTACTTTGATGTTATCGGGTTTGGATTGTTGTTCAGGATGTTGAAATAGGTTCATTTTGTCATTAGAGACTTCTGCGCAATATTTGGTTGGATTATGGATTGGTTAGGCGTGAATCGAACGCTTGGTTGCAAGTTGGAAATTTTTGAAGTTGAGAGAACGATTTTGATGCACGATTATTGGTTTTGATGTTATTTATGGTATTTCGAGCCTTTGGATAAGCTTGGATAATGTATTTGGACTTGTTGGCATGATTTTATAGGGTCCCATGGGGCTCTGGTGTGATTTGGGGTGGTTTCAGACCATTTTGGTTATGTTGCGTTGCTGATTTTTGGTGCTATTCTGATGTGCTTCCCGTTCGGGATCTGTGCATCACGTTCGTGTAGAGTGTTTTGGGCTGCTGGTAATTTTTTCATCGCATTTGCGATGAATTTCTCACATTCGTAGAGTATTGTGGATGATAGATATCACATTTGCGAAGTGTTGGAGAAGGTTACTCAATAGCCTTTCGCGTTCGCGCTTGGCCTCTCACATTCATGTAGTTGAGAGGCCAGTTGTCCTTCACATTCACGTCGTGCATGTCACATTTTCGATGAAGGTTTTTAGGGGATGGGTTGTTTTGTTCTTCATGAACGTGGGCCTAAGGCCCCGTTCGCATAGTGTACAGTTAGGGCAGAGTATTTAAGATGTCATTTTTAGGATTTTACTCATTATTTTATATTTTGAGCTTTAGAATTTAAGAAGAGGTGATTTTGAAGAGCAATTTCACCACTACCTTGGAGGTAAGTGATTTTCACTTAGATTTAGCTTTATATATTGATTACCCACGGAATTCTGCACCTAAAACTTAGAATATTTAAAAAATATTTGGGGTTTTGCCTACACTTTAAGAGAATGTATTTTGGGGGTTTGAGTACCGATTTGGACTCTGTTTTGTAAAGCTAATTACATATTGGACTCGGCAGGTTTATGGGCCATCGAATTTTTGTATTGGTTTCGGATTTTGGGCACGTGCACCCGGGTTGACTTTTGATGACTTTAGGGAGTTTCTTCAAAGAAAAAAGCTTTATGGAGTTGGATTGCTTCCTATGGCATTGTTGACTTTCATAGATGATGTTTGGCTTGCATTTGCGCAATTGGAGAGATAGATCGAGGTTTTGACTCGATCCGAGGTTGAAGACTAATTTGGATGAGGTAAGTATCTTGCCTAAGTGTGGTTTTGGGGGTAATTTCCCCATGAGTTGTGATATTTGTTATGTTTTGGGGTGACGTATATGCAAGGTGACAAACGTGCATACGTGCATTGTGGTTATTCATGATTTGGGTAGTTCGTTAGGCCAATATATGCCTTATTTTGCTATCATGCTTCTTTGATATCATATTTTCTCCATTTGTATGACTACGTGAGCTATCATTCATGATAGAAATCATGTCTAGGCTATTTGCTTACTTGCTGAGGCATGGTAGGGCTATTTTTGCAATGTTGAACTATTTGACTTAGTCATAGTAATATTTTTTGTCATGGTATTATATTTGCATGTTATATCTCGGTCTCTTTGCACTTTTGATAATGTTATCTCACTTGTTGTTGGTGTCCTTGTAAGTGACACGAGTTTGGGCTGAATTGTAGTACGTTGGTATATTCTGTGCGGTATATCAAATTATGCTTCTATGATACGTTGGTATATGGAGACTTGAGCAGTTTGATGAATGATCTTGGGCCATAGAGCCAATTTGCTATTGATAATAAGGTGATGCATTCGCCAGGCCTATGTTGGGCTGAGTGGTATTAATTATGAGGTGACACGTGCTTCAGACCCGCTACTAGGATAAGTGATATTTATTGTTGACTTAGATCCGATCAACACTTGGACAAAAACCCACCCCACTGGAGTCAGGCAAAAACTATGGGCGCAGGCACAGGGTCATATATATGTGCTTGGTGAGGGACTTGTGTCAGGCACACGTACAATATTGAGAGTGTGTATGTGTGTCTGTGAGGGTACATGGCCTTTGGTCTAGGCACCATTAGCGTGCTTAAACTATGATTAAGGTGTACTCTTTCCAAGCACTATGAATGTGCTGAGATTATGTACACTTGATATTTAAGCTGTGATGTTTTGTTGATTTGGCATTTATAACTGACATGCAGGCATAAAGCTATATTATCCCTCATGCTAATTGGTATTTGGTGACTTTACTTGATGTTTAGAGCTTGATATTACAATTTATCTTGTTAAATTCTGTCTAAGTGGATTCTGTGGAAGTTGATGCCTTGGTTGTTATATCTGAAAAGCATGTTTATTTCTCATTCTATTGTTTTAAGTTGAGAGTGTTATTATTTGAGCTATTTTCCTTCATATGTTATTATTCTGCTGTTATTGCTATTGTTGGCTATGGAAAGTGAGCATTGGACCTTGCCGAACTCTTCACTTCTTTCAACCTGAGGTTAGGATTGCTACTTATTAAGTACATGAGGTTGGTTGTACTTATACTACACTCTACACTTTGTATGCAGATCTAGGTATTGCTAATCATGATAGTTGCCTGTCAGCTAGATCCAGCTTAGACGGAGATCTCGAGGTACCACTATTGTTCCGTTCGCAGGCCTTGAAGTCCCCTTCCTTATTTCTTGTTAACACTAATTAGTCTTTCAGACAACATTGTATCTGATTCAGATCTTGTATTTACTTATTTTATAGAGCTCCTGTACTCAATGACATCAGATCATAGGATAGTTTTAGTTGTATCGTTGATATTAACTCCAGTTATTTATGATTATTCCGCTGATGAGACTCTTCAATATTGTTAGTTATGTTTGTTTCTGATTATTGATTGATTGCTTACCTAGGAAGTTGTGTTAGATGCCGTCACGGGTTCGGTGGGATATTGGGTCGTGACAGGCTGTGCAATCACTACTGATATCGTGTTAAGTGCATCCATGAGTGCAGCCTGCACTAGGAAAGTTTGACTAGCACTGTGTAAGTTCAAATATTTTGTACAAATATTGAGTATTGTGATATTATTTCACTATCCACTACTTCAGAGACTAAGGGAGCTTGGTTTTAAGAGGTTTGGACCTCGATCTTCATCAACAAGCTTGGGGTGTAACGACCCGATCAATCGTTTTGAGTCCATTTTGTTTTGTCTGAGACCTAGAGTGACTTCATATGATGTAATATGACTTGCGAGTACGATTGGTTTAGATTTATGAGAGTTTTGGAGTAAGTTTGGAAGAGAAATTCTTATTATAAAAGTATTAAATTGAACAAGTTGATCAAGGTTTGACTTTTGGGTAAGCAGACTCGAAATGGGGATTTGATGGTTTCAATAGGTTCATATGGTTATTTTGGACTTGGTCTTGTGGTTTGATTTGAATTTGGAGGTTCCTACAAAGTTTTGGCTCTATTTGTCACAAGTTGGAAAGATTAAGAATTTAAGAGTTCATAAGCTTGAACGATAGTTGACTTTGGGGTTATTGGATTCAGATTGTTACTACAGGACTGTGGATATGTTCATTTTGTTGAATGGAAATTGTGTGCAAAGTTTAGTTAAGATCGGAGGTGTCCAGGTATTAATCGGACGCATGGTTGGAAGTATATACGTTCATGAAGTTAAGGTAAATTCAACATGTGGTTTTGCCTTTGATTTGTAGATGTTATGTTTCCGTATATATTTTGAGACCTTGAAAAGGTTCGGGTAGTGGTTATGGACTTGTTAGCATGATAGAACAGGGTCCCAAGAGGCTCAGATGAATTTTGAATAAGTTTGAGTATTTCAATACTTTATGATGTTTTGGAGTACCAGTGGTGCGGAGGGCACTTTTTGGAGTGCTAAGGGAACTTTTAGAGTGCTGAGCCAAAGCTTCAAGTGCGGTTATAACCTCTTGAGTGCATGGGAAATGGCCAAAGTGCGTATCACACTGAGGGTCGAAACAGGAAATCTGCAGGTTTGTTGGTCTAGTTCGGAAGCTTATATCTCCTTATCTTTGAGGAATTTGTGGATGATCAAAAACAAAAATTGTAGCCCTTTGACTTTTGGTTCCAAAAATTTAAACCGTTCATAATTTGTATGTTTGTACAAAGAGATAAGGTCATTTTACTAAAGGATAGAAGTGTAATCGCTGCTGGTTTACGAATGCACAACATGGATCATGGTTGCAAAGCTTAGATTGCGACTGGAAGTGTGGCTCGCACTAGGAAAGTGCGGCCAGAACTGTGTAAGATCAAATATTTTTTATATAAATTGGATTTTTAAATTTTGTTTCATTCTTCACCACTTTAGAGACCTGAGAGCTTTGTTTTGAAGGGTTTTAACCTATATCCTTATCTACAAGCTTGGGGTAAGTGATTTTAACCTATATTTATGAGATTTACATAATTCTATCACTAGAATTAACATCAATACATGGAATTTTAGGATGAAATTTGGTATTTTTTCCTACAACATAAGAGAATGAAATTTGAGGTTATGAGCTAAGATTTGGACTTGGATTTAAAAACCAAATACATATTTGGATGTTTACCTCAAAAATGGTAATTACAATTAGATTTGGTTTTGTGGTTCTAAAAATACATGATTTATTTTTATGCTAGTTGTTAGGCAGTTGATACTAAGCATGAGACTAGAAAATAAATGAGAGCATGGAGGTCGAACACTGTGCAAACCAAGTAGCCGAGAATCGGGGTCCTGAGCTAGCCTATACTAGGCCTCGAGGTCGAGCTAAGCGTTAGGCTGTGGGTAGCCAATGAAGGACTAACAGTTCTAAGAGCTTTAATGAGGGCTCTTTATGATCAATGATGAGTGATAAATGAATAACAATCAATGAAACATAATAAATGTAAGCAATAAATCAAAGGAAAGACAATAGAGAGAGTTTAAGTTAGAGAGTAGAGAATGTTCTTGTTTTTTGTATTCAATATCATGTCTGCAAAAAATAATAAAGGTCCCCTTTATATAGTAGGGGAATCCCAACATAGTACATATGAATTTATAACAAATATATGCGGCTGGTACAACCATTTAATGCCACGGTAAGGACTTGTACTATTCTTATGGACTTGGTCAGCTCTAACCACTTGCCTTGGGAATCTCCCACTCGTTCATCATAGCTACCGATTTGTACTACCCTAAGGTCGATCTGTGCCTCGATCCTTCTGGTTCATCAAACCTCGAGCTGTGCCTTGGGCTTTCTGGCAACGAGCTATGGAATGCCATGATGACCCTAAAATCGGACTCTCCGATTTTAGCCGTATACAGATAGTCCCCGCGTTTCTTAGAGTGAAATGATCAGAAACGGTCTTGAATTCTTGCCTCTTCGATACTCCCATTATGACGTCAGCCCATTAGAGCATTAAATGCCATGACTCAAAGGCTGCACAGAGGTCGCTATCAACATGATTATCGAGAAGCCCATGAACCGTCATTGGTTCGACCTTTCCGCTCCTCAAACATTGCCCAAATGGCTTCTATAAATACTTCAATTTTGCCATTCACACTTTTACAACATCAAGTTTTTAGGGCTAAGTTCACCATCTTCTACATTCATATCTTTTTTGTGCTTGCCTCTTCATCCTCTTTCTTAGAAACCTTTTTTATAGTTATGGCTAGAACCTCTAGAACGATACCTCAGAAAGAGGGAGCTGCTTCTTCATCATGCCCGTCCAAGGGCAAATCAAAAGTACCTCCGAGCATCGAATAGTGTACCCCTAGCCACTTCGATACTGTGTCCGATTTTACCATAGAAAACCCCCCTTCTACACCGAGCCAATGCGAGCCCGTGTCTCGGTACATCAGCATGGTGACCGACACAAAGAGGGTAAAGGAAGACTGCCGATGGGGGGAGGCAGTGCAAGTAGAGATCCTCAAACCTGAGGAAAGCATAGTAGACCATAAAGCTGGCTTCCTAAGGGTATATACATACCCATTCACTCTAGGCCTCGGATCCTTCTTCCCCGTCGATAGATCCGGTGATTCTCAACTTTTGTCATGAGTACCGAGTGACACTCAGTCAAATCTATCCTTCTTTCTGGAGGATCATTTATATGTTTCGATACTTTTCCAACTAGGTCGAGGGTAACGACCTTCACCCTCGATCACTTGCTCAGGTTGTACATCTCTCATCTCTTCGAGGTTTGATCAAGCTTCATCCTCGATCTACAAAGACATTCTTTTCAACCATCGATGAAGACAAGGACCGGGGGAAGATGAGTCAGTTTGTTAGAGTAAGGACATTAGATATTATCCCAGCTGATAGGATGCTATTCCGGAGGAATGGAACATATAGCGTAAATGTCCCTACCTCGAGTACATTTTATTGGCTCTTCTTTCCCCTTCTGAAATGATCTTCTTCTGACTAGCAGCCACCTTTTGGTACCCCGACGTGGTTCAGAACCTTTTGGGATAGATCAGACAGCTAGACTCTGCCTTTCCTTACAACAAGCGTGCTTGGTGTGATTTGGCCAAGACGCGGTGGCAGGCTAAGAACCATGGTAAGCACTTCTTACTGTCGTTGCCAAATGTTTTATGAGTATTCTTTGTGGCGGTGAGTTTAATACGTGATGCTTGTATAGGCCTCGGTGAAGGTGTATCGATGAGGTCGCCTCCTCTTGGTGAAGAAGGAACCTCGAAACCCAGCAAGGGTAAGAAGAGAAAGAAGGAGGCTTCGACCGAGTCTCCAATTAAGACCGATGCCATGATCCTGACTTCGACTGCTGCGGCAAGTCTTTGTGAGGATGATGATGATGATGATGATCGCCCTTTGGTACAAAGGGTAAGACGGAGTGCTGATGCTCCACAAGTTGTTGGTCAGAAGGCCGCTGGGTCGAGAGTGGTCGATATGGACCAAACTCATACTGGAGAGACCCTCGAGGATGGTTTGGGCGTAGTCCCCAAGCCTCAAGTCGGAAATTATACAGTACGTACCGATGAAACCTCGGCTGGTGATTCTGGAGGGCCTGAACCCGAAGTTTCTCGGGTTCGAGATGAAACCCTTACAGAAATTGATGCCCTGAGTGGCTTTAAATTGGGCCCTTTATTTTCACCCGGTGAGATTAGGGATGCCCAGGATACAGGTACCGCCGGTGTAGGGGTGTCTCATGGAGAGGAAGATATGCTCGAGGCCTACTTTGTCAGCATAAATATGGACACAGACCTCAAAGCCCCCATCGCTCTCGAGGAGGCTGAGAAGCTTCAACAGCAGGTAATATTCTCGACATACCATTTGCGCTTCAAGTTTTTCCCTTGTCTTCTCAACTTTTCTGCTTTTGTTGTAGGTCAAGAAGTTGTATGACCATGCCTTTTCTAAGCTCCATGACGAGCTTTCATGCCGTGAGAAGGAACTCGAGAAGCTCACCTCGAAGCTAAATAAGTGGAGGGCTTCCTCTGCTCGAAAGGAAGAGGAGTTGGGTGAGCTTCGGGCAAGTCTGGAGGGGGTGCACCAGGAAAGGACTAGCTTTGCTAAGTAGGTAACACGACATTCATGCGCTCATCCTTTTATCCTTATAACTTGATGCTCGTGATCTTGTTTCACCTTTGCATATTGGGCAAAAGGATGCCCTGGTGGGGCAACTTCAGAAAAAGGGTGCGCTCAAAGATGCGGAGATCCTCGAGCTGAAGAGGTAGAATGAAGCCGTGACCTCGGAAAAAGACCTTTTGCGGGGAGAGCTGGCCTTGACCCAGGATCTTCTTCAAAATACTCAGAAGGAGGTCACTGCATTATCTGTGGCCAAGGCTGATGCCATTGAAGTTGCATCCTCATACAAGAGGGATGCCGCTACTGCAAACGCTCGAGCCAGGGAGATATCTAACAGGGCCGAGCAGAAGTTGACTCGGGCCGTTGCTTATGCTCGTCTGCAAGATCGGAGGCAGGCCTTCGAGGAAGCAAACGCCAAAGGTGTTGATCTCTTTGTTGAGATCGAGAAAGCTAGGACTTTGGAGGAAAGATGAGCACCTTCAACTGCTTCAGATGAGGACTATGGAAGTGATTCAGATGGTAGCAAGGGTGAGGAATAGTCTCACGTCGTCTTTTCTGCTTCTTCTTTTCTTCCTTGTGTATGGGCTTCTCGGGGAAGTTTTGTAAAGACACATTCTGTAAATGAATTTTTGAGAATGCAAAGAGATCCTTTTGTTCTAAGTCTTCAAATTTATTTTTCAGTGCTTATATAAAGCTATTCTGTTGAATTTTGATGTCGGCTCTTTTAGAGCCCATACTTGAAGTAACCGAGATCCTCGAGATCGGGAACCATCTCAAGGCTAGACTGTTAGCTCTTCCGGGGCCCATTTTGTAGTGGCAGAGATCCTCGAGATCATGCACCATCTTGAGGCTAGACCGATGTTGATATCCCCTTAGAGATTATTTTCATTTTGGCAAAGATCCTCGAGATCGGGTACCATCTCGAGGCTTAGATTGATATTGATAGCTCTTTAAAACCCATCGTTATGGTAGCAGATATCCTCGAGATCAGTCACCATATCAAGGCTAGGTTGACATGGGAATCTTTGACCCCTCGAACATTGTACGACAACGTCATTCGTATGGCACGATCATAAAGCAACCTAGATGGACCCGCTGGTACACTTCCCCAAAAGTGATAATGGCCTAGTTAGAATTAATTAGCCTTAAAAGTAGGCAGACAGTCGCCCTTTCTCTATATATGAGTTTGCTCTCCTCTTATTTGAGGATTCCGCTACTTTGAGTAGCTATCCTTTTTATAGAGTTCTCATTCCTTGCGTTAGCTCTTTCATCATTTTAATTCAAAGCTTTCGCCTAAGTTTTCATTTCCCTTCTCTTGTTTCACCATAGTTATGGATGCTATGCACAAGCCCGCTCGCCAAAAAGAGGAGAGTTCCGCTTCTACTTCCCGCTCAGTCAGTGGTACACAGCCGACGTTCGGCGGGCTAACCTCGAGATGTTTTGTCTGGAGAAGTGACTTTTCGTCGGAGAGACCTCCCAATGATCAGGGCCATTGGGAGCATGCATTGAGGTTCATTTCATCAATCGGAAAGGGACACCTCGAGGCAGTGAGGAGAGACTACGGATGGGGAGAAAGGGTGGTACTGCAGGTACCTTCCCTGGAAGAGAACATCTTGGCTCATGCAGAGGGGTTTTTGAAAGTATACACGTACTCTTTCACGTTGGGCATTCTCGATAGAGTTGTGCTTGACTTTTGTCGAAGATATCAGACTACCTTGGCATAAGTTCACCCATCGTTCTGGAGGATAGTATTGATGATGAGGTTCTTTGTGGAGGAAGCCGGGCATGAGTTCACCCTTAGCCATATCATTAGATTGTACCGGACCTTTCATTACCGAGGCCTGATAGCTTTACAATGTCGATCTACCAGGCCCTTTGTTGTCGACGATGAAAAAAATGGGGACCAAGGGTGGATGAATCGATTTGTCCGAGTGCGGACTGTCGATATTATCCCCGTGGAGTTTCTGCCATTTCCTGAGAAATGAAATTTCACACGTAAGTGGTACACTTGTGTTTCTATAATTTTTATTCATGGTAGAGGCAGACTCCGTAAAGATGTTTTCCTTTTCCTTTGTACAACAATCCCTTGGATGCCATACGAGGTCCCCGACTAGGTGGATAGGACTTGGAAGCTGGCAGCTCGCTCGTTCGATGATGAGCATAAGTGGCGAGACCTGTCGAAGGGTAGATGGGAGGCAAAACAAACCATGGTATGTGCTGTGTGGTTTATTTTCTTTGAAAAGTACTTTCTTTTATGCATATTAAATATATCACCGCAGGCTTTGGAGAATTTCCTAAGGTGAGACCGTGCCCCCTCAGAGGGGAGGAAGGGTCGTTGGCTTCGGGGCCAAGTAATGATAATAAATGGAAGGAATACTCGAAGGGAAAAGGTTCTTATAGCGAGGCAAGCTCTGCCCGGAGGCTCAAAGAAGATGTATCAGCTGAGCCCGCAGCACCCGAGGCTTCTAGCCTCGGGAAAATGGTTCCTTCTTTGCCGCTGTCTTCTTCTCCTATCAAAGGTACTTTGAGTGACACAAATTTTTTTCCGCCATCTTTTTCTCCCGTCGAAGGTACTTCGCAGGATGTTCAAGGCCAGGGGCCGCCTAAATTGAGCGGGGTATCGAGCGATCATATTCCTATAGAGACTGGTTCGACTAGGGCCGATGAGACCAGAACAGTAGATGTACATTCAACCTTTGAAGAGGCTCAGCGTCTCTGTTCCGTTGTGAGTTTTTGTTGTCTTCATTGGTCTTTTGCTCTTGCATTTTCACTTTCTCACTGAGCTTCTTCATAGGCCTTTGACAAGCTCAAGTCCAAGCTGCTCCGCTATGAAGCCAAGTTGCGGAAGGCCTTGAACGAGGAGAAATCCCTCAGGCTCCTTTGTGATGAAAGGGATAAGAAGTTGATACACCTTCGGTACGATATGAATCGAAGCCTGAACTACGAAGGCCGCCTCGAGAAATAGGTAACCTTTGTTCCGAGGGAATGCATGCTTCTTCTTCAATCCTCCGAGATTAATATTTTAATACTTCAGCTGTAGAGCAAGACTGAGGACCTGGAATGCCTTTGGTGCGAAGTTGGTTAGGCCAAGTATGAGTGTGATGAGCTAAATTCTCAGATAAATGCCCAAGTTGCGGCCAAGAAGAATGCTTTGGACAAGGCTTTTGCCCTTGAGGTGCAGTTCTTAAATGCTCACAAAAACAGCTTGGTCCAGGCGAGCAGGATTGCAAGTCTCGAGTCTGACCTTCTGAAGATGAAGGTCGAGGTTGTGGATGCTCGGGATGAAGCTGAAGAGATTCAAGCTAAGGCTGAAGAGAAAGTGGCCGTCTATTTAAAAGATGTTGCTGATGCTTGGGCTGAGTTGAGAGGGGCTTCCAATCGGGAGAGTGGAAGTAATGAATATTCCAGGTGCAAATCCCAGAGAGAAACCCTTGAGGAGATCCACGCTAGGGGCTTCTATCTCTTGGAAGAGATAGAGCAAGCCAAGGTGGATGAATATGACGCCAAGTTCCTCGCATCTGATGCTGAAGATAATGAGGAAGAGGACGATGGGGCTGCAGTCCCTGAGGGGAATGCATGCTAGGCCTTTCCTTTCTAATTATGTGTATAATGCTCTTAGAGAACATTGTAAACGAAGCTTTGTATTTTTTCACATATACATATGAAAAGAATCCTTTTTCTCCTTCCATGAATTTCTCTTTGCTTGTGTGTGACTTTCTTTGTTTTTGTATTTTGACGTTTGTCAATGATTAGCCAGATGAATTGGCCTGAGGCTTGTTAGGCTGGCCCGTAGGCTCTTATGCATGTGGTCGACACAAACTTTAATGTTGGTTGGCGCATAGGCTCTTATGCGTTGGGTCGGTACGACCTTTGATTTAAGTTAGCGACAATGGCTTTTATGCGTTGGGTCGGTACGACCTTCAATTTAAGTTGGCAATAGTGACTCTTATGCATTGGGTCGGTATGACCTTTAATTTTAGCTGGCGGCAGTGGCTCTTATGCGTTGGGTCGGTACGACCCTTAATTTAAGCTAACGGTAGCGGCTCTTACATGTTGGGTCGATACGACCTTTAATTTAAGCTGGCGATAGTGGCTCTTACGTGTTGGGTCGGTATGACCCTTAATTTAAGATGGAGGCAGTGGCTCTTACGCGTTGGGTTGGTACGACCCTTAATTTAAGCTGGCGGTAGTGGCTCTTACACGATGGGTCGGTACGCCTCTAAAATAGGATTTATTTTTCCCTCGTTGAAAACTTTTTTGAAGTTTTTGTGTTTGTCCGACTCTTCGACGGTCCGATCATAACCTCGATTGTGAGTTGTTATGTGATGATGAATGAGCACCTCAGGAGGTTTCACTCAGTGGCTGATTTGTTTCGAAGCCTGTTGTTTGGAGGTGACATGATCGAAGCTCTTTTGCTTATGCCGAGGGTAGGAGTAACCGGTTCTTTTCGAAGTATTTTAGAAGTAATTTGAAGGCCTGTGATTTTATGGAGACGGTTGGACGCCCCCGAGTCACGTTAGTTTGGCTGGTACAACCTTGTGACCATAGTTATTATATTTGGCCGTAGCCTTTTAGTCCCCGAGTAACGTAGCTTTGGCGTCTATATCGAGGGTATACCTTTTTAGGGGTCTTACAAGTTCGAATATATAGCCTTAACTTTATGATCAGGATTATGCCTTTTGTAAGGTCTTATAAATTTGAACATGCCTTACTTGAGTTCTTACAGATAGGTTGTATGGCACAAGTATAATTCATGCCTTGCTTGAGGTCTTACAGATTCTTGGTATACATTGTGATTCATGCCTTGCTTGAGGTCTTACTGTTTTGGTGTTGCCTCTTGGAGGTCTTATGAGCTCAAGGTTTCCCTCACAGGGCCTTATGGCCTCGAGTTTTTGACAGCTCGATGGGTGACAGTCGGTGACAGTCCCCGAGACATCGAGGGCTTTTTGGCTCTGGAGCAATTCTTTGTAAACTTTGATGTTGGCTTGTTGACGGCTTACAAGTTTGATGTTTCCGACCCGGAGGTCTTACCGCTTCGAGTTTTTGACGTCAGTCCCAGAGTGTTCAGGAAATTTAAGGCCCTAAAGCCGTTTCTTGTAAAGATAGAACTCTTCTTTGAAGCGCAAAGCATTTTTTGTGGTAAAAGAACTCCTTTGATTACTTGGTACAAGTATACATGTTTTCGCCGTCAAGGGTTCAATTATTCTATGCGGTTACGGTTCATTCGACCGTTTGGCCCGATACATCATTTTCCTATCGAGACCCTTTTTGGCTACTTTGCTGTCAAGTGCAATTTTCCTAGCGAAGTTGATTGAAGAGAAGACTTGAACACTTGTTAAGTTATCCTTAGGTAGCATATAGATGTTGCCTCATTAAAAAACTTGACGGTAAAACCCTTCTTGGAATAAAATCTGATCGAAGGAAAAGAGTGCAAAACATGTTTTAAAACCTAAGGTCTTCAAGCTGGAAGGTACTTTGATTCTTCTAACTGGACGCCTGCACACAGGTTAGTGTAAGAAGTAAATAAAAAGGGAGGCGGTTATACCTTAGTTCTGATGGCATTTTGAGCATCGATATGCTTCCACTGCTTGCTCCGGGGATGCGGTTCGGTCCCTGGTTCGTTCACTCGGATGCAGCTGAGGATGTAGCTTGTGATTGCTACTTTGCTGTTTGCTTATCCTTTGGCTCCTTCGATGTTGAAGGTGACGATACCGGTACCACATCATGCACTGCGAAGATCTCTTTCGCAGCATGCTGCTCCCCGTATACCGTTTTTATTCTGTCCTTTGCTGGAAAATTCATCATTTGATGAAGGGTTGATGGCACTGCTCTCATGCAATGTATCCATGACCTTTGAGCATGGCATTGTATCTCATGTCTCCTTCGTTGACATGAAACTTGACATTTTGGGTTGTGCCAGCCACGTTGTCCGGGAGGGTGATTTCCCCTTTTGTTGTCTCGCTCGCCATGTTGAATATGTTGAAGACTAGAGAGGCGGGCACGATCTGGTCGAGCAGTCCGAGCTGCTCCACCACCCTTGACCTGATCATGTTGGCCGGGCTACCTGGATCCACAAGTACACGTTTAATTTGAAATGTATTCACAAGAAAAGAAATTACCAATGCATAATTCTGAGACTGAGACAAGGTCTCAATGTCCTCGTCGCTGAATGTAAGAGCGTCCTCGGGTATGTATCCTCGAGTTTGCTTTTACATGGTGATGGATTTTTTTGTTCTTTTGACAATGGGTTCCTATGGGATGTCGACTCCCCCAACAATTATGTCGATGGCATGTAATGGTTCTTCTGTTTCATTTTTCCTGTTCACTTCTCTTTCCCGAAATTGATTTTTGGCTCGGTCGATAAGGAACTCTCGGAGGTGCCCTTTGCTAAGTAGTTAGGCTACTTCTTTTCGGAGCTGTCTGCAATCTTCGGTCCTATGACCATGTGTGCCGTGAAATTCACACGTTAGGTTAGGATTCCTTTGCGACAGGTCTGATAGTACGGGTTTTGGCCACCTAGTGTCTCTGATTTTACTGATTGCAGATACGATATCCGAAACATCGACGTTGAAGTTGTACTCATATAATCGGGGTGCCTCTGTTGACCCTATGTATCTATCGAATCCGGCCCTACCCACGAGTCTCGCTCTGATCCCGATCTGCCTTTCGGTCGTTTCAGGGTATGTTATGCCTTTGGGGGGTTTCTTCGATCTTCAGTGTATGGTAGGTACTTTTCCTTATTTGGCTTTGGCTCCTTTGCTAGGATCCTGCTAGGATATACCGAGCTCGAGGGGCTCCTAGTTGGTCGTCCTCGACCCTAATCTTTGATAGATACTGATTGTGGACATCCGACCAAGTCACGGCGGGATATTCAACCATGTTTTGCTTCAGCTGCTTTGA
Source organism: Nicotiana tabacum (assembly GCF_000715075.1). Classification (NCBI taxonomy): domain Eukaryota; kingdom Viridiplantae; phylum Streptophyta; class Magnoliopsida; order Solanales; family Solanaceae; genus Nicotiana; species Nicotiana tabacum. The sequence continues at coordinate 61,958,394 of NC_134089.1, forward strand.
AGCCATCGAGCTTCATTTGTTCAAACCTTGGGTGAAGGCCTGTACTGCCCAGTCATCGGAGACTGGTGGTAATTCCATTCGCTCCATTTGAAAGTGAGATACAAACTCCCATAGCATCTTATTTTCCCTCTATTTGATTTTGAAGACGTCAAATTTCCTTATAGAAACCTTGATGGCACCGGTATGTGCCTTTATAAAAGAATCTGCCATCATGACAAATGAATCTATCGAATTCGTGGCTAGGTTGTGATACCACATCATCTTCCCTTTTGAAAGTGTTTCTCCGAAATTTTTTAGCAGGACAGATTCAATCTCGTTGTCCTTCATCTCGTTGACTTCACCGCGCAATTGTAGGCAGTGACATGCTTGTTGGGGTCCGAGGTTCCATTGTACTTCAGGAGATCGGGCATTCTGAATTTCTTTGGCATGAGCTTCAGAGCCGAGCTTGACGGGAATAGCTTTTGTACGAATTTCTTTGAATCAACACCTTTTAGGATCGGGGGTGCGCCCAGGAACTGATCGCCTCTTGAATTGTAGGTCTCCATCTTTTTATCACTAGCTTCTATCTACTTTTTGCCCGATTCAATCCTCTTTGTGAGGTCCTCGAGCATCTTCATAATAGCGGGGTCGGTTGCTGACCCGTTATTTCTCGATCGTTTCAGAACCTGTTCGGCTTGAGGGGCCGTTTCCGGTGCTGTTGTGCTTGGAATTATTTGGTGGCTTTGTAGTTGAGCAATCGTCAGCTGTTGTGCCTGCAACATCTCAAAAATGATGTGTAGGCTAACCTCTTATTTCTCTCGAGCTGGGGTTTTCTGAGCTTCTTGTTGGTTTTCTTGGCATATACTCTTGTTAGTGTGGGAGTTTATATCGACATGTTGGGCATTGCATGAGACCACATCCACGGGGATTAGCTCCGGTGCATCCTCAAGGTTTCGCAGTGGTACACCGATGCCTGGAACAGCTACACCATTCTCTCCATGGTCTTTAAGACCATTGTTTTCATGTGCATTCACTGAGTTAGACATTTTGACCTGAAATCAATGATTCTTGGGCAAGAAAAAGTGTAAAGAATAACTTATGTTTTTAGTAAACCAGCACGAAAACAATCACTATTATTTTTAGCCCCACGGTGGGCGCTAAACTGTTTACCTCGAAAATGGTAATTACAATTATATTTTATTTTGTGATTCTAAAAATACGTGATTTATTTTTATGCTAGTTGTTAGTCAATAGATGCTAAGTATGAGACTAGAAAATAAAATGAGAGCTTGAAGGTTGAACTTTGTGCTAACCGAGTAGCCGAAAATCAGGGTCTCGAGCTAGCCTATACTGGGCCTCGAGGTCGAGCTAAGCGTTAGGCTGTGGGTAGCAGATGAAGGACTAACAATTTTAAGAGCTTTAATGAGGGCTCTTTATGATCAATGATGAGTAATAAATAGAGAACAATCAATGAAACACAATAAATGTAAACAACAAATCAAAGGAAAGACAATAGAGAGTGTTTAAGTTAGAGAATAGAGAATGTTCTTGTTTTTTGTATTCAATATCATGTGTGCAAAAATAACAAAGGTCCCCTTTATATAGGAGGGGGAATCCCAACACAGTACATATGCATTTATTTCAAAGATATGCGGTTGGTACAACCATTTAATGCCACAATACAGACTTGTACTATTCTTATGGACTTGGTCAGCTCTAAGCACTTGCCTTAGGAATCTCCCACTCGTTCATCATAGCCACCGATTGGTACTACCCCGATGTCGAGCTGTGCCTTGAGCCTTTTGGCAACGAGCTATGGAATGCCATGATGACCCTAAAATCGGACTCTCCTATTTTAGCCGTATATATTGGACTCGTGGGGTTATGGGTAGTCGAGATCTACCCCTTAACTTGGGTTTTGACCAAGTGGGCCTAGAGTTGACTTTTTTTTAGCTTTTGGGATATGATTAAAGATTGAAGTTTTATTTTTGTGAAATTGATTCGTATAGTTCTGTTTGATGTTATTGAGCTATATTTGGCTAGATTCAAGCCGGTTGGAGGTCATTTCTAAGGAAAAGGTAATTTTAGAAGGTTGATATGGATTATTAAGGTAAGTATGTTGCCTAATCTAGTTGTGAGGGAATAAAACTTAAGGCTTTAGGAAACTTCACCTTCTTTCTTTCTCTATCGTGCGACTTTGTCCTATCATGGAGTTTGAATATTTCATCTCTTATTCTCTCACATATGGTGAGGACATATGCTCATCCATAGCCGAGCAGGAGCCGAGCCCAGATTGTAGCCACTACTAGAGGTAGGGGCTGGGGAAAGGGAAGAGGCACAGGTAGAGCTCAGCCTAGAGCACCCATAGTGGCACCAAAACTTGAGCCTCAATTAGCTCCAAAGGATAAGATGTCAGTTTAGGTCGAGCCCGTAGGACCAGCTCAGGTCCCGGAGGGGTTCATTTCTACCTTAATGCTTAAGGATGCCTTAGTCTGCATTGTTGGCTTCATGGAGAGTATGGCTCAAGATGGAGTGTTCCCTACGGCACCAACCGCTTCTCAGGCCGGGAGAGGAATTCCAACTCCCGTTACTCACACTCCAGAGAAGATGGGCCATAGTTATCAAACCCCAGGAGTTCTACCAGTTGGGGTTGTTTGGCCTATTATTATTGTACAGCCCAGGGAGAGGCTCACTATGTTAGCTGATGAGCTGAAGAGGTTGGACAGTTTCACCAAGTTGTTTCCCCTTAACTTTAGCGGTGTACCTTTAGAGGATGCCCGATACTTTTTGGACTGTTGTCATGGGATTTTGCACAAATCGAGACAAGTTAAGTCTAACAGAGTTGATTTTACTGCCATTCAAATGCTTGGTTCTACCAAGAGGTGGTTGTAGGTTTATGAGCTAGGCAGGCTAGCAGGATCACCTCCTCTCACATAGGCTCAATTTTTGCAGTTGTTCTTGCAGAATTGTATTCCCCTCAAGTAGAAAGATGAACTACACAGCTAGTTCCAGCACCTGTAGCAAGGTAGCATGACTGTTACTTAGTATAAGACTAGATTTGTTGATTTGTCTCGCCATGCAGCTATCTTGATCCATGATGAGAGGGAAAATGTGCGGAGGTTCATAGAGGGTCTTACCTATAGCATCAGACTTCAGATGGCCAGAGAGGCCGAGACTGAGATTTTCTTCACTCAGGTAGGGGAGATTTGCTATAAGGATTGAGCATATTAGAGGCCAGGAGAGAGAGAGAGAGACGACCTCTAACAAGAGGCCTAGTCATTTTGGAGGAATCAGTAGTGCCTCGTCTTAACGTAGGGTCTCCTTTAGTAGAAGCCATTATATTAGGCCGGTATAGTCAACACTACAGGTCACAGATGGTACTTCAGGCAGCCACAGTGCTTATGCACCTCGTGCTGAGCAGCTAGCATGCAGTGCAACTCTAGCTCCCGTGAGTGAACCTTAGGAATATAGTTTCTATGGTAGCCCTTCCGGTCTTCAGGGACAGCTTCGGACTCAACAGCCATGTCCTTAGGCTATGTTTTTTGAGTTTGGTAACACAGGGCACATCAAGACGTTTTCCCTAGGTTGCAGAGCAGTATGCCACATCAGGGTACTCATGCCATGATTATGGCACCGAATGCTACACCACCTGCTGGGCCAGCAAGTGGCGGAGGTTAGTTAGCCAGAGGTGGAGGACATCCAATTAGATATGGAGGCCAAATAATAAGAGGTCATCCTAGAGGTTGAGGATATGGTGGTGGGGCTTAGACACATTGTTATCCATTTTTGAGTTGGCCCACGGCAGAGTCATTCGATGCAGTTGCTTTAATGTTGTTTGATTCAGGTTCTACTATTACACCCCATTTTTTCGTACGTGAAAGTACGCCATAAGTAAATTGATGAAATCTCGGAAATAATATGTTACATCCCATATTTTCATATGTTAAAGTTTCGTTGTAAGTTAATCGACATAATTTCAGGAATGGGATTATTTTGAGATTATAAGCATTATGCTATTGCAAACAAGTTATGAGTAAATTCATGAAGGTGAGAGGGGAAGCAAGTCAAAGAAAATAAATTTTCGTTCAAGTTTGACATGTTGGGATAAAATACGTCCCAAGCTAAAATATCCGGTGTTTATGGACTAGTGCCATACAAGGTACTGCATGACCATGATAGTAAGGTGTATATGGTATGTTAAAAGTGAGTATTATTTTAAGTAAGTGGAGATAATTCTTAAATATGTGGGTGATTGGTTAATTATTATGTAATGGGACATTACCTAGTTAATTAATAATTAGTGGATGATTAATTAATGTCTTTGGATAAAGACTAAGCCCAAAAACGTGGCAGCAAGCATATAATCTATTTAGTGACTCTTTGGCTTAGATTGCAAGGTGGCAAGACTTGAAAGAGCATTTGTCCAACTAAGCCACAAGTGGGGCCCACACCCACTGATTCAAAAGCCTTCTTAAAAGTCATCAAATTAAGAAATGTCACATTTCTTACAGATGAGAAAGCATCAAGCAAATATCATGTTCTTCAATAGTAACGTTAGTTACTTCAAACAATTCATGCGAGATTGTGTCTTAGCAACGCGAGATTTTGCAATTTTAAAGAGTATGGTGCAATCTTTCTTAAGAATATCATATGGATTTTCCTTTACTTTGATCCGCCGTTATATTTTTATCGCAATTGACGTATGTTAGAGGGATTGTTAAGAGAATCGGCTCAGGTAGCTATCCCTTCTTTCCTTTTGGCATGATCTATACGACATGAACGAAACGAGAAAATGCACAACTTTCATAAATGATTATATTCATAGAAATACTAGAGATGCTTTTGTTCTTGATTCCCCACGTGTGATATTATCCTATCATCTGTTCATGGGTCTCAAAAATATGTAAGTTGGTAAAGTTTATTTCATGATATTAATAAGAGGCATAATGGTCTTATGACGTACTAAGAGATTTTATTAATGTATTTTCATATGCATTTCATGCATTTATACATGCACATTGACCTGTGTGTGTGTGTGTGTGTGTGTGTATATATATATATATATATATATATATATATATATATATATATATATATATATATATATATATATATATATGGGATATGGAAAAGGTTATGGCGTTATATACGTACCACCACCTGATCAGCTATTATACGTTGATAATTTTGCCCATAGTGGCCGAGATGATATGATGGGATGCCCTCAGAGGCTTGATGATGTTATGAAAATATGTACCTATGCACGACATGACATTTATACGCATATGCATGACACTATAAGTATTTCATGATTTACAGAGTTATCCAGGCTTACAGGTTGAGTCATTTACTCTATATTTTTCCATGTCTTTTATGTACTTATTTATGTACCTTACATACTCAGTACATTATTCGTACTGACATTCCTTTTGCCGGGGACACTGTGTTTCATACCTGCAGGTCTCGATAGACAGGTCGAGATTCCTCCAAGTAGGCTATCAGCTCAGCAGAAGATGTTGGTGCGCTCCATTTGCTCCGGAGTTGCTTATTTGGTCAGTATAATTAGGACATGTATTGATTGGTATGGTGGGGCCCAGTCCCGACCTTTATCATACTTATGCACTCTTAGAGGCTTGTAGATAGCTGTTATGTATACAGATACTTATATGGCCTTGTCGTCCTATGTTTTGAGTTTACAAATGATCATGTTGGTCTTATCAGCCCGTATGTCACGTATGTTAGTTTTTATATCAGATTGGGTCGATCTATGTTGAGTATTTCTCCATGTTTTATTCTACTTATCTTACGAAAACCTCTCTGGCTCATTTAACTATGATAGTATGATACGAAAGATACATTACGTAGGTACTCAGTTGAGTAAGGTTCTGGGTACCCATTACGGCCCATTGGTTTGGGTCGTGACAAAAGTGGTATCAGAGCAGTTCTATCCTAGGGAGTCTACAAGCCGTGTCTAGTAGAGTTTTGTTTATGGTTGTGTCATGCACCACACTTATAAGCAGGGGGCTACAGGGCATTTAGGACTGTCACTTTTTCTTCTCACTCTAGATCGTGTGGTAGAGCTTAGTTGTAAGAACTCAATTTCCTAAACTCTATCTTATTCATAATACGATGATGCCTACATCTAGTAAGATGATTGGTAAGAGATATAGCTATGGAAGAATTGAGTATGAGGAACTCAATTTTTGCATCATGCTTGTGATGGATAAATATGAGGTATTTTGCAGATCATATGTATATAAGATATGTAAGCTTCTTGATAAAGATCCCTAAGGTAAGACTATCCATTCTTAGGGTAAAAATCAATGAAAGAATCAGAAAGTGCAAGTTTCAATAAGTAAAAGAAGCAAGGTGAAGATGGGTACTAGGTACCTAGTTAGTATAGATGAACATTATCTACTATTCAAGCAAAGAAATATAAACATTTTGAGTTACCTTTAATTGTAATAAAGAAATGTACAATTGGCCACACCCATCTCATTTATGCCCTATGGAAGATAACAGAAGTAGTATAAGAGGAGGACAGATATCAGGATCCGTCTGGGGTTAGAGTGACCCAAAATGGTGGATGGATTGTTTGCGTTAGTTGACATTTCCGAAGTATATTGCAAATGTGCTAACAGATCTCCTTGTGAGACACCCAGATGGTGAACTCTAAAATAGTACAGCTAGATATGAGTACTACAAAGATAGGCACTAGACGCCTGGAAGGATAAATATTATCTTATTGCGACTCTCGTCCCTAGTAGAGATAGAATATTAGGCATTTCGAAAAGCCAATGGATGGAGCAAGGGGAGCTAAAAGAAAAAGAATGTCTTGTTCGAGTTTTTTTAAATAAAAGTGATAGGCATAGATATTAGCGGGAAATAAGAAAAGAGTTAGTGAAGCATTATAATTAAGATGTGATACCTGGATGACAACGGTAGAAAAAGAAAAATGAAAATGATGACAGTATTAAAGAGTCTATAGTCAAGTGAAGGAAATGACGAAAGCTGACAGGCCTTAAGACAACAAAAGAGTATAGGCCATAAAGTCATATCCTAATTTCAAGAAATAAGTTCACGACTCTTACGTGATTAATAGAAGGAAAAGTTAGACCCCAAAGTAATAAGAAATCAGTATGGACTGGTGAACAAGATTAACTAAACATGAACTAGGGACTGAGTGATTTGATAATGGTCGGTATCATGAGAATTTCATATTGCGTTTCGGCGATAATAGAATGGACAATAGAAGAATATTCATGAGAAATTTAGAGAATGGTCATTCAGGTAAGCGCTTTCATAATACAACCAATTTGAGCAAAGTTAAGCTTAATGGACTGTGTGTCCCAGCTACACTAAGTGTCACCCTCACGAGAAAGGAATTTTGTTATCTTTGGTACAGAAGAATTATCACAAGGCGAGTAAGGGTCATCGATGATGTGAGAAGACACCAAAGATGAAGATGTAAAATATCTATAGGTAGATCGTCGTAGCACTAAATCTTAGTACTCCCCTAAAGGGGGAATATGGAAGTGATGTGGCGTTAAGTCAGAATTTAATGGTTCTAGTAACTATGGAATGGTAAAGGAAGAATGCGATAAAAATAAAAAAGGAATGAGATTGCACTTATTCAAATCCTATAGATATGCTATGATTCCAGAACATTATGCAAACACGACGTCAAGAAGAGGAAGTAAGAGTTCCATCCCGGGATGTTTTTGATAAATAAGGAGCCAGTGAGAGAGGCAAGTTAAGACAAAGGAAATAACCCAAGAAAGATTATTTAGAATATTGATATTAGAACGGGCCAACGAGCAGTTAGTAATTGATTTAGGAAGAGCCTAGTTATGGCTAAACAAGAGGATACAAACAAATCAACAGATCATGCAAGATAAACATAATGAACTCAATATGGGGAATTCAATCACACAGATACGACATCGTGATCCTTGAGAAATATTCAGATAGGAGTTGGGATACTTAAAGGTACCGTATGAGTGTTATGGGAGTAAAAGAGAGTGCCACTGGGAAGACAGTCAAAATATCAGTTCAGAAGCAACCCTACAAGCACAAGGGCATAGAGATAAGTAACTATAGATAATTATAGGCAAGGAAGGACATCAAAAGATCTATAATAAGCTCACAACTTTACAAGAGTCAGAGGATCCTCCCTAAGTACTACAACAAAAAACTAGTTGAGGAAATAAGGAAAAGGCTTGAACCTAAACATAGAAACTCGAAGAATAAATGGTCTTCTAATAGTAGTCTCACTACAACATTGTACGCACTCTATAAGAAAGTGGTCCGACACCTATCGTGGCTAATGAGCGGGAAGTGAAACCAAAAGTAATGGTCGAAATCATATGAGTTGCACAAAAGAAAAAAATTACAGCATGTGTGGGCACTAAGATAAGCCAAGTATTCATGCAACAAGTGGCAGAACGACCACGAAAGGCAAATGCTCTCATTTAAGGAAAGTTGAGAAGGAACAAAAAGAATTATTCGATAAATGATCCAGAGTTAGTTACGGTATGAACGCACTTAAGATTTTGGAGTATTACCCATGCAACATTTATGTTAACAATCATACAGTCGTAGAAGACTCCAGTATAAGTAAAAGAAAGAATTGAGTCCATGTCATAGACAATGGATTGAATTGTTAGAAGATTGTACCCTGAATATTCCATAGCATCCATGAAGGGCTAAAATAATACCATGAGCCGCGGATCGGAAGATAGCTTAAGCCTACATAAAGGTTGATCAGAGGGAAGAGGAAACTAAAGAATTACATCAACAATGTAAATCAGGAGTCTGATTATTGGACCTAGAAAATTATAGAAATCGTGATTGAGAATATTGCAGGATTATTCTCAGATATCAGAGGTATAAGAGAGATAATACAGTAGCCATATCCTGTAATGGCTCTACAATAAAACCCATTAGAAGAGTACCAGCCTCATAAGAAGTTAGTATGAAGCTCCCACCGGATTGTATATGCACCAGAGGTGCAAGTATTATAATAGAGCTTCAAGTTGTGAATGTGAATTATACCTATATGGAAGAGAAGTCAGGAACAAGATAGAAGATGTGGTGCGAGACTTTAAAGTAAGGAAGGTAAGGTGAACAACGTATGATATACTCAAATACAGAAGGTTATGAACAGTCCATACTTCGGATAGAAGGTTAAAAGTATGAGGGTTCAGTATCCAGGAATGATAGCGGCATCGTCAGTGGCATATCTTCCAGCCCATTGCTTCTAGGTACTAAGAGGTCTAATTAAGAAAGTAAAGAAAAGTTAGAGACGATGTGATGTCTCGCTTGATGTTCCAGAGTAACACAAGGATATGAATGGTGCAAGTAAGTTGAATGAAGGTTGCGAGTAATATAAATAGATATGTGTAGGTCGCAAGCTGAAGTATGGTAAAACAACAAGGTTTTAGGAAGACAGGAATAGGGATAAGAAAGAGAGAGTGAGAAGGTGACGAGAATGGATGTCTTTAATATTAAGCCCATGAAAACAAGAAAGCTACTAGTTTCTCTAAGTCATAGAAAACTCAGTATAGCCTGAATGAACTCAAAGGAGTCTAAGACTAATAACAGAGATGGGATGCTACCTTGGTAGTAGAATGAGGGTGTAATTATGATAAATAAGGGATGACATTGGGCCTTCGATTGAGTAATGATTTGAAAAGGATTTCATGAATTGTACGTAATTAAAATACCTGCGTAAGGTGAATCATGTTGGGATGCTATAGAATATGATTATTGAAGTACAGTATCACCCCTAAGTGGATCAGGAAAATCACTTCAAATATTCCTCGATGCAACATAAGCCCTAGTGGCAATGTATTACGTAAGAAGTTTCAAGTTATCAATGGAAGATTGTAGATCAACATTGAGGTGAATCGATAATGGATGTATAAAAGATACAAAGTATGAGATGAGATTAGGCCATCAATCTTAAGATGAACACTAATGAAGAAGCTCTAAAAGACTTAACTTTATGTATATAGGATAAGCAACAAGAGTAACCTGGATGTTTGGTAGCAGACCTCAGTAACAATAAATCGAAGTAAGAGTTATGGTACAATATGAACTACTTAGACATAGTAAAACTAATGACATCCAGAGGGAACTCTTATCAAGCTCTATACATGTTTATAAAGTGAGGCCTAGAGATTGGTTAAAAGTTGGAGGAAAAAGGAGAGAAGAGTCGAATAGGCGCACTTACAAAGTTAGAGTCGTACAGGCTGCATGATAAAAGGTAGCAGCAGTTACAAGATTGGAAAGATTCCAATCACAAGTCGTGGTGAGAGAAAGAGGCCTAAAGAGGGGAATGCCCAGGCCATTGGAGTTATTCGCCGAATAGTTGCCTAGATGGAAAAGAGAGTATTAAAGTATTCGCAAGAGCTATAGGTTTTGAAAATGATAAGTGCATCAGTCAATATTCGAGGATGAATGTTCCGGAGGGGGGGGGGGAATAATGTTACACCCCATGTTTTCGTACGTGAAAGTACACCATAAGTAAATTAATGAAAGCTTAAAAAGGAGATGTTACATCCCATATTTTCATATGTTAAAGTTTTGTCGTAAGTTCGGGAATGAGATTATTTTGAGATTATAAGCATTATGCTATTGCAAACAAGTTATGAGTAAATTCGTGGAGGTGAGAGGTTAAGCAAGTCAAAGAAAATGAATTTTCGTCCAAGTTTAACATGTTGGGATAAAATACGGCCCGAGCTGAGATACCTGGTATTTATGGACTCGTGCCATATAAGGTACCACATGACCATGATAGTAAGGTATAAATGGTATGTTAATGTGACGACCCGACCAGTCGTCTCATGAGTTACCATTTTGTTTCCCCTATTTCTGCTTCTTTATGCTTCGTTATCCGTGTTTTGTGGTATTGGGTTGGTCGGATCGAGTTCGGAATGAGTTTGGTGAAGTTTGAGACACTTAGTCTCTTTTAAGGGAGTTTAAGTTGGAAAAGTCAACCGATGTTGACTTATGTGTTAGAGGGATCGAATGTGAGTTCCGGTGGTTCGGTTAGTTTCGGGAGGTGATTTATGACTTAGGAGTGTGATCGTAATGGGTTTTGGAGGTTTGGAGTAGATTTCGGCTTGAATTGGCGAAGTTGATATTTTGGCGATTTTTGGTTGTTAGGTGAGATTTTGATATAAGGGTTGGAATGGAATTACGAGAGTTGCAATAGTTTCGTTGGGTCATTTGGGATGTGTGTGCAAAATTTTAGGTTATTCAGACGTGGTTTGGTCGGGTTTTTGATAAAAAGCAAAATTTGGAAGATTTTAGAAACTTAGGCTTGAATTCGATATGTTTTGGTTTATTTGATGTTGTTTGAGATAATTTGATGATTGGAACAAGTTTGAATAAGGTATTGGGTTATGTTTGTGCTTTTGGTTGAGGTCCTGGGGGCCTCGGGGTGATTTCGGATGGTTGATGGAGGAGTTGAGATGTTATTGCAGCTGCTGAAGTTTTGCTGCTTCTGGTGTTTTCGCACCTGTGTAGCGCCGCATATGCGATGGAGTGGCCGCAGAAGCAGATTATGAGGATTTGTCAGTGACCGCAGAAGCGGTAAGGATGGCCACATCTGCGGAGCCGCAGATGCGACTTTTGGGCTCTTAAGTGAATTCTGCAGAAGCGGAGGATTTACCGTAAATGCCGTACCGCATAAGCAGCGATGGGGCCGCAGATGCAGAACAACTGGGCAGAAGAATTTAGTATAGTCCTTCACAAATTTTGGGTTATTTCACCCTTTTTGGACTTCGGCTTGGAGCTTTTTGGACGATTTGAAAGAGGGATTTCAAGAGAACTTCGTTGAGGTAAGGAATTTGGTCTTGAAACTCATTCCTATGCTACTATTCAATAGATTAGAGCTAGAAATAACAGAAATTAAGGGTGAAATTTGGGAAAACTAGGGCTTGGAAACTTAGGCCTTTAATTGAGGACTTGATGGACCATTTGAGGTCGGATTTCTGTACTTTTGATATGTATGAACTCGTGGATAGATAAGGAATATATTGGTGTAAAAATTATTGAATTCCGAGACGTGGGCCCGGGGGTTGGGTTTTGGTAATTTCGGTATTTGTGCCCTTTGTTGATTGTTTTCGCTTGGGGCTTAGTTCCCTTAGCATATTTTGACATCCTCGTTCTGATTTTTGGATAGATTCGACGCGCGTGGAGGCCGATTCGAGGGGAAAAGGCGTCGCGAGTTAGAGATTTAGCCGGTTCGAGTTGAGTAATGATTGTAAATGATGTTCTGAGGGTTTGAAACCCCGGATTGCACATCGTAGTGCTATGTTGAGGTGAGACACACACTTGATTATGAGCGTGGGGTCGTGCAGTATTGAGGATTGTGACTTGGTCCGTCCCGGTTGATGATTTTACCGCGTATTTGACTGAAACTTAAGTGCTATCATCATTATTTGGGCTGAATGCCATATTTGGGCTTCGTGCCAACTATTTGAACCCTTCTGGGTTTTTTATTACTATTTCCTCACTATTTTGACTTATTACTCGAACTTACTCATGTTATTTTCCACTGTTTTACTACTCAGCTATTTTTACTTAGTTTTGAGTCTTAAATGATATTTTAAACAATGTTTGGGCTGAGAAACACTGTGTTACTATTGCCCGAGGGGCTTGTGATGAAAGAAGGATTTTACTTGATTTTTCACTAGTTTACTGTTTTAAATGATCTTACTGCTTCATTATAGAATGCCTTGTGCCCTACGTGTTTTCTTACTTTCAGTCGTTATTTACATTTGTTATTCACTGAGTTGGAGTACTCACTTTACTCCCTGCACCCTGTGTGCAGATTCAGGCGTAGCTGGTCCCGCTCCCGAGTGCTGATTCATTCCAGCTTCAGGCGGATCTTCGAGGAGTCTTTAGGTAGCTGTTGGCGTTCGTAACCTAGAGCTCCTCCATATCTATTTCCTTTATGTTCTTAGTTCAGTATTTAAAACTCTGTAGTTACATTTGAGGAATCCGTATTGTCAGATGCTCGTGACTTGTGACACCCCAGTTAGGGTTGTGTCGAGTTGTATTCTGCTACTTATTATCATTAAATCATATTTTAGACTGCTTTTATATTGTTTAACTGCTTTAACAAGTGAATTGGGTCTAGTTGGCTAGCCTTGTCTTCACGAGAGGCGCCATCACGACCGAGTTTGGGTTTAGGGTTGTGATAAGTTGGTATCAGAGCCTAGGTTACATACGTCTCACGAGTCATGAGCAGGTTTAGTAGAGTCTCGCGGATCGGTATGGAGACGTCTGTATTTATCCTCGAGAGGTTGTAGGACCTTTAGGAAATACTTCATATTTTTGAAATTCTTAACGTGAGAACTTGATGATCTGAGTACTAAACTTCTGTTATTCTATTCTCTCACAGATGGTGAGGACACGCGCTACCGGACATGGTGGACGACCACCCGTGCTACCAGTTGTGGCCACCAGAGGCCGTGGACGCAATCGTGGTCGTGGTAGAGGCAGAGCAGCAAGGGCAGCACCTGTAGATCCACCAGCTGGCCCAGCTCAGGATCAGGCTCCAGCTATGGATGCTCCAACAGCACCAGTTCAGGCACCAGCTGTGCCCATCGTGATTCTAGGTCTTCAGGAGGCCTTGACATAGATCTTGTCAGTTTTCACTGGCCTGGATCAGGCGGTTTTAGCCACTACAATCGCAGCTACTTCATAGGCCGGGGGAGGCAATCAGACTCCCGCCGCTCGCACACCTGAGCAGGTTGCGCAGGGACTTCAGACGCCAGGGGTGCGTCCAACCTAGCCGATTGCAAATGCTCAAGACTATGTGGTTCCTGTCATGCCGGAGGATGAGTAGCATAGGTTAGAGAGATTTGGCAGATTGCAGCCTCCGACCTTTAGTGGCGCAGAGGGCGAGGATGCCCAGGGATTTTTGGATAAATGTCAGAGGATGTTTCACACTGCAGGTATTCTGGAGACCAGCAGAGTTGATTTTACCACCTATCAGTTTTCAGGAGATGCTTTCACTTGGTGGGAGGATTTTGAGAGGCATAGGCCTGTTGGTGCAGTACCCCTTTCCTGGCAGCAGTTCTCCGTTCTCTTCCTGGAGAAGTACGTCCCGCAGTCCCGCAAAGAGGAGCTACGTAGGTAGTTTGAGTGGTTGCCACAGGGGGAGATGACCATGTCGCAGTATGAGTTGAGTTTCTCTGAGTTGGCTCGTCATGCCATCTAGTTGGTTCCGACAGATCGAGAGAGGATCATGAGATTTGTTGATGGTCTTACTTATCAGCTCCATATTTTTATGACCATAGAGATGGTATCTAATGCTACGTTCGAGGAGACTATTGATATCGCCCGTGAGATTGAGTCTGTTCTCCGTCAGGAGCGAGAGGAGAGGGAGGCCAAGAGGCCTCAAGGATCTGGCAGCTATAGTGGTACTGTTTCAAGGGGTCAGTTTCAGCACGGAAGAGGCCGTTTATTTAGGTCTGCTCAGCCAACTCGCCCAGGTTATCGTGGGGCATCTTCGGGTCATGGTTATCACGGATCTCAGAAGGGCCAGTCATCACTCAGCGCCCTTCCAGCTTAGAGTTTGACCCGTGATCCATCAGCTCAAGGCTCTTCCATGCTGAGTGCATCTGCTGGTCACTTCGGTGCGAGGGGTTCCCTTCAGTCCCCTTCTCCAGCACATGGGAGTTGTTATGAGTATGGTGAGATAGGCCACATATGGACGTAGTATCCTCGTCGTGTTGCTAGTTCGTCCCAGCAGAGGGGTCAATCATCGGCTTCAGCGCCAGTTTCTTCACCCCCACCCGCTCAGCCTGCTAGGGGTGGAGGTCAGTCAGCCAGGGGTCGCCCCAAAGGGGGAGGTCGATCAAGGGGCGGTCAGGCCCATTTCTATGCACTCCCAGGTAGACCCGATGCTATTGCTTTAGATGCTGTCATTACAGGTATTGTTTCAGTCTTCCACAGAGATGCCTTTGTATTATTTGATCCCGGTTCCACCTTTTCTTATGTGTCATCATACTTTGCTTATTATTTGGGTACGCCTCGTGGGTTTCTTGCTTTACTTATTCATGTATCTACCCCGGTGGAGACCGTGTGTACTGGTCATGTGTGGTGACTATTGGGGGTCTGGAGACCCGAGTGGATCTATTACTACTGAGCATGGTGGATTTTGATGCCATTTTGGGCATGTATTGGTTATCTCTGTGTCGTGCTATTCTGGACTGTCATGCTAAGACAGTCATATTGGCTATGCTGGGTGTGCCACAGATCGAGTGGCGAGGTATGACTGATTATGTTCCTAGTAGAGTGATCTCTTTCTTGAAGGCCCAACGTATGGTTGGGAAGGGTTGTCTCTCGTATCTAGCATTTGTGAGGGATGCCGGAGCTGAGACTCCCAATATTGATTCTGTTCCAGTTGTGAGGGATTTTCCTGATGTGTTTCCCGCAGACCTGCCAGGCATGCCACCGGACATGGATATTGATTTTGGTATTGACCTGGTGCCGGGCACTCAGTACATTTCTTTTCCGTCGTATCGTATGGCACCAGCGGAGTTGAAGAGTAGCTTCAGGAGCTCCTAGATAAGGGGTTCATTCGGCCTAGTGTGTCACCTTGGGGTGCACCAGTTCTGTTTGTGAAGAAGAAGGATGGCACAATGAGAATGTGCATTGATTATAGGCAATTGAACAAGGTAACAATTAAGAACAAATATCCTTTGCCTCACATTTATGATCTATTCGACCAGCTTCAAGGAGCGAGGGTGTTCTCCAAGATTGATCTCCGTTCGGGTTATCACCAGTTGAAGATCAGGGATTCGGATATTCTTAAGACGGCTTTTAGGACCCGATATGGTCATTATGAGTTCTTGGTGATGTCTTTTGGGGTGACTAATGCCCCAGCAACATTCATGCATTTGATGAACAACGTGTTTCGGCCTTATCTCGATTCATTTGTCATAGTCTTCATTGATGATATTCTGGTGTATTCGCGTAGTCAGGAGGAGCACACAGAGCATTTGAGAGTTGTGTTGCAGAGATTGAGGGAGGAGAAGCTTTATGCAAAGTTCTTCAAGTGTGAGTTTTGGCTCAATTCAATGGCTTTCTTGGGGCACGTGGTGTCCAGCGAGGGTATTCACGTGAATGCCTTGTGCCCTACGTGTTTTCTTACTTTCAGTCGTTATTTACATTTGTTACTCACTGAGTTGGAGTACTCACTTTACTCCCCGCACCTCATGTGCAGATTCAGGCGTAGCTGGTCCCGCTCTCGAGTGCTGATTCATTTCAGCTTCAGGCGGATCTTCGAGGAGTCTTTAGGTAGTTGTTGGCGTTCGCAGCCTGGAGCTCCTCCCTAACTATTTCCTTTAAGTTCTTAGTTCAGTATTTAAAACTCTGTAGTTACATTTGAGGATTCCGTATTGTTAGATGTTCGTGACTTGTGCTACCCCGGTTAGGGCTGTGTTGGGTTGTATTTCCGTTGCTTATTATCATTAAATCATGTTTTAGACTGCTTTTATATTGTTTAACTGCTTTAACAAGTGAATTGGGTCTAGTTGACTGGCCTTGTCTTCACGAGAGGCGCCATCACAACCGAGTTCGGGTTTAGGGTCGTGACAGCTAAAAATGAGTAGTATTTTAAGTATTTGAAGATAATTCTTAATCATGTGGGTGATTGGTTAATTATTATGTAATGGGACATTACCTAGTTAATTAATAATTAATGGATGATTAATTAAAGTCTTTGGACAAAGACTAAGGCTAAAAACGTGGCAGCAAGCATATCATCTATTTAGTGACTCTTTGGCTTAGATTGCAAGGTGGCAAGACTTGAAAGAGCATTTGGCCAACTAAGCCACAAGTGGGACCCACATCCACTAATTCAAAGGCCTTCTTAAAAGTCATCAAATTAAGATATGTCACATTTTTTACGGAAGAGAAAGCATTAAGCAAATATCATGTTCTTCAATTGTAACGTTTAGTTACTTCAAACAATTCATGTGAGATTGTGTCTTAGCAATTTGAGATTTTGCATTTTTAAGGAGTATGGTGCAATCTTTCTCAAGAATATCATACAGATTTTTCCCTACTTCGATCCGCTGTTACATTTTTGTCGCAATTGATGTATGTTAGAGGGATATTCAAGAGAATCGCCTCAGATATGTTAAGGCTGCCCCTTCTTTCTTTTCGGCATGATCTATACGACATGAACGAAATGAGAAAATGCACAAATTCCATAAATGACTCTATTCATAAAAATACTAGAGATGTTTATGTTTTGATTCCCTATGTGTCATATTGTTCTATCATCTGTTCATGGGTCTCAAAAATACGTAAGTTGGTAAAGTTTATTTCATGATATTAATTAGAAAAATAATGGTCTTATGACGTACCAAGAGATTTTATTAACGTATTTTCATATGCATTTCATGCATTTATACATGCATATTGACCCATGTCCAAATGTCGTTATATACGCGCATATATATGGGATAGAGGAAAGGTTATGGTGTTATATACGCACCACCACCTGATCTGCTAGTATATGTTGATGATTTTGCCCACAGTGGCCGAGATGATATGATGGGCTACCCTCAAAGACTTGATGATGTTATGAAAACATGTACCTATGCACGATATGACATTAATATGCATATGCATGAAACTATAAGTATTTCATAATTTACAGAGTTATCCAGACTTATAGGTTGAGTCATTTACTCTATATTTCTTCCATGTCTTTTATGTACTTATTTATGTGCCTTACATACTCGGTACATTATGCGTATTGACATCTCTTTTGCCTGGGGACGCCGCGTTTCATGCCCGCAGGATCCGATAGATAGGTCGAGATTCCTCCAAGTTGGTTATCAGCTCAGCGGAAGATGTTGGTGCACTCCATTTGCTCCGGAGTTACTTATTTGGTCAGTATAATTAGGACATGTATTGATTGGTATGGCGCGACCTAGTCCCGACCTTAGTGATACTTATGTACTCTTAGAGGCTTGTAGACAGATGCTATGTATACAGATACTTGTATGGCCTTGTCGTCTTATGTTTTGAGTTTACAAATGATCATATTGGCCTTATAGGACCATATGTCACGTATGTATGTTTTTATATCAAACTGGGTCGATCTATGTCGAGTATTTCCCCATGTTTTATTCTACTTATCTTACGACAACCTCTTTGGCTCATTTACCTATAATAGTATGATGCGAAAGATACGTTAAGTAGGAACTCAGTTGAGTAAGGTTCCAGGTGCCTGTTACGGCCCATTGGTTTGGGTCGTGACATTTGCATATTCTTATGTGTCTTCATATTTTGCATCACACTTGAGTATGCCTCGTGATTCTCTTGATGTTCCTACTTTTGTGTCTATATTGTTTGGGGATTCTATTATGGTTGATTGATTGTATCAGTCTTGTATTGTTATTATTTATGTTTTTGATACTATAGTTGATATTTTGTTGTTGGATATGGTGGATTTTGAGGTTATTCTTGGCATGAACTGGTTATCCCAGTATCATTCTATCTTGGATTGTCATGCCAAGATTGTGACTTTAGCTATGCTAAGGTTACCTATATTGGAGTGGAGAGGGACCCTAGGTCATTCCACTAATATGTTGGTTTCATATTTGAAGGCTCGGTGTATGGTTGAGAAGGGGTGTTTAGCGTTTTTGGCTTACATTTAGGATTCTAGTGCAGAGGTTTCTTCTGTCAATTCTGTGTCGGTGGTGAGGGAGTTTCCATAGGTTTTCCTACAGATTTTCCAGGCATGCCACCCGATAGGGATATTGATTTGGTTCGGGGCACTCAACCTATTTCTATTCCACCGTGCTGTATGGCTCCAGTTGTGTTGAACTAACTGAAAGAGAA
Organism: Nicotiana tabacum; assembly: GCF_000715075.1. NCBI lineage: Eukaryota > Viridiplantae > Streptophyta > Magnoliopsida > Solanales > Solanaceae > Nicotiana > Nicotiana tabacum. The sequence continues at coordinate 61,977,252 of NC_134089.1, forward strand.
GTTGCATGATTTTCTTGATAAGGGATTCATTATATCGAGAGTTTTACCTTGGGGTGTGCCAGTTTTGTTTGTTAGAAGAAAGACAGATCGATAAGGATGTGCATTGATTATCGACAGTTGAACAAGGTTACCATCAAGAATAAGTATATGTTGCCTAGGATTGATGATTTGCTTGACCAACTTTAGGGTGCCAAGGTATTTTTCAAGATTGACTTGGTATCGGCCTATCATCAAGTGAATATTAGGGCATCAGATGTCCCTAAGACTATTTTTAGGACCCGTTATGGTCATTATGAGTTCTTGGTAATGTCATTTGGTTTGACTAATGCTCCAACAACTTTAATAGATTTGGTGAACTGAGTATTAAAGCCTTACTTGGATTCATTTTTGATTGAATTCATTGATTATATTTTGGTTTACTCTCGTAGTAGGGAGGAGCATGAGCAACACCTATGAATTGTACTTCAGACCTTAAAGGATCGTCAACTTTATGCCAAGTTTTTGAAGTGTGAGTTCTGGTTAGACTTAGTTTCCTTCTTGGGACATATCGTGTCTTGTGATGGTATCAAGGTGGATTCTTAGAGGATTGATCCAGTTCAGAGTTGGCCACAACCTACTTTAACTATAGAGATTCAGAGCTTCTTGGGTTTGGTGGTTACTACCGCTGTTTTGTTGAGGGGTTTTCATCTATATCATCCCCATTGACCAAGTTGCGCTTCTTTTCAGATGGTCTGATGAGTGTGAGGAAAAATTTCAGAAGCTCAAGACTTCTTTGACTATAGATCCAATATTGGTATTGCTCACAAGTTTGAGACCTTATACAGTGTATTGTGATGCTTCACATATTAGTCTTGGCTTAGTGCTGATGTAGGATAGTAGGGTGATTGCCTCAAGTCTCATCAATTGAAGCTCTATGAGAAGAGCTATCTCGTGCATGATTTGGAGTTGGTAGAAACTGTACACTCGCTCAAGATTTGGAGGTATTACTTACATGTTGTGTCATGTGAGGTCTACACTGATCATTGGAGTCTCCAACATCTATTCAAGTAAAAGGATTTGAACTTGAGGTAGCATGGTTAGAGTTGTTAAAAGATTATGATATCACAATATTGTATTATTCAAGTAAGGATAATGCGGTGGTTGATGCTATGAGTAGGAAGGCGGAGAGAAAGAGTAGTTTGGCATTTATATCGGCAGTGAAGAGGCCATTTACTATGGATGTTCAAGACTTGGCTAACAGGTCGTGAGGTTGGATATTACTGAGTCTAGTAGAGTTTTTGCTTGTGTCGTGGCATATCATCCTTGTTGAAGCATATCAAGGCTTGCAGTTCGAAGATCCTCACTTGTTGGTGTTGAAACACACGGTGTAAGCGGTGGTTCTAAGAAGGTGTGATTGGGGATAATGGTGTTATACAACTGCAGGGTCAGATTTGTATACCGAACATGGATAGTTTAGGAGATCTAATTCTTAAGAAGGTTCATTTCTCATGATATTCTATTCACCAAGGTGTCACGAAGATCTATTGTGACTTGAATCATCATTATTGGTGGCGGAAGATGAAGAAAGACATTGTTGGATAGGTCGCTCGGTCTTTAAATTGCCAATGTCAAGTATGAGCATTAGAACTCGGGTGGTTTATTTTTGATGATTGAGATACCAGAGTGGAAATAGGAGGGAATTACTATGGACTTCGTGGTAGGATTATTGTAGACCTGGAGGAAGTTTGACGCCATTTGGGTCATTGTGGATCAGTTGACCAAGTCGGCGCATTAGGTCATGACTTCCTACACTTCAAAGTAGTTGGCTAGGATCTATATATGGGATATTGTTTTCCTGCATGGTGTATCTATTTCTATCATCTCAAATTGCAGCACTCAATTTACTTCACATTTTGGAGAGTGATTCAATGAGAGTTGGGTGAACATGTTGAGTTGAGTACTATATTTCACCCTCAGACGAATCTGAGTGGACCATTTAGATCTTGGAAGATATGTTGAGAGAATGCATTATTGATTTCGGAGGTCAGTGGGACCAGTTTTTACCTTTAGCGGAGTTTGCCTATAACAACATCTATTAGACAAGTATCCATATGGCTCTGTATAAAGCCTTATATAGGAGGCAGTGCCATTCTTCGGTTGGTTGGTTTGATCCTAGTGAGGATAGATTATTAGGCACAAACTTTTTCTATGGCGCTTTAGAGAAGGTGAAGTTGATTCAGGAGAGGCTTCACAAAGATCATGCTATGCATAAGAGTTATGCATACCAGAAGGTTTGTGATGCGACTTTCATGGAAGGAGAGAAGGTTTCCTCAGAATTTTGCCTATGAAGGGCATGATGATATTTGGGAAGAATGGCAAGTTGAGCCCGATGTTTATTGCTCCTTTTGAGGTGTTAGAGAGAGTGGTGAGTTGCTTATAGACATGCTTTTCCTCCTACTTTTTCGGTAGTTCACCTGGTATTTCCATGTTTCTATGCCTCAGAATTACCATGAATAAGTCCCATGTTTTGGACTTCAGCACGGTACAACCATATGAGAATTTGGCTTATGAGGAGGAGCTGGTGGCCATTTTGGATCGGTTTTCTTTTGAAGCTTAGGTTTAAAGATATTGCATTGGTAAAGGTGCAGTGGAGAGGTAAACTAGTCAAGAAGGCGACTTGGGAGACTGAGCATGATATACAGAGCAAATATTATCATCTATTTGGCACTTCAGATATGACTCTTGTCACGACCCAAACCGGAGGGCTATGATAGGCACCCGGGCTTACCTGCCAAGCACCACTATGACATGCTTTCTTAACATAAAATTAAATAAGGGTGGACAACGAGGGCTATCATATGACAAACTGCTATCTCATGGGAAAAATAGACTGAAAAGGAAAAATCCAAAGGGACATACATATATAAACATGCTGGACATAGCAGTACGAGCTGACAAGGCCGTCATGAACTTGAATACAACAAAATACAGGACGACAAGGACATATAACGTATGACTACGTCATCACTATCTATAAGCCACTATTAAAGGACACCCTAAGGTTGGGACATGACCCCCTCCATATCCATATGTACATAAAACATAATATAGCAGGATCCCTTCGCAACCCCTAGACAAGTGGAGTGCTCCAATATTGACTGAATATGTAACCTACTTATGTGCACCATCACCCTACCTATATGATCCTGCGGGCATGGAACACAGTCTCCCCAGGCAAAAGGGGTGTCAATATGAATAAAGTACTGAGTATGAAAGCCATGGATATAACATAGAGAGACATAAGAATAACATGGGATAAAAGGAATCAACCTGTATATCTGGGAAGCCTCTGAGGGCCATGATATGCACAACTACTATATATATGCATATATAACACTGTTCATACATATATATATATATATATATCAAGCCTATGTGGGCATCATCATCCTAGCCAACTCTTCAGCAGTATCAAATAACGACACACACACACACACACACACACACACACACACACACACACACACACACACACATATATATATATATATATATATATATATATATATATATATATATATATATATATGTATGGCCTCTACGGGCAATTATCATCATAGTATTAAAGTGCATTCTACATCTATCGGAGTGACATAAGTTGTTACACCTCCGAACAACATTGTGAGATTGGAATCGTTATCGCTACATGACTTTATAGAACTTACAAATCATAAGAATACACTTTTTGGAGGCAATACTATTTGATTATGAATCAATAAGGAGGTTTATAGCTACTAAGAGTGGAGTCGCTATGGTGTAGCATTTCATTTACATTTTGTTTATATAGATCATTCCATGAGAGGAAGAGTAAGCCTTAACATACCTTTGCTTCCTTGCCTCCAAACTAAAACTCCAAGCAGCTCAAGATATTCTTCAATCTACACTATAACAAGGGCACAATATATCACTAAAACTACTAATTAACACGACGAGTGGCAAGCTCAGGTTGAATCTCTTTTGAACCTTTCAACCCCAAAGTCATTCATTCATTAACTTAACAACATGTCCAGCGTAGTATTAAGTAGAATTGGAAGATTTATAATCTCCTATTCATCTCCTAATTCACCCTTAAATAGCCCAACAATCCAACAACAACAAGAAGTACAACTTTTCATGTTATGTTGTCATTTCTCTTCTTGTTCACAATATCAATTGTTGACGACCAATTATGACCCTCCCTTTTAAAATTAATTTATTTATAGTTAATGATTTGCAATAAAGGTGTTGAAAATATTTTTTTTATCAATAATACCAATTTTTATATAAATATAATAGAAAATTAGTAGTTAATAGCGTTGAAACTAATAATTTGGTAATAATAATTATAAAATATATTACCCTTACTATTTTTGAGACTATTAAAGTAACCTTTTTATTTTTTGCACAATTTTCATAATTAATTTAACAAGTTAATCCTTCATTTTTAATTAACTAGCCTACTATTCCAAACAATCCGAAATTAATGTCAAAATTTGAGAAATAAAAATTTTTAATAAAATAATTAATTAATTACATTTATTTAATGATTATCTTTTATGTCAGATTTTATTAGAATTGATTAAGTTTAATTTGAATTAATTTTAAAGCATTAAAGACTAAATGACTATAATTGCAATTGCACAATTAAATACAAATTGCTATCTATTAAATTAAAACCAGTCGAACAGTTGGCCAAATCTGACCTAGTCCAAACAACCTGACCCAGTACACGTTGGCAATCCATGAATTCCTCTCTACGCTAACCAAATCGTGCCATGTCACCCGTCCTACTCACAAAACAAACACACACACTCAGTCATGACCGTCGATCCATACCATCAACGGACCGGGTTTATTCTTGCTTTTCTCATTATTTTAAAACCCCTATTAGACTTTATCTCAACTATTGGATTACAAGAATCCAACAGCCTCCGTTTTTCCTCATAAACCTTTTCCCGAATTTTAATTCTCCAAATAATTGGAGTCAATGATCAAAAGATCCAAGGGCTCCCGATCCATCTCTCACCTTAACTTTAGAGAACGACCCCAATACCCACTAGCCCTAATTCATTTTCCCTGTTACCAGCCGCCTCATTTCCCCTTTTGCTCTCTACTTATTCCTTTGCCCTAACCCCATCAATCTCAAAACCTTGCACAAATTTGTGCAACGTCATCTCAATCGGAACCTGGAATGCCTATATGTATCTATAATCCGTGAATCCTGCTGTTTCTTTTCTATTTCCATCGGTGGAATTCAAAAAGTCTAAATCAAACCCTAGACCCAAAATGTGTTACTGAATTCGTATGTTTCTTCCTTCATGTTTTCAATTCCATGGCATGCATGGTTGTTTTTCTTCAGCACCATCATCATTATTCATGTCCAAAGGTGACCTCTGGACATTAGGGTTTTGTCCGATGGGTTCTCACCTTTAACGTCTACTCCTCACTCAGGTAAAATCTTTCAATGATTTTTCCCCTGTGCCTTCTTTGATTTTCACTCGCTTTGCTTTCATCATCTAATAGTCGTCACTCTATATTACCACTATGTGAATTTATTGGAACCTTAAGGCTTGAAGGCCACTATAAATATGGCCTTAAATGCTCTCACCTAAAAAGAGATCAATATACAACCTAGCACAAATACACAGTAGCATCCAAAATCACCTTACAATCGAAACTTAGGTTTGAATTGATTTCTTATTCTTTTCCTCTCTTTTATAGTTTTGAGTTTATTCACTGGTCGAAATTTGAGCTTTGGTTCCCAAATGGCTAAACAAAATCTTTGTTTGGTTTGCTACTCAAAAAAAGGTCAGTGTATATCGACCCTCCCTCTCTTTTATTGTTTAAGTTGAAATAATGTATGCTATGTTATTCTCTGTTGATTACCTTTGTCTACGATATATGCTATTGGTTTATAATTTTTGATTATGACTTGATATTATAGGTTACCTTTTACTGCGAGAATCAACTAGTTCTTTAATAATTTGAAGTTAAAACAATGCTAATCGACTATCTTTGTGAATTTAATGAATGTTTCTCAAAGTTGAATAAATATTGTTGATTTTCTGCAGTTAATTAATAGACCTTAATGATTCTCTGTACATGTTCTAATCTTAACCTTTCTTATGTCTTGTTGAGATCTTTATTCTTGCTTCACCAGTCTCACATTGATTAAAACTACTACCCGCTGATCTATGACATGAACTTGAATTATTTGTTTTGATAAAGCTAGGACTATGATAATTGTTAACACTCAAATTTCCAATACAGGCCTATCATTGTAGTTAAATTCATTAGATTAGAGTTGCCTGTTGTCACGACCCCGGTTCGCCCTCCGTGAACCATCGTGACGGTACCTAGTCCTCTACGACTAGCTAAGCCTATGTTGCGGAAGATAACCAAAGTGCGGAATAAAAACAAATTAAAACCGAATGAAGAGTGATAAAATAGTGTTTAAAAGTGCCGCTCGGCATACATAATATTTAACTCTCAGAAACCAATACATATCTCCAAGACCCGGAAACCCATGAATCACAAGCTAAGGATCACTACACAGTACTCTAACCCCAGAATATCTAACAAGGAAAAGAAATACAGAAGGACAAATGTTTAAAAGCTAGAATATAAAGGGACTCCTCGGTCTGCGGACGCGGCAGATATACCTTGAAGTCGTTGGAGCAGTCGCCTCGCCTCAAGGGTGATAGGACTGAGTCGCTGTACCTGGATCTGCACATGAAATACATGCGCAGAAGGGGCATGAGTACACCATAACGGTACTCAGTAAATACCAAGCCTAACCTCGATCGAGTAGTGACGAGGAAGGTTAGGGCCCTACTGAGATAAAATAAAAAATATAAGACATGATAGTATAAAATAAGCAATACAGTTGAAAATAAATGATAAGAATTTAATACAGGAAAACAAGGAATTCAATAACTGAAATAGGGGCAAAAACAATCACAAGGAAATAACCGGAGATCTCTCAGTATCCCGAAGATCTCTTAGTACCCTCAATATATGCCAGGGATTTTTTGGTATCCCAAGGATCTCTCGGTATCCTCAATATATGCTAGGTATCTCTTGGTATCCCGAGGATCTCTCGGTATCCTCAATATGTGCTCGGGATCTCTTGGTATCCTCAATATACGTGCCGGAGATCTCTCGGTATCCCGCACCTCAGTTCAAATCATAAAATACGAACAGGGGATCTCCTGGGATGTCGTTCCATAGTCCCAAAATAAAACACATTGCAACAACACAAGAATACTCAATTAAGCTCAATTTCGTATCAAGTAAACAGGTAATTATAATCTAACATGCTTCACATAATTCAATTAAGGCAGTTTAAGCAAATAAATAGTTAAGTAAATTAGACATGCTTTTTCTAAGCTAACGACATGTTTAAATTGCACGTAAAATGAAACAGGAAAAAGAACACAATTGAAATTACTTAAAGAAAACCGAATTTTCAGCAATTAGCTCAAGTACGCACTCGTTACCTCATGTAAAAGGCATTTCAAATATCAAATATACCGAATCCTAAGGGGAAGGTCCCCCACACAAGGTTAGACAAGCCACTTACCTCGAACCTGCTCAAAATCAACCTGAAACCATGTTCTTGCCACGAGTACTCGACTCTAAATGGCCCAAATCTATTCAATTCAATTGCATAATGTAAATAACACTTCAAGTAACTGATTCTACAAAGAAATTCTAAGCTAATACGTGAAATTAGGTAAAATGACCAAAACTCCCCTCGGGCTCACATCTCGGAATCGGGTAAAATTTATATTTTCAGAATCCTCACACTCTCCCGAGTTCATGCATACCAAAATTATTCAAATCTAAGGTCAAATTCCCAATCAAAAGCTGAATTCTAGGTCTAAGAACTTTCTTCCAACTTTTCTCCAATTTTAATCTCCAATCCGAAATTAAAGGATGAATTCATGTTTGGACTAATGGGTTACAAGCAAAAAGGAGTTAAGAATCATTACCCAATCGATATATCTGAAAATCCCTCAAAACCTCGCTCAAATCCGAGCTCTCAAGCTTTAATTTTCACAAAAATGGCTAACCCTCGACTTTGAAATTTTATATTCTGCCCAGAAGCGTTCTTCTTCGCGAATGCGAGACTACTATCGTGAACGCGATACCCAAAAAAAATCTACTAGCCAACTTCCTCTTTTGCGAACGCGAGGTCCACTTGCGAACGCGTAGCTCACATTGGCAGACCCTACGCGAACGCGAGGACCATGTCGCGAATGCGAAGACCAACGGGTCCATACCTTCACGAACGCGGGACCTCATCGCGAACGCGAAGCATGATTCAGCTGCTTCAACCAGTGTCATGACCCCACACTAGCCCGGTCGTGATGTCGCCTCTCGTGAAGACAAGGCCAGCCGACACAACACCCATATTAACCCCTTAATCATTAAGAGTCATTTTTAAGCCTTTAATTAAACAATATCTCATAACATAAGTCTGAATGAACAATGCGGAAATAACATACAAGCCCGACATTGGGGTGTCACTAGCCATGAGCATCTACCAAGGTCCGAATACTACAAAAATAGTCAAAATGTACTAAGTACCGAAATGAAATGAGAGGAATGGAGCAGTGCTGCGAACACCATGCAGCCACCTTGCTAACCTTGATGACTCCGCGTCTGAGCATCCAACACCCGCTACGGGTTCCGAAATACCTAAATCTGCACATGAGGTGCATGGAGTAATGTGAGTACTCCAACCCAGTAAGTAATAAGATTAAATAAAGACTGAGTAGTAGGAAACAATGAATCCACATTTATGTTAAACTCAATAAGTACAACATGCTTTCAAATTAGAGTACGAGTAAATCATCTCGTTTAAAATCCAACTTTTGGTAAAAATCATTTAAAAATACCTTCCAACGGTTTCAATAGGGGTTCAATACCATTTATTTTAATAAAGGAGATGAAAACCATAATCGGCCCCTCGGGCAAAACAAGAGTCATAAATACCTCACAACAAGAAAATCTCAGTAGAAATATTAAAAACCAAATCAGTGGTTAAGTTCTGAACATCTCATAATCCCCAACTTAAATGAAAGTTGTTTAGAAACATTTATTCAATATTTTCGACAGAGGCTCGGTATAAAGATGAGTGAAAGCAGTCAATAAATCAACCTATTCGATAGAAACTCACTTAAAGAGGAGTAAAATCAATAAGTTCATAAACAGGCCTCTCAGGCAAAGCATCACTCGGATGCATGTATATATATCTATCGCCCCACGGGCTAGCCTCTCAGTCACTCGTGACTCAACTCTTACCAATCAGTACTTACACTAAGCACTCACGCTCAAGGTACCACATAGTAGCCGCTGCGGCGCGTAGCTCGATCCATTTATCGCTGCGGCATGCAACCCGATCCATATATCTCGTCGACGGCGCTCACTGGGGGTGTGCAGACTCCAGAGGGGCTCATATAGCCCAAGCGCTATATCGCTGTAGCGAGCAACCCAACCTACATATCGCTGCGGCATGCAGCCCGATCCATATATATATATATTTTTGCGGCGTGTAGCCTGATCTATAGAAATATAATCCTCACAACCAGGCCCTCGTCCTCTCTTAGTCATTAACCTCACAATCAGACTCTTAGTCTATCTCAGTCATCAACCTCACAATCAGACCCTCGGTCTATCTCAGTCATCAACTCACGATCACTCGGACCATCAGTAAAGCAGGGAACCCAGCCCAAACAGTTTTCATATTTTTAAGAAATAAAGTGATAACACCAGATTTAAACAATAAACAGGTAAAACATAACTGAGGACATGCTTCCAAAACAAATAGAGTGAGGAAAAATAGTGAAAGTGCCCCTAAGGGTCTCAGCAGATCAGCACAAGGCCCCAAACATGGCATACAACCCAATATTAATATAAATCTCTAAAACATGGAATATCATAAGATTTCAAATCAAATACGCGACTTAACAGTCGTACGGGATGGACCAAGTCACAATCCCCAATGGTACACCACTCCACACTCGTCATCTAGCATGTGCGTCATCTCAAAGTAACACAACGATGTGTAATCCGGGGTTTCAAACCCTCAGGACAGTATTTACAATCATTATTTACCTCGATCCGGTCCAAACTCTAGCCTGCGATGCCTTTGCTCCTCAAATCGGCCTCCACGTGCATCGAACTATCCAAAATCAGAACGAATATGTCACAACATGCTAAGGGAACAAAGCCCAAGCAAAAACAACCAACAAAAGGCACGATTCCCGAATTTACCAAAACCCAAGCCCCGGGCCCACGTCTTAAAATTTGACAAAATTCACAAAACTAGAATCCTTATACTCTCACGAGTCTAACCATACAAAAATTATCCAATTCCGATACCATTTGGTACTTCAAATCATCATTTATATTTTTTGAAAGATTTCACAATTTTCTTCCCAAATTCTATCTCAAATCACGAATTAAATGATGAATTCAATGATAGATTCATGTACTCTAGCCAAATCTGAGTTAGAATCACTTACCCCGATGAATTTCTTGAAAAACCTTTGAAAAATCGCCAAAATCCGAGCTCTCTAGGTCAAAATATCAAATAAAACCCAAAACCTCGTATTTATAGAGTACCCCATAGATTTCCACCTTCGCGGACTGCACAAAATCGACCGCGGTCCGCACAAATCCAGTGCGGTCCGCACAAAAATGACCACGGCTGCACAACTTTCCTCTGCAGTGATAGGCTTTAGTATTCTGGCCATAACTTTCTCTACAGATGTCCAAATTGCAATATCTTTACTTTTCTAGAATCTAGACATGAAGGGCTACAATTTCCGTTTCTGAATCATCTCAAAATTCCTTGTAGTTCAAAAGATAGGAGCTTCCGAAGTAGGACCAGTGAAAAGTTCCCCACAGCGGCCGCACAGCACCTACCGCGGCCGCACTTCTTTTTGTGCGGACCGCGCGGGTGGGTTCCGAGGCTTGCAACCCTTCTGGACCTACTACAGCTATGATTTTCGGCCTAACATATCCCGGAATCTACCCGGAACCTACCCGGAACTCCCGGAACTTCAAGCCAATTGTACCAACACATCCCATGATATCGTTCAAACTTGTTCAAAGCTTCAGAACGCTCACAACAACATCAAATCACCAATTTGACATAGGATTCAAGCCTAAGAACTCTTAAATTATGCTTTCGATCAAAAAGTCTATCAAATCTCGTCCGAATGACCTGAAATTTTGCACACACATCCCAAATGACACAACGAAACTACTGCAACTCTCGGAATTCCATTCCGACCCCTATATCAAAATCTCACCTATCAACCGGAAAGCGCCGAAATCTCAGTTTCGCCAATCCAAGCCTAAACCTTCCACGGACTTCTAAAATGCATTCCGATCATTCTCCTAAGTCCCAAATCACCTAACGGAGCTAACCAAATCATAAAAATTCCAAATCCAAGATCATATACAAACAAGTCAAATATTGGTCAAACCTTTCAAATTTTAAGCTTTCAACTGAGACTGTTCTTCCAAATTAAATTCTGATTAACCTGAAACCTAACACCAACGATTTACATAAGTCATATTGCATCACACAGGGCAAGTCATGCCCAAGAAATGGCGAGCGAAATGCAAAAGCTCAAAACGACCGGTTGGGTTGTTACAACTAGATGCTCTACGCGAATGAGAGACCCTCTCGCGAACGCGATGAATGTTTCCTCTGCAACACAACAGCAGAAAATCTGCAATCTTTCCAAGTCTAAAAATGGTCTGTTGAGCATCCAAAACACACCCGAGGCCCTCGGGACCTCAACCAACCCTGCCAACCAATCCTAAAATATCATTCAAACTTGTTCCAACCTTCGGAATACTCAAAACAACATCAAAACACCTATTTTTCATCGGATTAAAGCCTAAGAATTCCAAAAATTCTAAAAATACTCTTTCGATCAAAAAGTCTATTAAACCTCGTCCGAATGACCTGAAATTTTGCACACATGTCACAATAAACACTACGGAGCTACTCCAACTTCCGGAATTCCATTCCGACCCTCAAATCAAAATCTCACTATCGAATTGGAAACTTTAAAAATTCAACTTTCGGCATTTCAAGCCTAAATTAGCTACAGAACTCTAAAACACAATGCGAACATACCCCTAAGGCCAAAATCACCCAACGGAGCTAACGAAACCATCAGATTTCCATTCTGAGGCCATCTTCACACTGTTTCGACTACGGTCAACTTTCCTACACTTAAACTCTCATTCAGGGACTATGTGCCCCAAAACTCTTCGAAACTCAAAACCGAACATCCCGGCAAATCAAAATAGAAAATTAAACTTGGGGAAAGCAGTTAATAGGGGATCAGGGCATAAATTCTTAAGATGACCGGCCGGGTTGTCACATCCTCCTACACTTAAATATTTGTTCGTCCTCGAACGAGCATAAAGACATACCTAAAGTAGTAAAAAGATGGGGGTAACAGCTGCGCATATCCTGCTCGGGCTCCCAGGTCGCCTCCTCGACCAGCTGACCCCGCCACTAAACCTTCACAGATGTAATGTTCTTTGACCTTAGCTTTCTAACCTGCCTGTCCAATATTTCCACTGGCTCCTCAACATAGGATAGATCCTTGTCCAACTGGACTGAACTGAAATCCAACATGTGCGACAGATTACCGTGATACCTCCGGAGCATCGAAACATGAAATACCGGATGAACTCCTGTGAAGTTGGGAGGTAAAGCAAGCTCATAAGCAACCTCCCTAACACGCCTCAGTATCTCTAAAGGACCAATAAACCTCGGACTCAACTTCCCTTTCTTCCCAAATCTCATAACGCCCTTCATAGGCGAAACCCGAAGTAGAACCTGCTCTCCAACCATATAGGAAACATCACAAACCTTGCGGTCCGCGTAACTCTTATGTCTGGACTGGGTTGTACGGAGTCTATCCTAAATCACCTTAACCTTCTCTAAAGCATCCTAAACCAAGTCTGTGCCCAACAGTCTAGCCTCACCCGACTCAAACCAACCCACCGGGATCTATACCGCCTACCATATAAAGCCTCATACGGTGCCATATGAATGTTGGACTGATAGCTGTTGTTGTAAGCAAACTATGCCAATGGCAAGAACTGATCCCAAGACCCTCTAAACTCAATCACACACGCACGAAGCAAATCTGAATAGTGTGCTCAGACTGTCCGTCCGTTTGAGGGTGAAATGTTATACTCAACTCTACTCGAGTACCCAACTCATGTTGAACGGCCCTCCAGAACTGTGATGTGAATTGAGTACCTCTATCTGAAATGATGGACACTGGAATACCATGCAGACGAACAATCTCTCGGATATAGATCTCCGCCAACCACTCCGAAGAATAAGTAGTACACACAGGAATAAAGTGAGCGGGCTTGGTCAGCCGATCCACAATCACCCAAATAACATCGAACTTTCTCAAAGTCCGTGGGAGCCCAACTACAAAGTCCATGGTGATCCGATCCCACTTCCACTTTGGAATCTCTATCTACTGGAGTAACCCACCCGGTCTCTAGTACTCATACTTCACATGTTGACAGTTGATGTACCGAGCTACAAATCCAACTATATCTTTCTTCATCCGTCTCCACCCGTGGTGCTGCCTCAAATCTTGATACATCTTCACGGCACCCGGATGAATGGAATACTGTTAGCTATGGGCCTCCTCTAGAATCAACTCTCGAAGCCCATCAACATTGGGTACACAAATCCGACCTTGTATCCTCAATACCCCATCATCACTAGTAGTCACATCTCTGGCATCATCGTTCTAGACCTTGTCCTTGAGGACAAGCAAATGAGGGTCATCATACTACCGTTCCCTGATACGATCAAATAAGGAAGACCGAGAAACCGCGCAAGCTAGAACCCGACCGAGCTCCGAAAGATCTAATCTCACAAACTGGCTGGCTAAGGCCTGAACATCCATCGCCATAGGCCTCTCAAATGCTGGTAAATAAGCCAAACTCCCTAATCTCTCTACTCGGTGACTCAAAGCATCGGCCACCACATTAGCCTTGCCTAGTTGATACAAAATAGTGATGTCATAGTCCTTCAGCAACTCTAACCACCTCATTTGGCGCAAATTTAGATCCTTTTGTTTGAACAGGTGTTGTAAGATCCGATGGTCAATATAAATCTCACAAGGCACACCGTATAAATAATGGCGCCAGATCTTCAGGGTGTGAAAAATGGCAGCTAACTCAAGGTCATGGACTGGATAGTTCTTCTCATCTACCTTTAGCTATCTGGACGCGTAAGCAATCACCCTACCATCCTGCATCAACACTGCTCCGAGGCCAATCCTCGAGGAATCACAATAAACCATATAAGACCTCGAACCTGTAGGCAGTATCAAATTGGGGCTGTAGTCAAAGATGTCTTGAGCTTCTAAAAGCTCGCCTCACACTTCTCCGTCCACTGGAACGGAGCACCCTTTTGGGTTAACCTAGTCATAGGGGCTGCAATCGATGAAAACCCCTCCACAAAATGACGGTAGTAGCTCGCTAAGCCAAGGAAACTGCGGATCTCGGTAGCTGAGGATGGTCTGGGCCAACTCTGCACAGCCTCTATCTTCTTCGGATCCACCTGAATACCCTCACTCGATACCATGTGTCCTAAGAATGCCACTGAATCCAACTAAAACTTACATTTCGAGAACTTAGCATATAACTTCTTCTCTCTCAGAGTCTGAAGCACAATCCTTACGTGCTGCTCATGATCTTCCCGACTCCGGGAATACAACAGAATATCATCAATAAAGACAATGACGAATGAGTCAAGATACAGCCAGAACCCACTGTGCATCAAATGCATAAAGGCTGTTGGGGCATTGGTTAGCCCAAATGACATAACAAGGAACTCGTAATGACCATACCGAGTCCTGAAAGCAATCTTCGGGATATCTGGCTCCCGAATCTTCAAAAGTTGGTAACCTAAGCACAAATAAATCTTAGAAAACACCCGTGCACCCTAAAGCTGGTCAAACAGATCATCAATACGAGGCAAAGGATAACGGTTCTTCGTTGTAACCTTGCTTAACTGGCGATAATCAATACACATACGCATAGAACCATCCTTTTTCTTCACAAACAAGATAGGAGCACCCCAAGGTGATACAATGGGCCGAATAAAACCCTTGTCAAGCAATTCCTGTAACTGATCCTTCAACTCCTTCAACTCAGGAGGAGCCATACGATACGGAGGAATAGAAATGGGCTGGGTGCCCAGCAAATCAATGCCAAAATCAATATCTCTATCAGGCGGCATGCCAAGAAGATCAGCTAGAAACACATCGGGAAAATCGTGTACTACTGGGACTAAATCAACTGAAAGGGGTATCAATACTGACATCTCTCACATAAGCTAAATACGCGTTACACCCCTTTTCAACCATATGCTGATCCTTAAGAAAAGAAATAACTCTACTAGGAGTGTGATCTAAAGTACCCCTCCAATCAACACGTAGTATACTTGGCATAGCCAGCGTCCCGGTTTTGGCGTGATAATCCAAAATAGCATAATGGGGAGACAACCAGTCCGTGCCTAAGATAATGTCAAAATCTACCATGTTGAGCAACAATAAATTGGCTCTAATCTCAAAACCACTAAGAGCAACCAAACACGACCGATAAACGCGTTCCACAATAAGAGAATCTCCCACAGGAGTAGAAACATAAACATGGAAACTCAAAGAATCACGAGATACACCCAAATGCAGAGCAAAATAAGAAGACACATAAGAATAAGTGGAGCCTGGATCGAATAGAACCGATGCATCTCTATGACAAACCAGTATAATACTTGTGATGACAGAATCGGAGGCAACAGCCTCGGTACAGGAATGAAGGGCATAGTATCGGGCCTGGCCTCACCCTCTAGGGTGACCTCTACCTCCCCGACCTCCACCTCTGGTTGGCTGAGCAGGTGGGGTAGCATTTGGAGCTGTAACCATAACCTGAGAACTCTGTGGAGCACACTGTGGCTGAGAAGTCTGTGGAGGTGCACTCCTCCCAAGTCTAGGGCAATCCCTCACCACATGGCGTGTGTCACCATACTCAAAACAAGCTCTGGTAGGACGTGGTGGTTGTGACTGGCTCGGGTCAAGCCTGCTAGACTGACCTCTGAAAGCACCCTGCACAAGAGGCACGCTAGATATCGGAGGTGCATAATAAGGCTCCTGAGGTCTAGGAGGAGCTGGAATACCACTGGCTGCTGGAAGAGCTGAATGAGCAGGGCGACTCATATAACCCTTACCACGACGACTTACTGTTGGGGCACGGGCACCAGAGAAATGGCCCGACTCTCGAGACCTTTTGGACTCCCTCTCCTCTCTCTCCCTAGCATGCATACCCTCAATCCTCCTAGCAATGCTCACCACCTGCTGATAAGAAATATCCATCTCCAACTCACGAGCCATGCTAGACCCGATGCTGGGAATAAGGCCCTCAATAAACCGGTGAACCCTCTCGCGAACAGTGAAAACCAAGGCTGGTGCATGCTTAGCCAAACTAGTATAACAGACAAGCATACTCTGAGACAGTCATAGCACCCTGGTTCAAATGCTCAAACTCTGTACGCCATATGTCCATGAGGCTCTGAGGAACATACTCTCTCAGGAACAGATCTGAAAACTGAGTCCAAGTCAGTAAAGCAGCCTCATCCGAACTGTCTAACTCATAGGTGCGCCACTACTTACAGGTGGCTCCTCGAAGCTGGAAGGTAGTGAAGGAAAGCTCGCTCAATCCTGATATAACCATGGTATGGATAATGCGGTAACTCTCATCTAAAAATCCCAGAGCATCCTCCGATGCTAGACCGTTAAATATAGGAGGCTTGTACTTCTTGAACATCTCAAGCCTCAGCTGCTCCTCCTTGGAAGCCGCTGCACTACCCTCGGGCTGAACTGGCACTGCAGGCGGTACATGAATAATCTCAAGGACCTGCTCAACATGCACTCGCTGCTCAAGAGTGAGGGCGGCGGGAGTCTGTGCTCCTCCCCCGACCTGAAATGTAACTTCAACAAGGGAAAGCAACCCTACCTGAGCTAGAGTGGTGTACATGCTCATGAACTATGTCAGAGTTTCTTGAAGAGCTGGAGTAGTAGTAGCAGTAGGCGTGTCAGGTGCCTGGACTCTAGCTGGATCTGCTGGTGGTACCTCGGTGGTGGCTCGCACAGGTGCTCTGGCTGCACCATGTGCGCGTCCTCGACCTCTACCCCGGCCTCTAACGACTGCAGTAGGGGGCGCGGGTGCTTGATCATCTTAGGTAGCACGTGTCCTCACCACCTATGAGAGAATAGAAGACAGAAGTTTAGAATTGTGATGTCAAAATATCGCATGACAAGGAAATCAAATAAAGCGGAATTTTCCTAACAGTTACATAGCCTCTCATAGATAAGTACAGATGTCTCCGTACCGATCACCGAGACTCTAATAAACCAGCTTGTGATCCATGACTCCTATGAACCTAGAGCTCTAATACCAACTTGTCACGACCCTGGTTCGCCCTCCGTAAACCATCGTGACGGAACCTAGTCCTCTACGACTAGGTAAGCCGAAATTGCGAAAGATAACCAAAGTGCGAAATAAAAACTAATTAAACCGAATGAAGAGTGATAAAACAGTCTTTAAAAGTGTCGCTCGGCATGCACAATATTTAACTCTCAGAAACCAATACATATCTACAAGATTCAGAAACCCATGAATCACAAGCTAAGGATCACTACATAGCACTCTAACTCCACAATATCTAACAAGGAAAAGAAATACAGAAGGGCAAATGTTTAAAAGCTAATAGAAAAGGACTCCTCGATCTGCAAACGCGGCAGATATTCCTCGAAGTCGCTGGAGCAGTCGCCTCGCCTCAAGGGTGATAGGACTGAGTCACAGTACATGGATCTGCACATGAAAAACATGCGTAGAAGGGGCATAAGTACACCACAACGGTACTTAGTAAGTGCCAAGCCTAACCTCGGTAGGGTAGTGACGAGGAAGGTCAGGGCCCTACTGAGATAAAATAAAGAATATAAGACATGACAATATAAAATAAGCAGTACAGTTGAAAACTTTCAATATTAATTTAATACAAGAAAACAAGGAATTCAATAACTGAAACAGGGGAAAAACAATCAAAAGGAAACAACCGGGGATCTCTCAGCATCCCGATATATGTTAGGGATCTCTTGGTATCCCGAGGATCTCTTGGTATTCTTAATATACGTGCCAGGGATCTCTCGATATCCCGCACCTCAGTTCAAATCATAAATACGTACAGGAGATCTCCTGGGATGTCGTTCCGTAGTCCCAAAGTAAAACACATAGCAGCAACACAAGAATACTCAATTAAGCTCAATTTCTTATCAAATAAATAGGTAATTCTAATCTAACATGCTTCACATAATTCAATTAAGGTAGTTTAAGCAAAATAAACAGTTAAGTCAACTAGACATGCTTTTTCTAAGTTACCAGCAGGTTTAAATTGCAAGTAAAATGAAACAGGAAAAGGAACACAATTTAAATTACATAAAGAAAACCGGATTTCAACAATTAGGTCAAGTACGCACTCGTCACCTCATGTACAAGGCATTTAAAATATCAAATATACCGAATCCTATGGGGAAGGTCCCCCACACAAGGTTAGACAAGTCACTTACATCAAACACGCTCAAAATCAACCTGAAACCACGCTCTTGCCACGAGTACTCGACTCCAAATGGCCCAAATCTATTCAATTCAATTGCATAATGTAAATAACACTTCAAGTAATTGATTCTACAAAGTAATTCTAAGCTACTACGCGAAATTAGGTAAAATGACCAAAACGCCCCTCGGGCCCACGTCTCGAAATCGCGGTAAAATTTATATTTTCAGAATCCTCACACTCTCCCGAGTTCATGCATACCAAAATTACCCATATCTAAGGTCAAATTCCCAATCAAATCCGAATTCTAGGTCTAAGAACTTTCTTCCAACTTTTCCCCAATTTTCATCTCCAATCCGAAATTAAATGATGAATTCATGTTTGGATTAATGGGTTACAAGAAAAAAGGAGTTAAGAATCGTTACCCAATTGATATCTCTGAAAATCTCTCAAAACCTCGCTCAAATCCGAACTCCCAAGCTTTAGTTTTCACAAAAATGGCTAACCCTCGACTTTGAAATTTTATATTCTGCCCAGACGTGTTCTTCTTCGCGAACGCGAGACTACTATCGTGAACGCGATGCACAAAAAATCTATTGGCCAACTTACTCTTTCACGAATGCGAGGTCCCCTCGCGAACGCGTAGCTCACACTGACAGATCCTACGCGAACGCGAGGACCATGTCGCGAACGCGAAGACCAACGGGTCCATACCTTCACGAACGTGGGACTTCATCGCGAATGCAAAGCATGATTCAGCTTCTTCACCCAGATGCTCTATACAAACGTGAGACCCTTTCGCGAGCGCGATGAATTTTTCCTCCACAACACAACAGCAAAAAATCTGCAATCTTTCCAAGTCCAAAAATGGTCCGTTGAGCATCCGAAACACATCCAAGGCCCCTGGTGTTACAACCCATATCCACATTTGTTAGTTCATTCCATATATTAGTTAACATAAATCCAAGAAGGAATTATCTTTGAGATGATAAGAAGTCAATCCTATTGGTCTTAAGTGATACAAGAGTGTATAAAGGTGATTAACAAGTATTAGAAGTTAAATGAATCAAGGATGTTGTAACTCATATTTTTAGGTAAATCTAGCGGTGCTTAATACACTCAAGAGGTCATGTATTAAGGTATTTTAATCATATAATATCCGTATCATAAGTCTTGAAGTCAAACGAGTTATGAAACAAAAGTCGACAAAAGTTATCGCAACTTAGGTTCATAATTTTACTTAAACATTAGGTCAAATGTTTCTAATCTTTTCTCATAATTTACAAGGAATTACGGGGTGATATACCAACCAAATTAAATATCTATGAGTCTAGTTTCCAACGCATTAAACCGTTCATCGATACGATCTCGGAGTAGAGAGATATTCGCGTTTTCGCGAAACTGCGCCAAGCACCTCTCTATGGGGCCCACTAAGTCGGTTTAAGATATTTGGACCTATATAGGATGCCTCCAACCCGTTTTAAGTCATTTATTCTCACTATGTTCAGACCTTAGAACCCTAGGAATATCCTCTCAAGGTTCTCTCGAGATTCAAGACCCAAAAAAAGGGCAAACAACACAAATCAAGTGTCGGAAATTCCGTGGCGCTAGTAAGTCTCTTGTTCTTCTTGTTGTTGCTCATTTTTGTGTCGTTCCATCTCGTGTGGGAGGTTGTTTTAAAGGGTTTATGTTCTGTAAATACTCCCTCATGTTCTTAATATCAATCCTAGGTGATTTCAAGCCTTCTAAAGTGATTCTAGTGCCGAAAAACACTAATTGATCGCTAGTTTTGCTTTTTTGTTGTTGTGGCAGCATTGGAGGGATATTTCATGGAATTTTAAGGTCAAATTGGAGTTGTTCTTTCTGTATAAAGGTAAGGAACCTCTTACTCTATATGTATTTAAGATTATCCAAGTTGCGGCTAAGCCATTGAAGCTAGAACTTGTGAAATATATATCGAAAGGCTTGGTAGTAATGTTATTGTTTTGTGGAGTGTTTTGCGTTGCTGTTGGGATGCGTATTTTACTACTGTTTTGTGGAGTTTTGGAGGTGTAAGGGTGTGGATAAACACCATATATTTTTAGGGTTGTGGGATGATAGTTATTCGTAACATTTCCGGGTCATTTGCCCCGACTACGGTGGTCGTCGTATGTATGGAGTAATTAGGCTGTGCGTGGACTATTTTGGGAGGCTCAATATGTTTATTATTGATGTTGTTTGGGATGTTTGGTGATTGTTTTGAATGGTGTGAAGTCATATATATAGGGGAGGTGCTGTCCGTTTCATCGTAAAATAGGTTGTGGTCGATATATAATAGTTATGACGCTTAAATGATAATGATAGTATCGTTTCTCTTATTGTAGACTAAGGAGTTTTGACAATTGCATAGCTTGAGATTGGGGCAGTATATACAAGGTATGTGAGGCTATCCCTTTCCTTCTTTTGTACGAATCCGATTGTACATAATGTAATGAACGAGCTTCCAAAGATACTCTACTCTTAGAAGCTAGCAGTACTTACATTGCTTTCCCTCTTATTCAACGATTGATGTTAATATTGCTTCTCTTATTCTTATGTTATCAATGTTGTTGGTACTTCCTGATTCTTATAAGGTTCGTAATGAAGAGTTGTTCCTAATAACGTGTATAGAGGATACCGACCTTACGTCACCCCGAAAGGTTTAGAATGTGATTCCATGAGTCGAGCATGCATTATATATATGTATCTACTTTACTCTACCGAGCCGTGCTATAGTTGGCCGGGTACGACACCTATTGTGCAACCAATGATCAGTTAGGTTTTACCGAGCTCCACGTGGCCGGGTACAATTCTACCGAGCCTTATGATGGCCGGGTATGTTTTTTACCGAGCCTATTATGGCCGGGTACGATATGATGATGATGATGCCCATAGAGGCGAATGTTTTAAAGGTTTATGTATTTATACATATGTATCATGCATTTCATGTCAGTAGCCCTCAGAGGTACTAAGATGTTACAGGTTGTATATTCTCTATCCTTGCTTACATTACTAATCGTATTTATGGTTCCCTGACTTACATACTCAGCACTTTATTCGTACTAACGTCCTTTTATTTGTGGACGCTGCATGTCGTGCTGCAGGTCCTGATAGACAGGCAGGTGCAGCTCCCCCACCACAGTAGGCTGTCCAGTTCAGCTGTGATTGGCGAGATCCCTTCTTCGGACTTGCCTTGGTCTTGGTATGCATTTTTGTTATAGACATTATGGGTATGTCGGCGCCCTGTTCCGGCTATGTTGCAGCACTTATGTTCCTTTAGAGGCTCATAGACAGGTGTCGACTCATGTATAGTTTAGAATGCCTTGTCGGCTAGTTTTTGTTGTATAGTCTTTCATGGTAGCGTGGTAGCTCATACCTTATATATATTTTCTTGATTGTCTGGTCATCCCATATTATATATGTTCATGCCATCAGTTTTTATTGTTGGTTGTCCATGATCCATGTCTACCATTTATATTGATCTTGTCAGTCGTAAAAGATAATAAAGAAGGTTAGATAAAATGTACGTTGGTGCTCGGCAAGTATGGTCGGGTGCTAGTCATGGCCCTCCAGTTTGGGTCGTGACAAACTTGGTATCAGAGCAGGTTGTCCTAGGGGTTGTCTATGAGCCGTGTCTAGTAGACTCTTGATTATGGATGTGTAGTGCGCCACATTTATAATCAGGAGGCTACATGACATCTAGGGTTGTTACCTTCTTCCTGAACCTAGATCGTGCGTAGAGTTGAGTCGTTAAGTGTTCGTCTCTAATATTCACCTTGTTTTCTTTCAGTGATGCCTTCGACTAGGAAGCAAACGATTAGTAGACGACTTGATACAGCAGCAGGAGAGGGTACCAGTCAGGTGCCCCAAGCCAGAGTAGGACAAAGTGAGGCTCAGAGTGAGATGCCCTCTCATATCTCATCTACTCCATCTCCTCCAGAGGATATTAGAAGGCACCCAGCACCTCCAGTTACTCCGTCTGGCACTACAGACCAGAATATGCGGAGTGCTTTGCAGTTGTTGACTAGCTTGGTAGCTGCTCAGGCTCAGAGGCACAATACAGGTGCTGCTGATAAACCAGTTAGTACAAGAGTTCGTGATTTTATTAATTTAGACCCTCCAGTGTTTACCAAATTAGACCCCAAGGAGGACCCACAGACTTTTATTGACTAGGTTCATCGTACACTACGGGTTATGCATGTTAGTGATATAGAGGCAGTAGAGTTGGCTTCTTATCGGCTACGGGATTTAGCGGTTCTCTGGTATGATAGTTGGGAGAGATCCAGGGGTCCGAACGCTCCTCCAGCTGTGTGGAAGGAATTTTTTGAGGCCTTTCTTCGTCACTACTTGCCAGTTGAGATACGACGAGCTAGAGCTGATAAGTTCTTGAACCTTAGACAAGGTAATATGAGTGTGCGAGAGTACAGTATGCAGTTTGATTCTTTGGCAAGGTATGCTCCCCATATGGTGGCCGAGATGAGTGATAGGGTGCATATATTCATGAATGGGTTGGGACCACATCTGATAAATGAGTGTACGACAGCCTCCTTGGTGGAGGGCATGGATATTTCCCGTATTCAAGCTTATGCCCAGACCCTAGAGGATCGTAAGCGCTAGCAGAGGGTAGTTAGGGAGCAGGATAGGGGCCAGCATAAGAGGGCGAGATTTGCAGGGTATTCTGATGACTTCAGAGGCAGCGTCAGGCCATAGTTTTCGAGGAGTTCGGCGCCACCTGTAACTAGTGATCCTCCACAGTTTCAGAGGCCTCGATATGATCGATCCTATTCTGGTACAGGTCAGAGTTCGTGGGCATCTGGCTCGCAACATCACAGGGATACTAGTCAGATGAAACCCCCAACACCACATTGTGATCAGTTCGGCAAGGCCCACTTTGGACTGTGCCGTCGAGGTTCTGATGCGTGCTATTCGTGCGGACAGCCTGGCCATATGATGCGGGATTGTCCTAACAGAGGAGGTGATGATATGGCTCAGCCGACTGGATCTGTGTCTGGTTCTTCCTCATCAGTTCGACCTCTAGCACGGGGTTTTCCGCAGTCGACAGGTCGTGGTAGGGGTAGAGGTGCAGTGCCGAGTTCGAGTGGTGCTCAAAATTGAACCTATGCTCTAGTAGGTTGACAAGATCTCGAGTCGTCTCTAGATGTTGTTACAGGTATATTGTTTGTGTTTTCTTATGATGTATATGCACTGATTGATCCAGGATCTACATTATCATATGTTACACCTTTTGTGGCTAATAAGTTTGGCATTGAACCTGAATTGATAAGTAAACCCCTTGCGGTATCTAATCCGATAGGAGATTCTGTGATTGCTAGAAGGGTATATAGAGGTTGCACTGTGATGATTTGTAGTCGTCAAACCTCGGCAAATTTATTTGAGTTAGAAATGGTTGATTTTGATATGATAATGGGAATGGACTGGTTGGCCTCATGCTATGCAAATGTTGATTGTCGTACGAAGATGGTTAGGTTTCAATTTCCGGGTGAACCCGTCATTGAATGGAAAGGGAACATTGCTACACCAAAAGGTAGGTTTATTTCCTATATTAAGGCAATGAAAATGATCTCAAAAGGTTACATTTATCATCTCGTTCACGTTAGGGATGCGGAGGCGAAGCTGCCTACTCTACAATCAATCCCCGTGGTCAACAAATTTCCAGATATTTTCCCAGATAAACTCCCAGGCCTTCCTCCTGAAAGGGAGATTGAGTTTAGCACTGATGTGTTGCCTGACACTCAACCGATCTCTATCCCTCCATACAAAATGGCCCCGGCAGAGTTGCGAAAGTTGATGGTGTAGTTGAAGGACTTGCTGGATAAGGGCTTCATTAGGCCTAGCACTTCACCTTGGGGTGCGCCAGTCCTATTCGTGCGGAAGAAAGACAGGTCGTTACGGATGTGTATCGACTATCGACAATTGAATAAGTTTACTATAAAGAACAAGTATCCACTTCCAAGAATTGATGACCTGTTTGACCAACTCCAGGGTGCCAAGTATTTCTCCAAGATTGATTTACGTTCAGGGTATCATCAGGTGAGGGTTAAGGAGAAGGATATTCCAAAGACGGCTTTCCGGACAAGATATGGGCACTTTGAGTTCTTGGTGATGTCGTTCGGGCTAACAAAATGCCCCAGCAGCTTTTATGGATCTCATGAATACTATATTCAGGCCCTATCTTGATGTGTTCATGATTGTATTCATTGATGACATTCTAGTGTATTCTCGTTCGGAGGCGGAACATGCGGGCCACTTGCGGATAGTATTACAGACGCTTCAGGATCATAAGTTATATGCTAAGCTCTCCAAATATGAATTCTGGCTGAACTCAGTAGCATTCCTTGGCCAATGTGATATCTGATGAGGGTATTAGTGTCGACACTCAGAAGATCGATGTAGTAAAGAATTGGCCGAGACCTACAACACCATCAGAAGTCCGCAGCTTCCTGGGGCTAGCAGGATATTATAGGCGGTTTGTAGAAGGGTTTTCCTCTATATCATCACCATTGACTAAGTTAACACAGAAAGCTACCAAATTCCAGTGGTCTGACACTTGTGAACGTAGTTTTCAGGAGCTGAAAAATCGATTGACATCCGCACCAGTGCTCACTCTCCCCGAAGGAATAGAAGGTTATGTGGTATATTGTGATGCCTCAGGTATAGGTTTGGGGTGCGTATTGATACAACGTGGGAAGGTGATTGCTTATGCATCAAGATAATTGAAGAAGCATGAAAAGAATTATCCAACCCATGATTTGGAATTGGCTGCAGTAATATATGCTTTGAAGATATGGCGGCACTACTTATACGGCGTCCACGTTGACATCCACAGATCACAAGAGTTTACAATACATCTTCAAGCAGAAAGAGTTGAATTTGAGGCAGCGTAGGTGGCTTGAATTACTGAAAGACTACGACGTCGAGATATTGTATCATCCCGGTAAAGCCAATATTGTGGCAGATGCTCTCAATCGTAAATCAATGGGAAGCTTAGTACATATTGAGGCAGGTAGATGGGGCTTGACTAAAGAGCTTCATCACTTAGCCAATATGAAAATCAGATTCTTAGACTCTGATGACGGAGGTGTTATTGTACAGAATACATCAGAATCATCTTTGGTAGCCGAGGTAAAAGCACGACAATATAAAGATCCTATCTTAGTACGATTAAGAGAAAACATTCAACAGTGTAAAAGTACGGCTTTTGAGATCGGAAAAGATGGGGCACTGAGATACCAGAGCCGATTGTGTGTGCCTAATGTGGCAGGGTTGCGAGAGAAGATTATGAATGAGATTCATCAATACCGATATTCCATCTATCCCGGCTTGACAAAGATGTATCATGATGTCAAGGAGCAGTATTGGGGGGATAATATGAAGAAGTCTATTGCAGAATTTGTAGCCCAGTGTCCCAATTGTCAACAAGTAAAGATAGAACATCAGAAACCCGGTGGATTGCTTCAGAATATAGAGATTCCGACCTGGAAGTGGGAGGTGATTAATATGGACTTCATTATTGGATTACCTCGCTCTTATCATAAGTTTGACTCCATCTGGGTGATAATTGATCGACTTACAAAATGTGCCCATTTTCTGCCAGTGAAGACAACTTACACGGCTGAAGATTATGCGAAGTTGTATATCAAGGAGATTGTTAGGATTCATGGTGTGCCCGTATCTATTATATCAGACCGAGGAGCTCAATTTACGGATAACTTTTGGAGGTCTTTCCAGAAGGGTTTAGGCACACAAGTAAATCTCAGCACTGCATTTCATCCGCAGACTGACGGACAGGCTAAACGTACCATTCAGACACTGGAAGATATGCTACGAGGATGTGTTCTAGATTTTAAGGGGAATTGGGATGACCATCTTCCACTCATAGAATTCGCCTACAATAATAGCTACCATTCCAGTATTAAAATGGCCCCATACGAGGCACTATACGGGAGGAGATGTAGATCACCAGTTGGATGGTTCGAAGTCGGTGAAACAGAATTATATGGGCCAGATTTGATTCACCAAGCTATTGAGAAGGTGAAAGTGATACAGGAGCGATTGAGGACGGCACAAAGCAGGCAAAAATCTTATTCTGATGTTCGACGTCGTGATCTAGAGTTTGAGGTTGGTGATTGGGTTTTCCTGAGGATCTCACCAATGAAGGGTATTATGCGTTTTGGGAAGAAAGGTAAGCTGAGTCCAAGGTATATCGGGCCGTGTAAAATGCTTCGACGAATTGGACAGGTTGCTTATGAGTTAAAATTGCCCTCCGAATTGGAATTTGTCCACCCGGTATTACATGTATCTATGTTGTGGAAATGTATTGGAGACCCTTCTCAAGTCGTCCCTATCAAAGATGTACAAGTTACAAAGGACCTATCATATGAAGAAGTGCCAGTGGAGATATTAGATCAACAAGTCTGCAAGTTGAGAATAAAAGATGTAGCTTCCGTCAAAGTATTGTGGAGGAACAAAAATATGGAAGAAATGACATGGGAAGTAGAAGAGGAGATGAAGTGTAAATACACTTACCTATTCCAGAATGAAGATAACAAGGTTCTGGTGGAAGACAAGATACATTGGAAGGTGAAACGGCTCTATGAGGTAAGCAATAATTTGAGAATACTCCTCCTTAATACAAAATGGTGATATGTAGATAATGTAAATATCTATAATGGTTTGTGTAGCCTTGTGAAGCCATATGTTGGGCTTAATTGCTTGCAAGTTTTGCTAGTGACCATTTTATAGGGGAAAATTGATCGGAAATTTCCATTGGAATCCATGATGATTTAAACTCCCCATGAACCCTTACATTCGAGGATGAATGTTCCTAAGGGGGAGGGTGTTACAACCCATATCCACATGTGTTAGTTCATGCCATATATTAGTTAACATAAATCCAAGAAGGAATTATCTTTGAGATGATAAGAAGTCAATCCTATTGGTCTTAAGTGATACAAGAGTGTATAAGGGTGATTAACAAGTATTAGAAGTTAAATGAATCAAGGATGTTGTAACTCGTATTTTCAGGTAAATCTAGCGGTGCTTAATACACTCAAGAGGTCATGTATTAAGGTATTTTAATCATATAATATATGTATCATAAGTCTTGAAGTCAAGCGAGTTATGAAACAAAAGTCGACAAACGTTGTCGCAACTTAGGTTCATAATTTTACTTAAATATTAGGTAAAACGTTTCTAATCTTTTCTCCTAATTTAAAAGGAATTACGGGGTTATATACCAACCAAATTAAATATCTATGAGTCTAGTTTCCAATGCATTAAACCGTTCATCGATACGATCTCGGAGTAGAGAGATATTCCCATTTTCGCGAGACTGCGCCAAGCACCTCTCTATGGGGCCCACTAAGGCGGTTTAAGATATTTGGACCTATATAGGATGTCTCCAACCCATTTTAAGTCATTTATTCTCACTATTTTCAGACCTTAGAACCCTAGGAACATCCTCTCAAGGTTCTCTCAAGATTCAAGACCCAAAAAAAAGGCAAACAACACAAATCAAGTGTCGGAAATTCCGTGGCGTTAGTAAGTCTCTTGTTCTTCTTGTTGTTGCTCATTTTTGTGTCGTTCCATCTCGTGTGGGAGGTTGTTTTAAAGGGTTTATATTCTGTAAATACTCCCTCATGTTCTTAATATCAATCCTGGGTTATTTCAAGCCTTCTAAAGTGATTCTAGTGCCGAAAAACACTAATTGATCGCTAGTTTCGCTTTTTTGTTGTTGTGGCAGCATTGGAGGGATATTTCATGGAAATTTAAGGTCAAATTGGAGTTGTTCTTTCTGTATAAAGGTAAGGAACCTCTTACTCTATATGTATTTAAGATTATCCAAGTTGCGGCTAAGCCATTGAAGCTAGAACTTGTGAAATATATATCGAAAGGCTTGGTAGTAATGTTATTGTTTTGTGGACTGTTTTGCGTTGTTGTTGGACTACATATTTTACTACTGTTTTGTGGAGTTTTGAAGGAAGAAGGTTGTGGAGAAACACCATATATATTTAGGGTTATGGGATGATATTTATTCGTAACATTTCCGGGTCGTTTGACCCGACTACGGTGGTCGTCGTATGTATGGAGTGATTAGGCTGTGCATGGACTATTTTGGGAGGCTCAATATGTTTATTATTGATGTTATTTGGGCTGTTTAGTGATTGTTTTGAATGGTGTGAAGTCATATATATAGGGGAGGTGCTGTCCGTTTCATCGTAAAATAGGTTGTGGTCGATACATAATAGTTATGACGCTTAAATGATAACGATAGTATCGTTTCTCTTATTGTAGACTAAGGAATTTTGACAATTGCATAGCTTGAGATTGGGGCAGTATATACAAGGTATGTGAGGCTATCCCTTTCCTTCTTTTGCACGACTCCGATTGTACATAATGTAATGAACGAGCTTCCAAAGATACTCTACTCTTAGAAGCTAGCAGTACTTACATTGCTTTCCCTCTTATGGAACGATTGATGTTAATGTTGCTTCTCTTATTCTTATGTTATCAATGTTGTTGGTACTTCCTGATTCTTATAAGGTTTGTAATGAAGAGTTGGTCCTAATAACGTGTACAGAGGATACCGACCTTACGTCACCCCGAAAGGTTTAGAATGTGATTCCATGAGTCGAGCATGTATTATATATATGTATCTATTTTAATCTACCGAGCCGCGCTATAGTTGGCCGGGTACGGTACCTATTGTGCAACCACTGATCAGTTGGGTTTTACCGAGCTTCACGTGGCCGGGTACGATTCTACCGAGCCTTATGATTGCCGGGTATGTTTTTTACCGAGCCTATTATGGCCGGGTACGATATGATGATGATGATGCCCACAGAGGCGAATGTTTTAAAGGTTTATGTATTTATACATATGTATCATGCATTTCATGTCAGTAGCCCTCAGAGGTACTAAGATGTTACAGGTTGTATATTCTCTATCCTTGCTTACATTACTGATCGTATTTATGGTTCCCTGCCTTACATACTCAGTACTTTATTCGTACTGACGTCCTTTTATTTGTGGACGCTGCATGTCGTGCTGCAGGTCCTGATAGACAGGCAGGTGCAGCTCCCCCACCACAGTAGGTTGTCCAGTTCAGCGGTGATTGGCGAGATCCCTTCTCCGGACTTGCCTTGGTCTTGGTATGCATTTTTGTTATAGACATTATGGGTATGTCGGGGCCCTGTTCCGGCTATGTTACAGCACTTATGTTCCTTTAGAGGCTCATAGACAGGTGTCGACTCATGTATAGTTTGGTATGCCTTGTCGGCTAGTTTTTGTTGTATAGTCTTTCATGGTAGCGTGGTAGCTCATACCTTATATATAGTTTCTTGATTGTCTGGTCATCCCATATTATATATGTTCATGCCATCAGTTTTTATTGTTGGTTGTCCATGATCCATGTCTACCATTTATATTGATCTCGTCAGTCGTAAAAGATAATAAAGAAGGTTAGATAAAATGTACGTTGGTGCTCGGCAAGTATGGTCGGGTGCTAGTCATGGCCCTCCAATTTGGGTCGTGACACAGAACTAACAATGCAACTTAATTGAAGATCTCATTCAAATTTGTTCCAACCTTCGGAATGATCAAGACAACATCAAACCACCTATTTTTCATCGGATTCAAGCCTAAGAATTCCAAAACCATAAAAATACGCTTCCGATGAGAAAGTCTATCATACCTCATCCGAATGACCTGAAATTTTGCACACACGTCACAATAAATACTATGGAGCTACTCCAACTTCCAAAATTCCATTCCGACCCTCGAATCAAAATCTCACTATTGAACCGGAAATTTCAAAAATTCAACTTTCGGCATTTCAAGCCTAAATTAGCTACGGACCTCCAAAACACAATCCAAACACGCCCCTAAGCCCGAAATCACCCATCGGAGCTAACAGAACCATCAAATTTCCATTTCGAGGATGTCTTCGCATTGTTCTGACTACGATCAACTTTCCAACACTTATGCTCTCATTTAGGGACTAAGTGTCCCAAAACTCTCCCAAACTCAAAACCAAACATCCTGGCATATCAAAATAGCAGAAATATACTTGGGAAAAGCATTTAATAGGGGATCGGGGCATAAATTCTTAAGACGACCGGCCGGGTCGTCACACCTGCTCTCTTCAAATGTGTTCTGCGATTTTGTAACTCCTTAAAACATCATTGTGGAGGTCTTCAATTATCCATCATGCATGTTTGTGTGCCATACTTGTGAGTTCCATCGTATAATTATGTCCTATAGTGATTGACCTAAGTCCTAATGAGTTTCTATAGTTAATTTTATATGTATTCTATCAGCTATTATTATCCTAGCTTAAGTTATTCCCTTTATTGTCTTTAAGAATTTTGTTAAGAGATGTATCTATTGTATTTGTGCATTACCTCTTAGATTGGCCATGCTGAACTGACCTTCATCGTGTCTAGACTATCATACTCAATATGTTTACCTGGACTAATTATCCTATTACTAGAACCATGCCTACTTAGTATATATGAAACTTTCATTGTTCTGAAACTTTTGTAATGAACCTGTTAATCTGATTCTATATCACCCGATCCTCTACTATGCTATATAGTCTTGCAACCCTTTAAAAACATCTCTTGTATTTGTCTGGGTATCATCTCTTAAGTTTCTTCATCCATTTTGTTCAAAACAAACTACCTTCCTATCTTTCATGTGAAGGATACTTATGAATGGGCTCTCATACTTCTCTTTTAGAACTGTATTATCACATAAAGAAGAATGTGAACCTTGTTAACAACATAGGATTTGGAACATGAGTTAACTGGGACCCCCAAAAAACTTAATACTCACTTGTGTTTGTCTGCCTTATTTGAATACTATACTGTGTTTACATGAATGTCTTGACTCTTAATAAGCTTATGTGTGAACCTATGATAAATTTGAATATAGTCTGATAGCTATTAAAGTATTATGAATTCAACTAAGAACTCCTGTGAACTTGAACTTGTCAGTAGGATCAATAACGTTGGTGTATATATCTTCTCTACCCTTTGAATCATCTAATTTAGTATTTGGACTTCTAAACTATATATATATGTGTGTGTGTGTGTGTGTGTGTGTGTGTGTGTATGTATATATATCTTCTCTCTCCCTTGAATCACCTAATTTATGAATATTAAAAGTGTTGATAGTGACCTACACTGTTTGTTTGGATTGTGACCTTAATAATGAAATTTGGTATAATGGTGTTCTATATAACTTCTATGAAAATTATGGATACTTGAATATGTGTGTTTTCGATTAGCTGCCATAGTAGCATTTGGTTTGCATTTCGTTCATACAGATCATGCCATGAGAGAAAGAGTAAGACTTAGCATATATTTTTTCGTTTCCTGCAAAGTAAAACCCAAAGCAGCTCAAGATATACTTCAATCTGCACAATAACAAGGGCACAATACATCACTAACAAAACTACTAATTAATACGATGAGCGACAAGCTCGGACTTAATCCCTTTTGAACCCTTTAACTCCAAAGTCATTCATTCATTAAATTAACAACATGTCCAACATGATATTAAGTAAAATTGGAGGACTTCTAACCTCATATTTATCTTCTAATTCACCCTAAAAAAGCCCAATAATCAAACAACAACAACAACTACAATTTTCGATTGTTATGTTGTCCTTTCTTTTCTTATTCACAATAACAACAGGAAGTTCGACATGTAGAAAATATATTCATAATAACAACATCATAAACAAGTCATTTCCCAAGGTTTCCAACTATTTAAAGTTCATGGGAACAATCCTTCCAAAACAGTCCATTAATAACATCTCAAATTATTTCAAGTATCCTTTTGTAGTATCTTGCTCAAATAATGCAACCAACATACCAACAACATCAATCATGGGTAGTAGAATATTATACATAACTAACCCAGTAGCAACCACTTGAAATTTCAGCCAAACACAGCTCACAACAATCCTCAATGACAACACATACTCAAAGAGTTGTTGTTCTTCACAAGAACTAACTTTTGATGGCCAAAATTAGATGTAACCACCTGGATTCACCTTCAAACCCTTGTGGAAATGTTAGGAAACATTGAGAGACTATGGGGGTGAAGTATGGTCGAAAAACTACCAAAGCTCATCCTAAAAACATAATTAAAATGTCACGACCCAAACCAATGGGCCGCGGCGGGCATCCGGTACCTTACTCAATCGAGTACCGGCATAATGTTTCTTTCATATCATTCTATCATAGGTAAATGAACCGGAGTAAAGCATGAGGGAATACAAACTTATACATATGAAGTACGTGCCTATAAGGCCGTCATGATTCTTTATATACTCGAAACATAGGCCGACAAGGCCATACAAGTATAATTATACATGACATTTGTCTACAAGCCTCTAAGAATACATAATATCATAAATATCGGGATAGAGTCCAGCCATACCAATCAATATATGTACTAATCATATTGACCAAAGAAGCAACTCCAAAGCAAATGGAGCGCACCAACACTTTATGCTGAGTTGATAGCCTACTTGGAGGACTCTCGACTTGTCTATCAGGACCTGCGGGTATGAAACATAGCGTCCCCAGGCAAAAGGGATGTCAGTACAAATAATGTACTGAGTATGTAAGGAATTAAAATCAGTAAATAATAGACATGGGAGCAACATTGAGTAAAAGACTCAACATGTATATCTGAATAACTTTGTGAATCATTTAATATTATAATGTCGTGCATATGCGCATAAATGGCATACCATGCAT
This sequence comes from Nicotiana tabacum, assembly GCF_000715075.1. Classification (NCBI taxonomy): domain Eukaryota; kingdom Viridiplantae; phylum Streptophyta; class Magnoliopsida; order Solanales; family Solanaceae; genus Nicotiana; species Nicotiana tabacum. Next base: position 62,010,768 of record NC_134089.1, read on the forward strand.
GGGTATATGCGTTCATAACATCATCAAGTCTCTGAGGGCATCCCATCATATCATCTCGTCTAATGTAGGCAAATCATCAATGTATACCAGCTGATCAGGTGGGGTGCGTATAAAATGCCATAACTTTTTCTCATATCCCATATACATATATATACATATATACATGTATCAATGTACATGAATGCAATGCATGAGAAGTACGTCAATAAAATCTCTTGGAATGTCATAAGACCATTATGCCTTTGAGTAACATCATGAAGTAAACCTTTTTTTCAACTTACGTATCTTCTGAGACCCATGAACAAATGATAGAATAACAAGATACAAGGGAATTCAAGAACATAGGCACTCCTAATACTTCTATGAATAGTATCATTTATGAAAGTTGTGCATTTTCTAGTTTCGTTCGTGTCGTATAGATCATGCCAAAAAGAAAGAAGGGATAGCCTTAACATACCTAGAGTAGGGGAAAATCCGTGTGATATTCCTTAGAAGGATTACACCGTACTCCCTTAGAATCGAAAAATCCTGTTGCTATTATAATATGGAGTGAATATCATCCTTGGCTTTGTATTCTGAATAATTCGTTTGCCGACTGAACTTTGGTATTCAAGATCAGTGTGCACGCCATATAGTAGCTATATCAAAATATGAAGTAGTGGGAGAGTGGGATGCATTAAACTTTCCTACTATTTGATATGTTTGCAAAAGTTCTTTTTCTTATAGAAAAAAAAAAGTTGACTAAATCTTGCGAAGACCAAACAAAAATTAAAAATTCAAAACAGGAGTACAAGTTTTGCTAGTCTTCAAGTAGAGGAAGGCTTTCACACACAATCTATTTAACATCTAAATGCTGTCGAGGAGAATGGAGATCCAAAAGAGGAAAAAGGGATTTAGATCCTTAGTTGTCTCTGGTGTTTGTTTCAAAACCATATCGAAAACCTTTTCTGAAATTTTTTCTTTGCCAAATTACGAATGTATAACCTCACTTTCCAAATGACTTTTTGTGTTAATTCAAGACAAAGTGTAGGGATAATTATTAAGCCCTCTCTTTCCATGTGTTATCTTAATAGCTTGCCCAAAATCAAGTCATCCCACTCCTCCTTTACTTGATGCCACGTGGGGGGGGGGGGGGGGTTTGTCCCCACCCACAATTATCCACAAATGATTAATTACATGGTTAATCTCCCACTAAACCAATAATTAACAATTACCCACGTAATTAAGAATCATCTTAATTTACTTAAAATAATACTTATTTTTAATGCACCCTTATACAACATACTATTATAGTCATATGGTACCTTGTATGACACTAGTCCATAAATACGAGGTATTATAGCTTGGATCATATTTTATCCTAACATGTCAAACTTGGACGAAAATTCATTTTCTTTGACTTGTCTCCCCTCTCACCTTCATGATTTACTCATCACTTGCTTGAAATAGCATAATGTTTATAATCTCAAAATAATCTCATTACCGAACTTACGTCGATTAACTTACGACGAAACTTTAACATACGAAAATGCGGGATGTAACATTATTCCCCCTTTTGGAATATTCGTCCTCGAATGTTGAATGATGCATATATGCTTCTATATGTATGTCTTCCGAATACTTTAATACTCTTTTTGCCATCTAGGCAACTGTTCTGTGAATAAATCCAAAGGCCAAAGCATTCCCTCCTTTAGTTTTCTTTCTCATATTATGACTGGGCTCAATTCTTTCTTTTAACGTATACCAAAATCCTCTACGGCTGTATATGTTGTATGTATAAACTACGAACCCTTAAGTGCATTCATAACGTAACCAACTCTGGATCATTGATCGAATAATTTCTTTCGTTCCATCTTAGCTTCTTTCAAGGTAAGCTATTACTTTTCCTGGTCTTTCTGCCGCTGTGTTGCATCCATACTTAGCTTATCTTAGTTCCCATTGATGTTGTGCTTAAAGTATATATATTTGTATGGATATCACCTCATATCTTGCTTTTGTTTCATGGATTTAGGATGTGAAATGTGTTAATTTATGTTAATTTGATGCGTTTTCATGTGTAGGAATGATCTGGGAGAAATCAGGGGTGGAATGTGCAAAATTAGAGCCAAAATGGACGAAAACATGGAAAGGGCATATTTCAGCGCCACAGGTGGCGCCCAGCCCTACCTGTGGCGCCAAAAGCAGAATCTAAATTTGGCAACGCCGTAGAGGGCGCCTGGCACTACCCAGGGTTCCAGTGATGTGATTTTCTCCAATTTCGTCCGGGGTAATGTTATTTCGGCACTAGACCTACCCAACACGTATAAAAGCAAGACTAAACTTATTTGTGAAGGGAGAGACACCATGCTTGGAGGAGGCTTCTAACTAGTTTCTCTTCACCTCTCTTCTTTTAATTTCATTGTTTATTAGTTCTAGAGTTGTGGGGTGCTACATGAACATTGTAGTTTGAAGCTTAAATTGTTCTTATTATTTTATCATATTTGTTTATTTATTCAATCTTGCACTTATTTATTTGATTGTTTGATTATCAATTGAATACTATCTATGAATCTAGGATTGAACTTGGGAGAGGAAATTCTAGGTTGCATATAAGATTAAGTAGAGCAAGATCTTAACTCTAAGGAGGAGCGGATTTGTGGTTAGGATAGGAATAACCTAATCGCCTTGGTTGGTTACTATACGGGAATTATAAATGCGTTCTTGCTAATTCTAATTCCATAGGAATATATGCGTTAGATTAGCATGAATAGGTGAGTTGTACTTCGGGAAAAGGCTACGAGCAATATTAACTCTGTCAACCAATAAACCAAATAAATTAATTAGACGATTTAGGTACAAAACTCAATGGGATTGTTAGCTAACCCATAGCTCTAGAATATTATCTCCCATTGAATTCGTCTTTAAGCTTGTCATTGTTTTCTTTAATCTCTTAATTTGTTACTCTAGATTAAATTTTAGCTAAATATTCATACTTTAGGATTTGCTTGAATATATTAATTGTTTGGTTTAATTTAGTTGATAGTTAATCACAAGTCCCTGTGGGTACGATATCTAGACTTACAATCCTATATTACATGTCGACCACGTATACTTACGTGTGTATTTGGGAGCAACAAGTTTTTGGTACCGTTGCCGGGGATATAGAAATTAACTAGTCTACTAGATTAGATTTTTACTCTTTGTCTATTCAAGTTTTTAAATTTTTATGGTAGTTTAATATTTACTATCTTTGTTGATATGACATCTTAGAATGAAAATTAGTCGAATATTAGTTATTCTTATTATGGTGATCCTTGTCTATATTGTGGAGGACCACACTTAGGGCAAAATTGTGCATCTCAATTATATGAGTGGAATCTGTGCAATGTGTGTGGTTGTCAAGGTGGCCATTGGGATGGCTGTCCTAATTCTTATTATTCCTCTCAGAGCTCTTATTATGATGTTTCTAATAATATTTATGAGTTTGATAAGGGTAATGAACAAGATAAAAATCAAAAGGATATTATGGACATAATTAGGCAAGTAGTTGAGAAACAAGATGAAAATCAAAAGGTATACAAAGAATTAGTGCATCAATAATGAGAATGAAGGCTGAGGCGGAAGAATTGGCTAAAGAGGGCGAGTCCCCACAAGAAGATAATTTTGAACAAGCAGATATAGTGAGCAAATTTTGGCTAGGGGAACCAGCTCAACTAATAAAATCTCATAAATTTCTCTATGATGGTCTTTCAAATATGATAAAACAACTGATAGAAGGAAGAACTGAGCTCAGACAAGAGATGGACCAATTTGGCTCAAATATTCATGACCTGAAGGCTCAATTGAATAAAAAGATTGAGGCGCCTGATGTCCTACAACCAATTTTTGTGGATACTAGCCAGCTTGAGGAGCGGAAAGAGGAATTCCTACTATTTGACGAAAATATTATTAATGATGTTAAGGTTGACGAAGAGTGCAAAATAGAGGATGTCAAAAATAATGCAATTTTGGAGTTGGAGCGTATTGAACCTCATTCTAAACACTTTTCAACATTGTGTTTGGTTGGTGACATAGATCCATTCGAACATATGGAGGAGTCAATGAATGAGGAACAAAGTGTTTATATTATGAAATTTGCCACACCAAAGAGACAAAATGACATTCCTCACTTTAAAGCCAAGAAGTGCAAGATGCGATATCTATTGCTTGGTTCCTCTATTTTCACACCACCGCCCCATGAATGTCATGCCCCAACCTCGGGAGGCGCGACCGGTGCTCAATCAAGTGAACCCAACTGAGCAAGTCTTATTAAATACTTTCTACCCAACTCAATATAATAAGGAAACCATGCTTTCGTTTATTTAGACAATAGGAAAGATCACACATTCAATATTGTTAGTTCATTTTATATCACAACCTCAAACCATGGTTAAGTTTCCAAATTTCATACATTTACAGTTTGACGAAACGAGAGTTTAGAATTATAACATAGTCTAGTGACCCATCCAATACCCGAACATAACCCACACAAACATCTACGGAGCCTCTAAGAAAACAAAAAAAATAGTTATGATTACACCGGCAACAAGGACCCGGCTATACCTCAAAAGTGGAAATTTTATAAAAAAAAGGTGTACAACACAACCCCTGAAGGAAAGGGGCTCACCAAGACTTCTGAGAGGAGGATACTCTGTTACCTGCGATCGGCACTGTCTGCTATAGAACCACCTACATTCATTCAAAAATGTAGCGCCCCCGGCAAAAGGGATGTTAGTACCACGGAATAGTACTAGTATGTATAACTAAACACCATCTTATTAGAAAGAACTATCATACAAGAAAAAGGAAATCACAAGGGACAATCAAAAGCTTTAACTGAACACCACATCATCAAATAAAAGAATCATATAACTTTCACATAATTTCCATAGCTTTAGTTTAGGGCATTTAATATTGTTCATCATCATTCACAATACCACCGCTTTCTTGAGCGGAGTCCGATCACGACCCGATCGGCTAGGTTGTCTCATTTGAGACATGTACCTCAATCACAATCTCATTCTCACTTTCCGGAATTCAATATCAGCACAATACCACCATGTGTGCGGCATGACATCTAATCACGGCCCGATCGACTAGGCCGCCTTACCAAGACGTTGTTCCTTTCTCATTAATCATCTCATTTCAATCTTTATTTCACATATATCAATTTATAGGCACTCAGGGCCACAATTATCACATTATTTCCACTTTTAGTGGTAACCTTGCTGTTTAGGATCATAGGCACATACAAAAGCAATTCAAGTTGTAAGCATATGTAAGATTTCACATAGTTGGCATGACAAATCTCAGTTTTAATCATGACTTGAAGACTAGGAATTTCAACACATGGCTCATATTTTTCTCACATCTTTAAATATCAACAGAAGTACATTGCACACATTGAGGCACACCTTTCATGTATGTATGTATGTAAATATATATATATATATATATATATATATATATATATATATATATATATATATATATATATATATATATATATATATATATATATATAATTTCAAAACCAATTCATGTGAAATAACAATCAATACATCAATCAAATTTTAGTCTTACCACATTTGCATAGACACCAACGGAGCTCAATTTCTAAGAAGATGAGATTTTAGCCATACATACCTCGATAGAGCTTTCCTTAAATTCTTACAAAATTCTAGAACTCTTAGCGAATTTGATCTATTTTATGTGAATTACAAGATGAACCAAGAATTAGAGACATGTTTAAGATTCTAGCTCATTTGAGTATATTATCAAGCACTAAGTGTGCATTGTGATTTTAGAACCCTTTTGTGAGAGATTTTTATCATCTGACACCCCGATTGCTATCTTTTTAACTCACAATCCCCCCAATACCCCATTATAATTTTATGCATGCAAGATAATCAATCCTTATACACATGAACCCACTTGTTATTCACTTATTTTAATAGAAATTTTGAAATCATAGATCAGGGCGCAAGTTCTTACCTCTTAGGATGCAGGCCTAACAAATTTTACTTGAAAGTTCTTCAATGATTTGGGCAAGGATTATAGTGACTTGATGAGAGTTAGATTCTCCCTCTAGAACTACGTCTTTCACCCTATTTGCAGTAAAATAGCATAAAAGGGGTCTAAGAGGGTGTTTTTAATGGGATGAGGTCGGGTTTTAAATGTGAGAAAATAGGAGCCCCGACACAATCTGCGATCGCATATGCGATCGCATAAATGACATGCGACCCGCAACTGCCCCTCGCAAAAATTCCAAGGAGATTATGCGATGACTATGCGGCCCGCATATTGATTATACGATCACATAATTGGCCGCATAATTGACCTCAAAATTAACCAGCACACTATCTGACTCTGCGGCGACTATACGGTCCGCATAGCTATTATGCGACCGCATAATGGACCGTAGAAATGCACTTTTCTGAAAAACATTATTCCTTAACTTTTTAATGCACAGATCAATCCAAAAAGTTTGAACAAAATTTCTAACACACATACCTAGCTTGGCATTATGAGATTTAGGGTTTTTTAGTAAACATTTCACGGGGCCTTACATCCTCTCACACTTAAGATCATTCATCCTTGACTGAGGATCAAGGCTCACTCATTAGGAATCCTTATGCAACTTCAACTTTTTCACATCATGAAACATATCAACAGTCTCGAATTTGGCTAACTCCCTAAATTTTCTAAATTTTTTTCCAGAATTTCCTTTGTAACTAGACCTATCCACCTGTCAGAGAGCCCCAGAAACATATCGTAAGAGCATATACACAATCCATAGACATGACATAACTTGTAATGACACCAACCATGGCCGCATAGGCAACATGTAGCCAAAATAGAACAGTTTTACATAGACCAATTCCAAGGATATGGAGTTCATAGGGACCAAATTCATAAAAGCTATTACATGGCTATACAAACAAATGTGGGTACTTCTTTTTCATTTCTTCCTCGGCTTCCCAAGTGGCTTCTTCAACCTGCTGGTTTCGCCATAACACTTTCACGAAGGCAATTTCTTTGTTTCTCAACTTCCGGACCTGCTTGTCAAGAATGGCAACTAGAATTTCTTCATATGACAGTTCTTCATTAACCTCAATAGTTTCAACTGGCACAATAGTGGACGGATCTCTCACTACCTTCTTCAACATAGACACATGGAAGACTGGGTGTACCAATGACATTTTGGGTGGCAGCTCGAGCTTGTATGCCACCTGACCAATCCTCTGAATGATTCTGTATGGTTCGACATACCTCTGACTCTTTTCCTTTCTTTTCAAACCGCATGATACCCTTCATGGGGGAAACCTTCAAAAATACCCAATCATCTTCTTTGAACTCCAAATCTCTGCGACGAACATCCGAATAAGACTTTTAGCGACTCTGAGAAGTTCTCAACCTCTCCTTAATAATCTTGACTTTATCCATAGCCTGATGCACGAGGTCTGGCCCTATCAACTCAGCTTCTCCAACCTCGAACCACCCAATAGGAGACCTACACCTCCTACCATACAACACCTCAAATTGTGCCATCTGGATACTAGCATGGAAGCTGTTGTTATAAGTAAATTAAATGAGTGGCAAATGGTCATCCCAGCTACCTTTGAAATCAAGAACACAAGCACGCAACATGTCCTCAAGCGTCTGAATAGTCCGCTCTAGTTCCCCGTCAGTTTGAGGGTGGAAAGCTATACTAAGATTTACTTGTGTACCCAAACTTTGCTGAAATTTCTTCCAAAAGTTTGCCGTGAACTGGGCCCCTCGATCCGAAATGATTGAGACTGGAGTGCCATGCAACCTGACTATTTCATTGATATACAATTGAGCATATTGTTCCGTTGTGTCGGTAGATTTGACTGGCAAGAAGTCTGCTGATTTCGTGAGTCGATCCACGATTACCCAAATTGAGTCAAACTTGCGTGGAGTGCGCGGTAACCCTACCACAAAATCCATGTTGATCATTTCCCATTTCCACATTGGAATTTCTATGCTTTGAGCCAATCCACCGGGCCTTTGATGTTCGGCCTTCACTTGCTGACAGTTCGGACACTTTGCCACAAAGTCTGCCACATCCCTTTTCATGTTGATTGACCAATAAACTTCCTTGAGATCATGATACATTTTTGTAGAACCTGGGTGTACGAAATACCTAAAAGTGTGAGCTTCGGCCATGATCCTTTCCCGGAGTCCGTCAATATCTGGAATGCATAAGTGTCCTTGGTACCGTAAGGTACCATCATCCATGCCAAAAGAAAAAAGCTGTGGTCTTGTGTTTATAAATCCCCTCCTTCAACTAAGCTAACAATGGATCGTTGTATTGCTTTTCTTTGACCTCTGCTACAAGTGATGATTTAGCCCAATTCTGCACAATCGCACCTCCTTCATTAGAGTCCGCAAGGCGAACTCCCAAACTAGCCAACTGATGAATCTCCCGGACCAACGGCCTTTGATATGCCTCCAAATGAGCCAAACTTCCCATAGATTTCCGGCTAAGAGCATCCGCCACAACATTAGCCTTTCCTGGGTGATAGAGAATAATGATATCATAGTCCTTGAGTAACTCTAGCCATCTTCTCTGTCTCAGATTCAACTCCTTTTGCTTGAAAATATATTGAAGGCTCTTGTGGTCCATAAATACATCCACATGGACCCCATACAAATAATGTCGCCAAATCTTTAGTGCAAACACCACTGCCGCAAGCTCCAAATCATGGGTTGGATAGTTGTTTTCATGATTCTTGAGTTGCCTAGAAGCGTAGGCTATAACCTTGCCGTGTTGCATTAGCACACGCCCAAGCCCGATCCTTGAAGCTTCACAATACACCATAAATCCCTCTGTACCCCCTGACGGGGTTAATGCTGGTGCTGAAGTTAATCTTGATTTCAATTCCTAGAAGCTCCTTTCACAAGCATTGAACTACTGGAACTTAACTGCTTTCTGCGTCAATTTAGTCAATGGCGAGGCAAGAATAGAAAATCCCTCCAAAAATCTTCTGTAGTACCCGGCCAAACCCAAGAAACTGCGAATCTCTGTTGGAGTGGTAGGTCTAGGCCAATTCTTCACTGCTGCAATATTTTGAGGATCAACCATAATTCCTTCCTTAGAGACGACATGACCTAAGAATGCGATGGACTCATGCCAAAATTCACATTTCAAAAAATTCGCATATAATTGGTGGTGTTGAAGAGTCTGCAGAACTGCCCTGAGGTAGTCAGCATGGTCCTCCCAACTTCGGGAATACATAAGAATGTCATCAATGAACACTATCACAAAGGAGTCTAGAAAAGGCTTGAAGGCTCGATTCATAATATCCATGAAAGTTGCCGGGATATTTGTTAGCCCAAAAGACATCACCAGAAATTCAAAGTGCCCATACCGAGTCCTGAAAGCTATTTTTGGAATATCCTGCTCCCTTATATTCAATTGATGATACCCCGACCGCAAGTCAATTTTTGAGAAACACGTAGCACCTTGCAATTGATCAAACAAGTCATCTATCCTTGGTAGAGAGAATTTATTTTTGATTGTGACCTTGTTGAGTTGCCGTTAGTCAATACATATCTGTAGCGATCCATCTTTCTTCCTTACCAACAAAACTGGTGTGCCCCATGGTGGCACACTTGGCCAGATGAAACCCTTCTCTAGAAAATCCATCAATTGTTCCTTTAGCTCTTTCAATTCTATCGGTGCCATTCTATAAGACGGAATTGATATAGGTTGTGTGCCTGGCATCACATCGATCCCAAAATCAATCTCCCTATCTGGTGGAATCCCAGGGAGCTAATCTGGAAAGACATCCGGAAATTCATTCACATCTGGCATGTACTAAAGGCTAGGCGCATTGGCATTATCTGTAACATGGACTAAATGACAGATACACCCCTTCTTGATCATCTTCGCGGCCCTAAAGTAGGAAATAAACTGACCTTGTGGCACTACATTATCTCCCTTCCATTCAACAACGGGCTCATTAGGAAATTCCAGCCTCATGGTTCTAGTCCGACAATCAAGTTTGGCAAAACATGAATAAAGCTAATCCATTCCCATTATTACATCAAAATCGACCATCCCCAATTCATAAGATCGGTCATGGTATCCCTACCACGCAGCGTAACGACACAACCTCTATAAACTCGAGCAATTGTAATAAACTCACCAACCGGAGTAGATACCGAGAATGGTTCATGAAGTTGTTCTGGTTCTATCCCAAATTTCATAGCAACAAAAGGGGTAACATAGGACAAGGTGGAACCAGGGTCAATAAGTGCATACATATCATGAGATTGGACAGTCAGAATACCTGTAACAACATCTGGAGAAGCCTCGGTAGTCTGGCAACCACTCATGGCATAGAACCGGCTGGGTCCTCTCAAACTCTGCGCACCACCCCTAACTGCACCACGCCCTGTGGGTGCTGGGGTACCTCGAGCTGGAGAGGGGGCTGAAGATGTAGTAGTTGCTGGGCTGGCTGGCTGTGTTGTGCCCCTACCCGCTCCCTGGCGGGATACATGACAATGCCTTTGAATATTACCCCTCATCCGATATCCATAGCATACAGGTAACTCGAAGTAGAAAATCCCTGAGTGCATCTTTCCGCACCTGGGGCATGGGGACCTCTACTGCTGCTGGGATCTCTCTCCTGACTGACCCCACTGCTGGGATCCCATGTTGCCCTGACCGGGCCTGAATTGACTCCACTGCTGCTGCTGGCTAGGCCCTGATGGCGGTCTAGCTGAAGACTGTGCAACAGACTGGGACGACCCTGATTATCCTCCCTTGAAAGCTGATTTCCCCCACCTAGTGACTCTCTCATGTTGCCCGTAGACCGGGCCTTGTTGTTACCCTCTCTCTCCATTTTGTTCTTCAGTTTATGGTTCTCTGTGGCCTGAGCAAATGCCACCATCTTCCCATAATTCATGTCAGAATTCAAGGCAACTGTAGAAGCCTCATTAATAGTCAAAGGATTAAGGCCCTGAACAAACCGGCGCACTCTAGCCTCCATTGTGGGCAGCATGTGAATAGCATACTTGGACAGGTGGGCAAACTCCATGTGGTTCTCACACACGCTCCTGCTACCTTACTTCATATTCTCAAACTCTAATGTGTGGGTTGCCCTTGTCTCAGCAGGCAGGAAATAATCTACAAAGGCATCGGCAAACTCCCTCCACCTTGCCGGAGGGCTCCCCTCCTTACGGGAATCTTCCCACAACTCAAACCACGAATAGGCCACGCCTTTCAGATGGTAGGCAGCCAACTCTACTCCATCTATCTCAGTTGCACACATAACCCTGAGGGTCTTGTGCATCTCATCAATAAAATCCTGGGGGTCCTCTTCTGGATTTGCACACGTAAACACTAGAGGGTATAATTGAAAAAATATGTTTACCCTAGAACTGGTGGAATCCCCTTGCTGGCTAGATGAACTTGATGCAACATTTGACCTCTGGGCCTGAGAGGCCACTAGCTGGGTCAACATCTGAATAGCTCCCCTAAGATCCCCATTGGAGATACCGGAACCGGAAACTGGGGCTGGAGACGGAATAGGAATATCAATGGGAGAGATAGTAGCACCCTCAGCAGATGTAGGAATTGGTGCAGTAGAACCAGGCAGTGTAGTAGTCGAGGAGATGTCCTCACCCCTCGGGTTCTCACTCGCACCATCAATTACGGAATCGTCTGCCGCTCCCATGGCAGCATTGGCTCCTTGGCTAATTCTAGCTTTCTTCTTTGGTGCTATGTACTGAAAATTGAAGGAATGCACTAGTTAGAGGAGGAATAGTTTCACAATTGCCACACGATCCAGAATATCAAAGAAGGGTGTTATTCCTAAATACCCAAGTAGCCTCCAACTTATAGATGTGGTCTACTACACACCAATAAGAAGTACTCTACTATACACGACACCGAGACATCCTATGACACTTTAAAACCTTAGGCTCGGATGCCAAGTTTGTCATGCCCCAACCTCGGGAGGCGCGACCAGCGCTCAATCGAGTGAACCCAACCGAGAAAGCCTTATTAAATACTTTCTACCCAACTCAATATGATTAAGAAACCATGTTTTCACTTATTTTGACAATAGGAAAGATCGTACATTTTACATTGTTAGTTCATTTTATATCACAACCTCAAACCATGGTTAAGATTCCAAATTTCATACATTTACCGATTAGAGGAAACGAGAGTTTAAAATTACAACACAGTCTAGTATGTATCTAGTACCCGAACATAACCCACACAAACGTCTACGGAGCCTCTAAAGAAACAAAAAAAGCAGTTATAATAATGCAGGTAACAAGGCCCGGCTATACCTCAAAAGTGGAAATTTTATAAAAAAAGGTGTACAACATAACCCCTCAAGGAAAGGGGCTCACTAAGACTTCTGAGAGGAGGATACTCTGCTACCTGCGATCAACACTGTCCACTATAGAACCACCTACATTTATTCAAAAACGTAGCGCCCCCGGGAAAAGGTACGTCAGTACCATGGAATAGTACTAGTATGTATAACTAAACACCTTCTTATTAGAAAGAAATATCATACAAGAACAAGGAAATCACAAGGGACAATCAAAAGCTTTAACTGAACACCGCATCATCAAATAAAAGAATCATATAACTTTCACATAATTTCCGTAGCTTTAGTTTAGGGCATTTAATACTGTTTATCATTATTCACAATACCACCGTTTTCTTGAGCGGAGTCCGATCACGACCCGATTGGCTAGGTTGCCTCATTTGAGACATGTACCTCAATTACAATCACATTCTCACTTTCTGGAATTCAATATCAGCACAATACCACCATGTGTGCGGCATGGCGTCCGATCACCGCCCGATAGGCTAGGCCGCCTTACCAAGACATTGTTCCTTTCTCATTAATCATCTCATTTCAATCTTTATTTCATATATATCAATTCATAGGCACTTAGGGACACAATTATCACATCATTTCCACTTTCAATGTTAACCTTGTAATTTCGGATCATAGGCACATACAAAAAAGCAATTCAAGTTGTAAGCATAGGTTAGATTTCACATAGTTGGCATGACAATCTCAGTTTTAATCTTGACGTGAAGTCTAGACATTTCAACACATGGTTCATATTCTTCGCACATCTTTTGATATCTAGAATAGTACATTGCACACATTGAGTTATTATTTTCAAGTGTGTATATATATATATATATATATATATATATATATATATATATATATATATAATTTCAAAACCAATTTCATGTGCAATAACAATCAATACATCAATCAAATTTTTGTTTTACCACATTTGCATAGACACCAACGGAGCTCAATTTCTAAGAAGAGGTGGTTTAGCCATACATACCTCGATAGAGCTTTCCTTAAATTCTTACAAAATTCCGGAACTCTTAGCGACTTTGATCTATTTTATGAGAATTAAAAGATGACCAAGAAATAGAGACATGCTTAAGATTCTAGCTCATTTGAGTATATTATCAAGCACTAAGTGTGCATTGTTATTTTAGGACCCTTTTGTGAGAGAGTTTTAGCATCTTACACCACAATTGCTATCTTTTTAACTCACAATCCCCCCATGCCCCATTATAATTTTATGCATGCAAGATAATCAATCCTTATACCCATGAACCCACATGTTATTCACTTATTTTAATAGAAATTTCGAAATCATAGATTGGGGCACAAGTTCTTACCTCTTAGGATGCAGGCCTAACAAATTTTACTTGAAAGTTCTTCAAAGATTTGGGCAAGGATTGTAGTGACTTGGTGAGAGTTAGTTTCTCCCTCTAGAACTCCCTCTCTCACTCTATTTGCAGTAAAATAACATAAAAGGGGTCAAATGGGGTATTTTTAATAGGATGGGGTCGGGTTTTAAAAGTTAGAAAATAGGAGCCCCAACAGAATCTGCGATCGCATAATTGACATGCAGCCTGCAAAAGGGACCGCAAAAATGGGCCCCAAAACATGAACAAAATGGTTGGGTATGTGACAAGAATGTGGTCTGCATAACTGTTCTGCGGTCGCATAATGCACCGAAGAACTGCCCCTCGTAAAAATTCCAAGGAGATTATACGATGACTATGCGACCCGCATATTGATTATGCGATTGCATCATTGGCCGCATAGTTGACCTCAAAATTAACCAGCACATTGTCTGACTCTGCGGCGGCTATGCGGTTTGCATAGCTATTATGCGACCGCATAATGGACCGCAGAAATGCGTTTTCTGAAAAAACATTATTCTTTAACTTTTTAATGCACAGATCAATCCAAAAGGTCCGAACAAAATTTCTAACGCTTATTCCTAGCTTGGTACTGCGAGATTTCGGGTTTTTGAGTAAAAATTTCACAGGGCCTTACAATGAATGTGACAGAAAAATTGATGCAAAATTGGGGGCGTAACTTATATCCTCAAAGTAGAAGGAAAAGTGGTGAAAGTGATGGCGTCGTGCCACGACTATAAATAAGACGCTTGTTGGGAGGCAACCCAGTCTGTATTTTAATTTTTTATTTTTTTTTTATTTTTTTTATAGAGTGTCAAGTTTCGTGTAGTTTTTGTTTTGCTGAGTAGGGGAAGTCCTAATACCCGAAGTTGAAGCTGAGGAGCATGTTTAAACTTAAGTGTGGGGTCGTCTCGACCCTTAATATTGATGATCATGTTAGAGATTGGCCCGAGAGGGCCTCAGGGAGTATTTCTCACCCTTGTTTTAATATTTTTCTCTATGATCATGCATCGAGGACTATGCATAATATAAGTGTGGGGTGAGAAAACTACTTTCTGAAGTGAAATTGTATAAAATTATTTTTTATTTAGTTTTTCTTTTAGAACTCGTAGTAGACATAGTCTAGTTAAAAAAACAAAAATTGAAAAAAAATTTAGAAAAAGTTCGGACTTTTCCCGATGATGGATCTTTTGGACAATATTTTTAGGGATAACGTCCGATTAAAAACACCAAAAAGATTTATTTTTTTTGGATAGTGAGGTAGTATCCATTGGTTTTTCTTTGGGCACCGGTTCTTTTCCAAGGGTGTAGCTCGAATCGGGTATTTTATTTATTTATTTTTATTTTTTATTTAGGAGTAGTCTAGGAAGAAATTGAGTCGCGCTGAGATACTGATTGACATGGTTGATACTAGCACATTAGGCTATGACATACATTATGTTTTCCCGTGTATTTGTTTTGAATTGTGAAGCCTAAGTAAAGTAAATAGCCTATTTAGTGACGCATTTTCTCAGTTGTTTGACTTGTATGCCACATAGTGCAATATTGCTTAATTGTCTCAATTATATGTGCTTGCTTAACTTGAGAGTTGAACAAAACCGTTGTGAGCGAGTCATGTGCAACGTGTGTGTGAGGATCCTGTGTAGTCTAGAACTTGCCCCATGTGTTAATTGAAGCAAAATTGTAAGTTGTGCTAATCTAGGAGATGACGTAGGCATTTTTTTGCTTGATCAAAGATGTGCTTGTCACATATGAAAACAAAAATGTTCTGTTGCTAGACCCTTTGAGCCTATAGACCTTTTCTTTGGCACCCATATTACAAGTCATACCCCTATTTTGTTCTTAATTTGATATTGATAGAACCTTTACCTCCTAAGGCACTTAGTCGCTAAAAGAAGTAAGGTGTGATATTGGGGAGTAGCTTTTGAGTGGAACCATGGGAGGGCCTGTTGGTGCACTAAGGTTGAAATCAAAAATCACTAGCTGATGAACTTTAATATATTGAGTGTGCGAAGAAAAGAAAAAAATTGCAAGAAAAGAGAAAAAATATGATAGTTCAAATAATGAAGAAACACACACACCTCCGGTTCTTATTAATTTGTGCTAGTGAGAATATAGAAGTGCTTAATTGAAAAGAGGGCTATGCTACATATGGTTTGTGGCAAGTGAATTGGTTGAGAAGAATATGTGCTTGAATTGTGAATGTAGTGTATTAAAGTTCTTAGGAGGGTTAGTCACTATTTATAAATGTATCATACCCGTCCCTTAGCCTACATTATAATCTTAAAGTCCTAATTGATCCTAGATTTGGCTAGCTTAAATTAGTAGAGATATACACTACGGGGCAAGCTTATGGTATGACCACGGGATGCATATGAATTCTTTGTGAGAGTGAGCGAATTTTGTTCAATTGTGTGATGTCCTTAATTTATATTCAAAAGCATATTTGAATGTGTGGACTAATCTATATTCACTCTTTTGTTTGTTGGTGAGGGCACATGATCTCATGAATGATTGGTAATATTGTAAACTTTCTTGTTGGGTGCGTACATGAATTGAGGGTGCTTAGTGGTTACAAGTCGGATTTTGAGGTTGGGTGGTGACAAATAGGTTGTTGGAATTGATTGAATTGAAAGGTTATACTTAGGCATGCTTAAACGGGAAGAATGTGAAATTTTGTATGTTCATGCTTATGTGCTGGTATTGATCATAGTCAAGGGTATAGAGTGTGGTTAAAAGTTAAAGTACTTCTATATAGTTGAGACTCGTACATAGTTGGGGGTTTATTTGATAGTCCCATTGCTCGAGGAAGAGCAAGAGTCTAAGTGTGGGGTGTTGATGTTGTACTTAAAGTATATATACTTGTATGGATATCACCTCATATCTTGCTTTTGTTTCGTGAGTTTAGGATGTGAAATGTGTTAATTTATGTTAACTTGATGTGTTTTCATGTGTAGGAATGATCTGGGAGCAATCGGGGGCGGAATGTGCAAAATTAGAGCCAAAACGGACTAAAACAGGGAAAGGGCATATTTCAGCGCCACAGGTAATGCCCAGCCCTACCTGTGGTGCCAGAAGCAGAATCTCAAATTTGACAACACCGTGGAGGGCGCCAGTGACTTGATTTTCTCCAATTTTGTCCGGGACAAGGTTATTTCGGCGCTAGACCTACCCAACACGTATAAAAGCAAGACTAAACTAATTTGTGAAGGGAGAGACACCACGCTTGGAGGAGGCTTCTAACTAGTTTCTCTTCTCCTCTATTCTTTTAATTTCATAGTTTATTAGTTCTAGAGTTGTGGGGTGCTACATGAACATTGTAGTTTGAAGATTACATTGTTCTTATTATTTTATCATATTGGTTTATTTATTCAATCTTGCGCTTAATTATTTGATTGCTTGATCACTAATTGAATACTATCTACGAATCTAGGATTGAAATCGGGAGAGAGAATTCTAGATTGCATATAAGATTGAGTAGAGCAAGATCTTAACTCTAAGAGGGAGCGAATTTGCGGTTAGGATAGGAATATACCTAATCGCCTTGCTTGGTTACTATACGGGAATTATAAATTTGTTCTTGTTAATTCTAATTCCATAGGAATATAGGCGTTAGATTAGCTTGAATAGGTGAGTTGTACTTCAGGAGAAGGCTACGAGTAATATTAACCCTGTCAATCAATAAACTAGATAAATTAATTAGACGATTTAGGTAGAAAACTCAACGGTATTGTTAGCTAACCGATAATTCTAGAATATTTTCTCCCATTGAATTCGTCTTTAAACTTGTCGTTGTTTTCTTTAATCTCTTAATTTGTTACTCTAGATTAAATTTTAGCTAAATATTCATATTGTAGGATTTTCTTGAATAGATTAATTATTTGGTTAAATTTAGTTGATAGTTAATCACAAGTCCCTATGGGTACGATATCTGGACTTATAATCCTATATTACTTGTCAACCGCGTATACTTGCGTGTGCGTTTGGGAGCAACACCCATACATGCCAGAGTTTTCGTGCAACTCATATGATATCGAATATTACTTTTAATTTTACTTCCTGTTCATTAACCGCGGTAGGTGCCACTTTACTTTGGAGTGCTTCCAATGTTGTTATGAGATAGTTGTTACACGACCATTTCCTCTTTAGGTCATTGTAATTTGGTTGAAGCCTTATTCCTTATTTCCTCAACTAGTCTTTCATTGTGGTACTTGGGGGGGGATCCTCTGACTCTTCCTCGCCTATAATTACCCATAGTTACTTATCTCCATGCCTTTGTGCTTGTAGGGTTACTCCTGAACTAATGTTTTGATTGTCTTCGCGGTGTAATTTCTTTTATTTCTATAACACTCGTACGACACCTTTTTAACTTCATCAACTCCTATATAGATATTTTTCAAAGATCACAATGTCATAACTATGAGGCTGAATTCCCTATATTGGGTTCCCTGTGTTTATCTTGCACGATCTATTGATTTGTCTGTATTCTCTTGTCTAGCCATAGCTAGGCTCTTTTTGAATCAACTACTAATTGCTTGTTGGCCCATTCCCGTATCAATATTACGCGTACTCTTTTTTTGGATCATTTCCTTTGTCTTAACTTACCTCTCGCACTGGCTCCTTATTAATCAATAATATCTTAGGCAGGAACCCTTACTTCCTCTCCTTGACGTCATGTTTGCATAATGCTCTGGTATCGTAGCATATCTATAGGTTTTGAATAAGTGCAATCTCATCTCTTTTTCATTTAATCGCATTCTTCCTTTACCATCCCATAATTACTAGAACCACTTAATTTTAACGTAATGGCACATCATTCCATATTCCCCCCTTTAGGGGAGTACTAAGAGTTGGAGATACGACAATCTGCCTATAGATGTTCTATCTCTTTATTTTTGGCATCCTTTCGCATCATCTTTGGCCCTTACTCTCCTTGTGGTAATCCTTCTATACTAAGGATAACGTAATTCCTTACTCGCGAGGTGACAATTACTATAACTGGCACATACAGTCTCTTAAGCTTAAATTTGCTCACATTGCTTACTTTAGGAAAATGTCTTCCTGAATGACCATTCTCTGAATTTCTCATGAATCTTTTTCTATTGTCTATTTTATTATTGCCGGTACGAAATCTGAAATTCTCATGATGTCGACCATTATCAAATCACTAAATCCCTAATTCATGTTTACTTTATCTTGTTCACCAGCCCATACTGATCTCTATTATTCTAGGGTCTAGCTTTTTCTATTGGCAATCACGTTAGAGTCATGAACTTACTTCTTGAAATGAGGATATGACTTTATGGCCTATATTCTTTTGTTGTCTTAAGGTCTATAACCTCTCGTCTCTTCCTTCACCTAACTATGGACCCGGTAATACCGTCATCTTTTTTATCTACCATTGTCGTCCATGTTTCGTATCTTACTCATAATCCTTCCTTATCTCTCTTCTTATTACTCTGCTAGTATTTCTACCTATCCCTTTCTTGTGAAAATTTAGCAAAACATTCTGTTGCTTTTAGCTCCCCTTGCTTCATATATCGGCTCTTCGGGTTGCTCAATGTCATTGCTCTACAAGGGACAAGAGTCACACTAAGGTAATATTTATCCCTTCTAGGCTTTCAGTGCCTATCTTCTGAATATATTTTTTTCATGCTAGTATTCACATCTAATTGTAATATTCTAGAGTGCACCATCTAGGTGTCTCACAAGAAGATCTATTAGCACATTTGTAATACTCTTCAGAAATGTCAACTAACACAAACAATCCATTCACCATTATGGGTTACTCTAACCCCAGCCGGATCCTAATGTTTCATCCTTTTCTTAAACTACACCTGTTAGCCCCCATTGGGCATAACAGAGATGGGTACGACCAATCATACATACCTATGTTATTATTGAATATAACTCAAAAAGCTTATATTCCTCTACCTGAATTATAAACACTATTAACCTTCATTAGTGGGCGCCTCGTACTCTTCTTCATCTTGCTTCTTTTTCTTGTTGAAACTTGTATTTATCTTTTAAATCTCTCATTATGTTTCATCATTAAGGTGGATAGGTATTCTTGCCTCAAGACTCCTTATCAAGAGGCTTACACCATTCCGCACGCACATGATTTGCTGAAGACCTCACATTTACTTATCATAAGCATGATGCAAAGTCGAGTTCCTCTTACCCAACTCTTCCATAGCAATGTCTTTTACCAATCGTCTTTCTAGATGTAGGTATCATTTTATTACGAATAAAATAGAAATTAGGAATTTGAATTCTTACAACTAAGCTCTACCACATGATCTAGAGTAAGAAGAAAGAGTGATAGTCCTAAATTCTCTGTAGCCTCCTGCTTATAAGTGTGGTGCACGACACGCCCATAAACAACACTCTACTAGACATGGCTTGTAGACTCCCTATGACAGAACTGCACTGATATCATTTTTGTCATGACCCAAACCGATGGGCCACGACGGGCACTCGGTACCTTACTCAATCGAGTACCAACATAATGTTTCTTTCATATCATTTTATCATAGGTAAATGAACCGGAGTAAAGCATGAGAGAATACAAACTTATACATATGAAGTACGGGCCTATAAGGCCGATATGATTCTTTATATACTCGAAACATAGGCCGACAAGGCCACACAAGTATCTGTATACATGACATCTGCCTACAAGCCTCTAAGAATACATAATATCATAAAGGTCGGGATAGGGTCCCGCCATACCAATCAATACATGTACTAATCATACTGACCAAAGAAGCAACTCCGGACCAAATGGAGCGCACCAACACCTTTCGCTGAGCTGATAGCCTACTTGGAGGACTCCCGACTTGTCTATCAGGACCTGCGAGCATGAAACACAGCGTCCCCAGGCAAAAGGGACATTAGTACAAATAATGTGCTGAGTATGTAAGGAATGAAAATCAGTAACTAGTAGACATGACAGCAACATGGAGTAAAAGACTCAACATGTATATCTGAATAGTTCTGTGAATCATTTAATATTACAATGTCGTGCATATGCGTATAAATGTCATACCATGCATTGGTATATACGTTCATAACATCATCAAGCCTCTGAGGTCATCCCATCATATCATCTCAGCCACTGTGGGCAAATCATCAACGTATACCAGCTGATCAGGTGGGGGTGCGTATATAACGCCTTAACCTTTTCCCATATCCCATATACATATAATATATGCGTATATAACGCCTTCTGGTTATGGGTCAATATACATGTATAATCTGGTCATGGGTCAATATACATGAATGCAATGCATAAGAAGTACGTTAGTAAAATCTCTTGGAATGTCATAAAACCATTATGCCTTTGAGTAATATCATGAAGTACACCTTTTTTTCAACTTACGTATTTTCTTAGACCCATGAACAGATGATAGAATAACAAGATACAAGGAATTCAAGAACATAGGCACACCTAATACTTCTATGAATAGAGTCATTTATGAAAGTTGTGCATTTTCTCGTTTCATTCGTGTCATACAGATCATTCCAAAAAGAAAGAAGGGATAGCCTTAACATACCTAGAGTAAGGAAAAATCCATGTGATATTCCTTAGAAGGATTACACCGCACTCCCTTAGAATCGAAAAATACTATTGCTATTAATATGGAGTGACTATCGTCATTGGCTTTGTATTCTAAATAATTCGTTTGCCGACTGAACTTTGGTATTCAAGATCAGTGTGCGCCCCATATAGTAGCTATATCGAAATATGGAGTAGGGGGAGAATGGGTTGCATTAAACTTTCCTAGTATGTGATATATTTGCAAAAGTTCTTTTTCTTAAAGAAAAAAAGTTGACTAAATCTTGCGAAGACCAAACAAAAATTAAAAATTCAAAACAGGAGTACAAGTTTTGCTAGTCTTCAAGTATAGGAAGGCTTTCTCACACAAACTATTTAACATCTAACTGATGTCGAGGAGAATGGATATCCAAGAGAGGAAAAGGGGATTTAGAGCCTTGGTTGTCTCTGGTGTTTGTTTCAAAACCATATCGAAAACCTTTTCCGAAATTTTTTCTTTGCCAAATTATGAATGTATAGCCCCATTTTCCAAATGAATTTTTGTATTTGTTTACCGTGAAAATGGTAATAACAATTAAATTTGTTGATGGGACTCTAAAAATATGTGATCTATTTTTATGCTAGTTTGTTAAGTAGTTGATGCTAAGTATATGAGATTTAGAGATAAAATAAAGTTAAGGATGGAGCTACAATCAAACCAATAGGACAGCTATTCGGGGCCTCGGGCTTGCCGATTCTGGGCCTCAAGGTCGATCCCGAGGCTCGATTATGAGCTATCGAAGACAGTTGTTGTGTGACTAACAGTTATGATAAAATCAATGGAGGCTCTTTATGGCCAATGATAAGCAATAAATGAAGAACAAATATGAATATACTAAATAAATCTATAATATCGAGAGAATATGTTAGAGAGTAAAATAGAGAGTTCTTGTATATTTTCGTGTGGAGTAATTGAAGTGACCAACCCTTACAAAGTAATAAGGATCCCCTTTATATAGGAGGGGAATCCCTTTATAGTATAGTAAGCATTAATTACAAGGGTACGGAGACGTGACAACTAGATGACACCCTGACTCAGGTCTTGAAGTAAATCTCTAGGCTTCATCAGTCCTAGCCTCGTGCCTTGGGAACTTCCCATTTCTGCCATGGCCGTGGTTGATGTTATCATAATATCGAGTGTCAACGAACCTCGAGGGAGGAGTCTCGATCGTAGTCTTATAGCCTCGGGACTTCGAGATGGCCTTCCGAGGTGCTTTCATAATGAGAAATTAAACCCTCCGATTTCACCGTATATAGATAGTCCCCTTGTTTCTTAGAGAGGAGTGATAAGAAATGATTTTGCCACCCAACCCTTCGGATTTCCCGCAGTGATGTCATGCTGACGATATCATACTTACGATGTAAGTCTCCACGATAACTAGTACATCTCATGGACTTGTCTTTTCAGCGTCATTCAATGTGCTGCCGATTCCCATTCTTCAAGGCGACCATATCGTCGTCGATCCAATTCCCAATGGCATATTGATTGTGCCAGTCGATACCTCTTCAAAAGGCATTAATGGCATTGTAGGACACACTACTATCCCTTATAAATGGGGCCTTTCCATGCTAACTTTTTATTCAAGTGTTTCTCAACATCTTTTCATTTCTTTCTTCTCATCCTCATTATCTTTTTTTTATCACTACCCGCCATGTCTGGGGTTTCTGACCTTAAGATCTTATGGCGGCATTCTTATCAGCCATGCCATGGCCCTTCATCCCTCAGGTCTTTTCCCAAGGGATAAAATGGCGCACCGACCGTTAAGCTCGCACGGCACGATGTCCCGGAAGGTGGACTCGGAGAGGCCGTGCGAGTAGGGTCGAGCCCCGCCAAATCTTCAACCTTTAGCTTCGGCGGGCTATGTCTCTTTTTTCTGCCTCTTCTGCATCACCTTCCTCTTCTTTGCCTTCCCACTTTACTCTTCTTCATCTTCGCCCTTGGATATATTGCTCCGTGGGATTGAACTGGGAACCTAAAGGAGGTGGCGGTTGAAGGTATCACCGTCGAGGATGCATGCTCGAGGGGGCGGAGCTCGGAGATGCTGATACCGGAGATGAATCTTCGAGAGTAGATTAGGTCCCAGTCTTTCGCTGCGTGTGTATCCTTTTGCTTCTTTGTTTCTATGTGAGAACCCCTCGTGGGCTTTTGTAATCACATGTAAGGATCCCTCGTGGACTTTTGTAATTGAATGTTTCATGAATACAAAGATATTTTCTCTGATTTGTTTTAGGTGCTTGCTATATTCTTTTGTGTTTGTGGAGACTCTGAATGTATGGCTCTGTCTGTTGTTGCCAATATCAAACCCGAGTGTGAGTATTCTTTCTGATATTTGGCCGATTAATATGGCCTTGCGCGGAACCCTTTGCGATCCCTTGGATCGAACCTAAATCAGGTCGATGAACTCGGGTCGCCGGGACCTTGACTTTGAGTAGAATGAAAGTAACGTTTTGGGCCTTAGAATCATGGTTTATTACTTAAACTCCATGGTAACCTTCGAGAAAAATTTGCTCGGAGGCCTGTGGATAGGGACTGCCTTTGATCTCTCGAGGGCAGTCCCCGAGCGGAGGTTTGTTCTAATTCGGACCACCTGGAAACTCGCTCTAGGCTTAGTGTAAATAGCCTTAGGGAGCTATAGGTAGACCTTGAAAGAGGGTTTGTCCGACCTCAGACGGTACCTCGGGGCCAAGCCCATACTGGTGGAGTTTAAATGTTTATTTCCTTGGAGCCTGATCTTGTCCTAATGAAGGTCCTTGAGGTTGGGTATCACCTCGAGACTAGAGAAGGTGTTATTAGCTTCTTGGAGTCTCACCTTATTCTAACGGAGGTCCTCGAGGTCGGGTACCACCTCGGGACTGGAGAAGATGTTATTGGCTTCTTGGAGCCTAACCTTGTTATGGTGGTAGTCCTCGAGGTCGGGTACCACCTCGGGACTAGAGAAGATATTGGTGGAGGTCCTCAAGGTCAGGTACCACCTAGGGACTGGAGAAGATGTTATTGGCTTTTTGGAGCCTAACCTTGTTCTAGTGGAGGTCCACGAGGTCGGGTACCACCTCGGGACTGGAGAAGATGTTATTGGCTCCTTAAAGCCTAACTTCGGTTTGATAGAGGTCCTCGAGGTCGGGTATCAACTCGGGATTGGTGATGTTGTTTTTAGCCGGTTTTGAGGCAAATGGACCGTCGTCGTTTCTTCCATATATATTCGTGGACGTTTTTGGCACTTTAGGGGATCCTACCACTTTAAGCAGTTGCCCTTTTTTCTACGCTAGCCTTTCGTCACTCCAGCATTAATGCACTTGTACATATTCCCGCTTTAGTTTTCTAATTTTGTCATAGCTGTGGATGCCATGTCGGGTATGTCCGATAGGGAGGTGAGAGCTACGCTTTCGGCATTCAGGATCAACAAGAGTATTCCTTGAAGGTTGCTTCTTCGATAGGAGAAAAACATCTAGGTTTGGTGAAAAAAGACTACGAAAAGTAGTACCGCAGATACTTCCCCCGAGCGAGGGCATCACGGATCATGCTGATGGATTCTTGAATGTGTACACATACCCTTTCACATTGGGCCCCCTCGATAGGATTGTGCTTAACTTCTGCCTAGAGTATCGAGTTACCTTGGCGCAGATCCATCCATCATTTTGGCGAACAGTGCTAATGATGAGATTTTTCGTGGAGAATGCGGGACTTGACTTTACTCTTAGTCATCTTATCAGGCTGTACCGGCCCTTCCACCATCGAGGTTTGCTGACTTTGTGATGCCGATCGACTATGCCCTTCATTTTTTATGACGAGGAAGATAGAGATCGGGATGGATGAGTTGCTTCATCCGGGTGCGTACCGCTGACATTATCCCCGAGGAGCTCATGCCATTCCCTGAGGAATGGAATTATACTCGTAAGTGGTGCATCTCGTGCTTTATCAGTTTTGTCTATGGGAAAAGCCTGGTTTCATAACCGTGCCTTCTTTTCTTTTCCCGTAGCGATTTCATGGGCACCGAGCGACGTTCCCGATTTGCCGGACTGGGTCCAAAAGTTGGCGATCCACTCGACCTGTGATGAGTGCAAGTGGCAAGCTTTGTCCCGGGGCAGATGGGAAGCAAAATGCCATGGTGAGTGTTGTGCTATTCCTTCCTTTCCCTTCTTTCATGTGGAGAAACATATCCCCCTTACGCGTATTAATCTTACTAATGTAGGCATTGGAGAGCCTCTCGAGGTAAGTCCATGCTCCTTTTGATAGGGGGAAGGGTTGCCAACTTTCGGGCTGAAGAATGGTAACAATGAATGAAGGGTGCTTTCACAGGGCAATGGCGCTCAAAATAAGGTGGAGCGGGACCGGGGTTTCGGAGCAGAAGCATCATCCGAGCCTATCATTTCCGCGACTCCTGGTTCTGGAAAGAGGGTTTCTCCGTTGCCGTCACCTTCTTTTTCCGTTGATAGCATTTCGGGAGATGCTAGAACCCCAAGGTCGCATACACCGAGCGATCATGCTTTGACCGGAGTAGGATCTTTCAGGGCCGAAGGGACTGGACTGGCAGGTGTGCATTTGGCCTTCGAGGAAGCCCAGTGGCTTCATTTTGCGGTGAGTTTCGACACAGGTTTTTCGAGCTTTGCGCCTACCCGTCCTTATTGAGTTTTCTTTTGCAGGCATTCGACAAGCTTAAGTCTGGGCTGCTTCGTTGTGAAGTTAGGCTAAGGAAAGCTCTGGATGAGAAGAGATCCCTAAGGCTCCTTTGTGATGAAAAGGAAGTAGAGCTGGTACACTTGCGGTATGAGGTGGGTCGGAGCATGAATTACGAGAACCACCTGAAAGAGCAGGTTGTTTTCTATCCTGGGTGAGTGTGCATTCCGCCTCCTGCTTCCCGTTGCTAATACTTAGTTTATTTCAGTTGCAGAAAAAGAAGGAAGCCCTGGAGGGGCCTTCGAGATGAAGTTGGACGGGCCAGGCGTGAGCATGATGAATTGAAAGCTCGGGCAGAAGCTGCAATGAGCCGGACTAAGGCTGACCAGGAGATGGCGATCTACTCAAAGGATGTTACTGATGCTCAAGCCGAGCTGAGAAGGATCCTTGACCGCGAGGGAGGATTTAAGAATATGCTCGTTGCAAGTCTTGAAGAAAAACCCTCGAGGAGATCTACGATAGGGGTTTTGCCCTCTTGGAAGAATAGGCATGCCTAGGGGGAATAGATTTTTCATCTATATGTAGCATTTTCAAAGCAAGTTTGTAGCTGGAGGTTGTGTTTCTTGCATGTATATGAAAGAAAACCTTGCGGCTTTACTCCGTTCGTATCTTTTTCTGTCTTGATTTTGACCAGGCGAGCTGGTTTTTGCGTTGGTAGGAATTCTCAGAGTATTGATATGGCCCTAGGGCTCATTGGACTGGCTCGTAGGCTCTTACGTACTTTCACTCTTAGGCATACTTAGGCCACCTGTTTTGGGCTCAGTCCCCAAGTTTTACATCGACTCGAGCTTATTTGACCTTCGAATTGCCGAATTTTAGGCTGGCGATAGTGTCTCTTATGCCTTGGGCTGATGCGGCATTTTAATGTAAGCTAGCGACAATGGCTCTTACACTTTGGGTCGAAGCGACCTTTTAATGTAAGCTGGCAACAATGGCTCTTACGCTTTAGGTCGAAGCAGCCTTTTAATGAGGGCTGGCGACAGTGGCTCTTACGCCATTGGGCTGATGCGACCTTTTAATGTAAGCTGGTGACAATGGCTCTTACGTTTTGGGTCGAAGCAACCTTTTAATGTAAGCTGGCGACAATGGCTCTTACGTTTTGGGTCGAAGTGACCTTTAAATGTAAGCTGGCGATAATGGCTCTTACTCTTTGCCCTTAGGCATATATAGTTAACTATTTTGTGTCCAGTCTCCGAATCTTGTTACAACTCGAGCTCATTTTGACCCTCAAGTTTTTAGATTTCAGGATGGCGACAGTGGCTCTTACGCGCTTGGTCGATGCGACCTTTTGTATATATGGCCCTGAGGCTCATTAGGTTGGCGATAATGGCTCTTATGTGCTTGGTCGATGCAACCATTTATGTAGGCTTTATTTTCCTCTCGTTAAGGACTTTTGAAGTAATTTTTGCCTGACTTCTCGTCGGTTTGGGAAGAACCTCGATTTAGAGTAACTTGCGTCGATGTTCGAGCACCTCGGGTGGTTTAGCTCGGGGTCTGAGTAGCTCGAAACCTGTGATTTGGAGCTGACATGGTCGAAGCTCTTTTGCCTATGCCGAGGGTAGCCTATTTAACTGGTTCTTTCCGAAGTAGATTCAGAGTAATTGAAGGCATGTGTGGGCTGGCGACAATGGCTCTTATGCCTTGTAGCGACGGTCGGGCATCCCCGAGTCGCGTTAGTTTGGCTGGTACAGCCGTGTGACTGGAGTCACTTGTGTTTGGCCGGAGCCTTTGAGTCCTGAGTGAAGCAGTTTTGGCATCTATAACAAGGGTATGCCTTTTTAAGGGTATTACAAGTTTGATATATAGCCAAAACCTTGGGATCAGGTCTATGCCATTAGTGAGGTTTACAAGTTTTACATGTCGTTGAGGTCTTACAAATTTATATTCCATTGAGGTCTTACAGTTTTACATGTCGTTGAGGTCTTACTGTTTTTTCACGCCGTTGAGGTCTTATAGTTTTACATGTCGTTGAGGTCTTACAGATATAGTTGCTGACTTATGTAGGTCTTACGAGACCGATCCAACTCGGGGTATTATAGCCTTGGGTTTCGATAAGTCGATGGAGGTGGTGCTTGATGGCAATCCCCGAGTCGTCGAGGGTTTCTTGACTCGGGAGCCATTATTTACAAACTTTGCATTGCCTAGTCGAGGTCTTATGATTTTGGAGATCCCGACCCTAAGGCCATGCATTTTTCTTTTGAGATTTTGATGCTAGTCCCCAAGTATTCGAGGAACTTTTGGCATTGGAGATGTTTAGCGATTTCTGTGTTGCCTTATCTGAGGGCTTACGATTTTGGAGTCTCGACCCGGAGGTCGTTTAAGTGTTGAATTGTTTATGCTAGTCCCTGAGCATTCGGGACGTTTTCGATGGAGGAGTTCTTTTTGCGAAGATGTTGAGCCTCTTTTGGAGCATGAGATGCTTTCATAACAAATATTCTTCAATTATTTGGTACAAGTGTACACGTTTTCACCGTCGGGGGCCCGACTATACGGACATGATTCGTTCAACCGTTTGGCCCGGTACATCATTTTACCAAAGGGGCCTGATTCGGCGTCTCTTGGCTTTTCCCAGCAGATGGCCTTCGGGAGGGATGCCCCTCAGTGTTCGAGGTTGATTGCAAAAGAATCCTCGGACACTTGTTGACTCTCCCTTAGGCAGCATGTAGATGTTGCCTCATTAAAAACCTTGTCGGTAAAACCCTTTTCGAGACAAAAATTCGGTCGAAGGAAAAGAGTGCAACGGATGCTTTAAAACCTTAAGGTCTTCGAGTTGGGTTAATGTTCTGATTGCTTTGATCGGGTGCCTGCATAAGGGTTAGTCTAAAATACGAAATAAAAAAGGAGATGGTTGTACCTTAGTGTGAGATGCGATAGCGATGTTTTGAGGATCGATATGTTCCAATCACTAGAGATGAGGATGCGGTATAGTCCTTTATTTTGTTTCATCGGGCTCGATCGAGGGTGTGGCTCAATTACCCTTTAGCTCTTTTGCGAGCAGAGGTGCGGGCGCTGGTGCCACATCGTGCACTGCAAACATTTCCCTTGCAGCATGTTGTTCCTCGTAGACGGTTTTAATTCCGTCCTTTGTTTAGAATTTCATCATTTGGTGGAGAGTGGATGGTACTGCTCTCATGCAGTGTATCCACGGCCGTCCAAACAAGGCGTTATACCTTATGTCTCCTTCGATGACATGGAATTTGGCATTTTGGGTAGTGCCGGCCACGGTGACTGGGAGTATGATTTCTCCTTTTGTTGTTTCACTTGCCATGTTCAATCCATTAAGGACTCGAGTGGCGGGCATGATTTGGTCAAGCAGTCCGAGCTGCTCTATCACCCTCGACCTGATAATGTTGGCTATGCTACCTGGATCCACGAGTACACGTTTTATTTGAAAATAATTTACAAGGAAAGAGATTACCAGTGCGTCATTGTGAGGCCGAGACAAGGTCTTGGTGTCGTCTTCGTTGAAAGTGAGTGCCTCTTCAAGAATATATCCCCGGGTCCGCTTTTCTCTGGTGATGGATATTTTTGTCCTTCTCATTAAGGGTTCCTGTGGGGCATCGACGCCTCCCAATATCATGTGGATGACATGTTGTTGTTCGTTTGCTTCGTTCTTTTTGACCACCTCTCTCTCTCAGAACTGATTTTTGGCTCAGTCGCTAAGGAATTCCCAGAGATGACCTTTGTTAAGTAGTCGAGCTACCTCTTCTCGGAGTTGGTGGCAATCCTCGATCCTGTGGCCATGCGTGTTGTGAAACTGGCATACTAAGTTGTGATTCCTTTGTGAAGGATCCGATTGTACAGGCCTGGGCCATCTGGCATCTCTGATCTTACTGATGGAGAATACGATGTCTGATACATCAACATTGAAGTTGTATTCTGAAAAGTGGGGTGCCCCCGTTGGCCTTGTATTCCTGCAAATCTAGCTCTGTTGGTGAGTCTCCAAGGATCTTGTCCTCAGTCTATCCTTCAATTGTTGCGAGGTGGATTGCACATCGGGGTGTTCCTCCTGTCTTCGGTGTATGGTTGGTACCTTTCTTTATTCGGCTTTGGTTCCTTCGTCGAAAACATGCTTGGATATACGAGCCCAAGGGGGCTTCCAGCTGGTCGTCTTTGGCCCTGATCTTCGACTGGTATCGGTTGTGGATGTCCGACCAGGTCACAACAAGATATTTGATCAAATTCTGTTTCAACTGTTTTGAAGCCACCGAGCTTCGTTCATTCAGACCTTGAGTGAAAACCTGCACTACCCAGTCGTCGGAGATTGGCGGTAGCTCCATCCGTTCCATTTGAAAGCTAGATACGAATTCTTGCAGCATTTCGTTCTCCCTTTGCTTAATTTTGAAAACGTCGGATTTCCTCGTTACCACTTTGATGGCACCTGCATGTGCCTTTATGAAGGAGTCTACTAGCATGGTGAATAAGTCTATGGAGTTAGGAGTTAGGTTGTGATACCACATCATAGCCCTCTTCGAGAATGTTTCCTTGAACTTCTTTAGTAAGACGGACTTGATCTCATCATCCCTTATATTGTTGCCCTTTACTGCACAAGTGTATGCAGTAATGTGCTCATTGGGATCTGAGGTCCCATTGTATTTCGAGAGTTCCGGCATTCTGAACTTCTTTGGAATGAGTTTCGAGACCACTTCTTCTAAGAACGGCCTTTGTATGAACTTCTTCGAATCCACACCTTTCAGGACCAGGGGTGCACCCGAAATTTGATCTACCCTGGAGTTATAGGTTTCGACCTTTTTGTCGTTGGCTTCTATCATCTTCTCTCCCGACTCAATCCTGTTAGTGAGGTCCTCGAGCATTTTTATGATGGAGGGATCGATCACCGACCCGTTATTGCTTGATCTCTCTGGTACCTGTTTAGCTGGGGGAGCTGTCCCCGGTGCTGCCGTGCTGGGAGTTTTCTGGTGGCTTTGCAGCTGAGCAATAGCTAGCTATTGTGCCTGCAACTTTTCAAAAATAACGTGAAGGCTAACCTTACGTTCTTCCCTGGCCAAGGTTTTCTGAGCTTCTTGTTGATCTCCTTGACGCACGCTCCTATCTGTATGCAAGCTTATATCAATGTATTGGGCGTCGTGTGAGACCGCGTCCATGGGGACTGGTTCAGGAAAATTCCCAGGGTTTTGTGGTAGCACACCAACACCCGGAACATCCACACTGTTCTCCCCGTGGTCCTCGAGGTTGTTGTTTTCGCCTCCATTCACTTAGTTAGACATATTGACCTGAAATCGAAGATATTGAACAAGAAACAATGTGACAGATAACTTGCATTGAGAGACAAAACCAGCAAGAAAATAATCACTATTATTTTTAGCCCCACGGTAGGCGCCAAACTGTTTACCATGAAAATGGTAATAACAATTAAACTTGTTGGTGGGACTCTAAAAATACGTGATCTATTTTTATGCTAGTTTGTTAAACAGTTGATGCTATGTATATGAGATTTAGAGATAAAATAAAGTTAAGGATAGAGCTACAATCAAACCGGTAGGACAGCTATTCGGGGCCTCGGGCTTGCCGATTCTGGGCCTCAAGGTCGATCCCGGGGCTCGATTACGAGCTATCGAAGACAGTTGTTGTGTGACTAACAGTTATGATAAAATCAATGGAGGCTCTTTATGGATAATAATAAGCAATAAATGAAGAACAAATATGAAGATACTAAATAAAGTTATAATATCGAAAGAATATGTTAGAGAGTGAAATAGAGAGTTCTTGTATATTTTCGTGTGGAGTAACTGAAGTGACCAACCCTTACAAAGTAATAAGGACCCCCTTAATATAGGAGGGGAATCCCTTTATAGTACAACAAGCATTAATTACAAGGGTACGGAGACGTGACAACTAGATGACACCCTGACTCGGACCTTGAAGTAACTCTCTAGGCTTTATCAGTCCTAGCCTCGTGCCGTGGGAACTTCCCGTTTCTGCCATGGCCGTGGTTGACGTTATCACAATATTGAGTGAGTCTTGAGTGTAGTCTGGTAGCCTCGGGACTTCGAGACGGTCTTTCGAGGTGCTTTGATAATGCTAAATTGGACCCTCCGATTTCACCGTATATAGTATTAATTCAAGGCAAGTTGTAGGGATAACTATTAAGCCCTCTCTTTCCATGTGTTACCTTAATAGCTTGCCCAACATCAAGTCATCCCACTCCTCCTTTACTTGATGCCACGTGGGGGTGGGGTTTAACCTTATCCCCACCTACAATTATCCACAAATCCTTAATTACATGGTTAATCTCCCATTAAACCAATAATTAACCAATTATCCACGTAATTAAGAATTATCTCAAATTACTTAAAATACTACTTATTTTTAATACACCCGTATACATCATACTATTATAGTCATATGGTACCTTGTGTGACACTAGTCCATGAATACAGGGTAATATAGCTTGGACCGTATTTTATTCCAACATGTTAAACTTGGATGAAAATTCATTTTTTTGACTTGCCTCCCCTGTCACCATCACGAATTTACTCATCACTTGTTTAAAATAGCATAATGTTTATAATCTCAAAATAATCTCCTTCTCGAACTTACGTCGATTAACTTACGACAAAACTTTAACATACAAAAATGCAGGATGTAACATAAAAGACCCTTAAGTCGGCCACTGCCCAAGTGGGTCCCAAAAAGGTGCTACCTATGAAGTTTCGCTAAAATACAAATATCTCTCAACTCTGATTTTGTATCTGTTTGCAACTAATTTTCAACATATGAACAATAAACTGCAATCACAAAATAAGAGAAAAATATTCTTACTAATCAATTGTGAGTACAATTCTGTTTCTTCCTTGATTCTTCTCTCCTGATTATCTTCGTGATTCGAGGGCTGAAGCAGCGTATTTCTCGAATGTAGGATGATGCAAACCTCCTAGGATGTATTTGATCTCCAGCTTCTTGAACTATTTGATTGTCAAGAAGTATCCGACCATATTTTGATGTCTTTGTGAATATCCCAAAAGTTTATGGGATTTTGAGATACCTTTTCAAGGGAATATGTATCCATTTATAAAGGTGTGAGTTAGGGTTTAGGGTAGAGTGACCTCCGAGAAACCCTAATAGACTCCTAGGATTTCAAGAGTCATGTCGTATCTTTAATTTAGGATTTGGCTTGATCCCTTAAAATCTTGGTGTCTACAAATGCCCCTACTTCAAGGTTCGTCGGGGTGTAGGCTTGCTGAAACTTTAAGACGAGACTTGAAGTACTCTACCATTGCAACAAAAGGTTTTGAAACTTGGAGTTTTTGATTTACAAGAGGAAGAGATGAAGGGCAGAACTGGTCCCACTGTGTGTGCCAATTTGTTCGCAACTAATTTTTAACATATGAAAAATAAACTGCAATCATAAAACAAGAGAAAAATATTTTTACTAATCAATTGTGAGTAAAAATTTGTTTTTCTCTTGATTCTTCTCTCCTGATTATCTCCGTGATTCGAGGACTGAAGCAGCGTATTTCTCGAATGTAGGATGATGCAGACCTCCTAGGGATGTATTTGATCTCCAGCTTCTTGAACTATTTGATTGTCAAGAAGTATCCGGCCATACTTTGATCTCTTTGTGAATATCTCAAAAGTTTATGGGATTTAAAGATACATCTTCAAGGGAATATGTGTCCCTTTAAATAGGTGTGAGTTAGGGTTTAGGGTAGAGTAACCTCCAAGAAACCCTAATAGACTCCTAGGATTTCAAGAGTCCTGTAGTATCTTTAATTTAGGATTTGGCTTGATCTCTTAAAATTTCAGTGTCAACAGTATCGACTAACGATTTATTACGTTGTAAACTAAATATGTAGCAATCTGTAATTCTATGTATATTGGGAGAAAAGCTCAGTCACATTAGACCTAAATTTCAATAAAAATATGAGCGTAACTTGTAATAACTTTTCTCGACTTTTGTTTTACAACTTGCTAAACTTCAAAAATTAACATACAAATATTAAATTATTTAAATAATTTAAAACACGCTCCTTAAAATATTGAGTACTCCTTGTTTTACCCCAAAAGTATGGATTATAACATCTTTGATTCGTTTAGCCTCCAACCGTCACGATACTTCCTTAACACATGTTTTAACCCATCATTATATTCTTAAAGGTATTTAAACTCTCCTAATCATATTTATTTACTTAAAACACATTCTAACATTACGTTACGGGTTGTAACATCTCTAAACTCATTCGAGGATGAATGTTTGTTTAAGAGGGGGAGAATATAATGATCAGCCGGTTGTTTTGTGTATATGAGCCCCGTTTCTCCATTTTATATTTCCTATGTACTTGGTTGTCATTTTTTGACTTGCAACGATGGTTGATTTGTTCCGAAAAAGTTTTGGAATGAACTGACACACTTAGTTCCATTGTTGAAAGAAGTTATAAGAGTTGACTAAGGTTTTACTTTTGTGTTAATGACCTCAGATTTGTATTTTGATGGTTTTAATAGGTTCGTATGGTAATTGTGGACTCAGGCATATTCCCGAATTTAGATTTGGAGGTTTCTAGGATGATATGACTCTTTTTACCGGAAGTTGGTAATTTGAAGGCTTAGAAATTTCATAAGTTTGACCATTATTTGACTTTAAGGCTATCAGGTTCAGATTGTTGTCTCAGGACTTAGAATAGGCCCTTTTTGTCATTTGAAACTTTTGTGCAAAGTTTGGTCTCATTCCGAGTTGGTTTGGTAGGAGTCGGACGCTTGGTTGTAGATATTGATGTTCTTGAATTTTATGGTTTGCGTGATGCATTTTGGTGTTCAATTTGTGGTTACAGATATTATTTTGATATTTTGAGCTTGCGAGCAAGTTAATTGATGAACTTAGAGAATAAATGAAAGTAAAATTTTAGATTTTTTATATTTATGTTATAATTGATAATATGTGTTTTGTATAATATAATATATATTTCGGTATGGTATCGATATTTCGGTATTTTATTTTAAAATACCAAATACCATACCTAATACCAATTTTTTAAAACATATAAACCAAATACCAAAATATTATATACTAAATACCAAAATTTTTGGTTTCGGAACGGTAATTCGGTATTTACCAAATTATGTACAACCCTAGTTGAGCATGCGAGTAGATTAGCATTATCTATGCCATGTCATTTTTATGCATCATGTATTACTTGGTTTTAATTGATCATGAAATCTTCTTTGTTGTTTATGATGGAAACTATGTTGGAAATTCTTGAAATGTTAGTTTGGCTAATATCGCAAACTTGGAGGTTGTTCTCCTGTGATACATATGTCATAACCCTAAAACCGATCCGGCCGTGATGGCGTCTATCGTAAAACTAGGTCAGCCGACACAACTCCCGAATTAACCATTAATCAATAAAAATTATTTTTAAGCCTTTAATTAATCAAATATATCATAATGTAAGTCTAAACGAACATTGCGGAATAAATACACAAGCCCGACATCAGGGTGTCTCAAGTCACGAGCATCTACTAAGGTCTGAATACAACGAAGAGTCTGAAAATATACTAAAAACAATCTAAGGAAGACAAGAGGGAGAAGAGCATGGCTTCGAATACCGACAGCTACCCTTGCTAACTCCGAAGACTCTGTCACTGAGCAATCAACACCCGCTACCAGATTCAGAAATACCTGAATCTGCACACAAGGTGCAAGGAGTAATGTGAGTATGCTAACTCAGTAAGTAATAAAAGTAAACGAAAGCTAAGCAATAAGAAAATACGTAAACCACGTCATAACGCTACAGCAAATGCAATACATTTCCAAAATAGTACAGAAATCATTTACTTAGTAAATCAAGCTTTGTTTTAGTAAAACCTTTTAACTCAACTTTCAATAGTTTCAAACGAGTGATAAAACAGTGAGTAAAAATGATAGAAATGTAAACGGCCCCTCGGGAAAATATGTACCATAAACCGCCCTTCGGGCATAATATCAACAGAACCAGCCCCTCGAGCTACCTCACAATCACTCGTAATCAGCCCCTCGGGCATAACATGAATCAAGAACTGCCTCTCGAACAAAACATGGATCAAGAACAGCCCCGCGGGCAACAATATGAAACAATAACAGCTCTTCGGGCTACATCATATCCCTCATACAAGGTACTCGTGCTCACTAGGGGTGTACAGACTCCTGGAGGGGCTCCTACAGCCCAAACGCAATAACAAGCCATCTCGTAGCATAATCAAACAAGCCCTCGGCCTCATAACAAGCCACCTCGTGGCATAACAAATCAGACCCTCAGCCTCAAAATCACGAATCAGTAAAACATT
Source organism: Nicotiana tabacum (assembly GCF_000715075.1). Classification (NCBI taxonomy): domain Eukaryota; kingdom Viridiplantae; phylum Streptophyta; class Magnoliopsida; order Solanales; family Solanaceae; genus Nicotiana; species Nicotiana tabacum. The sequence continues at coordinate 62,047,080 of NC_134089.1, forward strand.
GTTGCGGCGTGCAGCCCGATCCCATAGTATCCTCATAACACAGGCCCTCGGCTTCACTCAATAAAAAATATCTCAAGACTCTCGAGCAACAGTAAAACATGATGCTCAGCCTAAAATACCAAAACGAGTAAATATGGCTAAGTTATGAAAATAGTAAAATACAGCATGACTGAGTACAAATATGAAGTCAAAACAGTGAGGAATAGTAGTAAATATCCCCTAAGGGTCCAAAACATGTTGGTACGAGCCCTAAATATGGCATTCAGCCCAAAACATGATAGTACTTTCCAAAACATAATGATAGCAAACAGTTTTCAATAAATATGTGGTTTAACAATCATACGGGACGGACTAAGTCACAATCCCCAACGGTGCACGACCCCATGCTCGTCATCTAGCGTGTGCATCACCTCAAAGTAGCACAATGATGTGAAATTCGTGGTTTCATACCCTTAGGACAACATTTACAATCACTAATTACCACAATCCGGTCCAAACTCTAGCTCACTATGCCTTGGCCTCTTGACTCGGCCTCCGAATGCTCCAAATCTAACCAAAAACAGATTCATACCATCAAAATATGCTAAGGGAACAAAGCCCACTCGAAAATAATCAATTTACACCAAAAAATCCCGAAATTGGCCATACTTGACCCCCCAGCCCACGTCTTGGAATCCAATAAAAATTACATCAATAGAATCATTATCCTCTCACGAGTCCATACATACCAATAACATCAAAATCGGACCTCAAATGACCCCTCAAATCCCCAATTTACACTCTCTAATTTCAAGCCCTAATTCTCCAATTTTAGGCTTTAAATTCCACAAATTTCATGTTTAAACAAGTGAGAATCAACATAGGATCGAGTATTGAGTTCGAAAATCTTACCTCCAAGTGTTTCCCTTTGATTCCCTCTTCAATCCTTCTCAAAATGCTCCAAAAATCGCTCAACAATGGAGGAAATAGACCAAAAATCGCGAAACCGACTCTTAAACATTCTGCCCCAAGTATTATTTCCTTCTTCGTGAATCTGGTGGCTCCCTCGCGTTCGCGAAGCAAAATTTGCCTCATACCAAAATTCCCTTCTTTGCGAATGCAAGGGCCCACCCGCGAACGCGAAGACCAAACAATCGACCCTACGCGAACGCGAAACACTCCTCGCGGACTCGTAGCTTAAACTCAGGAACCTTCGCGAACGCGGGACTTACATCGCGAATACGAAGAGAAAACCAGCTGCCCCTCTCAACAACCCTTCATGAACGTGAGGCCCTCTCGCGAACGCGAAGAACAAAATTCTGCAACAGAATAGAAGAAAAATCTGCAACTCTCAAAAACCAAGAATTGGTCCGTTAACCACCCGAAACTCACCCGAGGCCCTCGGGACCTCAACTAAACATGACAACATATCCCATAATATTTTCAAACTTGTTCCAACCTTTGGAACACTCAAAACAACATCAAAACATCATCGGATTCAAGCCTATGAATCCCAAAAACTTCCAAGTTCCAAATTCGATCAAAAAGTCTACCAAACCTTGTCCGAATGACCTGAAATTTTGCAATCAAATCACAAATGACACAACGGACCTACTCCAATTTTCGAAATTCCATTCTGACCCCGATATTAAAATTTCCACTACTAACCGGAAAATGCCAAATTTTCATTTTTGCCAATTCAAGCCTAAACCTTCCACGGACCTCCAAAATACATTCCGATCACGTTCCTAGGTCCCAAATCACCTAAAAAAGCTAACCAAATCATAAAAATACAAATTGGAGATCGAATGCTAAAAAGTCAAAACTTGGTCAAACCTTTCAAATTTTAAGCTTCAAACTGAGAACTGTTCTTCCAAATCCATTCTGATTACCCTGAAAACCAAAACCGACGATTTACATAAGTCATAATACATCACACAAGTCTAGTCATGCCCTAGAACTGGTGAGCGAAGTGCAAAAGCTCAAAACGACTGGTCGGGTCGTTACATCCTACCCACTTAAACATACGTTCGTCCTCGAACGTGCCCGGAGTTGTTCGGAAAACCCTCAAATCGCTGTGCAACCTTACCATGCATATACCCGGGGGTGATATCACATCACCCTATCTCATATAGGTCCAATAACACAATGTAACTGAAATTTCACAATCCAACTTAGCCCATAAACTTTAGAACCACATTTCCACATCTGAAATCATCTATAAGATCAGAATCTCACATCTATACTTTGAATAAGTACAAACAAGCTGTAACAACCCATACCTATAGCCTCATATGCAATTATATGATATACCACATAGCTCAAACTCTCGTAGCGATAATTTCTAATCATAGCAGTTGCTCAAACAATCGAATATCAATAATAAGTCTCTTATCAAATAAAGCCTCATCCCAACACTTCCGTATACTTCCAATAATAGATGAAACACATAGAAAGTCATAACCATTCCTCAGATCAACCATTTGTGAAGCCACTTCTCCTTTGGCAAGGACCATAGCAAATTTCTGATCCAAACATCGATATTATCCTAACAACACGCTGGAACCAAGTCCGCTTGTATTAATTCTAGATCCCAACAATCTCATCTAATCCAACACAACTACTCTGGTGACATGACATATCAATACCATCTAAAGCCAAAACTCGTGCAACCGGCACACTAATAAGCAACAATCCGAACGTACTCAAATCATGAAAAGTGACTCAAATGAGGGAGCTATACTACAAGCTCACCAGTACCACTACAACACAATGCTGAGAACCTATCACAAGTCGTAGAACCAGAACACACGAATCTAACCCGAAGGATCATTCCTTCAAATAACTTCGCTCCAATACGCGACCTCATCCAAACACTGGTCCACATGAAACACCTCAAGTCACTATGCTCAATCGACAACCACACACAATTTGATGTCTAAAACCAAAAGTAAATCATCATAACCACGGCAAAGCAATAGACATAACATTACACAAACCCGAAAGGACACACCCGATACGCCATCTGCCGAGCAATACCCAATACTCTTCCCGCTTGAATTCCATTGAGAGACCCCAATAAAACCACACCACATGTGCCTATAACCAACAAAAACCAATGCCTCGCAACACGGAAAGGTAACTCATAGATCTCTCCAAATCACTAATAAGCTTACTAACAAATCAACACATCCCTCAAAAATACAACTCGGAGTCAACCAAGCCGACTCGAGTAAGAACACACATCCATATTGGCCTACCAATGAACCCCTTTATCAAGGAGTTCCTAAAGTTGCTCCTTCAACTCTTTTAACTCCGCCGGTGCCATATGATACGATGCTCGGCACCAAATCAATACCGAAATCAACAACCCTGTCGGCGACATGCCCGGAAGCAAGAAACACATCCGAAAAATCCCTCACCACTAGATCTGAATCGTAGGAGTCCTTGCACTGTCATCCATCAGAAGGCCAAATAAGAAAAGGCAACCCTTCCCAGCCATCCGCTGGGTCTTTAAAAATGAAATCACAACTACTGGAAACATAATCCGTCGAACCTTGCCACTCAATTTGTGGTATCCCTGGCATAGCCAACGTCGCCATCTTAGCGCAACAGTCCAGAATAACACAACACTAAGACAGCCAGTCTATACCAAATATCACATCCAAAATCTAACATACCAAGTAACAAAGGATCCGCTTGAGTCTCCAAACCCCCAACAGTTACCACACAAGACCGATATATGTGGTCCACAACCACGACCTAACCTGTTTATGAGGACCCTAGTCTCCAAATCCATACAGCATGCAAATCACCATATCCGATCTCAACTCCACCGTTCGAGTATACAACACACCTCTGATACCCAATCATCCCACAAGAGGTACTCATATAATTCTCATGTGCCACCAAGCAAACTCAAATATCAGCAGTCAATCCAACAAGAGAGTGCCGCAATACTAATGAAGTATCCTCAACTCAAAGACATCACTCTTTCTAAACTGTATACCCTCATCAAGCCACACCAATAAGTGATCTCATTTATCTAGTCATCTGAAACTGTCCATGCTACCTAAGAATTTGTGACCTTCTTTTCGAAACTGAACTGTGACCTTAAACATGCGAATCTCAATCCTACACAACATACCGCATATACCATACCATCCTAAGATAAACATGAGAACTTCATATCCATTCTGAGCCACAAGCAACTACGTACTCAACTAGCCAAGAACTTTCCATTGATCCCATCTAGAAGAAAAGCACTACACATCCCATTCTCCTCACGCTCGTAGAAAATATACATCTCTAACCGTGGTAGAAACCATCAAGAACTCTCCGAATTCCATTTGCACAAAACTAAACCGTTAGGGCTGAATCCTTCTAACTCAACCAAGCTATGCAGGCCACTAAAACCCAAGAGCATTACCGCGAAACACCTGTAGAAACTCATTACCTCATAAGAACCCAAAGAACTAGTCATATCCTTACCATGCCGATCTGGCCTACTACCAAGCTATCTTATCTATCCAAGTTCCTTCTGATTTACCTTCAACTTGATACTTCCTCTCGCTATAACACCACAATCCTCGACCCAGACTTGCCATACGAGACACAAGCATAAAGCCACACCGTCCTATGGTTCGTAAGCCACTGACTACTCTCTCAAATATCCCCAAAAGCACCACATTCAAAATACTTTCCCTGAAGAGACTTCCTGCGAATCTAAAGCCATTACATTCACCTTCCTGATACTGATGTGTAGAATCCATAATGATATAGAAATACCACGAGTCTTGACACCCTCCAATGCAAACCTCAGTTTCTAGCCAAATATATAACTTAAAAATCTCCAATTATTACATGTAAAATCTTGAACCCATTAGAACCATTCTTGAGAGTCATCCACTCTACTCAAACCGCAACTAGACCGATCAAATGGACCGAACGACCTGTGCTCCATTAGCACTCTGACACCGCAGAATGTAACCTCACCTTAATGCAACCAAGCAACTTCCTGTTCTATGCACCGTACATCCTTTACCAATAACAACTCAAGTCATTCCGTAAATTCTTATACGCCCATAAAACATAACATAACCTTTATTGAAATTTCCTTTACTCGAGCCATCCTCGGTCTCAACCTCCGTAAGCCATAACTGATTTACCAGTATGCCTCAAACTAGAACCAACATAGCACATAATCGTGCAATCAACTAGTCAATAGCAGACTCCCCCACTTGGCTCAAAACCATAGATCAAAACACACAATAACTCATAATGCCTATACTTTATTACTGCCATAATACCATAGTGATATTAAACTCAATCCTTCATAAGCTCGTGTAACAAAGACCATCTAGTACTTCAAATCTTCTACAAATCTCGCATTCACCCTCGTAATAGTCAAGCCCACTTTCTTAAGCGACCCAAATTCAAATTGCATACATACATTTCACTAATAAAAGGGACCTTCCAACAAACAACATCATGATTACACAACTTCAGAACACTCCAAAGGAGATAATCCACCTGCTTCACCTCAAACTAACATTTCCTTATACCCTTCTACCATCATAAACATTACGTAGTCACTTAATCTTCTTGAGTCGGGACTCATATCACAACGTGAAATCTACTTCACTTCCCAACTAGGCAACATGAAAAGATCTTTCAACACACCCACAACTCGAGGCTATACATCAAATCACGATGGAAATCAAGCACCAGATAGTTCTTGCTACGCCCAAGACGATCCTTCTCATCTCATTCCATTTATATGAACGCATCTCACAGCCACATCATACTCACCACATAGCCATCCAGTCATTACTCCCACTGATAGGGACACTACCGAACAAATAAATCCAGAAATACATACTCACATAATTAACGCATCAGTGCTCAAGCTATAGGCAAAACACGGCCTCAAGTCCTCCAGACTGGCCCAACATTAACACACATAAATCACAACTCGCCCTCCGGTCAGGGAATCACAAGCTGTCAATGCACAACTGATACTGAGGGCTCATGCGCGCATATGAATACGTGGAAGGAATTTAAAGAGTTACATTTCAAGTTAAATCAAGGATGCACGATAAGGATTCAAGAATGTGAAGATTTTTCTAAAGGTTCTGCAGCCTTTCGAGGATAAATACAGACGTCTTCGTACCGATCCACGAGACTCTACTAAATTTGTTCATGACTCGTGAGACCTATGTAACCTAGGCTCTGATACCAACTTTTCACGACCCTAAAATCAACCCGGTCGTGATGGCACCTATCGTGAAACTAGGTCAGCCGACACAACTCCCGAATTAACCATTAATCAATAAAAATCATTTTTAAGCCTTTAATTAATCAAATATCTCATAATAAGTCAAAACGAACAGTGCGGAATAAATACACAAGCCCGACATCGGGGTATCACAAGCTACTAAGGTTTGAATACAACGAAGAGTCTGAAAATATACTAAAAACAATCTAAGGAAGACAAGAGGGAGAAGAGTAGGGCTGCGAACGCCGGCAGCTACCCTTGTTATCTCCGAAGACTCTGCCACTAAGCAATCAACACCCGCTACTAGGTTCAAAAATACTTGAATATGCACACAGGGTGTAGGAAGTAATGTGAGTACACCAACTCAGTAAGTAATAAAAGTAAATGAAAGCTGAGCATAAGAAAATACGTAAACCATATCATAACGCTACAGCAAATGCAGTACATTTCCAAAACAGTACAGAAATCATTTACTTGGTAAATCAAGCTCAGTTTCAGTAAAACCTTTTAACACAACTTTTAATAGTTTCAAACGAGTGATAAAATAGTGAGTAAAAATGATAGACATGTAAATAGTCCCTTGTGCAAAACATGTACCATAAACCGCCCCTCAGGCATAATATCAATAGAACTAGTCCATCGAGCTACCTCACAATCACTCATAATCAGCCCCTCGGGTATAACATGAATCAAGAACCGCCCGTCGGGCAAAACATAGATCAAGAACAGCCCCTCGAGCAACAATATGAAACAATAACAGCTCCTCGGACTACATCATATCACTCACACTGGGTGCCCAAGCTCACTGGGGGTGTACAGACTCCTGGAGGGGCTCCTACATCCCAAGCGCAACAACAAGCCATCTCGTGGCATAATCAAATAGGCCCTCGGCCTTATAACAAGCCACCTCGTGGCATAACAAATCAGACCCTCGGCCTCAAAATCATGAATCAGTACAACACTGTTGTGGCGCGCAGCCCGATCCCATAGTAATCTCACAACACAGGCCCTCGAAATCACTCAGTTAGAAATCTCTCAAGCTACTCGGGCAACAGTAAAACATGATGCTCAGCCCAAAATATCATTTAAAAATATCAAAACGAGTAAATATGGCTGAGTTATGAAAATAGTACAATACAACATGACTGAGTACAACTATGAAGTCAAAACAGTGAGGAATAGTAGTAAAAATCCCCTAACGGTCCAAACATGTTAGCACGAGGCCCAAATATGACATTCAGCCCAAAACATGATAATACTTTCCAAAACATAATGATAGCAAATAGTTTTCAATCAAATACGTGGTTTAACAGTCATACAGGACGAACTAAGTCACAATCCCCAATAGTGCATGACCCTACTCTCGTCATCTAGCGTGTGTGTCACCTCAAAGTAGCACAACGATGTGAAATTCGGGGTTTCATACCCCCAGGACAAAATTTACAATCATTACTTACCTCAATCCTATCCAAACTCTAGCCCTCGATACCCTTTCCTCTCCCTCGGCCTCCGAATGCTCCAAATCTTACCAAAAACAGATTCATACCATCAAAACATGCTAAGGGAATAACGCCCACTCGAAAATAACCAATTTACACCAAAAATCCCGAAATTGGCCGAACCTGACCCCTGAACTCACGTCTCGAAATTAGATAAAAATCACATCAATAGAATCCTTATCCTCTCACGGGTCCATACATACAAAGAACATCAAAATCGGATCTCAAATGGCCCCTCAAATCCCCAATTTACACTCTCCAATTTTAAGCCCTAATTCCCCAATTTTATGCTTTAAATTCCACAAATTTCATGTTTAAACAAGTAAAAATCAACATAGGATCGAGTATTGAGTTCAAAAATCTTACCTCCAAGTGTTTCCCTTCGATTCCATCTGCAATCCTTCTCAAAAAGCTCCAAAAATCGCTCAACAATGGAGGAAATAGACCGAAAAATCGCAAAACCCACTTTTAAACATTCTGCCCCAGGTATTATTTCCGTCTTCGCAAACGTGGTGGCTCCTTCGCGTTTGCGAAGCACAATTTGCCTCATGCCAAAATTCCCTTCTTCGCGAACGCGAAGGCCCACCCGCGAACGCGAAGACCAAACAACCGACCCTACGTGAACGCGGAACGCTCCTCGCGGACGCGTAGATTTAACTCAAGAACCTTCGCGAACGCGGAACTTACATTGTGAATGCGAAGAGCAAACCAGCTGCCTCTCTCAACAACCCTTCGCGAACGCGAAGAACAAAATTCTGCAACAGAACAGAAGAAAAATCTACAACTCTCAAAAACCAAGAATTGGTCTGTTAACCACCCGAAACTAACCCGAGGCCCTCAAGACCTCAACCAAACATGTCAACATATCCCATAACATCATTCAAACTTGTTCCAACCTTCGTAGCACTCAAAAAAATATCAAAATATCAAATCATCATCGGATTCAAGCCTATGAATTCCAAAAACTTCCAAGTTTCGAATTCGATCAAAAGTCTATTAAACCTCGTTCGAATGACCTGAAATTTTGCACACACATAACAAATGACACAACGGACCTATCCAACTTCTGGAATTCTATTCTGACCCCGATATTAAAATTTCCACTACCAACCGGAGAATGCCAAACATTTTTGCCAATTCAAGTCTAAACCTTCCACGGACCTCTAAAATACATTTCGATCACGCTCATAAGTCCCAAATCACCTAATGGAGCTAACCAAATGATAAAACTCCAAATCCGAGATCGAATACTGAAAATTGAAAACATGGTCAAACCTTTCAAATTTTAAGCTTCAAACTGAGAAATGTTCTTCCAAATCCATTCCGATTACCCTGAAAACTAAAACCAACAATTTACATAGGTCATAATACATCACACAGGGCTATTCATGCCCAAGAACTGGTGCGCAAAGTGCAAAAGCTCAAAACGACCGGTCGGATCGTTACAACATAGTACGTAAACATTTTTATTGATGTTATTGTTGTTCCTCATCTTGTTTGGTACTGATTTCACATGTTGTGATGAGGTTGAGAGGTTTTTTACGATGGGTATTTTGTGTTGTGAGGCTGAGAGATATGCATGGTGGGTGTTTTCGTGTTGTGTTAAGAGATATTGCAGGACGGGTGTTTCTTTGCTGTGAGATGAGACATTGCGCAGGCGGGTGCTTCCGTGCTTGTGAGTAGGAGTGAATATGCACGATAGGTATTTTCATGCTATTGTTATATTACCTTATGTTTTGTGTTCTTGCTATATCAGCGGAGGACTTGGCTATGTTATTTCCCAGTTATTTCGAAAGGTTGTTTGGTGTTGGTGTGGAAGCATAAGTTGTGGTTTGCTCTAGTTGTACCTTCCTTTATTTTCTCGTTCTATATCTCTTTATTTATGTACCTGTTCATTCACTCTCATGTTGTCATCATGTTATCTTACTTGCTATTTTTCTTGTTATTTCATCATTTCTTGTCACTTAACTGCACTTGTTTATATATAGGTGTCTTGTCTTAGCCGCGTCACTACCTCATGGGGGTTAGGGTCGATACTTATGGAGTACATTGTGTCAGTTGTACTTATACTACACTATTCAGATATTAGTACCAGCGGAGTCCGGAGAGGTGCTTAGCGGATACCAGACATGCGACCCATGGTAGAGCTGCATACTGTTCACAGGCCTTAGAGTCGTCTTTCTGTTTCTTCTGTATTGTTTCTTTTTACCAGACAGTATTTTATTTCTTTTAAGCCAATATATGTAGCAAACTCCAGTAGCTCATGTACTCGTGAATCCACATCTTGGGATGGTTGATTGGCGATGTCGGATTTTAGACTCATATGGTATGTTTTTGAGTTATCTTTATCCTATGATATTAGATTAATGTTAACCGTTAGTTCCTTTTTTTTACTTATTTATTGTTATGTGTTGGCTTACCTAGCAAGAATGTTATGCTCCATCACGACCCTGTGGGTTAGGATTTTGGATCGTGACATGCATGGATGTCGCAGGCCCTTGGAGTCCCTTTCCCTTATTTTCATAATGTTGTATTACTTTCATACAGATTGTACTTTTTTAGACTTGTTTGTACTACTTGGTGTTGTGAGTTTGTCTTATGTACCATTGTATTGGTTTTATTAGAACTTTATTCCGCTGTTTATGTCAAATTCTGGCTTATTCTTTTTATTTCGTTGTTTTCTATCATCGTATGATTGGCTTACCTAGTTTTGGAGGCTAGGTACCATCACGATAATTGGTGAAATTTTGGATCGTGAAAGTTAAGTATCTTGCTTAACCTGGACTTGATGGAATTTTCCTAAAATCTAATTGACTTATATGCTATTGTCTGCATATTTAGGGATGGCGTATATGCAAGATGATGAACATATATGTGTTCATCGAGATTATATATTTGTGGTAGTTTTAGGCTTTTTGTGCCTTGTTTGATTGTGTGCTCTTTTTAAATTATATTTTTTTACTGTATGACTAGGTGAGCTTATTTATTCATGATACAGATCATGTCTAGGCTTATGACATCTTATTTTGGCATCATAAACTTTTCTTGAGATATTGATATATTTGATTTAGCCACAGTCATGCTTTATATCATGAACACACACCCATCCACATCTCTATTTACTATGTCTTTGTGCAAGTTAATTGTTCTTTCTTGAGTATATGAATATGTTTTTAGAGATGGAGATCTTGATCCGTATTAATATGATTATGGCACATTATAAGCGAATTAATATTGTTATGGCACAATGGTTTATGTCTAGTGGTTATTATGATATTGATATGTTATGGCATGATGAGTAGTTGTGTGGCGCTTGAATATTGATCTATCCCTTCGGAGTCGGGTGATCACCCTTGTTACATTGGTCTTGTGAGCGCAGGTGATACACATATCGTGTTGGAGCATATGGGATATGCTGGATCATGTTGGAGTATATGAGATATGCGGGATATTGGCTATGGTTTTTGAGCATGCATCAACATTCTAGACTCATGTAAAAACATTCATGCATATAATCTATATATGTACATTCATGTAGTATACATATGCATGATACATTCTTAGTGAATTATTGGACACTTGAAGAGTGCAAGATTAATGTAAATGTTGAGTCTTCACCATACATAGACATTTTATACTCATTAAGGAGCATTCATATAAATGCTATTTGGAAATTAATGTAAAATCGTATCTTTATCATACATAGACACTCTACATTCATGTAGGAGTATTCGAGTTAATGATGCTTGAAGCATATCCCCATTATATGCGAATTTGGTGTATTTGTGTATGCTTTTGGCCTTATTATGATAAAAACATGCTTATTATTTTCCGCTTGACTGTGCATCTTATTATTGATATCTGATTTTTTTTTTGGTTATTTTTGGGTTATTTCTCTATTATCTTATATGCTTATGAGCTGCACAAGTTATATAAGTAAGTATCTTTGACTAATACCTCGCTGCTACTTCATTATTAGGCTTGATATTTACTGAGTACATGGGGTCGATTGTACTCATACTTTACTTTTGCACCTTGCATGTAGATTTTAGAGCTGAACTGTTGGGGGAGCCGAGGGCTAGCATGGAGGATGAACCAATGTTCCTGTTGCAAGCTACCATTATGTTCATTATAGTTTAGGACTTATATTTTTTATTATATATATTCAAACAAATGATATATTTTTATTCATACTAATGTTATGATTCTAAATCTTAATTGCTCATGACTTATATCTTCGAATAGTTTGTATAAAAATTCGTTCCAGTTGAATTATGTTTTTGTTGTTGGTTTGCCTAGCAGATTGGGCTAGGCACTATCACGGTCTCGGTGGGATTTGAATCGTAACATATTGATCAAATTTTAAGTAGTTTAAATGGGAAGCAAAAAATACCACAGGATAGAGAAAATAGTGCTTATAACCACACTTGCAAGTTGAAGGTGCTTCAATCTTCTACTTTTATTTACACTTTCTTTTAACAAAAAATTTGGGGGGTGTCATGCGTCAATGACCAAACCGACCACGTTAACATGTGGTACCCCGCAACTGGGGATCACAGAAGTATCTCTATTTTGTCGTGAGTTTTCGGTCAAAATTGAGAAATTCGACCAGGATATTCACCTAGACATTATCGTAGTGGAAGATTCCTCCCGCCGTGGTTTTATAACAGTTGCCTACGCAAATCATATACAACGTCGCCACTCGTATTTGTCATCCCTTGCTTCTTTTGGTGAAAACTCTTCAACATCCTCATTTCTAAAGACGGTCGCTACAGCTAAAAGCACTCTGACTCTAGGGCTTCTCTTATTTTAAGGTAGTTTTACTTCACCTTCTACAACTACTATTCTATTTTTTTTTTCTTTCTTAGTGGGGTTTGCTTACATAAAAATTATTTTTAAGTTTCTTGTTTCGTCAATTCGTTTGGACAAGATAAACGAACACCGCCTTTGCTATTTTTCATCTTAGTTTTTCTGAGTTAGTATGTTTGAAATTGACCCTTTTATCAGAGAGATGAGTTTGGTTTCATATGTGTGTAGAAGAACCAAATCTATTAAACTGTTTGATCGATGAGTTCGCTTTTCTTGAATCTATAGCAAATTGTTGGTTTTCTTTTGTTCTTTGTTTTGTTTTTGTTATTTCCATTCCGATATTGATTTAGTACCTGCGTTTTTTTTCTTTTTCTGGTTAAATAACTTGAATTGCTAATTCCGAAAATTATAGAAAAATGGTTTAGTGATAGGAGACATCAATGTTCTATGGCATAGTTTTCCTTCCTTAATGCACCCTCTTCAGTTGATTTTCTAGAAGGTTCAATACGAATAAAAAAAGGCAGCCCGTTGCATAAAGTATTCCCGTAGGGTCCGGGAAGGGTCGTTCCCCAACGGGTTGTAATGTAGATAGTCTACCCTGATGCAAGTATCTGACTGATTCTACGGCTCAAACCCGTGACCTATAGGTCACATGGAGACAACTTGACCGTTGCTCCAAGGCTCCCCTTCAGAAGGTTCAATACTTTTACAAATTTCCTTGCTAAGCTTCATTTAGATATTTGAGTATTCTTCATACCTTTTGCATATATCTAACATAGATTTAGAGCTAACACATGCTTGTTTTATCACACCTTGCTTTAGTTCTTCCTTGCAGCAGCTGTTAACAGCTATAGATAGTTTTATTCATTGACTTGGAAAAACTGAAATATGATATTCGATTTAAGAAAAATGCTGTGAATGTATGGTTAATCATCATTTGTTTGGCTGCGCATTTGCTAAGGAATACTATTCTATTGGAAGTGTAGAACATCATTTAGCTACTAAAAATAGTTTCTTCCAACCTGACACAGGTACTTGCTGGTGAGTTTAGTAAATTTTTGTTTCTCATCCTGTAAGTGGGCTGTGGTAGTTCACCTACTTGGTTCCCTGCACATCTACTAAACAATTTTTCTGGTTCTTCAAAAGAGAGGATTTTAGGATATGCTGAAAGATGTGTTTGAGTGTTTGGGAGTCCGAAATTGTTCTTCATAAGGTTTTGAGCTTAGCAGAGTTGTCTTTTTTCATTCCCAAAAAGATTCAGCCTCGGCGCAGTGACCACAGCTTCACCTTTTGTGCCAAGATGCAACCTAGGTGGAATATTTGTATATTGCCTGTCACACTGATGGATGATTTATGCGAGGATGGTTGAGCAGCACATATCTGGTGAACAGATTGTACTAGCCAAGAGAGGATTGCTTACTATAATAGTACTGGGTTTCGTAGAGTTTGAATGGCCAATACGGGAACTATACTGTTGGAGCGATATGAATTGGGGAGATTACTAGGACAAGGTACATTTGCTAAGGTTTACTATGGTAGGAGTATCAGGACTGGGCAGAATGTTGCCATCAAAGTCATTGATAAGGAAAAAGTTTTGAGGGTTGGGCTCGTGAATCAGGTAAAACGGGAAATATCAGTTATGAGACTAGTTCGACATCCTAATATTGTGCACCTTTATGAAGTCATGGCCACAAAGAGCAAGATTTATTTTGTGATGGAATATGTTAAAGGAGGTGAGCTCTTTAACAAGGTGTCCAGAGGAAGGCTTAAAGAGGATGTTGCACGAAAATATTTTCAACAGTTGATAAATGCTGTAGATTTCTGCCATAGCAGGGGTGTCTATCACCGGGATTTGAAACCAGAAAACTTACTACTAGACGAGGATGAAAACTTGAAAATTTCTGATTTTGGTTTAAGTGCTCTTGCTGAGTCAAAGCGCCAAGATGGACTCCTTCACACTACCTGTGGGACTCCAGCCTATGTTGCTCCTGAGGTGATCAATAGAAAAGGGTATGATGGGGCAAAAGCTGATATCTGGTCATGTGGGGTGATCCTATATGTGTTGTTGGCTGGTTATCTTCCATTCCATGACTCGAATTTGATGGAGATGTACAGGAAAATTGGCAAATCTGAGTTCAAATGTCCCAGTTGGTTCCCCCCTGAAGTGCGGCGGCTACTTGTGAGAATGTTGGATCCCAATCCACATACTAGAATTTCAATTGCCACAATTAAAGAAAGTTCCTGGTCCAAGAGGGGAATAGCCTCTAAATCTATCAAAGCAGACACTGAAAGGAAGGATCTGGCTTCAGCATGTACAGAGTCGGCTGCTGGTTCCTCTGAGAACAAGCAAGACGTGGCCAGGCTGTCAAACTTGAATGCATTTGATATCATTTCCCTTTCTGCTGGCTTTGATTTATCGAGATTATTTGAGGATACTCCTTTAAAGAAAGAAGCTAGATTCACATCCTGCAAACCTGCATCAGTCATCGTATCCAAGCTGGAAGATGTCGCAAAGCGCCTGAAGCTAAAAGTCAGCAAAAGGGATGCAGGATTGTTAAGGTTTGAAGGTTCAAAAGAAGGAAGAAAGGGGATTTTATCAATTGACACGGAGATCTTTGAGGTAACTCCAGCTTTTTATTTGGTGGAGGTCAAGAAGTCCAATGGAGATACATTGGAATATCAGAAAATTTTAAATGAAGGCCTGAGGCCTGGTTTACAGGATATTGTTTGGGCGTGGCAATTAGAACAACCACCTCAACAGTCCGAACAGCAGCTGGATGAGCAATCAAATAGTCAGCTTCAGCAACAACAACGTTCAGATAACCTGCAACAACTCTCGGAGCAGGAGCAGCAGCAACTGCTATGTCCACTGCAACTACTTCAGCAAGAGCAGTTACCTTGATTATATAATACACTTTCAATTTCGGCATTATCTAGTAGATGTATGTTTGGTTCTTCCAGTCTCCTGACTCATTTTTATGTTTCGTCTGTGTAAATGTCTCTCAAGTAAGTACAAGTGTTTTTCATTTTTAAAGAAAAATAAAGGTACAAGTGTTGTTTTTCTTTGTTTTCCTCTTTTCTTCAATGCATCTTGCAAATCTGATGAATTCCCAATCTGATTTCAAGCTTTGAATTTTGAAATGAAATTGCTGCATCTGTTTTCAGGCTAAAATCCTTTTGACCTACTGGTGCTTTTGGGACTACATTTGCATGCTCATGATAGGAGTTTTAAGTAGAGAAACATGGTTTGTGACAATTTATATAGTCGACCCGCACTTATTTGGGATTGAAGGTTGTTGTCACTGAAAGTTGTTGTTCACATTGGAAAAATACGCATGTGGTCACTGAAGACCGTAACATTACGTTGAAAATCATCATTGATTCTGATAGTCTAGCGAGTGATTTTATGATGTGCCTCACACAACTAAGGTGTCACGACCCAAATCCTAATCTGTTGTGATGATGCTTATCGTGGTACTAGGTAAGCCGACAATTTCAAAATACTTAGATAATTAAGAAATTCAAATAACTAGAGTTTTCAAAACAGGCTAAAACCCAAAACACAAATGCGGAAAATAGCTCCCAAATTGGGGTGTCACTGAACTCATGAGCATCTATACATCACCGGTCTAGAAAAGAAAGGTCTACAAGAGTCTGTATCAAAATACAATTCAAGAAAAGATAAGGAAGGAGAAACAAGGACTGCGAACGCCGGGCAGCTACCTCGTAATCTCCAAAGATCAGCCGTGCACGATATCAATGTGCACCGTGTCCGGGAACACCTAGATCTGTACACGAAGTGCAGGGTGTAGCGTGAGTACAACCAACTTAGTAAGTAACAATAATAAATAAGGAACTGAAAGAAAGTGACAAGCTACACAGTTATAGTTCATTTGCAGTAGTCTCAATAAGACAGTAGACATGCTTTCAAATCCGGCAATTTAAGTCAAATCGGTTTTTAAATGTCAAGTTCAATTAAAAATTGGATATAATATCTCCCAGGAGTTTCAAAACAGTGACATATAGCAGCTATGTGCAACAACAATGAAAGCAAATACAGCTTCACAGGGCAACAGTCACTCTGTCTTTCCCAATAGTTCATCACTTGGCTCTCAGCCCTCAACACTCATAATAGGTACCTGCGCTCACTGGGGGTGTACAGACTCCGAAGGGGCTCCTATAGCCCAAGCGCTATATCGTTGCGGCATGCAGTCCGATCTCATAATATATATATCCATAAGGCCTGTAGTGATGTGCAACCCGATTCATATATGTACAATCATAAGGCGTTGCGGTTTGCAACCCGATCCATATACATATTGTCCTAAGGCTCGTTGCGGCGTGCAACTCGATCCGTATATATACATATAGCTCACAGCTCGACACTCAGGCCATAATTCAGTCACACCTCTCCAGTCTCTCAGAAATCATAAAGATCAGACCAAACAGAAATAACATAATGCATCAATAAGAAACAAGAAGAGACTGAGATATGATACGCAAGTAAAACTGTGACTGAGTATAAGATAGTAATTAGCAAATAATTCAACAAGTACACGACCTCTACGGATCCCAACAGTATCAACATATAGCCTAAACATGATTTCTAATATGATTAGCAGTCAAATTTCTATAACACAGGGAGAGCATATGGCTAACAACAAGTTATTCAACTTTATAGTTCCACAGAATGGACCAAGTCACAATTCCTACGATGCACACTCATACGCCCGTCACCTAGCATGTGTGTCACCTCCAAACCAATCACATAACGCATAAGTCCGGGGTTTCATACACTCAGAACCAGATTTAGAACTGTTACTTACCTAAGTACGAGCAAAACTATACTCCAATATGCCTTTTCCTTGCAAGTCGGCCTCCAAATGTCTCGAATCTAGACACAAATAGTACAATACAATCAATACGGGCTAAAAGAATCAATTCCACAAAGAAAAATACGAAATTATAAGCCAAAAATCCGAAATTGGCTGAAAGCCGACCCCTGGACCCACGTCTCGAAATACGACAAAAGTCACAAAATTCGAAAGCCCATTCACTCACAATTCTAGTCATACCAAATTTATCAAAATCCGACACCAAATGGCCATTCAAATCCCGAAAATCAACTCTCCAAATCCTTAGGCTCAAACCCCTAAAATTCACCTAAAAAACACACCAACTAGATGAAAAATCAGTGGGGAAACATATTCATTGAAGAAAAATGAACACAAGAAACTTACCTCAAGAATCCCCTTGAAAGTCCTCTCAAAACCTCCAAAACTCAAGCTCAAAATGTTAGAAGTGGTGTAAATCTCGAAACCCTCGCTAATATAGTTTCTGCCTAGGCTTTCTGCACTTGCAGCAATTTAGCCGCTTCTGTGGCCTCGCAGTTGTGCCTCAGAGCCCGCTTCTGCGACTAACTCCGCTCCTGCATCCAAGTTTCCGCTCCTGCGGACTCGCTTCTGCGAGACAAATATCCGCTTCTGTGGAGGCCAGCTACACGGCCAAATCCGCTTCTCCGGTCCTTCTGCCGCATATGCGGTCACGCAGGTGCGGGAAATCCTTCGCACCTGCGACTATCCGCTGCCTCACTTCCTTGGCTGTTTCTACGGCTTCCTTCCCGCTTCTGCGGGCTCGCACCTACGGTTCCCTATCCGCAGGTGCGATTACACCAGCAGGAATCACACTTCAGCAATCGTTCAACATCCAACTTTATCCGTTAGCCACCCGAAATCAACCCGAGGCCTCCGAGACTTCAACCAAATATACCAACAAGTCCTAAATCACGGTACGAACTTAGTGGAGCCTTCACACTACCTCAAACAATATCAAAAATACGAATCGCACACAGATTTAAACCTAATGAACTTTGAAAATTTTAAATTCTACAAGTGATGTCGAAACCTATCAAATCACGTTCGATTGACCTCAAATTTTGTACAAAAGTTACAAATGACACCACGAACCTACTCCAACTTCCGGAAATCCAATCCGATCCCGATATCAAAAAGTCCACTCCAGGTCAAACTTTCCAAAATTCTAACTTTCGTCATTTCAAGCCTAATTCTACCACGGACCTCCAAATTACAATCCGGACACGCTCTTAAGTCCAAAATCACCCAATGGAGCTAACGGAACCATCAAAACTCAAATTCGAGGTTGTTTACACATAAGTCGACATCCGGTCAACTTTTTCAATTTAAGCTTTCAATTATGAGACTAAGTGTCTCAATTCACTCTGAAATATCTTCGGACCCGAACCAACCAAACCGGTAAGTCATATAACAGTCGTAGAGAACAAAAGGAGCAAAAATGGGGGAACGGAGCTACAATTCTCGAAACGACCAGTCAGGCCGTTACATAAGGCCACTTTTTATCTCACATATTTGTGGACCCATATCTAACATATTTGGGTCAACAAAATTCGGATTACAAAGTTGTGAGATAACAAAACAGGCCTCACACAACTAATGTCAGTTGTGTGAGACACAAAATAAAAAAAAATAATTTAGTCTAGCTTGTGACTTGGAGGCCTGTGCCTGTTCATAAAGTGAGAAATAACACGCGTAACCCTCTGATCATAAGAACGTGACCATAATCAATGTTGTACAAAAAATTTCCAACTTTTTTGTTGCTCTTTCACCTATTCGCTTTTGGTGGGAATATAAGTGTTGGAGTTGCGCATGATTGTCCCATTGAACCTTCCTCTTTCCGTGTTTGTCTTGAAAGTCAGCAGCAAATTATTGTCAAAAATGAAACCTCCAGGCACGTGGATAGGTGACTGCCTTTATTAACAATAAAAGATCTTCAGAATGCCCTTTTGTTGAACAGGACTTTTTCTGTACATACACGTATCTAGTAAATTACAGGTCAAGCATCTTTCGCTGGTTAAACTTTTGCTTTGTACAGACACTAGGAAGTTTCTTGCTTTCTTTAACTAACGGGAAAATTGTTAAACTAACAAAAAATGAAAAGCTACAGAGTAAATGATTGGAACTTCGGTTGGGAAGCTATTATGGAAATTATTGATCTCACTTTGTATTGGTAGGTCTCTTCATGTTTATGAAGGGTTCTATTAAAAAAGAACAGCTTAGCTTTAACTAAGCTTAGACTAAATATTTCCATGTTTATATTAAAGGAGAAGAGAAAAAAATATGCAAACAATAATATTCAAAGTAGAAATTGAGAAGGAAAAAGAATATGCGTCACTTTGGCATCTCACTCAATTGAACATGTAAAGAATAATAAGAAATTAGTAAACTATTTCACAGAATGAGGGGATTAGAACCACTAAAAACAGAAGAATCACTTGTACAAATGAACAAATCAGACACATCATCCTTAGTTGAGTTAAAAAGAAGGTCTAGAACAGCTACTGAATCATGTGATCATTTATTGTGTTGTGGTCAACTTGGAAAGCCTTGGCAAGATCAGTAGGAATATCAGGATTTGATTTAGAAACAGAACTTATGGGTCTTTGAAATAAATAAACGATGTTCTGGACTCGAAGTGATGAACCCCACGTCAACAGTTCCTTCCAAGATTATGGGTCCAGTTCTAGTTCGAGCTTCTACCACAACACCCTTTAATTTAATAGGTTTAAAATTTATTATTTGTACTTAGTAATGTTTATTATTTGTACTTAGTAAGTTTACTATATATATATATGATTGAGTTAAAGTTATTGGGCACAGATAAAATCATAGCATATCTACTGCATCCCCTAGTACATAAGCCAAGATGATAGGCTCAATTGAACCCACAACTAACAATATATATACGCCTTTATCATTTTGGATCAAAGTGCATTAGATGTATTCCTTGCTATCCTCTGCTTGTACAAGCTTGGGATCCTTGCAGTCAAATTAAAGCCATTCATAAGCACTGCCAAAGATACATAAAATAATTTTGATGCTAATTACTATCTCGATCGACAACTTTAAATGAGGTTGCATATATTCGTGTGAAAGAATGTAATACCTGAGCTGTTGAAATATGCTACACAGACATCATATAGAGGACTAAGGTCATATGCCAAAGCAACTGAACAATTTATAAACACAATAGGCCTATCACAAGATAGATTGATGCTATTGAGAAATTAAAGAATGATTGTATGTAGCAACAAGCTGAGTGTTTGAAGAACTAATTCGACCATCCTTTACTTGAGGTTGCATTTTATGCATATAGTACTTGTTTACCCAGAGTAACAATTAACTTTGTATTGTGGTTTTAAGGATATGCGATTTAATTCAATGCTAATTGATAAACAAGGAATTAAATAGATAAATTAAAGAATAAAATAGATCAAACCAGTGTGTAAGCTAAATCTCGACCTCGATCTGTGCTAATCTAGAGGTATGATAACGGGAATAAAAAATGATGAAACAACTCTGATAAATAGTAAGTGAAATAACAAGAGAATAATGTGCGTATATTTTCTTATCAGTGAATAATGAATCTTACAAATGAGTGGGATCCCCCTTTATATAGTAGGGGAGTCCTAAATAAGGTATACTTTTAATTATAGTAGGAAATCCTATTTGACAACTGTTTAACTGCCGAAGACCAATCCATTCAGGAATTCATGCCGTGATCTCCGGTCCGTTGCAGATATCTTGCCCTTTCCGTTACTGAATCATACCGGCATCATCTCGAAGCACGCCTTCTTTTGACCTCGGTAAGTGTTATAAACCTCGACCTTAGAAAGGAACTTCGACCCCGAGCTCGACGTCCTGGTCTTCCAACCTGATATCACTTTTTCTATCGAGGCATAGGTCCTTTAGGGTTTGTGTCGGATAATGGTGAATCCCCAAGCCATAGTCAAGTTATTCTTTATTTGGATTCAGGATAGTTGAATCTTGGGTTCGGATGGAGTGAGAACAAGATTTCGAACTCTAAGTGTATTGGCCCTTAGTCTCTTTATATCGGGCCGATATGACCTCTAAAAGATGGATATTATTCTCCTCTTTCAGCTTAAAATACTTAGTGAAAATTTCGTTATGCCCTAACATGTATTTTTTACCCATGGGGTTTTTTGAGGGTTCGATGTCGATTGAAACCCCTATGATTTTTGTGCCTTAGCGCATTTGTCTTAAGATAATTCGATACCTCGTAAGGTTTTTTTGAGGCCTGATTTTATCGAAGCCTTTTTGGTTATTTGCCAAGGGTAGCCTTTTTTAACCAATTTTTCCAAGAATTTGAAGGCCTATTGTGATTGCGGGATTTGGACGTCTCCGAGCTGTATTAATTTGGTTGTAGCCTTTGGGTATGCCTCTTGGGCTTATTTCCCAATAACACTTCGAACTTGTTCGAAGTGTTAGTCCCCGACGGATGATAACCTTGGTCTATAGATCGAGGGGTGTCTCTTTTAGGTCTTATAAATTCGAGTTTAGATAACTTGAATACGTCGATCGTCGATGACAGTCCCTGAGTGTTCGAGTTATATTTGCGGTTGGACCTTGAGCCATTTCTCACAAAATCATAAGTACGAAGCTTGTATATTGGAAAGTTTTCTTTAAGACACAAAATGTTTGATATAGAAAGAATGCTTCTTGAAATAATTTATACATGTGTCATGTTTTGCCATCGGGACTTGACTAATCTATATGGACATGGTTCATTCGACCGTTTGGCCCATTACAAAGTTTCCCTATCGATATCCTTTGACATGAAGTATTTTCCTCGAAAATATAATCTTCGAGGGTGATGCCCCTTAGTATTCGAGGTTGATTGAAAAGAAGCCTTGGATACTTTTGAATTTTCCTCAGGTAGTACATAATTGTTGCCTCGTAAAAAACCTCACCGAAAAAACCCATTTGGGATAAAAACCGATCAAAGGGAAAAAGAGTGCAACTCGTGCTTTAAAACCTAAGGTCCTTGTGTCGAAGTGTTTCTCGGCGTCTTCAATCGAACACCTGCAATAAGATAGTATCAAATATGAACGGAAAGGGAGAAAGTCATACCTTAGCAATAATACCGTTTGAGGAGTGATACATTCCAATTGTTGGGCAATTGTTCGCCCTCCATTGTGCCAAGTTTGTAAGACCTTTTTCCGATGATATCGAGGACCCGATATGGTCCTTCCCAGTTTGGGCCTAGTTTTCCTTCGTTTGGCTCTCGAGTGTTGAGGGTGACTTTCCTTAGAACTAAGTCCCCAATTCCAAAGTGGCGAAGGTTGGTTCTTTTATTATAATATCTCTCGATTCTTTGCTTTTTCT
This sequence comes from Nicotiana tabacum, assembly GCF_000715075.1. NCBI lineage: Eukaryota > Viridiplantae > Streptophyta > Magnoliopsida > Solanales > Solanaceae > Nicotiana > Nicotiana tabacum. Next base: position 62,069,864 of record NC_134089.1, read on the forward strand.
CAGCCATCCGAACGAGCGCAACTTCTCGTTTCTCATCCAATAGCTCGAGGCTAGTTTTCATAGCCTCGTGATTTGATTCTTTCGTCGTGTGTAGAAATCTGGCGCCAGGTTCCCCGACTTTGACCGGAATCAAGACCTCGAAGCCGTATACTAAGGAGAACGAGGTTTCCCCCGTACTAGACTTCAATGTTGTTTGATATGCCCAAAGAAGTTCGGGTAACATTTCTCTCCACTTCCCCTTAGCGTCGTTCAACCTTTTCTTTAAGTTTCGAATGATAGTATTGTTCGTCGATTCGGCTTGTCCATTCCCGCTACGATGGTACAGTGTTGATAATATCCTTTTTATTTTGTGCTCCTCGAGGAATTTCGTTACCTTGCTGCCGATAAATTGTTTTCCATTGTGACACACTATTTCGGCGGGTATCCCAAATGGACATTCGATGTGATCCCAAATGAAGTCTATTACCTCTTTCTTTCTTACTTTCTCGAATGCCTGTGCTTCAACCCATTTAGAGAAATAGTCAGTCATAAATAAAATGAACTTAGCTTTACTTGGGGCCGATGGAAGAGCGATGACAATATCCATCCCCCTATTTCATGAATGGCCATGGGGATAAGACTGAATGAAGTTGTTCTTCGGGCTGATGGATCATCGTGCAAACCTTTGACATTTATCACATTTTCGAACAAACTCCTTAGTGTCTTTTTCCATGCTATCCCAGTAATATCATGCTCTAATGATTTTGTGAATCAACGATTCGGCGCCGGAATGGTTCTCACAAGTGCCTTCATGGACTACTCATAAAACATAATCGGTGTCTCCTGGTCCTAAACACACTACTAATAGTCCGTTAAATGTCCTTCTGTATAATGTTTTGTCTTCATCCAATATGAATCGAGCAGCTTTGGTTCGTAGGGCCCTTGATTCTTTAGGGTTCGATGGGAGTTTTCCATTCTTCAACTATTCAATATATTTATTCCTCCAATCCCTGGTCAAGCTTGTAGAGTTTATCTCGATATGGCCTTCCTCGATCACCGATCTCAAGATTGATCTCATTTTCTTCGATCGATGACCCCAGATTTGCAAGTGCATCGGCCTCACTGTTTTGTTCTCGAGGCACATGTTGTAAAGTCCATTCCTTGAGACGGTGCAAATTTACCAGCAGCTTGTCCAAATAACTTTTCATTCTATCATCTCGAACTTCGAAGGTTCTGTTTACTTGGTTCACCACCAGTAAAGAGTCACACTTGGCTTCAATGACTTCTGCTCCCAAGCTTTTAGCTAGCTCGAGACCTGCAATCATGGCCTCGTACTCGATCTTATTGTAAGTCAACCTAGAATTTTTTATAGACTGCCTAATAGTGCTACTCGTGGGCGGCTTCAGAACGATGCCTAACCTGGACCCTTTCACATTCGAAGCACCGTCTGCGAAAAGGGTCCACACCCCCGATAATGTGCCTGATTTTAACAAAAGTTCTTTTTCAACTTTGAGTATGAGGGTTGGCATCAAAACAACCATAAAGTCTGCCAAAATTTGTGACTTGATAGTCGTTCGAGGTTGATACTCGATATCGTACCCACTGAGTTCGACGGCCCATTTGGCCAATCGCCCAATAGTTCGGGCTTGTGTAAAATATTACAAAATGGGTAAGTGGTTAATACACATATGGGGTGACATTGAAAGTATGGTTCTAACTTCCTAGAAGCGCTTATGAGTGCAAGTGCCAATTTCTCTAAGTGTGGATACCTAGTTTCTGCTTCTCCTAAGGTTCGACTTACATAATAAATGGAAAATTATGTACTTTGATCTTCCTGAACTAGGACACCACTTACCGTGATTTCCGATACTGCAAAGTACAAGTGGAGTTTCTCATATGCCTTTGGAGTGTGAAGCAGTGGTGGTCTCGATAGGTATCGTTTTAATTCCTCTAATGCTTGTTGGCACTCCGGGGTCTAGGTGAAATCATTTTTCTTTTTGGGCAAAGAGAAAAATCTAGGGCTTTGATCCGACCACCTCGAGATGAATCGGCCTAAAGCAACTATCCGTCCAGTTAGCCTCTGCATGACCTTTACACTATACACAACGGTGATGTCTTTGATGACCTTGATTTTATCGGGGTTGATCTTGATCCCCCGGTTCGACACCATAAAGCCTAGGAATTTACCCAAACTGACCTCCAAAGCACATTTCTCGGGGTTGAGCTTCATGTTATATATCCTCAAAATCTCGAACGTTTCCTGCAAATGAGCCAAATGGTCCTCTGCGTGCAGGGACTTAACTAGCATGTCATCAATATAAACTTCCATTGACTTACCTATTTGTTATTCAAACATTTTATTTACTAGGCGTTGATAAGTAGCTCCAGCATTTTTTAGCCCGAAAGGCATTACGTTATAGCAATATGTTCCATACTTGGTGATAAATGAAGTATTTTCCTGGTGTTCCGGTTACATTTGAATTTGGTTATACCCGGAATAGGCATCAAGAAAGGTAAGGATCTCGTGTCCAGCTGATCTCTTCCATCTCCACACTACTAAAAAGTAGGAAGAGAGGGTCGCAATAGCTTTTACCCTATATTAGTGCTGGGATCGATTTCCACAGGGAGCTAGGAATGGAGTCGAGTATCTATCTAGGCTAGAAGTGTGTATTTGTTCCAAATGTCAATTCCATACATTTCTGGGTTTTAGATTATAAACTACTATTATCAAACTATTAATTGAAACTAGATTATGCTACGAGATAATTGCTAAGTTGTATCTAATGGGAAGAAGGGCACTAGGGTCGTGACATTACCTAGGTGGCTAATTGATGGGTAGATGTTACTAAGGTTCGATTGACATAATTGGGGCTTATGCTATAACCGTTGCACAATTTTACCTACTCTCACACCTCTCGGTAGAGAGAGTGATTTTGCCCAATTGACTCTCTCGAGACCAAATGGGTAGGCAAATTAGCTCAAGCAACTAGGGTTCAAGTTGGGTAATTACTCTCTCGAGGTTTAACCCTTTAATTGGGACTATCAATTCTCTTGAGTCCATCCTAATTCTTTGTTGGGTCAATTTTGGAGACCTAGGCTCTCTTTCTTAAGAAAAGCCAAGTCAACTTAGCACAAATCAGTGTTTGCAACCACCAATTCATAGATTAAATCATAAAATTGACCCAAAAAATAAACACCCATAGTCAATCTAACAATAGATGGCAACACCCATCAATTACCCACACTAGGGTTGAGCCACAACCCTAGCAAATGGGTTTAGCTACTCATGCTTGTAAGAGAAAATAGAGAAATAGATGAAGAACAAGACATTAATTAAATGCTAAATTAAAATACAAGAATCTATCGTTAATTTGAAGCTAAGATGCCAAGAAATGGCTACAGATCAAGTTCCCACGAGCGCAGCTAAGTTCTGGATATATCTGCTGACCTAAAAATGGTAAAATGTTCTATTTATACTAGGCTGGAAAAACTTGACAAAAATACCCCTGCGAGGTCAGCGCGGGCCGCATAAAATGGACCGCGGCCGCCTAGGCTCTTGGACTTCAATTCTGGGCTCTCTGACTTGGGTTCCGCAGACCGCGTAGAATGGACCGCGGCCGTGGAGGCAGCTGTCGCGATCCGCACAACCATGACCGCGGACCGTATTGGCATTTTGCCCCTCTCTGAATATCTCTTCCGCGGACTGCACAAAAAGGTAGTGTGGTCGCGGAACCTTCACCGCAGACCGCACAATGTGTAATGCGTCCGCGTTGCTTAAGCCTAGTTTTTTTGTCATCTCTCTGAATCTCTCTTCCGCGGACCGCACAAAAAGGCAGTGCGGCTGCGGAACCTTCACCGCGGGCCGCACAGTGTGGACTGCGGCCGCGTTGCGTGAAGCTTGATCTTGCCATCTCTCTGAATCACCTAGTGCGGCCGCATTCCATTTTGTGCGGTCCGCACTAGGCTTGTTTGCCCTCAGTTTACTTTGCCTTTGATACTTGAGCAGGTTTCACTCCTTTTGAGCCGATCTTTGACATTTCGTCACTTTGTCGATCAAACCTGCAATCAAGCACAACTTATGAGCCTTTTGGGACTATTTTGTAACGATTTATAATCAAAGCATAGGCAAGAAGGAGTATGAAACTCGTTAAAATCCCTACTTATCAACTCCCCCAAACTTAAGCATTTGCTTGTCCTCAAGCAAACAAAATAAGACCCACCCCTTAAGGGAAAATCCAAGTATTTACACTATCCTAAAGTAACCTCAACAAGCATCAATTGGGACTAACAATTGCCTTCAATACGAATGAATCATTAACAACATTTAAACTTTGAAAAACTATGGATCAAGTGTGACACAAGAGCATCAAGAGTTGACTCATTACATCAAAGAGCTCTCTCAATTACTTTGGTCATTGTGGAACCCAAACTCACACATCTTCAATTTTCCCTAAGCAAACCTCACCTTTTAGAGTATTAGCACACAAACCGAGGTTAATGGGAATTCACTCATCTCTCTCAAGGAAAGGTAACAAGTCCGGCTCTAAGTACCATATGCTTACCCCTCATGTAAGTATCCACTAATGTAAGTGTCCTTCAATTGAAGATCATATAGGGCTTTTGAGGAGTCAATGTGACGGCTTTTGGTTCAGGGTAGGAAAAGTTTGGTCTAAATGGGTTCCATCTTCCCTTAAGCACTTCTTTTGATTCATTTGGCACAATTCTCTGACTCATTGAGTATATCACTTCTTTTTAAGGGGTTAGAGAGACGTAATGTCACTCTTTTTATTGCACTTCAAAGCGTTTCTCCTTTTCAACTTTTTCCACACCTTTTTCTCTTTTGTTGTTTTTTTAATCCCTTTTTCTTTGCTTTAGTACATTTACCACTTTGTTCCCTCTCTCGTCTCTCCCCCCCAAACTTATACCTTTTCCATTTCTCAAGGGAAGATCGTGTACCAAAAGAGGGTATATTTTAGAATGGATATAAGCTTGTAGTATTGGTTCTTGAAAGAAAAAGGTTTAAGGCTTAAAAGGGTTAACTAGGGATTATATCATTGGTGGGCTATGGAGTTGTTCAACATCATTTGGATCAAGGAGAGACTATAATCACTTCTCAAGCCAAATTTCACTCAAGATTTCGCCTCAACAGACGTTCAGGGAAAGTTCTAGACCATTGGCTCAAAACTTGGACTCACAATTCAATTTCTCACCATACAAGCTCAAGGATTTCTAAAGACATAAAGTCGGGGGCCCACAACAACCTTAGACACAATTGAGCCCACAATAGTCCCGAAAGACCACATGATGATTGTTTGGTCAACACAAGAGTCTCAAGGTCACGACTTTCACCATCCTAAACACAACAACTTATCTTTGATCATGGGATCAACGACAAATGTGTTAGGCCCAAGTGAAACTTTTCTTGAGGTACCCTGAACTATAAGCTACCAAAAATAAAACAAAAACAGACTCAAACCCTTAAGAAGGTTGTCACGCCATCCATCATCGGGAAGAGCCACCCGGTTTATACAATATTTCACCTTTGGAAAGAACTATGGCATTAAAAAAACCAAAGGCTTATTGAAGCGCCAAAAACGAAACAAAAAGTTACGAGCCTATCTAAGAAGCTAAAAATGAAAAAAAAATTACAAAAATAAAAAATAGAATGAATATGTACAATAGAGGATTTGAATATACAACGGGGGATGAATATATACAATAATGTAACTTTATATACAGACCAAATGAAAGATAAAACGTGTGATAAAAGTAACGAAACGTAAAATTATATACAGACCAAAGATGAAAATCAAAAAGACATAAAATGTAACAATATATACAGTCATCCAAAAATATAGGGCGCACCCCCTCAAATAAAAGCTGTCATTGTCCTCAATGCCAACTAAACACATAAGCACCAAAAACATATACGGAAAGGATATGGGAACTCCCTAATTTGTGTCCGTCTGCATGCGATCATCAGTGGTCCCCAGGTCCTCTATATGCGCGGGAACCTCAGACTGGTTCCCAGTCTCCTGCTGCTCAGCTGCTGGGACTGGGGCCTGGACCTAGATGGGCTGAATATCAGGAACATCCTGCGGTTGACTGGAGGAAGCCTCCAGTGGGTCCACCAACTGGATGATCGCCTCATCTGCACTAGGGAGCTTCCTCTTCTTCTTAGGAAGCCTCTGTGTCTGCTCCTGCTATGGCTCTGCTGCTGGTACTGCTGCTAAAGCTAGATCCTCAAATAGCGAATCTAAAGGCAGCTGGTCTGCCTTCAGTCTGTCCACATCCGCTCTAAGCTCCTTCATAGACTCCTTGGAAGCCCGTGTTTGTCGCAGCTTCTTGTGCTCCCTGGAAAGCTCCTCCAGGGCCTTGCCATGTGAATCCACTACCTTAGCCAAGGCATCATGAGAATCAAGGATCTTCTGCTGGGTGGCAAGAATCTCCTTAAATGAATCCTCGATAGACTGTGGCACCTGCAATGGTTGTGGTTCTGACTGAACCGCAATGGTGGAAGTCAATGTAGACAACTTGGACGAAGTAGTCGCCATCCAGTTGTTCAAGCTATAAAGTGTCTGGCTCAGCTGATGGGCTGTGATAGGATGGGTCCGGGAAGATGGAATCCCCGGGCCAGCTGAAATAGAGGGACCAGCAGTAGTGGAAGGTCCAGGAGGCATGTCAGCAACTGTGCAGGCAGGCTCAGTGGAGGGCTCTACAACAACCGGCTCTTCAGACTAGCCAGTTGGGACAGAAGCAGGCGGCTTGTAATTCTTGTCCTTGGGGTTGTCTGACCCCTTCAAACTATACCACAAAAACGGAGCCACAGGTTTGACCTTGATGTCAAAAGGTCTCTTCTCCACCTCCAGGTCCCGGAAATACATAGTGAGGGTGTTGGGAAAAGGCTAGTTTCGGTCATGCTCAACCCCTACTGCAGAAATGACACAGGACATCACATTGCCCACGTTGATAGGGTATCCTGCCATAATAGATGCAACAAGAACAGCCCGGGCAAGTGGAATAGTCTGATCATGGGTAGTGGGGTCGAGCTGACTACACACAAAAGTCAATCACCCTCTAGACTCAAAGTTAAAGGTTCTCCGAAGTATTTTGGCCCTTGCTTGCAACCACTCTGGAACCGTACCCGGGATTGCCAGGTATGAAGCTAACCACGGACGAACCTCCTCGACCATTGCCAACTTCTCATTGTAAAGGGACTCATCTTCTTCATTGAACCCCAGGTATTCATTTAGTACCTTCTCGGTAAATATCACATTTTTGTTTCGCACATTGGTCACTTTAGTTACCTTCAAGATGTGGTCCACATTGCAATTAAATTCCTTGACCATGTGCTCATTCGCCTTCACACAATTATCTTTGAAGTGCTCCCAACCCACTCGAGCTCGAAATTGTCTATGTATATTGGGGTGTAGGGGTAGAAGGTCTTTTTCAATGAAGCTCATTTCATGAATCAACTTCTGTGCCGGCCACCATTCCCTAAATTTGTGGAACGCCACCTGGCTGACGAATCTATCTTCCCAAACAGCTGGATTTCTCGACCGATAAACACCCCCAACCTGAGGCACACCACCCCCAGGTAACTCCCCATCTCCCCCATCACCCCTAGTACCCTCTCCAGATATTGACGCTGTGGGAGAGGTAAAGTATTCATCCCCACTACCTGCTGCTGAGCCCTCAAACAACCTAGAAGAAATGTTGATTGAAGCTTGAGCATCAGGGGAAGAGGGAGGAGTGTCTCTATGTATGGCTCTCTCCAGATACGGGATGTATAGTGGGACTGAATCTAAAGAGATCTCCCGGGAGGGTTCATACTCACTCCCTGAGTTGTCAATGGCTCTATCAGTCACTTTGATTTCTTTCCTCATGTCCTTTATGTTTTTCCTAGCCTGGGGAGTGAGTTTTACCATCCTTTGCTTCCCTCCTCGGGAAGAATCACCTCGGCCGGGTTGTTTCGAGCCTTTGCCTCGTTGTTTAACCATTATCTGCAAGAACAAGCATCTAGCTTTGTTAGTATCAGCACAGGCAGTGAATCAGTTGTGGAAAATGAATTGCAGAACAGAAGCCATAAGCTGTAGAACATGATGCAGAAATAGTGCACCGCGGCCCGCACAAAAAGGAGTGCGGCCGCACTAGGGGCACCATGGACCGCATAAAGGCGACCACGGTCCGCACTAAGGCAAGGTCTATAACACCACCTCTCTGAATCCAACCATCGTGGCCCACACAAAGTAGCACCGCGGCCCGCACAGAATGCAATGCGGCCGCGCTGGGCAAGAGGTCAACTCCTAAAAAATCCTCACCGCGGTCCGCACAAAGTGGTACCACAGACCACGTCGAAGCACCACGGACCGCACAAAAATAATCGCGGTCCGCGGTGGGTGCTTGGTCAAGGCACTGAGTTTGGGTTCTTGGTCTTGCATTTTTGTTCAAACTTTCACCTAACTTTGTCCCTACTCAATTTACCCAGTTAATAATACTCTTTAAGCACACAAAACATAACTGTTAAACTAATCGAACATCAAAATTGAAGAATTACGGGGGGACAGAAGCCTACACAGTTAATAGAAAATGATATAAAATGAAATTAAATAATTAAAATAACAAGAAGTGGTTGAATTTTTACCAGATATTGAGAAGTAGTGAAGAAACACAATGCAAACAAGCTAGTATGAAGAAGAGGAAGATGAACAGTGATTTTTTTTGGTCTGTGAGAATCAATTTTTCAAAAAGGGTAACCGGTGACCTATGAGGTATGTTTATAGAAAAGAAAGTAGGACCCAGCCTCACCTACTAGCACAGCCGCACAAAATGGATCGCGGACCGCGCTGGATTTGGTCAGAAGAAGATTGAGACGGCAACCTCCGCGGTCCGCACAAAATAGACCACGGCCGCGGAGGTCCACTGCACTAAATGGGATGCGGTCGTGGTGACAAACTTCAGAGAGTACCTCACTTGGTCTTCACCAGTGCGGACCGCAAAAAGTGCAATGCGGCCGCACTGGTGACTTCAGAGACTGTTTAATTTTTCCAAAATGTTTTGCACTGTAGCAACACAATCCCTGCAACATCTCACAACCAATTAGCTCAAAAATCAGTCCTATACTACAAAGAAAATCAAAGAAAACAAGAAGAAAAAGACATGGGTTGCCTCCCAAGAAGCGCCTGATTTAACGTCGTGGCACGACGCATGTTACCAGCGCATCACTTTAGATGAAAAAGTGTCACCACGTGGCTGTCATCAAATTTTCCAAGATAATGTTTGACCCGGTGCCCATTAACTCTGAAAACTTCACCATTTTTGTTACTTAGATCAAGAGCACCAAATGGGGTCACAAACACAACTTCAAATGGCCTACTCCACTTTGACTTGAGCTTACCCAGAAACAGACATAACCAGGAATTGAACAAGAGCACCATATATCCAACCTTGAACTCCTTACCCCGAGCATATTTGTCTTGAAGGTACTTCATTTTGTTCTTATACAAGGATGAACTTGAGTAGGCATGGTATCTAAACTCATCGAGCTCGTTGAGTTATTCAACACAAAGATTTGATGCAACATCCCATTCCAAATTCAACTTCCTCAAAGCCCACACGACCTTGTGCTCTAACTCGACCGGAAGATGTCAAGCTTTTCCAAACACCAACCGATATGGACACATACCAATCAGAGTTTTGTAAGCCGTCCGATAAGCCCATAGTGCGTCATCCAACTTTTTCGACCAATCGCTCCTATTAGCATTGACAGTTTTTGACAAGATGCTCTTAATTTCTCTGTTGGAGACTTCCACTTGACCACTAACTTGAGGATAATAGGGGGTAGAAACCTTATGATTGACACCGTACTTGGAAAGCAACGTGTCGAAAGCCTTGTTGCAAAAAGTGAGACCCCCCATCACTAATAATCGCACGAGGAGTGCCAAACCTTGTGAAGATGCTCTTTTTAAGAAACACAACAACACTCCGGGCTTCATTATTAGGCAAAGCCACGACTTCAACCCATTTTGAGACATAATCAACCGCCACGAGAATGTAGGTATTCCCACAAGAGCTAACTAAAGGACCCATGAAATCGATGCCCCAAACATCAAAGATATCCACTTCTAGAATCGTATTGAGAGGCATCTCATCTCTTTTTAAAATTCCGCCCGCTCTTTGGCACTCATCACACCTCTTCACCAAATTGCCTGTATCTTTGAACAAGGTAGGCCAATAGAATCCACAACTAAGAACTTTCGAGGCGGTCCTCACCCCTCCATGATGGCCACCATAGGGTGAAGAATGGCAAGCCTCTAAGATACTCAATTGTTCTTCCTCCTGGACACATCTACGAATCACACCATCCGTGCAAATCTTGAACAAGTATGGCTCATCCCAATAGAAATCCAAACTATCCCACTTGAGATTCTTCCTTTGGCTAGAAGAGAGCTCACACAGGATTATTCGTCTCAAGGTAATTGGCAACATCGGCAAACCATGGCATATCCTTCATTGACACTGCAAGGAGTTGTTAGTCGGGAAATGAATCATTTATCTCAAGGCCATCACAAGGCCTCCCCTCCTCCTCCAAACGGGACAAGTGGTCCGTCACTTGATTCTCACTACCTTTCCGGTTAATAATTTCTAGATCAAACTCTTGAAGAAGTAACACCCATCTCATCAATCTCGCCTTGGAGTCTTTCTTGGTCATCAAATACCTAAGGGCGGCATGATCAATGTGCACTATAACTTTAGCCCCCATAAGGTAGGGTCGAATTTTTTCCATAGCAAATACAATAGCCAACAATTCTTTCTCGGTGACTGTGTAGTTCCTTTGAGCCTCATTCATTGTCTTGCTTGCGTAGTACACCGAATGAAACATCTTGTTGATCCTTTGGCCTAAAACAGCCCCGATCGCAACGTCACTAGCATCATACATGAGCTCAAAAGGCAAGCTCCAGTTAGGTGCGGTAATGATGGGGGTAGAAGTCAACTTGAGCTTTAGAAGCTCGAATGCTTGCATACAACTCTCATCGAACAAGAACTTTGCATCTTTCTCTAGCAACTTGCACAAAGGGTGTACCACTTTAGAAAAATCTTTTATGAACCTCCGGTAAAAACCTGCGTGCCCAAGGAAACTCCTCACCCCTTTGATAGAAGTAGGGGGTGGAAGCCTCGAAATCACCTATATCTTGGCTTTATCTACTTCAATTCCTAGCTTTGAGATTTTGTGACCCAACACTATACCCTCTTCTACCATGAAATAACACTTTTCCCAATTGAGAACAAGGTTGGTGTCTTCACACCGGGCCAATACTCTATCCAAATTTTTCAGACACTCATCAAAAGAATCCCCAACCACGCTGAAATCATCCATGAAAACCTCCAAGATATCTTCCACCATATCAGTGAAAATAGCCATCATGCAACGTTGGAAGGTCTCCGGAGCATTACACAATCCGAACGGCATTCGAGAGAAAGCGAATGTGCCATAAGGACATGTAAAAGTTGTCTTCTCTTGGTCCTCCAGGGCAATTAAAATTTTATTGTACCCCGAGTAACCATCCAAAAAACAATAGAAAGCACGCCCCGCAAGATGATCTAGCATTTGGTCAAGGAATGGCAATGGGAAATGGTATTTTCGGGTCACCTTGTTTAGCTTCCGGTAATCCATACATACTCTCCACCCGGTGACCGTGCGAGTAGGAATGAGTTCATTGTTGTCATTGGTCACCATAGTCATACCACCCTTCTTCGGCACACATTGCACCGGAGAAGTCCAAGAACTGTTAGAAATAGGAAAACCACACCGGCGTCTAACTACTTGATAACCTCTTTCTTCACCACTTCTTGCATCACCTCATTTAATCTTCTTTAATGCTCCAAGGAAGGCTTTGCATCCTCCTCCAAGATGATTTTGTGCATGCAAAATGCGTGGCTTATTCCCCGAATGTCATCTATAGTCCATCCAATTGCCCTTTTTTGCTTTTGAAGCACCGCTAACTTATCCTCAACCTGCATGTTAGTAAGGCAAGAAGAAACAATAACTGGTAAAGTAGAATTTGAACCCAAGAATTCATACCTGAGGTGTGGAGGAAGTGGCTTCAACTCCAACATCGGTGGCTCCTCAATTGATGGCTTTGTTGGTAGAGTTTTCCGGTTTTCAAGATCCAAAGATAGCTTCCTATGCTCGTAAGAATAAGAGCCCATCCCATGTAGGGCATTCACGCACTCCACTCTACTAGCATCATCATTGACCTCCATGTTCAAGAGCACTGCTTCAAGAGGATCTTCCATGTTGATCATAGCACTGGTATCATCCAAAATCACCGCTGTGACAAGGTCTACAAATGAGAACACCTCAGTGCTATTCGGTTGCTTCATAGATTTACAAATATGGAAAATGACCTTTTCATCTCCTACTCGGAAAGTGAGCTCACCTGCTTCAACATCAACCAATGCCTTTCCCGTTGCAAGGAAATGTCTGCCCAAGATAATAGGAACCTCATAGTCCACCTCACAATCCAAAATCACAAAGTCAGCCGACAATATGAATTTGTCCACCTGGACAACCACATCATCAATAATGCCCATAGGTTGCTTCATCGATCGATCCTCCATTTGAAGTCTCATTGAAGTAGGCCTAGGTTGCCCAATACCAAAAGTTTTGAAAACCGAGTAGGGCATCAAATTGATACTAGCTCCCAAGTCACAAAGAGCTTTGGCAAAATCCGCACTTCCAATGGTGCAAGGAATGGTGAAGGCACTGGGATCTTCAAGCTTCGGGGCCATTGAATGCACTATAGCACTAACTTGGTGAGTCATTTTTATAGTTTCGCAGTCCATAGAACGCTTCTTTGTGACTAAGTCTTTCATGAATTTTTCATAGCCCGACATTTGTTCAAGTGCCTCCACCAATGGCACATTAATAGATAAGCTCTTTATCATATCAATGAACTTTTTAAACTGATTATCATTCTTCTACTTCGCGAGTCTCTGAGGATAAGGTGGAGGTGGCCTTGGTAAAGGAGCCTTGGCTTTTGGCACAACCAGCTCGGGCATGTCAATCACGTGTTCCCTAGATGGGTTCACGACATCTTGGGTTTCTACCTCGGCCTCACCAATATCAATCCTCACATCATTGTTCACATTCTCTTCAACCACATCTTCAACAATCAAAGGTACATCATCATCCGCAACTCAACATCTTCATCCACAACTTGCTTTTGCTTTAAGGCATTCACATCACCGCCTCTCCCACTTATTGTTGTAACCTCCATCACATGATTGTTATTTCCACCCTTCGGGTTCACTACTGTATCACTTGGTAGAGCACCATTCGGGCGAGTATTCAATGACTGAGAGATTTGGCCTAATTGCACCTCTAAGTTTTGGATAGAGGTGTTGTGAGAAGCTAATTGTGCATCCGAATCCACATTTCTCTTCATCATCTGCTCGAACATCATTTCAATTCTACCCATATCATTACTAGAAGAACTAGGACCTTGAAAAGAGAAAGGGGGTGGATTGTTCAGTTGTTGGTACATTGGGGGCCTTTGAAAGCCTTTCCCCCTGTTGCCTTGGTTTCCATTGTTGTTCCACCTGCCTTGATTGTTGTTGTTGCCCCAGTTGTTGTTATTTCCATTCTAGTTGCCTTGATTGTTATTCTGATTACCCCAATTGTTGTTTTGGTTGTTGTTCCAATTGCCACCACTTTGTTGTTGATTGTCCCAATTTCCTTAGGGTCACCATTGTTGGTTTGAAGAGTTGCCTATTGCCTTGATAGTTGTTGACATATTGTACCTCTTCACTTTGGTCATCATAACCATCATTTTGACACCCATCATATTCATTAACGAATTACTCAGAATTTCCTTGATTTTGTTGCCTCCTTTGCCTTTTCTTGTTGACAAGCATACTAACACCCTCCATGGCATTCACTTGGCAAGGATTTTAAACTTGTTGCAACTGTGCCTTAGCCAATTGATTCATCGTGGTGGTAAGCTCAGGTATCACTTTCCCGTGATCATGTAATTCTTTGTGCAAATGGATAATCGTAGGGTCACCTTGAGGCATATTTGCTCTACTCTGCTATGCTGAAGAAGTGTCTGCCATTTCATCAAGTACATCACATGCCTCCTCATAAGAAAGTTTCATAAAATTTCCCCGGCCAATTAGTTAACAATGCATTGATTTGTAGTATTTATGCCCCGGTAGAAGGTTTGTTGGACCATGGCCTCGGTCATATCATTATTTGGGCACTCATTCACCATCGTTCTATACCGCTCCCAAATCTGATGTAAAGGTTCTGTTGGCTCTTGCTTGAAGACTAATATTTCATCTCGAAGTGTCGCCATATGACTAGGAGAAAAGAATTTGGCAATAAATTTATCCGCCAACTCATCCTAAGTTGTGATGGAATGGTTGGGGAGTCTCTCGAGCCAATCCAATGCCTTTCCCCGAAGTGAGAACATGAAAAGTCTTAATCTCAACGCATCCTCGGACACATTCGTCTACTTGCTCCCCCAATATGTATCTACGAACCCCTTGAGATATTTGTAGGCATTTTGATTTGCCGCGCCCGTGAAGTACCCACACTGCTCAAGTAAGGTCAACATCACATTGGTTTTCTGAAAGTTGCCAGCCCGGATTCGGGGTGGGATAATAGCACTTGCATAGCCCTGGTTCGGTAATACTCTAGGAGCCACTCTTGGAGGAACTGGGGGAGGGTCTGGAATATTGTCATTTGGATTAGCATTGGCATTCCGGCCTCTCCGTTGACCTTGAGGTGCAAAAGGCACTTCATCTTACTCAAGATCATCTACCTCCTCCCCCGCTATCACGTTTCCAAGAGGATCATTAGCGTTGTTTAAAGTCATGTTGGTACCTGAGTAATGACACAAACAAGTAAGTAACAAGGAAGGAGAAAAGAACAATACACAAAACTAACCAAATAGATAGCCAAAACCATTAGCTCCCCACCAACGGTGCCAAAAAGTGATCGCTTCCAACTCCACACTACTAAAAAGTAGGAAGAGAGGGTCGCAATAGCTTTTGCCCGATATGAGGGTCGGGATCAATTTCCACTGGGAGCTAGGAATGGAGTCGAGTATCTATCTAGGCTAGAAGTGTGTATTTGTTCCAAATGTCACTTCCATACATTTTTGGGTTTTAGATTATAAACTACTATTATCAAACTATTAATTGAAACTAGATTATGCTACGAGGTAATTGCTAAGTTGTATCTAATGGGAAGAAGGGCACTAGGGTCGTGACATTACCTAGGTGGCTAATTGACGGGTAGATGCTACTAAGGTTTGATTGACATACTTGGGGCTTATGCTATAACCGTTGCACAATTTTACCCACCCTCACACCTCTCAGTAGAGAGAGTGATTTTGCCCAATTGACTCTCTCGAGACCAAATAGGTAGGCAAATTAGCTCAAGCAACTAGGGTTCAAGTTGGATAATTACTCTCTCGAGGTCTACCCCTTTAATTGGGACTATCAATTCTCTTGAGTCCATCCCAATTCCTTGTTGGGTCAATTTTGGAGACTTAGGCTCTCTTTCTCAAGAAGAGACAAGTCAACTTAGCACAAATCAGTGTTTGCAACCACCAATTCATAGATTAAATAATAAAATTGACCCAAATAACAAACATCCATAGTCAATCTAACAATAGATGGCAATACCCATCAATTACCCACACTAGGGTTGAGCCACAACCCTAGCTAATGGGTTTAGCTACTCATGCTTGAAAGAAAAAATAGAAAAATAAATGAAGAACAAGACATATTAATTAAATGCTAAATTAAAATACAAGAATCTATCGTTAATTTGAAGCTAAGATGCCAAAAAATGGCTACAGATCAAGTTCCCACGAGTGTAGCTAAGTTCTGGATATATCTACTGACCTAAAAATGGAAAAATGTTCTATTTATACTAGGGTGAAAAAACTAGACAAAAATACCCCTGCAGGGTCAGCGCGGGCCGCATAAAATGGACCGCGGCCACGCTAGGCTCTTGGACTTCAATCTTGGGCTCTCTGACTTGGGTTCCGTGGACCGCATATAATGGACCGCGGCCGCGGAGGTAGCTGTCGCGGTCCATACAACCATGACCATGGACCGCATTGGCATATTGCCTTTCTCTGAATATCTCTTCCGCGGACCGCACAAAAAGGTAGTGCGGTCGCGGAACCTTCACCGCGGACCGCACAATGTGTAATGCGACCGCGTTGCTTAATCCTAGTTTTTTTTGTCATCTCTCTGAATCTCTCTTCCGCGGACCGCACAAAAAGGCAGTGCAGCCGCAGAACCTTCAGCGCGGGCTGCGCAGTGTAGACTGCGGCCGCATTGCATGAAGCCTGATCTTGCCATCTCTCTGAATCACCTAGTGCGCCCGCATTCCATTTTGTGCGGTCCGCACTAGGCTTGTTTGCCCTCAATTTATTTTGTCTTTGATACTTGAGCAGGTTTCACTCCTTTTGAGACGATCTTTGACATTTCGTCACTTTGTCGATCAAACCTGCAATCAAGCACAACTTATGAGCCTTTTGGGACTATTTTGTAACGATTTATAATCAAAGCATAGGCAAGAAGGATCATGAAACTCGTTAAAATCCCTACTTATCACCAGCAGTGGCGTCGACCATGCAATCGATGTTAGGCAATGGAAAATAATCTTTGGGGCATGCCTTGTTTAAATCCTTATAATCTACACACATTCTAAGTTTGTTCCCTTTTTGATGGACTACGACAACATTGGCTAGCCGTTCGGAATATTTTACCTCCCGAATGGACCCTATTTTGAGAAGTTTAGTTAATTCGTCCTTTATGAAAACGTGTTTAACCTCGGATTGAGGCCTTCTATTTTGTTTCACCGGTTTGAACCTGGGGTCAAGGCTTAGCCAATGCATTGTT
This sequence comes from Nicotiana tabacum, assembly GCF_000715075.1. Classification (NCBI taxonomy): domain Eukaryota; kingdom Viridiplantae; phylum Streptophyta; class Magnoliopsida; order Solanales; family Solanaceae; genus Nicotiana; species Nicotiana tabacum. Next base: position 62,086,766 of record NC_134089.1, read on the forward strand.
ATCTCCGGCGGGATCCCTGTCATGTCTAAATGGGACCAAGCAAAATAATCCATGTTATCAATAAGAAATTGAATAAGCTTTTTTCTGAGTTTGGGGGTTAACCCCGTTCCTAGGTATACCTTTCGCTCGGGCAGGTACTCGATCATTATAACCTGTTCCAGCTCTTTGGCAGTTGACTTGGTGGCGTCGGAGTCTTCGGGAACAATAAAGGTTCGAGGGGTCAGAAAATCCTCTTCTTCTTCCTCCATCTCCTACTTTTCTGATTCGGTTGAGGCTGGTGGCTGTGATTTCTATTTGGCTTATTGTTTACCTTTGATGCTCGACCTTTTCGAAGCTCATAGTGTTGATATCGGTGTTACCTCATCAACCGCAAATATTTCCTTTGCAGCATGCTACTCTCCGTATACTATTTTTACACCGCCAGTGGTCGGAAATTTTCATCATTTTGTGGAGAGTCGAGGGGACAACCCTCATGTTGTGGATCCAAGACCTTCCGAGCATGGCCTTATACCACATGTCGCCCTTGATCACGTGGGATTTGGTATCTTGAATAATTCCAACTGTATTGGGTAAAATTAAAGTTTGCATATTGGAGGTGACGTGTCATGACACGTGGATTAGTCAAATGGTCAAAGAGTTATAATTAGTCAAGAGGTACGAGCAACAACAGATACGAGAGAAGGTGATGAAAGAGGCACGAGCAGTTATTCAAATAGTTTGGCGCCCGTACCTATTTAAATCATTTAAAGCTCAAAGATCAAGAAGAATCAAGGAAATGAATCTGACAGCGCGTGAGAGTCCAAATTCAGTATTTAACATACATTAAAATACTGAATACGTTAGAGAATTTGTATTTAATGTAAATGATTGAGTAACGTTTCTTTTATTGTCATTTATTGCTCATAATTGCCTTATTAAGACAAAGGCAATAAACATATCTCCAAAACCATTATAAAAGGGAGAATGCTGAACATTTGTAAGGACACGAAATACAATATGAATATACTGATTTACTTTGCTTTCTTCGGCTCATCTTGTTATTGTTGAAAGCCAATTTCTACATTCTTTCGATTATCAGTAACCCGTGTTCTTCTAAATTCTAGCTGTGACTAAAATTCTATTTTTTTTGGTTAAACAAATTGGTTCCGTTACCGGGAATCTGCTAATCTATTTTCTTTTCACCTAACCTTCCTTGTTGCATCAACTATGTCGACTAACGATGTCAATACTCAAGGAAACCAAGAGAACCAACAAAGTCAGGGGGATTCACAAAATATCAACATTCAAGCTCCTGCTCCGCAAGATTCTCCACGACAATCTTGCGAGGGTTCTCCTGATGAATGTCTAACAAATAAGTATGCTCAATTTCAAAACATGGAAGCCGCTGATGAAGCTTTGCAGAAATTAATTACTGCTCAGGTCACCAGAGTCGTTGCGACACTTGTTAACCGGTTACCTGTTGGAACACCCGCACCTACTCCAAATAATAACACTATAGAAAACCCTCGTTCCGGGCTCATTAACTCAGGTAGTGGTGGAACCCCCAATAACTCACAAGAGGGAGAACCAGGTAATGCAATTAATTCTGATTTGTAAACTTTAGTACTAACCTTGCAGAAATAGCTTAAGGAGCAAAGTGAACGCATAGAGCAGATACCTGGGGTGCCACCTATAATCAAGGGGGTAGACATGGATAGGTATTCACAACAACCTTGGAAGCCAAGTGCTGCTCCGCTCCCAATCCCAAAAAAGTTCAAAATGCCTGATATTCCAAAGTATGATAGAACAACAGACCCACGAGACCACGTGACTGCCTTCACAACGGGTGTAAAGGGTAATGATTTGACTAAGCAGGAGATTGAATCGGTTCTAGTCAAGAAATTTGGTGAAACACTCATCAAAGGAGCATTAACATGGTATTCTCTTTTACCTGAAAATTCTATAAATTCTTTTGCTGAGCTTGCAGATTCTTTCATTAAAGCACACTCGGGAGCTCAAAAAGTGGAAAAAAGAATGGAGGATATTTTCAAAATCAAGCAGGGAGATTCAGAATTGCTTAGAGAGTTCGTGGACCGATTTCAATGTGAAAGAATGACATTGCCGCGTGTACCTGACAACTGGGCAGCTATAGCCTTTACAAGCAATTTGAATGAAAAAAGTTCGGAAGCTACGAGGAGGCTCAAGGAAAGCCTTCGTGAATTCCCAGCTACAACTTCGAATGATGTTTACAACAGGTATAGTACGAAGTTGAGGATTGAAGAAGATACTGTGCCACAATCTCAAAAAGAAGAAAATATACGTTCGAGACGGGCAGAGACCAACAAAAGGTCCGGTAAAAACAGGTACGAGCCTTATATGGGACCTGCGGGAAAAGACTCATGATCAAAACAGGACGACCAAAGGCACGACCGCAAACCAAGGAACAGAGAAGCAGGCTTCTCATCGAGATTCAGGAACGAGCGAAACCATTATGAGTCACGGGACGATGATAGAAGTTTAAAAGCGAGGTTTGGAGGTTACAACTTTAATGTCAGCACTTCTAAGCTCGTAGACATTTTGAGAAGTATGGGAGATAAGGTTCGATGGCCAAAGGAAATGAGGTCGAATCCAAATAGGCACAACCCTGACCATTGGTGCGAGTTCCATAATGACCATGGACATAAAATAGCAGATTGTAGATTTTTACAAAGTGAGGTTGATCATTTATTAAAACAAGGATATCTCACCGAGTTATTCAGTGAGAAAGGCAAGCAAGCTTATATGAAAAACAGGCAGGAGCCTCAAAAGCCCCTCTCTCCCAAAAGAACTGTTAATGTTATAAGTGGGGGTGAAGACATCAATGGCGTATCATATACTGCAGCCAACAAAGTTTCCAAAGTAACTATTACCCAAGGGAAACGGGTGCGGCAGGTTCTAGAAGAAGACAATATTACATTCAATGATGCAGATGCTGACGGTGTATTAACTCCTCATAACGATGCACTGGTAATATCTCTAATTGTTTTTGATACTAATGTGAAACAAGTTTTAATTGATCCAGGTAGTTCCGTGAACATTATTTTGATAAGAGTATTACGTGAGATACAAGTTGAAGAGAAAATAATACCAAAGGCGCATACTCTATCTAGATTTGATAATTCCAGTGTCGTCACAAAAGAAGAAGTAACACTCACCACTTTTGCTGAAGGGGTCGTTAAAGATACAAAGTTCCAGGTAGTAGACATGGAGATGGCTTATAACATGATTCTGGGGAGATCATGTATCCATGAAATGGATGTTGTTCCTTCAACCTTGCATCAAGTTATCAAATTCCCATCGCCATGGGGAATTTGTCAAATTCGCGGAGATCAACATACATCCAGGGCTATTAATTCTGTTGCAGATACAAGCATGAGAAATCAAGGCAAATAGCAATCAAAGAAGGTAGTTGAGGACACCACAACACAGACCTCAACTGAACAAGTGCGAACAGATGCAGACTCAAGACCTGATACCATTCAAGAACCAGAAGAGAATGAAGACATCAAAACAACGATAGAGGAATTAGAACCTGCCGTGTTGTTCGCTCAGTGGCCTGATAAAAATGTCTATGTCTGGGTTAATCTTGACCAAGGAATGAAAGGTAAGTTAATCGAATTTTTGAAAACTAACATGGACTGCTTTGCTTGGTCCCACTCCGACATGACAAGAATACCACCGGAGGTGACTCATAAACTAAATGAAGATCCGTCATATCCTCCTGTGAAGCAAAAGAAAAGAAAACAGGGAATTTTCAAGAATCAGGTGATTCAAGAAGAAGTCCAAAATTTGCTAAAAATTGGTTCCATTCGAGAGGTAAAGTATCCTAACTGGTTAGCTAATACTGTTGTGGTTCCAAAGAAAAATGGTAAGTGGCGGGTGTGTGTGGATTATACATATCTTAACAAAGCCTGCCCTAAAGATTCTTTTCCACTACCACACATAGGTCAATTGATTGATGCAATTGCAGGTCATGAATTGTTATGTTTTTAGATGCATATTCAGGATATAATCAGATTAAAATGGATCCGGCAGATGAAGAAAAAACTTCATTCATAATAGATAGGGGGACTTATTGTTATAAAGTAATGCCCTTTGGTCTAAAGAATGCTGGTGCAACGTACCAGAGGTTAGTTACCAAAATGTTTCAGGAATATTTAGGAAAGACAATGGAGGAATATATAGATGATATGCTTGTTAAAACTCAGCACTCAAAAAATCACATATCACACTTGTCTGACACATTTTCAATTCTGCGTAAATATAATATGAAGTTAAATCCCGAAAAATGTGCATTTGGCATTGCATCAGGCAAGATTTTGGGTTTTCTTGTTTCTAATCATGGAATTAAAGTAAATCCTGCACAGATTAAAGCCATTGAAGAAATCCCTGACATACTTTCAAACAAGAAAGAAGTTCAAAGATTAACAGGGAGAATTGCGGCCTTGGGACGATTCATCTCTAAATTATCAGAGAAGTGTTTTAAATTCTTCTCAGCTCTTAAAATGCAGGATCATTTTGAATGGAATGAGGAATGCCAACAAGCACTTAGGAATTTGAAAACGTACTTATCAAATCCACCTCTATTGGAAAAACCAAAGGCTGGGGAAAAGCTACTCCTATACCTCGCTGTTTCAGAGGTGGCGGTAAGTGCTGTTCTGGTCCGAGAAGAGCAAGGTAAACAATCACCTATCTATTACGTAAGTAAATCTTTGTAAGATGCAGAAACGAGGTATCCTCAGTTAGAAAAACTTGCACTTGCGTTAATCATGGCATCTAGGAAGTTAAGACCTTATTTTCAATGTCATCCTATCGTTGTGGTAACTACCTACCCTTTACGTAGCATACTATATAAGAATAAGTTATCAGGGTAGGTTAGCTAAGTGGGCAATAGAGTTAAGTGAATACGAAATTGCATACCAACCTAGAACTGCTATAAAATCGCAAGTATTAGCTGATTTCGTGGCTGATTTTAGTCAGGGAATACAGTTAGAAGCAGAAAGAGAATTACTGGTGTTCAATGGAGCCAACCCAGGAACTTGGACTTTATTCACTGATGGCTCATCTAACGTGAGAGAAGCAGGTTTGGGGATAGTATTGGTACCACCTACGGGTGAAACCATTCAGCAAGCTATTAAATGTCATTCCATAACTAACAATGAGGCAGAATTTGAGGCTATGATTGCAGGTTTAGAACTGGCACGGGAACTTGGCATAAATCAGATTATAATCAAGAGTGATTCACAACTCGTAGTTAATCAAATGCTGGGGACTTATACAGCCAGGGAAGCAAGGATGTAGCTGTATTTAAAAAGGTACGGGAATTGATAAAACAATTTCAAGATTGGAAAATTAGACAAATACCCAGGGACGAAAATCTTGAAGCAGACGCCCTAGCTAATCTCGCATCCGCGGCCGATGTGGCAAACGATGCAAATGCCTCAGTGATACATTTATTTCATTCAGTTCTTGATCCTGATGTTAATGAAGTAAATTTTAATAATTTAACTTGGGATTGGAGGAACAAAATTGTTGCTTTTTTGCAGTACGGAACCGTTCCTGATGACAAGAAAAAGGCTTGTGCACTTCAAAGAAAAGCTGCTCGATACTGCTTAAAACAAGGCAATTTATATCGTAAAATGTTCAGTGGTCCATTAGCAAGATGTCTTGGACCTTCACAAACAGAGTATGTAATGAGAGAAGTACACGAGGGTCATTGCGGGAATCACGCAGGTGGAAGATCACTGGTAAGAACCTTGATTAGGGCAGGTTATTACTGGCCTAAAATGGAAGAAGAGACAGAAAGTTTCGTGGCCAAATGTGAAAATGCCAAAGGTACGGTAACAATATGCATAGACCTGCAGAATTGTTACATCCGGTCATTGTACTATGGCCATTTATGAAATGGGGAATGGATATCGTGGGTCCATTACCGCAAGCAAAAGGACAGGTAAAATTTTTGCTTGTTCTCACTGATTATTTTACTAAATGAGTAGAGGCAGACATATTCAAACAGGTGCGAGAAAAGGAAGTTAGAGATTTTATTTGGCGAAATATCACATGTCGATTCGGCGTACCAAAGGAAATCATATGTGATAATGGCCCTCAATTTATTGGAGCTCAGATTATGGAATTTTTTCAAAGCTGGCAAATTAAAAGGATTATGGCAACACCATACCATCCAGTGGGTAATGGGCAGGAAGAGTCAACAAACAAGATTATCATTAACAATTTGAAAAAGCGTTTACAAGAAGCAAAAGGTAACTGGCCTGAAGTGTTACCTGAGGTTTTATGGGCATATCGAACAACTGCTAAAACAAGTACGGGCAAAACACCATTCTCGTTGGTTTTTGGAGCTAAAGCCTTGATTCCAGTTGAGATAGGAGAGCCGAGCACACGGTTCATGCAGGCAACAGAGCAGTCTAATAGCGAAGAGATGCGGGTCAATCTTGATTTACTCGAGGGAAGAAGAGAAGCTGCATTAATAAGGATGGCAGCACAAAAGCAAGTCATTGAACGATATTACAACCGAAAAGAGCGCCTCAGATTCTTCAAAATTGGGGACTTCGTGCTTAAAAAGGTCTTTCAATCTACAAAGGTAACTAACTTAGGGAAATTAAGTCCAACATGGGAAGGACCTTACAAAATTAGTGATGTTGCAGGAAAGGGAGCGTATGAACTGGAAACAATGGATGGCAAGATACTGCCTTCATATTGGAATGCTGTTCATTTGAAGAGATATTATTTCTAAGGAAAACTCACGGTCAGGTATAACCATTTTAAATTTCATTTTTGAATTATTAATTTTACTAACGATTTTAGATGATAGGCAAAAAGCTAGTCCGTACTAAATGATTAGTCATGACCTGTAAGGCACATAGACTAACCCAAAATTCCTGGCCTAGGGTTACAATTATTCTGATAGAAACGAAAACGGGTTATGCAGTCTTCATCTGTAATCGTCCCTCCGAGTCCCTTATGTTTTTCCTTTTCAGGAAAAGGATCAAGATGAGAGAAACAAACAAGTTCTCGAGGCTTCAAACTTCAATACTCAAACACTTGGGGGACTACATAATATACACAGACATATGTGTGAAAATCAAGCAAAGATTTGAAGGAAAAATCAAGTTTAGAAGAAACAAGTGTAGAGCAAAAGTTACGAAGTTACGGCATTCATAACATTCACCATAGTGTTCTTTCCCATTAAGACAATGAAGAGCTATGACATTCATCATAGTGTTCTTTATCATGAGAACAATGGAGTCACTTCTCAAACCCTTCCTAATACATGGAGTTAGGGTAATGACTATGTACTGAAACGGGTTATAAGGAAAAACCTTGTATGTATCATTTTTCTTTTGTAAAAATCTGTTACAAGAAAAACAGTTACGAGAAAGCTATAGATGTAATCCAAATACATGCAAAGTATTATTCAAAAACTTGTCAATGTTCATAAATAAAAACCTGTCAAAGTTATTTCAAACAAAACATGTGTGTTCCTATTCCTTTCATCGTATTATAACACCATTATGAAGTCGAGACGTCTTCTTCATTAAATGTCGAAAATATAAAAGGGTCCTCTTTTATAAAGCTCATGTTATTAAGTCATGAGATTAATCATAGAGTATTTTCAAAGGATAAAAATGCAAGCTATTCTTTAAGTCCTTAAAAATGAAAGGCAAGAATAGAACGAATAGAAGTAATAAACTTCTTTTAAAATCTAAACAGGGGACTTTTTCCTTCTAAAAACCCCTTAAAAACAAACTAAGGTTTGATCATTATCTTCCAAAAAAAAAAATTATAAAAACTGGTCACTGGGAGACAGGAGCATCAGAAGTAACGGTGCCAACATCAGAAAGAGCAGCCACAAGCACGGTTTCAACTTGACTTGAAACAGCATGACTGTTGAGGTGAGCAAGAGACACAGAAGCCTCACCTTCGGGAGCTTGATCCACGGTAGCTTCAACTTCAGGAGCTTGAACCAAGGCTACATCAGTTTCAGGAGCTTTAACCACGGGAGCCTCAATTGCGGGAGATGGAAAGTCCAGTGGTTGTTGAGCCTTCTCAATAGTCTCCATGACTTTAGCCAATTCTAACCCTAAGTTAAAGTTCTCTTGGCTAGCCTCGATTAAGGCATCATGGCGAGAGTTCAGAAAAGTCCAGCTTACCTCAACAACCATTTTATCCTCGAGAAGCTCGTAGTCTCTCTCCCAAATAGCAATTTCACTTTTGAGCTCTTCATTTTCAGCCAAGGTGGAATTGAAAGAGATTTGAAGAGCGGCATTGGAACTTTCCAAAGCACGGATTTTATCAGTAGAGGCCCTCAAGTCCATTTGAGTTTGGGTCAAGCTCTGTGCAAGATCTTTCTCATAAACCTCCTTTTGACTCAGGAGTGCCTTCAATTCTTTAATCTCCTCATTTGCCTTAGATAGCTGATCTGAGAAAGAAGATTTGAGGTATTCTTTGTCCCTCTCTGCTTGGCTTGAATAAGCCTTGGCCACTGCCAATTCCAAAGTCAATGCACGCACCTGCTGCTCCAGGTTACTCCTATTCTCTTGCATATCTTCAATAGTGATTTGTGCACTATCAAATTGCCCTTTCCAATTAGCCGCTTCTAGTTGAGCTTCATGAGTCACTTTCTCGGCCTCAAGAATTGCTTTCTCAGAGTCACGGGCCACTTTCTCTAAAAGAAAATTCTGCTCATCAACTCTGTACCAATAAGGTTGGCCTGAAAATAGTAAAGAAGGAAAGTAAGAATTCAAGAATAAAAAGAAAAAGAATTCTTTTTAAATAAAGAAGGAAAATACCTTCAAAGTGGCATGAACAATGTCGTTAATCAATGTCAAGCAACTATGGCTATTCATCTTCTCTTTTTCAATTGAGCCAATCAAAGGCTCGAGCCAAATGTCTGCCTAACCAGACTTTCTCAAAAGGCTGCTGTTGGCAGGAACTTTAATAGTCACACTCCTCATGGCAGTAGTTCTGCTTGTAGAACCAACTTCAATATGATGAACAATAGGAGGGGGAATAATCAAAGGAGGAGCTGGAGAAGAGGTGAGTGCAATAGAAGAAGGAACAGAAATAACAGGGGCCAGTAAAGAAAGAATCGCATTCATGGGTGATGAAAAAGACGATAAAGGCACTTCATCTAAAACAGGCCCGATGTCACCACTATCAAAACCACTAGCAAAAAGTTGGTCGGTGGATTCACGAGTATCTTGGGGGGTAACATCGTCATCATAGACGAGATGAACGGGCTCTTGGCCTTTTTATCAAAGAACCATCTTCATCTTCCTCCTCGGAATCTTCATCGATGGTTTTTCTCTTCACAAGTATATCTTGAGCCCTTTTTAAAGTGATTTGAGCTCCTGTAGAGGTTCGTTAGGCCGCAACTGCTTCGGCAGAAATGCCTCAAATTGAAAATCCTAACAAAAAGAAGGATGAAAATTAAGGTGATAAACAGAAGATTTTACATACGAGAAAATAAAAAACCCTTACCGTGAGTTTTCACTTTCCAACCGTACTGATTGGAAATAAATTTCCAGGACCTGTCCTCCATAGGTGCGGCCTTCAATAATTTCTCTACCCAACCACGAAAGTTGGGGACTTTATCCACAACTCCCATGATTTCTACAAAGAGGAGAGGGAGAGAAAATTAAAAAAGAATTTGTCAAAATTGAAAGAAAAAGGTACGAGAAGTATAAAAGACTTATGTGCAAAATTCCATTTCTCGGGAAAAGGAACATTTTCTTCACCCACCAAACCAAAAGTCGGGGCAGCAACGAATCGAGCGTACTAGCCATGATCCTTATCATCTTTTGGGCTTACCAAAACCCTTTTACTCCTGGCTACTAAAGTAAAAACTCCGATGCGAAAGAGCCTGGGTGAGTAAAGATGAATTAGATGAGGGAAAGTAAAATCAACACCAGCCTTGTTTGATAAATGTCTTAAGCAAGCCACAGCTCTCCAAACGAGCGGGCCGATTTGTGCTAAACAAACTTGGAAAAAACGGCAAAAATTAAGAATTACTGGATCAATGGCTGGTTTAAATCATAGAGTAAAGGGATAAGTATAAACGAAAGAAAAACCAGACATATAAGAAGTAATTCTTTGATTTGGGTTAGGAACGACAATTGGTAAGTCACTATTCCAATGACAGTCGTTACAAACTATGGGGGTTAAAACCTCTGTAATCTTGGTAGGGTAGGTATCAGCACGACTCAACTCAGAAACTTGTTTTTGAAGTGATTCTCTATCATGGGTAAAAGATAAGTCGCTAGGAACTATCTCTTCTATCAAAGGTTCTTGCAAAGATTCAGAAGTTTCTTTACCCTTAGAAAATGATTTCTGAGTAGAAGAACCAGCAGAAGAACTGCCGCCACGGGCAGATCCTAAACTACAGAGTCTACCACCCTGATCCCTTCTATGTCTAACAGGGTCATTGGGGAAGTTATCCAAGATAGGAACTCTTCTAGGGTTAGGGTTTGAAGAAGACATGATGAAGAAAGTCGAATTAAGGAAGAAGTGAACAGTATCGAAGAATAAAGTATTCAATAAAACTTTATAAAAAGGAGGACAAGAGAAAAAAGTTATATTTATGTGAGAAAACGACCGTCAAAGGCAAGAAGTGTAAATGATGGAAAGCCTATAATAAAGGAAACTAGCTTTTCGTGAATAGTGGATAAGTAAAAGCCTTGAAAAAAGGCTGCAAAACTGCAGAACCGATGGGAGAATGACACGTGTATAGAGCATTTAATAGAAGAGACAATTGAAGCATCCATGTTGTCATAGCATTAATGATGACATAAATTCCTTTTTTAATGAAATCCACTTCCCAAATATTTAAATGATAAATAAATGGAAAGTGGGGGGGACTATCTGTATTGGATAAAATTAAAGTTTGCATATTGGAGGTGACGTGTCATGACACGTGGATTAGTCAAATGGTCAAAGAGTTATAATTAGCCAAGAGGCACGAGCAACAACAAATACGAGAGAAGGTGATGAAAGAGGCACGAGCAGTTATTCAAATAGTTTGGCGCCCGTACCTATTTAAATTATTTAAAGCTCAAAGATCAAGAAGAATCAAGAAAATAAATCTGACAGCGCATGAGAGTCCAAATTCTTTTTTTAACATACATTAAAATACTGAATACGTTAGAGAATTTGTATTTAATGTAAATGATTGAGTAACGTTTCTTTTATTGTCATTTATTGCTCATAATTGCCTTATTAAGACAAAGGCAATAAATATATCTCCAAAACCATTATAAAAGGGAGAATGCTGAACATTTGTAAGGACACGAAATACAATCTAAATATACTGATTTACTTTGCTTTCTTCGACTCATCTTGTTATTGTTCAAAGCCAATTTCTATATTCTTTCGATTATCAGTAACCCGTGTTCTTCTAAATTCTAGCTGTGACTAAAATTCTATTTTTTTTGGTTAATCACCAACCACGTTCACTGATAAACTAATCTCCCCTTTAGTTGTTTCATTGGCCATGTTGAAGCCGTTTAAGACCCGAGCTGCAGGCACGATTTGATCTTGTAGGCTGAGTTGCTCCACGACCCTCTATCGGATGATATTCGCTGAGTTACTTGGATTCGCTAAAACACGCTTAACTTGAACTTTATTTAATAAGATAGAAATTATCAGAGCATCGTTGTGTGGCTAAGAAATGCCTTCTGCTTCTTCATCGTTGAATGATAAGGAGCCTTCAAGCACGTAATCTCGGGTTCATTTTTACCTAGTGATTGATACCTTAGTGCGTTTGAATATGGGTCCCTGTGGAACATCTACCCCACCGACGATCACATGAACGACATGCTGGGGTTCCTCCTATTCATTTTTCCTGTTAGCGTCTCTTTCTCTGAAATAATTCTTAGCTCGATTGCTGAGGAACTCTCAAAGGTGATCCTCATTGAATAGATGGGCTACCTCTTCCCTCAGTTGCCTGCAATTCTCAGTAAGTGAACGAGAAGGGGCTCCTAATTGGTCATCCTAGACCCTAATCTTCAATTGATATCGATTGTGCACATCTGCCCAAGTTACAGCTGGATACTCGACCGAATTTTATTTCAACTATCTTGATGCTATCGAACTCCACCCGTTCAACCCTTGGGTGAAAGATTGAATGGACCAATCATCTATGACCAGTGGCAACTCCATACGTTCTATTTGAAATCAGGATACGAACTCCCTCAGCATTTTGTTATCCCTTTGTCTTATCTTGAAAATGTCTGATTTTCTTGTTGCAACCTTTATGGCCTCGGCGTGTTCCTTCACGAAAGAATCTGCTAATATGGCAAATGAGTCGATGGAATTTTGTGGCAAGTTGTGATACCAAATCATTGCTCCCTTTGACAAAAATTTCCTAATTTTTTTCAACAAAACGGACTCGATCTCATCATCTTCTAAGTCATTTCCCTTTATTCCGCACGTGTATGAAGGGATGTGTTCATTAGGATAGGTGGTCCCATTGTATTTAGGTATATCTGACATACAGAACTTCTAAGGAATGGGCTTCAGAGCCGCACTCTGAGGAAAAGGCTTCTGCACGAACCTTTTCGAATCCAAACCCTTTAGGATCGAGGGTGCCCCTGGTATCTGATCAACTAGGGAGTTGTATGTTTCCACTTTTGTTTATCATTATCTTCAATTTTCTTCTCTCCCGACTCAATTCTTTTGGTGAGCTCCTCAAGCATTTTCATTATTGCAGGACCAGTCCTTGATTTGTTACCATTCGACCTTTCTAGCACTAGCTCAGTACGACGAGTGATTTTTGGCTCAACCACAATTGGAGCCCTGTGTTGATTTTGCAAAGCAATAGCGGTCTGCTGAGCTTGTAGCATCTCGAATATTATCTTGAGGCTAACTCCCCCTTCATCTCTACCTTGTGTACCTTGTCCATCAGATCATCCTTCCCTGCGTACACTCCTTTCGGGGTCTGCGCCTAGGTCTGCATTTAGAGCAACGTGCGAACTGAGATCAGTGACCGGTTCTCCCCCGAGATTAGCTGGTGGCACCCCATCTCTTTGAGCAATTATATTATCATTTCCCCCCCTGAAATATGAGACCATCATTACCATGTACGAGTGCATTTGTGAGTTTGACATGCTTTAACCTGAGAGCTTAAATACTTGACAAGAACATGTGTGAAAATAATGTGTGTTATCAGAATCAACACTAAAACAATCACTATTATCCTTAGCCCCACGGTGAGCGCCAAATTGTTTACCCTAAAATTCGAGTAACAATTAAACTTGTATTGTGGTTTTAAGGATATGTGATTTAATTCAATGCCAATTGATAAACAAGGAGTTAAATAGATAAATTAAAGAATAAAATAGATCAAACTAGTGTGTAAGCTAAATCATGACCTCGATCTGTGATAATCTAGAGGTATGATAACGGAAATAACAAATGATAAAATAACTCTGATGAATAGTAAGTGAAATAACAAGAGAATAATGTGCATATATTTTCTTATCAGTGAATAATGAATCTTACAAATGAGTGGGATCCCCTTTTATATAGTAGGAGATTCCTAAATAAGGTACACTTCTAATCATAGTAGGAAATCCTATCTGATAACTGTTTAACCACTGAAGACCAATCCATTCCTGAATTCATGCCGTGATGTCCGGTCCGTTGCGAATATCTCACCCTTTCCATTACTGAATCATACCGGCATCATCTCGAAACACGCTTTCTTTTTAGATCTCGACCTTGGAAAGGAATTTCGACCCCGAGCTCGACGTCCTGGTCTTCCGATGTGATATCCTTTTTCCATCGAGGAACAAAATTGGGTATCCCCGATTTCTACCGTATATACAGTACTATGAAGTAACTTTACATTATTTAGGTCCTTTTCTTATTTAGGTCCTTTTCTAATGTCCGCAAGGAATATTGTTTCAACAAGATTTGTACGTGGAAGATGGACAATCTATTGGTTAACTTGGATTTCTTTATTACTCTATTTGTATGAATTTTTTTTATATAACTTTGGTCAACTTTGCCTGTAAAATTTTTATAGTACATATAACTTGAAAACTTTATAGAAGAACTTGGCGACTAATAAGGTAGATTGGCCATTGAGAGAGGCGGATCTATGCAGGGGATTGGGTATGGTACGCCACCCGATCACTCGGGTAAAATTTTAAATATATACTGGTATTTTCGCCCAAAACACCTATTTTCTTTGGTCCACAATAAGTGACCATTTTACCTTTGACATATCCATTAAGAAAATAAGAACTCCTAGAGAAAAAAGATGTTTTTATTAAATTAACCTTAATTAATTGTTACCTTGACATGTTGGAATACATAAATAAAGGCAAATTTTGGAAAAACAAAATTAATTTTTTCTTAATTATGTAAAAGGACACTTATCCTGGACCAAAATAAAAAGATAAAATAATCACTTATTATGGACCGAATGGAGTATATAGTCAGAGGCAGATCCAAAATTTTAAGCTTATGGGTTCCTATAACAATCTCAAGTTAATCTACATGATAACTAAACCAACGAACTGAATTCCAATCTAAATATTCTTATACTTTTAATGAATGTTTTAGTACAAATACAGGATCTATGAAAAAGTTATTGGGTTCACGGGAACCCATAACCTTTACTCTAGATCCGCCCTTGTATATAGTAGCGGGTGGCACCCAAATTCATAAACTGACTTTAGGTGCTCTGGTTTAAGTGCCAAAGCCCCACCGGTTAGGATCAAAACCCATTTCTTTATTCCCAAGCCAATTTTATTGATCCTTGTGGTTCTACATGTTCCCTTCTTACCTTTTACCTTTCTTTCGTTTCTTTATGTCTCCTTTCTTAATTTATTTTATTTTCTTCATCTTTGTTCTCTTCTCTTTGTAAATCTCATTTTTACTATTTATTTAAATTATAGGGGCAAGAAAGGAAGGCGCATGACTTGCACCAAGTGAAGTACATTAAGGACAAAAAAGATAGAATTTGTTGGATGAGGGACTTATCCCTTGGAAATGGTAGACCTACTTCCATAGTCTCTTGAACGAGGAGGGGGACAGGAGCACTGTACTGGTGATTTGGAACTCTCTGGGAGTCGCTGTGACTTTGGGTATTGTAGGCGAATTAGAGTTGATGAAGTTAAGGGGGCTAAGCGTAAGATGACCATAGGCAAAGCTACCGGGCCGGATGAGATCCTGGTAAAGTTTTGGAAGAGTGCGGGCAAGGCACGCTTGGAGTGGCTCACTAGGTTATTTAATGTCATTTTTAGAATGAAGAAGATGCCCAAAGAGTAGAGGTGGAGCACGATGGTTCCTGTATGCAAGAACAAGGATGATATCTAAAACTGCAATAACTATCAGGGTATCAAGAGTCTTAGCCATACTATGAAAGTCTGGGAGAGAGTGGTAGAGCTAAGGGTGAGAAGGAGTGTGTCTATTTTCGAGAACCGATTTGGATTTATGTTGGCACGTTCGACTACAGAAGCCATCCACATTATTAGGAGATTGATGGAGCAGTATAGGGAGAAAAAGAAAGACTTGAATATAGTGTTCATCAACTGAGAAAAGGCGTATGATAGAGTTCCGATGGGAGGTTTTGTGGAGATGTTTGGAGGATAGAGGTGTACCTATTGACTACGTTAGGTTGATTAAGGACATGTATGATAGAGTAAAGACCCGAGTGAGGATGGTGGATGGGGACTCAGACCATTTTCCATTTATGATGGGGTTGCATCAGGGGTCGACACTTAGCCCCTTTTTGTTTGCTCTGGTGATGGACGGACTGATGCGCCACATCCAAGGGAGATGTCGTGGTGTATGCTATTTGCAGATGATATTGTATTGATCGACGAGACGCGAGACTGTGTGAACGCACACTTAGATTTATGTAGGTAGACCCTGGAATCTAAAGGTTTCAAGTTGAGCAGGACCAAGGTAGAAATACTTTTAGTGTTAGTTCAGCGGCGATACTCAAGGAGGGAAAAGGGAGGTGAGGCTAGACTCACAGGTCAATCCTTAAGAGAGGAAGTTTTAAGTACCTTGGGTCTATTATTCAGGGGGATAGAGAGATTGATGATGATGTCACACATCGTATTAAGGTAGGATGGATGAAATGGAGACTCGTTTATGGTGTTTTGTGTGATAAGAAGGTACAACCTAAACTTAAGAGTAAGTTCTACAGAGTGGTGGTTAGACCAATGATGTTGTATGGGTTGAGTGTTGGCTAGTCAAGATCGCTCATGTCCAGAAGATGAAGATAGCTGAGATGAGGATATTAAGATGGATGTGCGAGCACACCAGGTTATATAGGATTAGAAATGAGGTTATTCATGATATTGTGGGTGTGGCCCCTATTTAGGATAAGATACGGGAAGCGCGACTTATGTGATTTTATCATGTGAGGAGGACGACCACAGATGCTCCGATGAAGAGGTGTGGGAGGTTGTTATTGAAGGGCCTACGAAGAGGTAGAGGTAGGCCTAAGAAAAGGTGGGGAGAGGTGATTAGGCAAGACATGACGCATCTTCAGCTGGCGGAGGACATGAACCTTGATAGAAAGGTGTGGAGGTCGAGAATTAGGGTAGTAGATTATGTAGTCTAGAGTATTCATAACAGTAGTATTGACACACAATATCGTTTCTTGTTGGTATTATGTTTTTATGATTAACCGTTGTTTTATTTTATTGTTGATCACCTTACTGTCTTGTTATTTTTATTCTTCTTTTATATGGATTTTTGGTACTGTCCCTTCTTGAGTATATCTTCATTATTCTGGTGTTTATGCTTTCCTGAGTCGAGGGGGTCTATTAGAAACAACTCTATCCTCACAAGGTAGTGGTAAGGTCTGCGTACACACTATCCTTCCAGATCCCACAATGTGGAATAACACTCGTATGTTATTGTTGTTGTTGTTGCATTTGCTTTCTTCATCTTTGTTATCCTCTTTTTTTAAAATCTCATTATTATTATTATTATTTATATAAATTGTAGATTTGCTTCCTTTTTATTTTCTAGATCTTCAAGTTTTATTTGATTGTGATTTTACTAATTTTCTCTTTTTATCCATCTAACGTCATTTTACTGATTTCAGGAATTTTTTAGAGTGATGGCTTTAATAGACACAATATTAATATAGTTATATGTAGATTAAAGATGTGTATTTGCTAAATTAAAATTTTATTTTTATTTTATGTCTCTACATATACTATTCAATAGAGTTTGAATCAAGAGAATTAGATCCAATAGGACAAAACTTATTTGGTTTGGTGATCACATATTATTTATGCATAAAACATCTTTTAAACTGAACTGAATTAATTCAAAATGGACCAAACCGAACTGAACCAAAGTGATCCAAAACGGATCATGACTGAATGTACACCTTAATTCAATATCTATCACTAGTGATTGGTTTATAATAAAGATAGTGGCACATATAGATATCAAATTCTGAATCCGCCTATGACTACTGAAATTAAGGAAAAAGGAAAATCCCACGATATATATAGGAATCTACCTTACTAATATGGTCTCACGTCTCAACGCAAAAAATAATAGTAGATGGAAAGTGGAAAAATTCTTTCTATGCCAAGTTTATAGAGTTAGGAATGAACCCCGTAGAAATAATATTCACAGTAATAAAAGCGGGATAATAACATAGCACCGAGATATGGAAATTAACAAGAATAAAAGAGTGACGACACCAAGAGTTTTACGTGGAAAATCCTTTTGAATAAGGGAAAAATTACGGCCCTGAGAGGAGCAACTGATATCACTATAGCAAGAAATTTTACACTTTGTAGGTCTGAGTAAAATACTCCAAAAACCACTACTACTCAAAAGAAATAACCCTCTTTTGATATTCCCACCTCACTACAATATCACTCACTCTCTATTTTTCTCACATACTAATTTCTTATACCCTTTCCATGATGCCTCACTCTTTCTTTCTTTCTGTTTTTTGGTGTGTAGAAATGAGAGTCGAAGCTCTCCTTTTATAGGAGAAATGTCCTACCTCTTCAAGCAATAAGAATGAAGTATTTTTTGAAAATTTGCCCTGCCAATTTTTTTCTTCCGGACGCCCACCAATTTGGCAACATTGACTTTTTCATTATGGGAATGGACACCACAATCTCCCCCTCCAGACCCATTTACCTGAAGGAGTTAACGACAGACCTTTAACTTGAGTGTGTACCGATAAGTTATGTGCACAATTCGAACTTGTCTCTTGATACCACTTTGGTTAGCATATCCGAAGGATTCTCACTTGTATCGATATTCTTGTCTTGTATAGATCCATTCTCTATTCTTTCTCGAATCCAGTGATATCTCACGTCTATATGCTTCGTGCTTGTAGGATTAAATGTTGTTCGTTCGATGTGAGGGGTTCTATAGTTCCAATCACATACATGTCCCAAGCAGAAAACGACATGGGATAACCTATTACGTTTAACTCATTTGGCGGAACCCAGATTTAATCCCCATGAATCTAACAGTGGCACTTCTACACATAGAAGATGATATCATTTTCTACGGTCATCTAAAAGTATACGGCTCTCATGATATTCTTAACTAAGGTGAAACCGTTCATGTGAGGCCCGCACATTCCTACATGTATTTCCTCCAATAGTCTTGTTGCTTCAGCGGTATCCACACACCTTAACAGACGCAAATCTGGGGTCCTCCTATGCAGGACTTCTCTGTTAAGGAAAAAGTGATTTGTCAGTCTTCTTAATGCTCACTTCTTACCATTAGTGGTATTTTCTTGGTACTCTCTTATTTCAAAGAACCTTTGATGTCTTGATACCAGGGCCTACCATCAGGCTCTTAATCTACGTGAAAACATTATGCATGTTGATCTCGAACTTCTATCTCAATGGGGTTGATGTAATTCTTGTCTGGGTGTAAGATCATGGATGACAAAGTTGCGAGAGCGTCGGTAAACTCATTCTGGATTCTAGGCACATGTTTGAACTCGGTCTTGGTGAACTTCTTACACAACTCCTTTATGCAATGCAAGTATGGAATGATCTTGATATTCTTGGTGGTCCACTCACCTTGAACTTGATGTATCAGCAAATTAGAATCTCTTATGACTAAAAGCTCTTTTGATGTTCATGTCGACTTCCATCCTAATCCCGAAGATGCATGCCTCATATTTCACCATATTATTTGTGCAAGGGAACCTTATCTTAGCTGAAGTCGGATAATGTTGTCTTGACTCAGAAATTAGGACTGCCCCAATTCCTACTCCCTTGAAATTTTCCGCCCCATATTGAAAAACATTATCCACCCTGGATATGACTCTGAAATGTCCTCCCCAGCGAACCAAACTTATTCATGTGGGAAGTATGTGGTAAGTAGATCATAATCCTTATGCACCGGGTTTTCGACAAGATGTTCAGCCAACACTTGTCCTTTGATAGCTTTATGTGTCACGTAAACAATGCCGAACTCACTGAGAAGAATATGTCGTTTGGCCAACTTTCCCGTAGGTATCGGGTTCTTGAAGATATACTTGAGCGGGTTTAGTCTAGAGATCAGATATGTGGATATGTAGATAGGTAATGTCTTAACTTCTGAGCGATCCAGGTCAAAGCACAACAAGTCCGCTCAAACAAGGTGTATCTAGCTTCATATGGTGTGAACTTCTTTTTCAAGTGATAGATAGCTTGATCCTTCTTTCTAGTATTGTGTGTTGTCCCAACATGCATCCAAATGCATTATTCAAGATAGAAAAGTATAGCAGTAGCGTCTTTCTAATTATAGGAGGAACTAACACTTGCAGACCTAACAAATACTCTTTGATTCTATCTAAAGCTTTTTGACATTCCTCTTTCCACTTTGTAGTGGCATCTTTCTTTAACAATGTCAAAATTGGCTCACAAATTACTATTAACTGGGCTATGAACCTACTGATGTAGTTCAATCTTCCAAGAAAGCTCATTACGTCCGTCTTGCTTTTTGGTTGAGGCAAGTCTTGAATAGCCTTGATTTTTGAGGGGCCTAGTTCTATCTCTTTTCTGCTAACGATAAAGCCTGACAATTTTCCTGCGGAGACTCCAATGCACATTTTGCAAGATTCAACTTCAAACTATATCTTCTCAATCTCTCAAAGAACTCCTTTAAGTCGTTCAAATAAACCTCACCCTTCCTAGACTTGATGATGATGTCATCCACATATACCTCGATCTTTTTGTGGAGCATGTCGTGAAAGAGGGTCATCTTGGCCCTCATGTAGGTAGCACCAGCATTTTTGAGAACGAACAACATGACCCTGTAGTAATAAACTCCTCATGGTGTGGTGAATGCTTTCTTTTATATGTCTTCTTCGTGCATTAGAATCTGGTGTTATCCAACGAAACAATCCACGAATGATTGTAACTCATGTTTTGCGCAGTTATCGATAAGGATATGGATATTCGGCAACAGAAAGTCATCCTTGGGACTAGCTTTGTTGAGATTTTGATAGTCCATGCATATCCTAATCTTCCCATCCTTCTTCGATACTGGCACGATGTTTGCCAAATATGTAGGGTAATTCGTGAACCTCACCACATTTTGTTTTATCTGCTTGGTGACTTCTTCTTTGATTTTTAGACTCAAATATGGTTTGAATTATCTGGGTTTTTGTTTGACAAGTTGTCTGGTGTCACGCTCCAAACCCGGCCTGGACGTAGCATGACACCCGCTGCCTGACTACCTGTGACCAAGAAAACCAATTGGTTGGCCGAATCAATATGTGATATCATAATATACTAAATGCGGAAGATAAACTAACAAATGCTGATATACTAAAAATATGAATGATATAAATCAAAGTGTGGAAACACCAATACAAGTCTAAAACATATCTTTAGTCAATATTGCTTAACATGAAAAGCAAGTGACTCTTTCTAACTGTTACTCTAGTCTATGAAGCCTCTAATGAAGTACTAAAAATACTCTGAAAATACTAAAAGATTGTAAAATAATGATAAGGCCCCGAAAGAACTAAGGCTCACCAAGTAGCTGGTAAGAGAATCCTAGCACTCTAACTTGTCAACCTGTAAATCACTACCTGCATCGTGAGATGCAGGCCCCAAGCAAAAGGTACGTCAGTACATTTGAATTGCACTGGTACGTAAAGCAACTGAAAGAAAGAAATGTAAATGTTGAAACTAATACTGAGCTGATAACTGAGATTGATAATTGATAACTAAAATTATAACTATTAAAACTGAAACTGAAATGATAACTTATAGCTAATAACTGATAACTGATAACTGAGATGATAACTGATAATTAATAACTGATAACTAAACTGAACAAAGAAAGTAAGGATATGAATACTCCATCTTCTGAATGATGGACAACCTGTTTATCTGAATAAGCATACGGCCTCAGGCCCAATATATATATGTGAAGCTACAGCCTTAGGACCAAGTATACATACACAAAACTATGGCCTCAAGCCTTAAAATGCTTAAATCAACTACGACCTCAGTCCTAAACATGCAAAAAACATAAATTACGGCCTCGGGCACAAATATGCATAATGCATATAAACTACGACCTCAGGCCCAAATACAGGTGTTCCACATTCAGGGATTTAAAATCATGAACTGTGAATCATACTGCAATACATGATACAGAAATACTGAATCACACTGAGTTACATGATACTAGAATACTGAATTGCACTGAGTTACATAATACTGGAATACTGAATAGGACTAGACTAAAACATGTATTCTCTAAGCGATTATGAAAACTGAAACTTCAATTGTTTATGACATACTGAGTAATCTATACAAAGACTCTAGGACATCAAACCCAAGTCTATATCGAATATGCACTGAGCTCACAACATTCAGAATGAAAGTCATGAACGAATTATGAAGCTAGAGAATAGAAGTTTTGCATCTATTCAAGGAACTAGGATTAACTATATTTCTGAGGAAAGTAGTAACGCCGTAAAAGAAATGTAGTGTAGGGAGAATCATTAACATTCCCAAATATAGATAGTTAGCCTCACATACCTTGACTCTGGCCTTTTTTTAAGTGTATCGCAATGTTTGTCGCCTCTTTCAACGATAATCTATGGCAATATATATCAAGAGGAACCAATATTAGCAGTACGACTCACGTTTTGGTAACTTAGGAATTTTATCAAATACCTTATGGGAGTAAAGCCTCATAGCCCTCATTAATGGTGTTTTCTTCGCCCAATTCTCATTCAACTACTTTTAGGTAATTCTACAATCCCAAATAGATGTAAGTAACACCATTTCTCATCACCCAAATATTTAAAACAATCATAAGTCAACAACCCAAAACCCTAGCATAGTTCATATGGTTCTCTTTATCAAAACCATTTACTATTCTCCCAAAAACTCGTCAATTCATAGCTATAAATAATTAGGGAGTAGAAACATTACCTTTTTGATGTTCAATCCTCTTGTATTCGAGTTCTAGGGTTTATTTTCTAAACAATGATGTCTCGATCGAATATATAATGATTGGAAGGATTTACCCATGTTAATAACGTGCTGGGAATTGAAATTAACTAAGAGTCAACGTTAGAAATCACTTTGGATGATGGAAGGACCTTGAGAAAGCTGGGTTCTTGAGAGCTCCCTTTTCTAGAGCATACGTACATGTTTGTGGTTGTAGGGAATGAGGTATGATTTAAATAAGTGTACGTGTCTCAAAAATTGAGGAGGAAATAAAAATTGCTCGGATAAACAACGTCGGGCGAGGCACCATCAAGGGCGCCAAACTAACTATGCAAGGCACCATCAGAGGCGCCAAAACTAAAGTGCCTTGCACTATCTGGGGCACTGAGGTCGATGCTCTGGAAAATGCCTTGCACTGTCTGGGGCGCTGAGGTTAATGCCTTGGATAGTGCCTTGCACTATCAGGGGCACTGATGTTAATGCCCGGGACTATGCCATGAATTGTCTATGGCTGTAAGTTTTTAATTCCTTTCACTGTCTATGGCCGTGGGTTTTCATGTCCTTGCACTGTCTAAGACTTTAAGGTAAACCTTCCATAAACTTAGTTGATTCTATTGAACTTTATGGACCTCACTCTCGGTCTTGATTCTACAATAATTGTTTCCACCCATACACATCTCGATAGGACTTCACATGTCTAAAAGGTCACATTAATACTCATTTAACGCATCCACAACTAATCTGTATTTACGGAGTGTTACATTATCTCCCCCTTGGTATCATTCATCCTCGAATGATTTTTTGGACTATAACTTCGGCTATCTCTTATCTTAAACAAGACTGATGGAAACATGTGAACACTATACTGTAATGAACACATGCATACTAAACTGAATGAATACATGATCACTAATGTGTTTAGATACTGAACTGAATAGCTACTGAACTGAATGGCTACTGAACCTACTGAGCATTGAGCCGACTAAATACTCAAAGACATGAAGATTATAATATAAGTTATGAATGAGAAGGATAGCTACCTCCGACATTTCTCCAAAATATGTGCCAGCTAACAGAGCATAATGCTAGCTTCATAGGACATCATAATACGCATAACGTGAACCATATACATGAATACTTGTATGTTATGGATACGTGAATTCTGAACTAACGTGGATATATGAATACTGAACTAGCACGAATATTCGAGTACTGAATTGAAGTGAATATCTTATCATTGGACTGGCATCAATATTTGAGTACTAAGATGGGCATGAATATCTGAGTATTGGATTGACATGAGTATCTAACATGAGATCTAATTACTGGAAACATAAATGTCATGACATGAGATCTGACTCTAAAAACTTGAATGTTATAACATGACACGTGAAATACTAGGTGTACAACCACCAATTCTAGTGGAAACTCTAACTCATAAGCTACTTCCCAATGTATCTGGGACTGAGCTTTCCTTTCTTCCCAAATCTTATAACACCTTTCATAGGCAAAACTCTTAGAAACACCCAATCATCAACTTGAAACTCTAGATCTCTATGTTGCACATTCGGATAGGACTTTTGATGACACTAAGTTGTCTTCATATGCTCATGAATCAACTTGACTTTCTCCATAGACTGACTGACCAAATCCGGTCCCAACAACTCTACTTCACCAACTTCGAACCAACTATTTGGCGATCTACACCTTCGCCCATACAAATCATGCTTTTAAATTAGCAAGATAATCCTATTATAAGGTCTATATCAACCATCTCCACTAAAGGATACGTGTATTCAGTGGTAAAACATCGGGCTTCTTGTTGCTCTACTTTCACTTGCTAACAATTTAGACACTTGGCCACAAAGTCTGCGATGCTCTTTTTCATATCATTCCTCCAATAAATCTCCTTGAAATCATGATACATCTTTGGGGAACATAGGTGAATAGAATACCTGAAATGATGGGCTTCTAACATCGTCCTCCCTCGCTAAGTCCATCTATGGATGGAACACACCATCTATCTTGGTACCTAAAGTACCATCATTGTTCAAAAGCCATCATCTTATGCCTGTGAATCCCCTCTTTCAGCTATAACAAGTATGGATCATCAAACCATTTCTCCTTTACTTCGGCTACTATGGAGGAACAAGTCATATTCTGGACAACAACTCTACTATCTTTGAAGTCTGAAAATAGAACTCCTAGCTGGGCTAAGCGGTGAACTTCTTTCTCTAGAGTTCTCTTATCTACCTCAATCATGAGCAATACTTTCCACACTTCATTATCTTCTTAAGCACTTCCTGAAAACACTTACAATATTATTGTGAGCTAAGTCTCTGACCATTACTCAGAAGATTAGATTATGTGCAATGGCACTACCCTCGTGACACATAAATGGGCATGCTTTTATAGTTTTCATATCCCATACTAACTATGCGAGTTTCAAATCTCCACTGGACTTATTGATTATTTTTACATCTCCCCCTTAGACCAAAGGTTAGGGTCTTACACTTGCAGATCCTTTTCTTTTGTTGGGATCCGAACAACTTTTCTTTATCTTCTGCAATTATTTGCACTTTACATCAATGATGACTTATTTTAAAACTTAAATCTAAGCAATCTTTCACTAGGAAACACAAACTTACTTACATGAATGGAAAGCTAATGTATTCACAACTATCATACACAATCTTAATAATTTAAATGTGCTCACACTGACAATCTTGGGGAAAACCCCTTTTCAATAACTCTTAAAGGCTATTCTTCTGTAGTTTGCCCTCTTACTGCCTAGCCGATTTTTCTTCCGTTGTCATTGTACTTCGAGTTTAAACTTAAACACTTTGGGTTTTAACATGCATTCGTTGTTTCAAACTGTTTCTCACTCACTAGTGTTAGCTTGACAAAGAAATCAAATCGTACCTCTACTAACTCTGCTGAAATTGCTAATTCACTGTATCTACTCAAAGCTTACTTACTATTGTTTTACTAACCACCTACTAGCATCATATTTTCTTGTTCTTTTTTGAATAACTAAAGTGAAGCATAAGGTTATTCCTAATATCCTCGTCATCCGGCCCTATTCTACGGTCGCACACCATTTTTCTTTTATACTATGTACATGGATCACACTTAGGAAAATTTCATCTATTTTAAACGAAATTAGAATATCTAACCCCAAACATTCGATACACTTCAAAATCATATAAGACTACAACTATCCAAGCTAAACACTTAATCACAAAACCTAAGGGAAAACTATCATATCCTTTATCTCATAATAGTAGTAACTTCTTATTGTAACTTACTAACGTGGTACTTTCTGGTTATAATATCAATAAATTAGAACAACTTAAACCATTCCCTGAAATTCAATATCGGTTGCTCTTGATACTCGTCCGTACATCATATCTTCTTAGGCATATACATGAATCATACGAAAGACACATCTTTGATAATAACAAACGTTGTTGGCTCCTATTTATTTTTCCCATAGGCTCTTTCTGTCCAAAAGTATAATGACCAATTCTATGCTAGTTGTAGTCAAATTCTTAACCTGTTACACCGTAGGGTCTGACATCTGAATCATCATCATCCAACTTGTGGCTCCATTTCTAAGAATTAAAATAAAATTGTTTCGCGAGGTAAAACACATATGGATACATTACCATACATAAACATGTCCTTCAGAGTATAACATGCAAAGAGTTTAATATAATCACTATTACTTATATTTTCTCTTATCATCCATAGGCACCACTGTATACTCACAAGTCACTAAAATTTGGATACACTGAAAATTGGAGATTTGGTAACTGAATAACTGATAACTGGCATACTGAATAACTATAAACCTGCTAACTGAAAGATTGTATAACTAGTAAGAGAGGTAAATTGATAACCATAAAACATGATGACTCATTTCGTACTTTTTGACAAGGTTATGATGTAATATGTACTACTATACATTGTATCCCACTTTTAACATCCTCTTAAGTCTCACTTGTTACCAACCTATTATCCATCATTATACCCCAATAGGCGATAATCCTCTCTAGTACCATGGGTTTTCCTGCCCGTTGCTTAGGCATTCCATGCATATGGAATTATATAGGAAGAGAAGATTACCTATTGCTCTAAGTTTCATGGAACGATCTAGAGTAGAAATAAATAAATGAGACAATCCTAAATGTCTTGGTATCTAACCATTTATATACGTGGCCAGCACACACACATATAAGAAACTCCACTGGACACGACTTCATAGACTCCTTAGGACACTTGAAACTAGTTCTCTAATAACAAGCTTTGTCACGCCCTGAACCTGGGTCTCAACGTAACACCACAACTGATGCATGACTACCGGTGATCGAGTAAACCAACTAGCTGATTGAGTGTGATATATTAAAATTCTAAATGCGAAAGATAAATTAACACATGCTGATATAATGAAAATATGAATCATATAAATAAAACAGTGGAAACACTGTTAAAAGTATGAAACATATCTGTAGTCAACATTGCTTAACATGAAAAGCATGTGACTCTTTCTAACTATTACTCTAGTCTATGAAGCCTCTAATGAAGTACTGAAAACACTGACTGTCTGAAAATACTAAAAGATTGTAAGGTAGTTGTAATGCCCCGAAAGAACTGGGGCTCACTAAATAGTTGGTACAAGAATCCTAGTGCTCTGAATCGTCAACATATAAATAATTTATTTGCATCGTGAGATGCAGGCCCCGAGCAAAAGGGATGCCAGTACATTTGAATTGCATTGGTATATAAAGAAACTGAAAGAAAGAACCGTAAATACTGAAACTAATACTGAGCTGATAACTGAGAATTGATAACTGAAATTATAACTGTTAAAACTGAATTGAAATGATAACTGATAATTGATAACTGAGATGATAACACATAACTAATAACTGATAACTGAAATGATAACTGATAACTGAACTGAAGAAAGGAAGTAAGGATATGAATACTTCCTCTTCTGAATGATGAACAACCTGTTTATCTGAATAAACTACGACCTCAGGCCCAATATATGTGCACAAGTTACAGCTTCAGGCTTAAGTATACGTATACATAACTATGGCCTCAGGCCCAAAAATGCATAAAGCATCAACTACAGCCTTAGGCCCAAACATGCATAAAGCATAAACTACGACCTTAGGCCAAAATATGCATAAAGCATATAAACCACAGCCTCAGGCCCAAATATAGGTGTTCAACATTCAGGGATTTAAAATTAGGAACTGAGAATCATATTGCAATACATGATACTAAAATACTTAATCAAACTGAGTTACATGATATTAGAATACTAAATTGCACTGAGTTATATAATACTGGAATACTGAATAGGACTAGACTGAAACATGTATTCTCTAAGCGATTATGAAAACTGAAACTTCAATTGTTTATGACATACTGAGTAATCTATACAGAGACTATGGGACATCAAACCCAAGTCTATATTGAATGTACACTAAGCTCACAACGTTCAGATTGAAAGACATGAACAAATTATGAAGCTAGAGAATAGAAGTTCTGCAACTATTCAAGGAACTAGGCTTAACTATATTTCTGAGGCAAGTAGTAACGTCGTAAAAGAAATGTAGTGTAGGGAGAATCATTAACATTCCCAAATATAGAGAGTTAGCCTCACAAACCTTGACTCTGGCCTTTTTTAAGCGTATCGCAATGTTTCGTCGCCTCTTTCAACAATAATCTATGATTATTGATATCAAGAGGAACCAATATTAGCAGTACAACTCATGTTTTGGTAACTTAGGAATTTTATCAAATAACTTATGGGAGTAAAGCCTCATAGCCCTCATTAATGGTGTTTTCTTCACTCAATTCTTATTCTACTATTTCTAGGTGATTCTACAATCCTAAATAGATGTAAGTAACACCATTTCTCATCACCCAAATATTTAAAACAATCGTAAGTCAAAAACCCAAAACCCTAGCATAGTTCATATGGTTCTCTTTATCAAAACCATTTACTATTCTCCCAAAAACTCGTCAATTCATAGCTATAAATAATTAGGGAGTAGAAACATTACCTTTTTGATGTTCAATCCTCTTGTATTCGAGTTCTAGGGTTTATTTTCTCAACAATGATGTCTCGATCGAATATCTAATGATTGGAAGGATTTACCTATGTTAATAACGTGCTGGGAATTGAAATTAACTAAGAGTCAATGTTAGAAATCACTTTGGATGATGGAGGGACCTAGAGAAAGCTGGGTTCTTGAGAGCTCCCTTTTCTAGAGCATACGTACGTGTTTGTGGTTGTAGGGAATGAAGTATGATTTAAATAAGTGTACGTGTCTCAAAAATTGAGGAGGAAATAAAAATTGCTCGGATAAACAACGTCGGCGCGAGGCACCATCAAGGGCACCAAACTAACTGTGCAAGGCACCATCAGAGGTGCCAAAACTAAAGTGCCTTGCACTGTCTGGGGCGCTGAGGTCGATGCTCTAGAAAATGCCTTGCACTATCTGGGGCACTGAGGTGATGCCCTAGACAGTGCCTTGCATTGTCACGGGCGCTGATGTTAATTCCCTGGATAGTGCCTTGCACTATTTATGGCCATAAGTTTTCAATTCCTTGCACTATCTATGACCGTGGGTTTTCATGGCCTTGTATTGTCTATGGTTTTAAGACAAACCTTCCATAAACTTAGTCGATTCTATTGAATTTTATGCACCTCACTCTCGATCTTGATTCTAAAATAATTGTTTCTACCCATACACATCTCGATTGGACTTCACATGTTTAAAAGGTCACATTAATACTCATTTAACACATCCATAACTAATTCGGATTTACAAAATGTTACACCTGGCAGGATTGGTGGGCAATGAGTGCGAAATGATTTCATTACTCAATTCAGGCATGTTGTTATATGACCAAGCGAATACATCAATATATTGTCGGAAGAGCTCTACCTATTCTTCCTTCTGTTATGCTTTCAAGGGGATGTTGATTTGAGTCTCTTTCACATATTTTTCACTTCCCTGGTAAATCACTTCTGTTTCTACATGATTGGGCTTTTTCAGGCTCTCTAACCGCTCAATCTTACGAGAGGTTCTCAGGCATCATACTATTGTCGTACTCTTCATAGTTCGAATATTTTATCTCAAGGGTTTTGTTACTTTTCATAATCATGAAATACGAGTTTTTATTGATATGATTACAGAAAAGAAAAATTAAGTATAAATAAAGATAAAGATGAATTTGCAGTGTTTTCAGGAAAGTAATTCTTTTATTTCATCAAAAGGAACGCCTCAACGTTGAAAGAGGCAATTGAACAAAATGGTACAGGCATGGTTCAGGACTCAATTGACCATGCGCTTTTTAAAAATTACTACAATTCCACACTACCAAGACTCCTAACAAACCAGAGATGTACTGGCGGTCCAGTTCTACAAAGTCTCTCCAGGTTCAGCATCTCGAATGGTCGGTGTCTTGATATCAGCTTCATCGCAATATTCCTCGATCATGGACACGAACAATATTCTCATCCCATCAATGATATCATTTTCTAGTGGTCAGGTCTGACCTGGGCCGGGAACACGCTCTTGTACCAAAACCATCTTCCCAAGTTTAACGCTATAGGTTCTTTTAGTTGTTTGATGATACCCCAAGTTGGCGATACTTTTATGACCCTTCGATCCAATAAGCTCTGATCTCCTATCTGATCGGGCTCCTAGCCCAGTCCTTGGTCGGTATCCATATTTTATCATTTCTTAAATTGCCATCTTTGACCTATACGGTGACTGCGTGTTGTGATTCTGCTCATTCTTCTCCATTTCTTTTGATTCCACGATCTCGACTGCATGGAAAGCGACCCCTTCATATCCTTCTATGAACATAACTGCATGCTCTAAGTAAGCTGACTGGCTCCACTACTCATGTATCACAATCTCCCAGCAATTCCACTCAAATTTTATACACTAACGGAGAGTTGAAGGAACTGCCCCTGCCATGTGTATCCAAGGCCTTTCTAATAGTAGATTGTATGAAGACGAACTGGGTGGTGAGGTCTTTGAGAATTAATGGGCTGATGGAGGATAGAAAGGAGAGAGGAAAGGGAAAGATGGTGGTTGGGTGGTGAGAGAATGATCGGGTTTAGGGGTGTTTGGTAGGATTATAGTGAGAGATGGAATCAGGACCGTTAGATCATTTGATCAACAACTCTGATATTTCAGAGTACAAAAATTAATAAAAGTTTTATTATGGGAAAAAGACAGTCGTTGGATCTCTCTAATCCAACGGTGGAGATGAGGTCAAGCAAAGGTTTTAAAATAATAAAAAAAATAGGGATCAATGTGGACCGTTGATGATCTAGGCCAATGGTCTAGATTCTTTATGTTTGTTTTGTGAGCGTGGGAGATAGGAGACATGGTATGATTCCATTGGCTCAGAGGAAGTATCATGGATTGCCAACATGGAATATAAAGGGTTGGTATGGACGGGGTCAGGGTGTTTGGGCTCGTGTATTTGGCCCAAATTAGGTGAAATATAGTTTAACACTTGGCCAAAATCAACTTAATCATGCTTAATTAATCGTAATTAAATGCAATAATATATAATATATTACTAGTTTCTATAATTACTTAGTTATTGTTATAAATTTTTTTTATTGAAGTATGAAACTAATTTGGTTAATTAAAGTAAATAAGGTAATATAATTATAAATTTAAGACAAATTCATTAAATTAATTGTAAAACTTATTTGTTAAAATATAGTAAAGGTTATTTTAATAGTTCAAAATAGTAAGTGTAGCATAATTTATAAGTATTTAATATCAAATGGCTATTAATTTAATAATATTAATTATTTTTGTTATCTATTATATTTTATAAAAATGGGTATTATTGATTAGAAAATATTTTACCACATCTATTGTTAATTAACAAGCATAAATAATTTAATTTTAAAAGGGACGGTCAAAACTGGTCGTCAACAGTTACAGTTCTAATACTGACCATCTTAGCCACTAGGTTGAAGGTCTCTGGATAATTAATACCCTCATGTTGAATATAGCCCTTAGCAACAAATCTTGCCTGGAACTATTACACTTTTTCTGTACCCTTGAATTTTACTTTGTGGATCTACTTGCACCCAATAGGCCTCTTTGATTTGATAGATATACTACATCCTAGGTATGATTATCCTCTAGAGCTGCAATCTCTGATTTTATGGCTTCAATCCACCTTGGATCTTTGACAACCTCTTTAAAAGTGGTAGGTTCCACAATTGTGGAGAATGCAACAATTATGCCTGATATCCAGGAAATACACCATCAAAAGACACGTGATTAATGATAAAGTAGGGTATAGTCTCTTGAGCATTAGAAGTAGTGAAATCCTTCATCAAAATATGGGCCTACCTTGTCCTGAATGACCTTTTTACAGCAATAGAGTGAGGGTAAGTAGAAGGCATAGGTGACTGCACCACCCTTAATAAGGCTGAGTCCACTACTTTTGATGCAGTAGGCTGCTCCATTTGAGGGTCAAGTGCTGGATTGATATCTTCTCGAGTATCAGCACTAGCAATTAAAGGGAAACCGTTACCATAGGAATCAAGTGAGACAGGCAAGAATACAGGAGGTCCTGAGGATTGTTAGTCCTTGAAAAGAAATACATCCTCTCTAAATTTCACATCTATGTTGACAAAGACAATGTTATTAGTGAGTTCAAATAGGACATAGCACATGTGAATGTCACAAATCCCATAAGAATTGAAGTTTTATCTCTAGGCATAAGCTTATCAATTTCCTACACTTGCTTAACAAAGCACAAACTCCCAAGAACTTTCAGTTGCTCCAAGTTAGGTTTCCTACCATACAAAAGCTCAAAGGGGGACAGTCCACCAAGCACAGATGATGGCATATTGTTAATGAAATAGACTACTGCATGTACACAATGATCCTAGAACTTGATAGGAATGTAAGCCTGAAATCTAATATGCATGTGTTTCCTCTCAGCCACCTTATTTTGTTGAGGTTTGTAAGCATAGGTTTTCTGATGTATAACTCCATAATGTTTAAACATATCAACCATTGTCTGACCTAACTATCTTTACAGTCTTGCTGAACTTAGCATGAACAAGGACAAGAAACTATTTAAGTACAACACACACACACACACACACATGATTTTAGCTTCAAAGGAAACAACCAAGTCATTCGAGTAAAGTCATCAACAATTTTCAGGAAATACTTATTACCATCAAATGTTGCATTTCTGTAGGGACCCCATACTTCAACAAGTATTAGATTAAATGCACTAGTAGCTCTAATATACTACTAGCCGAAAATGGAAATCTAGTTTGTATAACGTAGGGAAACACAATGCATTTATTTATAGAATCAGTAATACTATCTGGTTTCACAGAAAATAGTTTTCTAAGAACTATAATGGATACATATCCTAGTCTTGTACGACAAAAAGTAATGTTAATACTATTGTCAAAAATTCTTGACTTTATTATGGCAATTGCCGGGGATACTACAGTGAGTTTGTTTGCACCATGATTCTATAGAAAATATAACAAGGTCTTTCTCTACCAGTCTCTTTCACCTTTCCATTTAAGAGACTCTGAAATACAGAAAAATCAGGATAAAAAAGGCATCTCTTGTCACATTAGAGACTGATAATAGATTATACTTGAATTGAGGCACATGAAAAACTTCTTTAGTAGGAAATGAGACCATAACCAACATGAGACATAAGAACAATATCTCTATCAGGCAGTAACACACTCTTAGGTTTAGAGGATTTAACTAGATTGGCATTGTTTAACAAAACATCAGATGCGATATGATTAATAGTCTTTGTGTCAATAATCTATTCCTGAGGACTAGCAGAAGCTAAGAGAGCAGTACCATGAAATTTCAGGTTAGCTTGAGATCTTAGCACCATACTGTTGTTTAGGATGTGCAATATTGGACCATATTGTTTCTTTATAAATGGGAAAGTACCTCCTAAGCCTATGATATAACA
Organism: Nicotiana tabacum; assembly: GCF_000715075.1. Lineage (NCBI taxonomy): Eukaryota > Viridiplantae > Streptophyta > Magnoliopsida > Solanales > Solanaceae > Nicotiana > Nicotiana tabacum. Next base: position 62,120,248 of record NC_134089.1, read on the forward strand.
CCTATAACTGCTTGTCTGTGTAACACAACCTCCTTGAGGTTGTGGATACTCTACTAATTGTCCCATAGTAGGTTGTTGACCGTGATCCATAGGCATGGTTGGCATTTCCATAGCATAAGAACCATGAGTGGATAGTACAACCATTAAGGGTCCAGAATTAGTCATGACATTATTAGCCCCCTTTTTTCTTGAACCTAAAATATGATGGATATCCTATTATCTTGTAGCAATTTTCTTTACTATACCCTTTCATATTGCAATATTCACATTTAAGGTTGTAATTCTTTCTATATTTCTGATGATTACCAGTCTTAGAGCTATATAAGGCAGTGGACTCATACATTCATGTATTCATAATGGGAGGAGGCCCTAAGACACTAGCAAAAGCTGCCACAACTCTTTGACTCTCATTACTCATGAGCATAGCATATGCTTGATTTATTGTTGGTATAGGTTTCATCATAAGAATCTTACTACGAGCTTGTGAGTAAGAATCATTTAAGCCCATTAAAAATTGATATTATTTTTATTTTCTCATGGGCACTAAAAATTCTCTAGATTTGACACAATCACAGCCAGTAGAGGGTACTAAAGCCTCAAATTCATCACAAAATCCTTGATTTTGGAGAAGTAAACTGAGATAATGGTGTTACCTTGAAACAAAGTAGCAATTTTCTTTGGAAAATTGTGGATACGAGTGTCATTCACCTTGTCAAAATGGTCTTGTAAATCCATCCACACCGTGATCATGGGAGTCACATGCAATTCCACTAATTAGAGTAGGAGCTACCGAATTTATCAACCAAGACAACACGATTGCGTTGCACCTTTTCAACTAGTAATGACCAGATCAGTCATTTTGAATATTTACACTTCGCTTGGTAGTTTGAGGGCACGAGTGGCTCCGTATGATGTATTAGGACTTGTGTGTAAAATTTGGGTTAATTCCGAGTTGATTTGATATGTTTCGGCATAAGTTTTTGGAAGTCGAAAGTTCATTAAGTTTGATTTGAGGCGCATTTCGTCGTTTCGATATTGTTATGTGTGTTTTGAGGCCTCGAGTAGGTCCGTATTATGATATTAAGCTTTTGGTATATTTAGACGGGGTCCCGAGGGGCTCAAGTGAGTTTTGGATAGGTTTGGGTTGTGTTTGCGCTCGTTTTTCTTATGTTTTGACGTCATTTCTTCAAGCATAAATGGTACCACATTGAACAAATGAGCTCCGATTTCTATTTTTTTTGAAGCATTAGATCCGAAAAATCATAATTACGGAGTAATAGTAAAAAGAATCATCAAATTTGGACATCGTATGAGGATTTTATTGTCATTTTACTAAGAATTGAGTTGCTAGATTTTTCAGATTAATTATAAAATAGCCACTGCTACGTATTTAAAAATTTGCACTATTTCCAAATATTGAAACCAATATATCTCCTTCAATATAAGGTCAAATGGAGTGATTCAAGAGCCTAACTTGACTAGAATTTCACAAGAAATCCATTGGAAGTATCAAAAGTGAGTTTTGAGATCTTAAGTCATAAGAAACGATGCAAAACAATGTTAAAACGAGGGTTTTATGCATATAACATATTTTGAGTTGGGGAGCTCGAAAACGGGCAATTTTTCGAGGCGCTTTTCAGCATATGATTTGGGGTAAGTGTTCTTTAATTGATATTGGTTATATTTCATGAATCTATATTCAATTTTAGCTTTTGGTTGATGAATTTTAAAGAAGAAATTGGGGGGTTTTGGCCTAAAGTTTCATAATATAAATTTTTGAGTTTTGAACACCGATTCGAAGTCGAATTTTAGTAAAGCTGGTATGGTTGAACTCGTAATTTAATGGGTTGATGGATTTTGTGAGTTTCATAAGGTTTCGAGGTGCGGGCCTGGGTTGAGCTTTTTGGCCGATTTTGGGCTTTTGATTAAAGATTCGATCTTTTTCGATTGGGATTGGTTCTTTTAGCATTGTTTGATGCATTTGAGTTATTTTTGACTAGTTTCGAGCCATTCGAAGATCGGAACGCGGGTGATGGGATTCTTGGAGCATCGCTTGGCTTGCTCGATGTTGGAATTGTCTTGTTTAATATAAGTAACTCTTCTAAGCTTAGTGTTGAGGGTATGAAACCCTGAACTACGTGTTATATGATTGGTATTAAGGTGACACACATGCTAGGTGACGAGCGTGTAGGCGTGCATCCTGTGAAATGGGACTCTGTTGTTCCCATGGCCCTGTATAGTGGCCCTATTTTGTTGATATTTCTGTTTTCATCATGTGATAAAGTAATTGAGCTGTCAATCATGTTAAGTATCTTGTTTAGAATTTATGATGATATTGTTTGTACCTATAGTTGTTAATTTTTGTTGTCATCTCACTGATTTCCATTGATAGTTTGTACTCAGTCATAGTTATGCATTCATATCATATCTCAGTCTCAGCTGTTGTTGTTGTTGATGCATCATATCATTATTCTCGGGCTAGTTTCATGATATTTTGAGACCGTGAGCGAGACTGGAGAGAGTGATGAATGAGTTGATGATTGAGATAGACCGATGGTCTGATTGTGAGGTTGATAACTGAGATAGACCGAGAGTCTGATTGTGAGGTTAATAATTGAGAGAGGCCGAGGGCCTGCTTGTGAGGATTATATATTTATGGATCGGGCTGCACACCGCAGCTATATATATCGGGCTGCACGCCGCAGTGATATAGCGCTTGGGCTGTAGGAGCCCCTCCGGAGTCTACATACCCCCAATGAGCGCCATCGACGATATAAATGGATCGGGTTGCACGCCGCAGTAGTTATTATACAACGCTGAGTGATTTAGTGTGCTGAGTATTGAGCTTAGTAAGAGAGGATGCAAGGTAATGAGATTGAGTACTCTGAGAGTGTGAGTACATGTTTCATCTCTGAGATACATGGCATTCACATGCATACATGACATATAGGCATAGAGATGCATTCTTCCTCATGCTATATAGTATGATGTCATTCATGACTTATTATATACATTGATATGTGGGTATGGAGAGACACTTTATACTTGTTATTTTGAAAGAAAATGAAACATTTTATTTATTGTGGAAAGATATTTGGAAAATTACAGTTTTCAAACTTACTTGTACTTTTGGCATTTTCGGTAAGAGATTTGGGATTTTCTGCACTGAGATATTTGAAAAGCATGACCATTTTCTGGAGCTGTGAACGAGATGGGTATTTTACTTTTGAGATATCTTTTTTATACTTGCATTGATGTTGTTATGAACTGTTGTGGAAATATTGGCTTTGGACCCAATCCTGTATTAACTCGTCACTACTTTCAACCTGAGGTTAGGTTTGTTATTTTTGAATACATGGGGTCAGTTGTACTCATGCTGCACTTCCTAAATAGTACGTACAGATCCAGGATGCCGATGTTGCTACGTTTGATGGTTGCTGGATTTAAAGGCGTACCCACGTTTCTACTGTAGCTACCTCTTGTTCACGGTAGCCTTAGACTATAAAATTCTGTTTATATACTTTTCAAATAGACTGTGTAATTGTTCCATTGTTTCTTGGTAAACTCTATTCATAGAAGCTCATGATTTGTACTACCAGTCCTTGAAAAATATATAAGATTTAGAAAACTCTCTTGTTTAATTGTTTTATTAAGTTAAATAAAACTGGATAATTGTTAATTGGCTTACCTAGCGGGTTGGGTTAGGTGGCATCATGACCGGTGGATTTTGGGTCGTGACAAATTGGTATCAGAGCTTTAGTTTCATATGTTCTACAAGTCATAAGCAAGTGTATAGTGGAGTCTTGCGGATCGGTATGATGACGTTCATATCTATCTTCGAGAGGCTACAAGATATTTAGGATATACCTCACATATTTCTTTACTTATCCTGCGACATTGATTCTGCTTGAAGCGTGACTCTTTGAATTACTTCCACGCATTCGTATGCGAATGTGAGCGCTTGGTATCAGTTGTACATCGACGGCTTGTGATTCCATGGAAGAGGTGCGAGATGTAATTTTGGTATGCTGATGATGGGCCAGTCTGGAGGACTTGAGGCCAGGTTTTGACTGTGGTTTAAGCATAAAGGTGTTGATTGTGTGAGCACGTGCTTTTGGATTTATATGTCAGGCAGTGTCCCTATTCGTAGAATTTATGGCTAGATGGCTACGTGATGAGTAGGACGTGGCTGCGAGATGTGTTCATATGGTTGAATGTGATGAGAAGGGTCTTTTTGGAGTATTTGGCGCTTGATTTCCATCTTGATTTAATGTATAGTCCCGAGTTATGGGTGTGTTGAAGGGTCTTTTCATGTTAATTAGTTGAGGAGTGAAGTAGATTTCACATTGCTATATGAGTTCAGACTCAGGAAAATTAAGTGATTGTGTAATGTTTATGACCATGGAAGGGTATAGAAATAGGTCGGTTTGAGGCAAAGAAGGTGGGCTATCTTGTGCGGGGTATCCTGAGATTTTTGTGATCCCTATGATTGTTTGTTGGGAGTTCTCTTTTACTAGTGAATTATGTGTTGCAATTTGAGTTTAGATCGCTTATGATAGTGGGCTTGACTGTTACGAGGATGAATAGGAGATTTGCAAATGATTTGAGGTATTATATGGTTTGCGTTGCATGAACTTAAGGAGGATTTGGTTGAATCTCACTGCATTATTATGGCTGTAATAAAGTATGGGCATTGGGAGTTATAGTGTGTTTTGATCTATGACTTTGAGCCAAGTGGGGGGGGGGGGGGAGTCCGCTATTGATAAGTTGATTTCACGGTTATGTGTTGTATTAGGTTTGGTTTGAGGTATACTTGTGAATGAGTTATGTTCTGGAGAGGGTGAGATCAAGGATGACTTGAGTAAAGGAAATTCTGGGTAAACTTTATGAGTATATGAGAATCACAGAACAATTTTTGAGTTGTTATTGGTGAAGGATGTTATGTTTATGGAGCAGGAATATATTTGGTTGCATTAAGGTGGAGTTACTTCCTTGTGTGTTGGAGTGCTAATGGGGCACCAGTCGTTCGGTCCGTTTGGTCAGTCTAATTGAGATTTGAGTAGAGTGGAAGACTCTCGAGAATGGTTCAAATGAATTCAAGATTTGAACGTGGCAATTGGGAATCTTCAGGATGTGTATTTGGCTAGAAACCGAGATTCATATTGGGGGATGTCAGGACTTGTGGCATTTCTATATCATTATGGATTTTACATATCAGTATTAGGAGGCGAAGGTAATGGCTTTAGATTCGCAGAAGGTCTCTTCAGAGTGGGTATCTCGGTTGTGGTACTTTTGGGGTGATTAAGAGAGCATTCAATGGCTTATGATCCTTAGGGCGGTGTGGTTTATGCTAAGGTCTCATATGGTGAGTCTTGGTTGAGGATTGTGGTATTATGGTAAGGAGAAGTATCAATTTGAAGGTAATTCATAAGGAACTAGGATAAATATGACAGCTTGGTAGTAGGTTGGATCAACATGGTAATGGATGTGATTGGATCTTTTGGTCCTTATGAGGTAGTGAGTTTCTACAGGTGTTTTATGGAGGTACTCTTGGGTTTTGGTGTCCTGTGTGGCTTGGTTTAGTTAGAGAGATTCAGTTCTGATGGTTTGGTTATGTGCAAATGGGTTTCGGAGAGTTCTCGATGGTTTCTACCACGGTTTGAGATGTATATTTTCTACTGGCGTGAAGATCATGTGATGTATAGTGATTTTCTATGGATGAAATCAAATGGAAAGTTCTTGGCTAATTGAGTGAGTAGTTGCTTGTGACTAGGAGTGGATTATGAAGGTCTCATATTTTTCAAATGATGGCATAGTATATGCGATGTGTTGTGTAAGATTGAGATTTGCATGTGTAAGATCACAGTTCAGCTTTGAAGGGGAGGTCATGAGTCCTTAGGCAACATGGACAACTTCAGATGACTAGGTAAATAACATTATTATTTCGTATAGCTTGATGGGAGTATACATTTCAGAAGGGGGATGCGTTTTGATTTATGGATACTTCATTGGTATTGCGGCACTCTTCTAGTTGATCGACTGTTGGTGTTCAAATTTTTCTTTGTGGCACAGAAAAATTATATAAGTAATCCTTGCGGGATGATCATGTATGAGAAATGTGTTAGACATTCAAGCGGTGGAGTTGGGATCAGATATGGTGATTCATGTGTTCTATGGATTTGGAGACTAGGAGCTCTCAGGAGAGGATTGTTGCATGGTTGTGGACTGTAAAGTGTGGCCAAAGCTAGCCAGGTGATAGTATTTGTTATGATTCAGTCATTGTGGACTTTCGGAGGATTATTTATCTATTTGTGGGTACTAGAGTTGATTTGGGGGTCCATTGGTAGGGCCAATTAGGATGTGTATTCTACACTGAGTCGGATTGGTTAGCTCCATACTGCTATTGCTGAGGGATGTGCCATTTGGTTGTTGTGGAGCTTATTTGTGTTCTGAAATGATCTATGAGTTACTCTTCTATTCCACGAAGAGTTGTGATTCGTTGGTTATATGCACATATAGTGCGGCTCTATTTGAGCTTTATAGTAGAATTTGAGCGAGATGAGTATTTGGGTATTACATGATTGATTGCGCGTTGGCTATGTTCTTACTTGATTGTGGTATTGCGTTATTTGCTCTCCGTGGTTATGGTAATGCACTTTGGATTCTTGATGTCGAATTTTGCGTGGTAATTGATTTTGAGCAGGGTGGCTCAAGGTACATAATTTGGACCAGCTTTTGGATGGGTCACGCATTGTAGCGGAGTTATGTTGAGACATGATCCTTTGTGTTAGATTCGTGTGTTTTGGTTATACGGTATATGATATGTTCTTAGCCTTTCTTTATAGCAGTACCTGTTGAGCTTGCGAGATCATTCCCTCGTCTGAGTCATTTTCCATGATTGTGTACATTTGGAATGTTGCTTATTGGTGCACGGATTGAACGAGTTGCGGCTTTAGACTGTATTAATGTGTCATGTCACTAGAGTGATTATGTTAGATGGGATGTGGTCATCGTACCTAGAATGGGTGCTATCGGATCAGACTGCGGTATATTTGGAAGGATATTAATGTTGATCGGCTTAGAAATTTGCTATAGTTCCTATCAAAAGAGAGGGATTTCCGCAACTTGTTTGTCTGACGAATGGTTATGAGTTTATGCGTGTTTCTTTCATCATTGGCAGTATATGAAGGTGTTAGAATGAGGCTCGATTTGATAAGAGGTTTTTTACTGATATTGGGTTGTTTTGAGCAGCTTATGTGATTAAAAGTTATCGCTATGAGTGTTTGAGTTATATGGTATATCAAGTGATTTCATCTTGAGTTATGTCTATGGCTTCATACAACTTTTTCAGACTTATACAATGTGTAGGTGCGGGATTTTGATCTTATAGAAAATTTTGGATGTGGAAATTGGATTCGAAGGCTTATGGGCTAGGTTGGATTAAGAAATTTCAGTCATGTTGTGTTATCAGATCTATATGGGATAGGGTGACGTGGGATCACCCCCGGGTATGTGCATAGTGAGGTTACACGGCAATTTGATGGCTCTTGAAACAACTCTGGGCACGTTCGAGGACGAATGCATATTTAAGTAGGGGGAGAATGTAACGACTCAACCGGCCGTTTTGAGCATTTGCACTTCACTCGGTAGTTTGGGGGGACAAGTAGGTCTGTATGATGTATTAGGACTTGTGTGCAAAATTCGGGTTCATTCCGAGTTGATTTGATATGTTTCGGCATGAGTTTTTGGAAGTCAAAAGTTCGAAAGTTCATTAAGTTTGATTTGAGGTGCATTTCATTGTTTCGATATTGTTATGTGTGTTTTGAGGCCTCGAGTAGGTCCGTATTATGATATGAAACTTTCTGATATGTTTAAACGGGGTCCTGAGGGGCTCAGATGAGTTTTCGATAGGTTTGTGTTGCGTTCGTTTTTCTTATGTTTCGACGTTGTTTCTTCAAGCATAAATGGTACCACATTGAACAAATGAGCTATGATTTCTGTTTTTATTGAATCATTAGATTCGTATCGTAATTACGGAGCCATAACAAAAAGAATCATCAAATTTGAACAATGTATGAGGATTTTATGGTCATTTTACTAAGAATTGGGCTGTCAGATTTTTCAGATTAATTACGAAATTGCCACTGCTGCGAATTTAAAAATCTGCACTATTTCCAAATACTGAAACAGACATATCTCCTTCAATATAAGGTCAAATGGAGTGATTCAAAGTCCTAACTTGACTAAAATTTCACAAAAAATCCATTGGAGGTATCAGAAGTGAGTTTAGAGATTTTTTGGCACAAGAAACGAGGCAGAACAATGTTAAAATGAAGGTTTTATGCATTTAATATATTTTGAGTTGGGGAGCTCGGAATTTTACAATTTTTCGAGGTGCTTTTCAGCATATGAATTGGGGTAATTGTTCTCTACTCGATTTTGGTTATATTTCATGAATCTATTTTCGATTTTAAATTTTGGTTGATAAATTTTAAAGAAGAAATTGGTGGTTTTGGCCTAAATTTTATAATATGAATTTTTGAATTTTGAACACTGATTTGGAGTCGGATATGAGTAAAACTAGTATGGTTTGACTTGTAATTGAAAGGGTTGATGGATTTTGTGAGTTTTGTCGGGTTTCTAGGTGCGGGGCCAGGTTGGGCTTTTTGGCCGAATTTGGGATTTTGATTAAAGATTCGATCTTTTTCGATTGGGCTTGGTTCTTTTAGCATTGTTTGATGTATTTGAGTTATTTTTGACTAGTTTCGAGCCATTCGGAGGTTGAAAAGCGAGTGATGGGATTCTTGGAGCATCGCTTGGCTTGCTCGGTATCGGAATTGGCTTGTTTAAGATGAGTAACTCATGTAAGCTTAGTGCTGAGGGTATAAAACCACGAACTATGTGTTATGTGATTGGTATTAAGATGACGCACATGCTAGGTGACAGGCATGCGGGCGTGCATCCTGTGAAATGGGACTCTGTTGTTCCCATGGCCCTGTATTGTGGCACTATTTTGTTGATATTTGTGTTTTCATTATGTGATAAAGTAATTGAGTTGTCAATCATTCTAAATATCATGTTTAGATTTTATGCTGATATTGTTTGTACCCATAGTGGTTAATTCTTGTTGCCATCTCACTGATTTCCATTGATATTTTGTACTCATTCATATTCATGCATTCATATCGTACCTCAGTCTCAGCTGTTGTTGTTGATGCATCATATCATTGTTGTCGGGATAATTTCATGACATTTTGAGCCCGTGAGCGAGACTGGAGAAAGTGATGACCGAGTGAGGCAGAGGGCCAGATTATGAGAGTATGAATATATATATATATGGATCGGGCTGCATGACACAACAATATATAGATATATGGATCGGGCTGCACGCCGCAGTGATATAGGGTCGGGCTGCACGCCGCAGTGATATAGTGCTTGGGCTGTAGGATCCCCTCCGGATTCTGTACACCCCCAGTGAGCACAGTCGAATATATATATATATATAGATTGGGTTGCACGCCGCAGCAGTTATTATACAGTGCTGAGTGATTTAGTGTGCTGAGTATTGAGATTAGTAAGAGAGGATGCAAGGTAATGAGATTGGGTACTCTGAGATAGTGAGTACATGTTTCATTTCTGAGATACATGGCATTTACATGCATACATAACATACAGGCATAGAGATGCATTCTTCCTCATGCTATATAGTATCACGCCATTCATGACTTATTATATACATTGATATGTGGGTATGGAGAGGCACTTTATATTTATTGTGGAAAGGATATTTGGAAAATTACAGTTTTCAAACTTACTTGTACTTTTGGCATTTTCGGTTAGAGATTTGGGATTTTCTTCACTCAGATATTTGAAAAGCATGACCATTTTCTGGAACTGTGAACGAGCTAAGTATTTTACTTTTGAGATATCTCTTTTATACTTGCATTTATGTTGTTATGAACTATTGTGGAAATATTGGCTTTGGACCCGATCCTGTGTTAGCTCGTCACTGCTTTCAACCTGAGGTTAGGTTTGTTACTTTTTGAGTACATGGGGTCGGTTGTACTCATACTGCACTTCCTACACAGTGCGTGTAGATCCCGGATGACGCTACGTTCGATGGTTGCTGGATTTGAAGGCGTACTCGCGTTCCTGCTGTAGCTGCCTCTTATTCACGGTAGCATTAGACTATAAAATTTTGTTTATGTACTTTTCAAACAAACTGTATAATTGTTCCATTGTTGCTTTGTAAACTTCATTCGTAGAAGCTCATAATTTGTACTACCAGTCCTTGGGAAATGTATAAGATTTAGATAACTATCTTGTTTAATTGTTTTATTAAGTTAAATAAAACTGGATAATTGTTAATTGGCTTATCTAGCGGGTTAGGTTAGGTGCCATCACGACTGGTGAATTTTGGATCGTGACACCACTATTACTAGCACTTCTCTCGAAAACGTTTTTTCGCCATCTACCATCAAAAATATCAAGCTTGTTTCAACAAGGTATAGGAATTTGCATACATCGATACCACAAGAAGTAATTGTCAGTGTCGGCCAATTGGATTTAAATCTTGGAAATTCATAATCAGACTATACTTGTGAAGCGGATTCAGTTGTAGCAGTTATACTACCCTATTCTGAATCGTTAATTGCAATTAACGAACGACTTCGAATTTTGAATCGCAAACTGAGAGAAGAAACTTAGAACGGAGAAGAAAGCAGAGAAGAGCAATAGGTCAATCCATGACCTGTAATTTAATGCTCATGGCCTGATCGTAGAAATTTAGAAATGTAGGATGCTAAGGGTGTGTTTGGTACGGAGGAAAATGTTTTCGTGGAAAATGAGTGAGTTTATCACTTATTTTCCATTGTTTGGTTGGTGAGTGAAAATCATTTTCCGGAAATATTTTCTAATATTTGGTTAGATGCAGAAAATATTTTTTTAAGAAAATATTTCTTTATGCTACTCTCCTCAACCCCTTCCCCCAAGTCCTCATGTTTCCTTGCTCGCCCCCTCCCCTCCCCTCCCTACTAATACCCAATGTTTTCAGGACTCTATTTTCTTCAAAAAATTTAATTATTCTTCTAAAAATTAACACAAACCCAAAGGAACTAAAATACTTATTTGTATCATGTAAGGTTTTGGTTGAAACGAAAAAATACTTTTTATATCATGTAAAAAATACTTATTTGTTAAAATGCAAAAAAGAGAAAAGAAAAGTTGTTTATAACATGAAAAGAAAGTACTATCAATCATATTTTTATTTAGGTTGGGGGTAGGGCGGAGTGGGTGTGGGTGTTTTGGGTATGAGAATGAGAAGGAGTTTTGGAAAATATTTTTCCTTCTCTTGATAGAGAAAATAAATTCATCCAATTGAAGGAAAATGAGTTCATGAGAAAAATATTTTCCAAAACATTTAAGTTAGCCTAACATGGTAAAATTAACAAATATTTTTCAAATTATTTAAACCAACCAAATATAAAAAAATTAAAAATAGTTTCCAAAAAATATTTTCCCTCGTAGCAAACACACACTAAATCATAGAAATTTAGGATGACCAAAATCCTAATCGTGACGAGTAGAAAAGAGATTTGATAGAAGATGAAGTAGAATTGGAAAAATGAGTTCTGTTATTGATTCACACACTCTACGTCAGTATATATACCCAAACTAACCGCCTAACTCGTCCACTAACTACCAATCAGTTGCATATTAACTAACAAACCACATAACTAAGACTGACATATAAATAGACAAAAATTCCCTCACACTTAGGTCACTCCCTTTCCTCAACAATGCAATGGTTGATATTTTTATTGTACATATAGATAATATTTGGGTAAGTTATGTAAGAGTTAGTATTATTCTATGGAGGATTGAAGGTGAAATAAGAGTGTGGGAACTAATAATATATGGATTAAAACAAATAAAAAGTCCAAAATAAACAATGACAAAAGTGAACAAATACATTTTAAATTTTACATTGTGCGAGACGCCATGCTAATTAATATGACAATTCCTACTTTACAATCCATGCATTATTAATTCCAACATTATAATTTTTATCCTATGAAAAAAAACGACCCCTTAGTTTAAGTAATTGCATGGAATCAGTTAAACATTCATTGTTATTAGATTCCACAGGGAATCGGCTATCTCCAAACAATTTGAGGTGTCGAACAACTACTAAGTATGGTTGATATTTTAGCCTGTGGGCACATCTTTCAAAGTCATTAATCCGTCGGTTACGCTGCCACCCTTTCTATAAATGGTAGTCTTCTTGAACCGAAACTTCATTCAAACATTCTTCAATAGCCTCTTACTTGTGTTTATAAAGAATCTGAGTGCATGACTCTACCGATTAGTCTGTGCCGCGCCCCCTTTTTTCCTCACTTCATCGGAAAATCGAGTTTATGACATTTTTTGGGTGTAGGACAACTCATTCCTTTTGGGAACTGGGTTTTGCATTTGAATAGTTGCCACCTAATGAGTTAAGGTGCATTAGGACACCTATAAAGTTCATTTCTAAGTTTGTTTGATAACCAGAGATGGGGTAAGGGCTTGAAATTATCCTAAGGGAAAGGTGTTAGGCACCCCTCAGGATCCACTAGTATGGTTACCAGCCAGATAGTTTTGTAAATTTGTACAATTAGCAAATAGACAAGTATAGGCTCAAGTAGTAGGGGATTTAGGTTTAAACACATAAGGGTTTGAAAGAACAATCATTAAAGGCGAGTTTTGAAATGGAGTTACATTTTTTACAAATACCTGAAAATATAAAAGGAGAGATGAGTCCTAGGTTTATTTATAATATGGATCACATCAATGCGATACCCGGTATGACACTCCTCAGAAGAGGTGAAACACGTGGTATTAGCGCACCGATCATCATATCCATATCTACCCTTCCCACCCCGTTAAGGTATTAAAGTGCGGATTGGTCTCGACCTCTATTGCATGCTATTACCCGTCCCATTTCTATCAGTCCCGGAGGAATTGAGGACTACTATTCCTATAATAGGGAGGATTTTAGGCTGACTCTTAGGTTTTAAAGGTAAAAGACTAAGGCGACATTTAAAACACATAGGACTGCATATTAGGGGAAAACATGTAAGCAACCAAAAGGCTCATATATACCTCCTCAAGTAAAGCACATAAGTAGCATGACTCAAACACATTTAGGGTCAGAATTTAAAAATACTAAGATAGGAGAAGTTTAGTAGTTGAAGCATACCAGTTTATTACATAACTCAGATAAGAAGTCTGAATCAGGCCTGCCTGCTGGTTGTAGCAGTTACTAATTAACAGGGGCGGATTCAATTTTGTTATTATCACCTAAGGCTTGCCTAAGTGTGTTGGTGATATCCTATGATGTCTATTACTGATTCAGAATGTAGCAAAGTAGTAACAGTTTTAAACGAGCGATTTGGGGATCCTATAGGCATGCTTTCTAAACCGTATTAATAAAAGGAGTAGGTTGTTTAAGACTTATTTAGAACAGTACGAGTCAAACTGATTTTAAACTAGACTAGTTTCAGATCCCACCCCGTTAAGGTATTAAAGCGCGAATTGGTCTAGACCTCTATTGCATGCTATTACTCATCCCATTCCTATCAGTTCCGGAGGAATTGAGGACTACTATTCCCATAAGAGGGAGGATTTTAGGCTGACTCTTAGGTTTTAAAGGTAAAAGACTAAGGCGACATTCAAAACACATAGGACTGCATATTAGGGGAAAACATGTAAACATTTAGGGTCAAAATTTAAAAATACTAAGATAGGAGAAGTTTAGTTGTTGAAGCAGACCAGTTTATTACATAACTCAGATAAGAAGTCTGAATCAGGCCTGCCTGCTGGTTGTAGCAGTTACTAATTAACAGGGGCTGATTCAATTTTGTTGTTATCACCTAAGGCTTGCCTAAGTGTGTTGGTGATATCCTATGATGTCTATTACTGATTAAGAATGTAGCAAAGTAGTAACAGTTTTAAACGAGCGATTTGGGGATCCTATAGGCATGCTTTCTAAACTGTATTAATAAAAGTAGTAGGTTGTTTAAGACTGATTCAGAATAGTACTAGTCAAACTGATTTTAAACTAGACTAGTTTTAGATCCCACCCCGTTAAGGTATTAAAGCGCGGATTGGTCTCGACCTCTATAGCATGCTATTACCCGTCTCATTTCTATCAGTCCTGGAGGAATTGAGGACTACTATTCCTATAATAGGGAGGATTTTAGGCCGACTCTTAGGTTTTAAAAGTAAAAGACTAAGGCGACATTTAAAACACATAGGACTGCATATTAAGGGAAAACATGTAAGCAACCAAAAGGCTCATATATACCTCCTCAAGTAAAGCACATAAGTAGCATGACTCAAATACATTTAGGGTCAGAATTTAAAAATACTAAGATAGGAGAAGTTTAGTTGTTGAAGCAGACCAGTTTATTACATAACTCAGATAAGAAGTTCGAATCAGGCCTGCTTACTAATTGTAGCAGTTACTAATTAACAGGGGCGGATTCAATTTTGTTATTATCACTTAAGGCTTGCCTAAGTGTGTTGGTGATATCCTATGATGTCTATTACTGATTCAGAATGTAGCAAAGTAGTAACACTTTTAAACGAGCGATTTGGGGATCCTATAGGCATGCTTTCTAAACCGTATTAATAAAAAGAGTAGGTTGTTTAAGACTGATTTAGAACAGTAAGAGTCAAACTGATTTTAAACTAGACTAGTTTCAGATCCCACCGCGGGGTAGGTATTAAAGCGCGGATTGGTCTCGACCTCTATTGCATACTATTACCCGTCCCATTTCTATCAGTCCCAGAGGAATTGAGGACTACTATTCCTATAAAAGGGAGGATTTTAGGCCGACTCTTAGGTTTTAAAGGTAAAAGACTAAGGCGGCATTTAAAACACATAGGACTGCATATTAGGGGAAAACATGTAAGCAACCAAAAGGCTCATATATACCTCCTCACGTAAAGCACATAAGTAGCATGACTCAAAACACATTTAGGGTCAGAATTTAAAAATACTAAGATAGGAGAAGTTTAGTTGTTGAAGCAGACCAGTTTATTACATAACTCAGATAAGAAGTCCGAATCAGGCCTGCTTGCTAATTGTAGCAGTTACTAATTAACAAGGGCGGATTAAATTTTGTTATTATCACCTAAGGCTTGCCTAAGTGTGTTGGTGATATCCTATGATGTCTATTACTGATTCAGAATGTAGCAAAATAGTAACAGTTTTAAATGAGCGATTTGGGGATCCTATAGGTATGCTTTCTAAACTGTATTAATAATAGGAGTAGGTTGTTTAAGACTGATTTAAAACAGTACGAGTCAAACTGATTTTAAACTAGACTAGTTTCAGATCCCACCCCGTTAAGGTATTAAAGTGCGGATTGGTCTCGACCTCTATTGCATGCGATTACCCATCCCATTCCTATCAGTCCCGGAGGATCCTATAAGAGGGAGGATTTTAGGCAAACTCTTAGGTTTTAAAGGTAAAAGACTAAGGCGACATTCAAAACACATAGGACTGCATATTAGGGGAAAACATGTAAACATTTAGGGTCAAAATTTAAAAATACTAAGATAGGAGAAGTTTAGTTGTTGAAGCAGACCAGTTTATTACATAAATCAGATAAGAAGTCTAAATCAGGCCTGCTTGCTAATTGTAGCAGTTACTAATTAACAAAGGCAGATTAAATTTTGTTATTATCACCTAAGGCTTGCCTAAGTGTGTTGGTGATATCCTATGATGTCTATTACTGATTTAGAATGTAGCAAAATAGTAACAGTTTTAAATGAGCGATTTGGGGATCCTATAGGCATGCTTTCTAAACTGTATTAATAAAAGGAGTAGGTTGTTTAAGACTGATTTAGAACAGTACGAGTCAAACTGATTTTAAACTAGACTAGTTTCAGATCCCACCCCGTTAAGGTATTAAAGCGCGGATTGGTCTCGACCTCTATTACATGCGATTACCCATCCCATTCCTATCAGTCACGGAGGAATTGAGGACTACTATTCCTATAAGAGGGAGGATTTTAGGCTGACTCTTAGGTTTTAAAGGTAAAAGACTAAGGCGACATTCAAAATACATAGGACTGCATATTAGGGGAAAACATGTAAACATTTAGGGTCAAAATTTAAAAATAAAACATTTAGGGTCAAAATTTTAAAATACTAAGATAGGATAAGTTTAGTTGTTAAAGCAGACCAGTTTATTACATAACTCAGATAAGAAGTCTGAATTAGGCCTGCCTGCTGATTGTAGCAGTTACTAATTAACAGGGGCGGATTCAATTTTGTTGTTATCACCTAATGCTTGCCTAAGTGTGTTGGTGATATCCTATGATGTCTATTACTGATTCAGAATGTAGCAAAGTAGTAACAGTTTTAAACGAGCAATTTGGGGATCCTATAGGCATGCTTTTTAAACCGTATTAGTAAAAGTAGTAGGTTGTTTAAGACTGATTCAGAACAGTATGAGTCAAACTGATTTTAAACTAGACTGGTTTCAGATCCTATAGGCATGATCTCTATTATTGCTGATTTTTAATCCCTATAGATATGATATCTAGTTGAACGGTAAACGAACCAGGCAGGATTTACTTGAAATTCCTATAGGCATGATTTCTATAAGAAAATACTGATTTTTAACCTTATGAACACGATGTCTGATTATAGTTGTTTATATCCTATAGTCATGGTGTCCAAGTGTGGTAATAAAATATGCAGAATTTAAAACAGGTCATATAGGCATGTTATCTAGATGTAGAATTAAAACATGCAGAATTTAAAGAAACAAATCCTATAGGCATGTTCTCTACCCTTCTAATAGCTAAACATGCATAATTACCCTTCTTTTTTCACTAACCAGCCCCCAATATTTGTTACAAATTATTACAGAACAAATACTGAATTACATCGGAACAGTGTAAAACAAGAAGTTACAACCATAGGAAGCCTGATTCTTGACTTCCTCTCTGAGTTATGGAATAAACCACCTCAAGCACCACTTGTTTCAAAGCCTTTCTCAAACCTCGATGTGTCAAAGTTCCCTAAGGGCCTCAAAGGACCCCAGGCAGTGCTTACACCCAGGTTTGTATAACCAAATAGAGGAGAGTGCAGTGTGGGAGGGCCATCCCTTATGTGTCCAAGTTCATAGGGAGCTCATGGATCCCAAGGCAAGGCTCACACAAGAGGGGAAAAACCTAAGTAAGAGTGTAGTGGAAGTGTAGAAACAGAGATTTATTTTAAGATTAAATTGAGAGTAGTAAGGGGTAAGGGTGATTTGAAAACAATAGTAGTAAAACTTAAATTACATAGAATAAGTAATTGCTCAAAGGGGGTCAGGGGTTTCAGGAATACATTGCATGAAGCATATGACCCCATGAAGGATCAGGTTTGGACATGCACAACAATAAATGATGTTGGCATGCCTACAAACCAGCTAGAGAACACAAACACAAAGATGGGATGTGGGTTTTGGGATTCATACACATAGGGGAGCATTAATTAAAAGGGGCATGGAACATATTTCACATGCTAGTAATGTAACTTGATTACAGAAATATAAGCAAAGTAGACAAGAATAAGGGAACTTGGGACAATTAAAGAAACATGTTGTTGTTGATGCTAGAAGATTAACTAGGAAATACCAGTAAAAAGCAAAGTGTAGAAAGAAAAAGTGAGCAAGTTTCCACAGCCTAGACTTGGCTTTCAGCCGGCTAGGCAAAGCAGTAGCACAAGGAGTAGTAGAGAAAAGAGAGAGAGAGTATTGAGTGAAGTGTGTGTTCTGAACTCAGATGGTTCGTCGTTGAAAGAAAAGAAAGTGGGTATTTATAGTACTGAAAACAGGTGACGAATAAGGTAATAAGTAATGGCTTAGCACAAATATAAGAACAATCACAAGTCAGAATCAATTACACAAGTGATTTCCTTTAATTAAGGAATAACTGTTTAACGGGTAGTAACAGGTTCAAATAAGGAAAGAAATCAGTTTGATTATTGCCATATAAGGGATAGCAAAAGCATGCAGTGAGAAATCAAGTCTGAGTACAAAAATATGCTTATTTTGGAAAGGATTCAGAAAGGTAAAACATCATAGTAAAGGGAAAGGAATCAATTAATTTTAAATAAGCGAGTGAAATCAGGGCTCATATGAGAAAATCTTTTGAAATCAGTCACAAAATCAAGGTCAATCAAGGAAGAAACATGCTTCTGTACTTCAGTATATAAATAGAGTGAACAGAAACATCAAACATGTGAGGCCAAGCACATTGGCAAAAGAAACAGCATACATGTAACAGAAATAAGCATAGGATTCGGTAGTGAACAAAGTTAGATTGTAAGGCTCATACGTATAACCAAAGTGAAGAAGAGAGTCAAACAATACAGGTCTCACAGTAACAAGTGAGGAAACCTTTTGAGAAATCAGCGTTTCAACAATGGTCGAGTTTAAAAGATAGTAAAACTCAGAATCAGATGAATCACATAAAGAAAAAGAGAGTCTGAAACAAGGAACCTTAAATCGAGTCAAGTATTCGAACAAACAATTTTAGACCCAAAGACGTAGGGTTTTCAACAATAATCGAGTTTAAAAGATGGTAAATCAAATAAGTCAAACAAGAACGAGGAACTTTAATCGAACCAGTACACAACAAACAGTTTCAAAGCTTGAAGGAGACCAAAAAGAGTCAGGGTTTTCAACATGCTGACTCAGATAGAAGAACAACATGAGAAAAACATAGCAGAATCACCAACAACATTAAAAATTGGAGAAGAGATCTTTTGAAAAACTTAAAGGAAAACCTTAACGAAAAGTCATTTTGAAAGGAAAGTTGAAGAACTTTCGAGAAAAACACTTAAAACATTCATAACAAGTACAAATCTAAAGTAGGTCTAAAAGAAAATCAAAAGATATTAAAGATTAGGGTTTCGAAAAACCCAGAAGAGGTGAGAAAGGCCTTGAAAGTTTCCGATCTAACCAGGAAAGTCAAGGATCTGCCTTGAAAGGCTATGGATGGCCGAAGAAATGTTGTGGATGGCCTGAGAAAAGCCATGAATAGCAGTCGACCATGGACTGGACCAGATTCCTTTGAGGACTGGCCATGAAACCACAGAAACAAACACCCAGGAGCCATAGGAGGCCATTACACATCTCCAATGGCCATGGGAAGCCATGGATTAGGCAGGGTTTAGGGTGGATTAGGGTGAGAATAGATGTCGACGGCTAGGGTTCATGAGGTTTCAGAGAGAGTTGAGAGAGAAGAGGGATTCAGAGGCGGCGGTTGGTGAGAAATAAAGTAGGGTAAGGGGTCGTTTGGGGTTAAAAAAGGAAAGAGCATATAGTGGCCGTTGATCTAAATGATCAATGGCTGAGATTAAAGGGGTTAGGTGGGGATCCAGGTTTGGGTAGGTTTAGTTGGGTTAGGGGTCGGGTTTAAACAAAATTGGACTGCGAAATTGGGTCTGATTTGGGGTCCAAATTAGGCTACAATTGGAATGAGATTGGGCTATTATTTAAATAGCCAATTTTCCACTTTTAAAATTATAAAAAATAGTAAATTAATTTCTGAAAATAAATTGAAAGCATTAAAATGATTTATAATGTATAATTAACCATTTAAAAATATTGGACTTAATTTTATGAATATAAAATACAATTGAATCTTAAAGGTCTAATATTGTAATTATATGCAATTTAGCTTAAAAAATACTAAATAATTTTATAAAAATTTTAAAAAATTACCTTAGCTATATTTTAACACAAATATAAAAGTCCAATAAAGGAATTACCAAAATAATAATTTTGGAAACAATTATTGGATTTTTAAGGATAAAAGAGGGAAATAAATTGATTTAAAAACCTTTACAAATTATGAAAAAATAATAAACATTTTGGATATGCTTAAATATGGATATATATTCCATTTTGAAGGGCATTTTGAATATTGAAAATATATAAAGAAAAATTGGGTATCAACAGCTGCCCCTTTTTACCCGGGAAGGATGAAAGAATTGTCGTGTCAAGATATGATGGCCAATTTTGAACGAACGAAATGGTTTGAAGAAAATAGGACGCATCCTAGCTTCTGAGCTACCTACATCTCCTTGGTTTTACAGGAATCAGGACATATGTAGTTCAGGGTCCGTCTGCAGGGTATGCCGATGGAGACTTTCCAAGAATGGACGCAATATCCAGGATGGGGTGAGTGGGCAGCTTGTGAGAATGGTTAAGGTTTGATATGGCTATGGGAACTGGAGCGGGATCGCTCCTGCCGGGATGGCCGCTGCTCGCCGGTTTACCTACAATTAGAAATAATACAAGCATATACTGTGCATAAATTTATACATGATGCAAATTCCTGTCGAACCATGAATGTTGTCTTTGGACGGTTAGGATGACGTCCTTTAGACCACGACATCCTGGGCCATGAAGTGCACCATAAAGGATTCACAGGCCATGAAATGATGCTCTCGGGCTATGAGGGTGATGCCTCCGAACCATGATACCTTTGAATAATGATATGCAAAAGATTAAAAGGGGTCCTCAGGCCATGACATGGTGTTCTCGGGCTATGAAGCTGATTCCTCCGAACGATGACGCCTTTGGATAATTTGGCGATCTTTCAGCCCATATGAGGCGATCTTTCAGCTGTGCAAATGCAGTATGAGGCGATCTTTTAGCCTATAAGATGCAGTATGAGGCGATCTTTCAACCTATGAGATGCAGTATGAGGCGATCTTTCAGCCATGCAGATGCAGTGTGAGGCAATCTTTCAGCCATGCAGATGCAGTATGAGGCAATCTTTCAGCCATGCAAATGCAGTATGAGGCGATCTTTCAGCCTATGAGATGCAGTATGAGACGATTTTTCAGCCATGCAGATGCAGTATGAGGCAATCTTTCAGCCTTTGAGATGCAACATGAGGCAATCTTTAAGCCATGTAGATGTAGTATGATGCGATCTTTCAGCCTATGAGATGCAGTATAAGGCAATCTTTTAGCCATGCAGATGCAGTATGAGGTAGTGCTTAGCCTTATGCAAAGGTGAAGACAGATGGAGGTAGAGCTTAACCTTGAAAGGAAGAATGGTAGCCTTATGCAATGCAAAAATGCAGATGGAGGTAGAGCTTAACCTCGGAAGGCAGAATGGTAGCCTTATGCAATGCAAAAATGCAGATGGAGATAGCGTTTATTCTCGAAAGGCAGAATTGTAGGCTTCTACAATGCAAAAATGTAGATAGAGACAACGTTTAGTCTCGGAAGGCAGAATGGTAACCTCATGCAATGCAGATGGAGACATCGTTTAGTCTCGGAGGGTAGAATGGTAGCCTTATGCAATGCAAAAATGCAGATGGAGACACCGTTTATTCTCGGAAGGCAGAATGGAAGCCTTATGCAAGAATAAAATGGCAAATGGTAGTAGAGTTTTCTTAGCTGATAGCAGATTTTGACATTGTGATTGCTGGGGACATT
Source organism: Nicotiana tabacum (assembly GCF_000715075.1). Classification (NCBI taxonomy): domain Eukaryota; kingdom Viridiplantae; phylum Streptophyta; class Magnoliopsida; order Solanales; family Solanaceae; genus Nicotiana; species Nicotiana tabacum. The sequence continues at coordinate 62,141,747 of NC_134089.1, forward strand.
GTGACATGTGGAATATCACTGGTGTGTGTAGATAACAAATGTTGGTAAGCGTAACGGTTCTGAGAGTTGTATTCCTGAATAATGTTTGTTCCATGGGTGTATAGTATGTTTAGTGATCTCGCAATCCAAGTGCTTGCATCCAAAGAAAAATCGTGAGTTTTGTAACGGGGGAGGTTAGTTCATATCCCCGCTAGCTTTACTTGACCTGCTTGGCTTTGATCTGGTAATACTATATGTATCATTGGGGTAGCGTTGCTAAACGAGGCAGTTTGTAAAAAATATGACATAAATGTATAATTGTTTTTAAAAAACCTTTTAGATGAACCGCCGACTGTGACATAGTTTAGGACATTGCAACCTCTCTTGCCACGAAAATTTGAGGGTCCTCCTCAAAATTCTGCCCCAGTTTGATGGGTTGATGCTTCTAACTGTTGCTTGAGACGATCGGCTGAAATTACTTCGGATATTTGAGGGTCCTCCTCAAAATTCTACCCCAATTTCCAATTGCGGGGGAAATGAGAATTTTATTTAATTGTGACCGAACCCATAGGGCTTCCTACGTATCCCCTCTTAAATGGGAATTAGGTCGGGCGTATTTCAATTTACATCATATAAAGGAAGCATAAAGATTACACATAGTAGCGCTTGACTGCATCTGAATTGATCGGCTTTGGCTAGACTTCTCCGTCCATTTCTTCAAGTATGAGGGCTCCTCCTGTCAGAACCCGGTGATCCATGTATGGACCCTGCCAGTTGGGAGAGAACTTCTCTTTGGCTTCGTCTTGATGCGGAAAAATTTTCTTTAACACCAGCTGCCCCGGTATGAACTGTCTCGGCTTGACTCTTTTGTTGAAGGCTCTAGACATTCTGTTCTGATAGAGTTGACCATGGCAGACTGCATTCATTCTCTTTTCGTCGATAAGGTCTAGTTGCTCACAATGACTTTTCACCCATTCTGCGTCGTCGAGCTCAACTTCTTATATTATCCTTAGGGAAGGAATTTCTACCTCAGCAATGACAACCTCTATACCATAAACCGACATATAATGGGTCGCCTCGGATGATGTACGGACTGTGGTGTGATACCCCAATAGAGAAAATGATAACTTCTCGTGCCACTGTTTATGCTTCTCTATCATTTTCCTCAATATCTTCTTGATATTCTTATTGGCGGTTTCTACGGCTCCATTCATTTGAGGCTTGTAGGCTGTGGAATTCTTGTGTTTGATCTTGAAAGTTTGACACATAGCTTTCCTCAAGTCGCTGTTGAGGTTGGAGCCATTATTAGTAATGATTGACTCTGGAATCCCGTATTGACAAACAATGCGATCGCGGACAAAGTCACGACTTTCTTAGTTATTGCTCTATAAGATACTGCTTCGACCCATTTGGTGAAATAGTCGATTGCTACTAGGATAAACCTGTGTCCGTTGGAAGCGGCAGGCTCGATTGGTCCAATAATGTCCATTCCCCAGGTGGCGAACGACCATGGTGAGCTTGTTGCATTAAACTCATTTGGAGGTACCTTTCTCATGTCCGCATGTATCTGACAGCAATGGCATTTCTGGATATACTGAATGTAGTCCGTTTCCATAGTCATCCAAAAGTAACCAACTCGGAGTATCTTCTTTGCTAATACAAAACCATTCTTATGCGGACCGCAAGTCCCAGCATGAATCTCCTCTAGTAGCTTGGATGCTTCCTTAGCATCGACACACCTTAGTAATCCCAAATCAGGAGTCCTCCTATACAGGATTCCTCCGTTGTGAAAGAAGTTGTTGGACAATATCTAGAATGTGCATTTCTGAGTAGGGTTTGCAAGCTCTAGGTACTCTCCTTTTGCCAAATATTCCTTGATATCGTGAAACCAAGGCTTTCCATCTGCTTCTTCTTCGACATGGGCACAATAAGCTGGCTGATCATGGATCTTTACTGGAATGGGATCAATAAAATTCTTGTCTGGATGCTGTATCATAGATGACAGGGTAGCCAATGCATCGACGAACTCATTCTGGACTCTAGGAACATGTTGGAACTCCGTCTTCGTGAACCTTTTCCTCAATTCCTATACGTGATGCAAATACGGGAGTATCTTAGAGTTCTTGGTTGCCCATTCTTCTCGTACCTGATGTATAAGTAGGTCTGAATCTCCAATAACTAGTAGCTCTTGAACATTCATGTCAATGGCCATTTTGAGCTATAAGATTAAAGCTTCATACTCGGCCATGTTGTTGGTGCACGGGAACCTGAGTTTGGCGGACACCGGATAATGCTGACCGGTTTCTGATACTAGGACTGCTCCTATGCCAACTCTTTTGAAGTTTGTCGCTCCATTGAAAAACATTCTCCAACCATAATAGGATTCTGCAATGTCTTCTCCTATGAATGATACCTCTTCATCAGGAAAATACGTTTTCAGGGGTTCGTATTCTCCCTCTACGGGATTCTCAGCAAGGTGGTTTACCAGCGCTTGTCCCTTGATCGCTTTCTGAGTTACGTAGACAATGTCGAACTCACTTAACAGGATTTGCCACTTGGCTCTCTTTCTAGTGGGCATGGACTTCTGAAAGACGTATTTCAAAGGATCCATCCTTGATATGAGATATGTAGTATAGGCGCAAAAGTAGTGCCTCAGCTTCTGAGCTACCTAGGTCAAAGCACAACATGTGCATTCTAACAGAGAGTATCGGGCCTCGTACGGGGTGAACTTCTTACTGAGATAATACATGACCTGCTCTTTCCTCCCTGTTTCATCATGCTGACCCAGAACGCAACCGAAAGCTCCATCCAATACTACAAGGTAGAGTAATAAGAGTCTACCTAGCTCAGGCGGGACCAAGACTGGTGGCGTTGATAGGTAATCCTTGATTCTGTTGAAGGCCCTTTGGTAGTCATCAGTCCATTTGGTAGAGGCGTCCTTCTTCAACATCTTAAAGATTGGCTCACAAATAACCATAGACTGTGCTATGAATCGGTTGATGTAATTGAGCCTTCCCAAGAAGCTCATCACATTTTCTTGTTCTTTGGCGGTGGCAATTCTTGAATAGTTTTGACTTTTGATGGATCCAGTTCTATTCCTTGGTGACTCACAATAAACCCAGGTAATTTCCCAGCAGGAACCCCAAATGCGCATTTTGCGGGGTTCAATTTCAGGTTGTACCTCCGCAATCTATTGAAGAACTTCCTCAAATCTTCCATGTGATCAGTGGCATTCTTGGACTTGGTGATGACATCATCTACATATACCTCAATATCCTTGTGTGTCATATCCTGAAAAATGGTAGTCACGGCCCTCATGTAGGTGGCCCCTGCATTCTTTAGGCTGAATGACATCATCTTGTAATAGTACATTCCCCACGGCGTAATGAAAGTTGTTTTCTCAACATCTTCTTCATCCATCCAGACCCGATGATAACCCACGAAACAATCCACAAATGACTGCAGCTCGTGCTTGTCATAATTGTCAATCAGGATGTGTATGTTCGGTAAAGAGAAGTCGTCTTTCGGACTGGCCCGGTTGAGATCCCGATAGTCGACACAGACTTTGATCTTCCCATCCTTCTTTGGCACTGGCATGATGTTGGCTAGCCATGACAGGTATTCTATTACCCTGAGAACCTTAGCTTTGACTTGCTTAGTGACTTCTTCCTTAATTTTCAAACTCATATCGGGCTTGAACTTTCTGAGCTTTTGCTTTACCGGAGGACATGTTAGATCGATCGGTGGTTTGTGAGCCACAATAGATGTACTCAGACCAGTCATTTCATTATATGACCAGGCAAATATGTCCTCATATTCCTTTAGAAATTCTGCGTATTCCTTCTTTTCTGACGGCAATAAGTGGACGCTGATTCGTGTTTCCTTGACGTTTTCTACATCTCCCAATTTAACAATTTCTGTCTCGTCCAGGATGGACTTAGGTCTATTCTCAAAGTTCTCAACCTCTTTGACAATCTCATCTGGTATGTCATCTTCCTCTGAATCAATGTCCGTTTGTTGCGTTATCTCATTGCATGTCACAATCATTGGTTCATCAAGATAAGTAATAGTAATGTTGTATAAGTAAAGTAATGAGAGAAAAATAACAACGAGTGTTGATTCATAAGAAAAGTCAAAATGCTTTGATAAATTGCATAACTATTTTGAACATTGAAGATCTTATTACGGGAACTAAAAATGCGAAAAGAAAATTATTTATTAAATAAAAAACAGTGCATGGTGCTTGTTTTAGCCTTGCTACCCCAAGGTTCGCCGGGCTCTGGTTGTCTTGATAGTCCAGTTATTGAGGCGTGTCCCTTTGCTTACAGCCTATATGGAAGGGCCTTCCTCCCCCTCCTCCTCGAGAATAACACAACAGTCCATGTCATTGTCTTCCAGGAACAAGTTCTTCACTGCAGCCAGTGCTTCTTCTTCCTCTGACCCATAAACAATGTCAGCTTGCTGGAAAGTCTGCTCCAAACGTGGTATTGGCTGCTCCAGTGGATAGTAAGGACCGCGCCATGGTGGCGACCAGTTGTTGAATTCTTCCCAGGCATACTGATAACCCAGACCGAAAGTGGTGCCATGTTTCTTGAGCTTTATGGGCTTAACGATTCCTTGGAGGTTCTTTTACGAGCCCCTTGACAGGTTCATACCCACTCCAGCTTAGTATACTCTCGATTTTGTTAACCCACCATTTATCTTTGTCAACAACATTTACCCTTTAAATGTGGTGGTAAGTCTCTCCACCTAACTTCTTCTTCCTTCGATTGCCGGAATGGTTTGGCGACTGTATATAAGGTTGCTACAGTCACCGTGAATGATTACCTCTTGATGATTCCAGTCTAATTTTACTGCCTGATGCAGTGTTGATGCTACGACCCAAGCAACATGAATCCACGGCCGTCCTAACAGCAGGTTGTAAGATGCCGGCACATCTATCACTTGGAAGTCGACATCGAACCATGTTGGTCGAATTTGCAAGCATAGGACAATCTCACCAATGGTGGACCTCTGAGATCCATCGAATGCTTTCACATTGATTGCTCCATCCTTTATCTCGTGAAGTCCTTTACACAACTTCTTGAGTGTTACCAGTGGACAAATGTTGAGGCTGGAACCTCCATCGATTAGGATACTGGTGATAAAATAGTCCTCACATTGCACAGTGATGTGTAGTGCCTTGTTGTGCCCCAAACCTTCAGGTGGTAGCTCGTCATCATGAAAGGTAATCTTGTGGCTCTCCAACACTTGTCCTACCATGTTGGCCATCTACCCGCCAGTGATGTTGCTTGGTACGTATGCTTCACTCAGCACATTTAGCAGAGCATTCTTGTGTGCCTCAGAATTTTGTAGCAAAGCAAGAATGGAGATTTGCGTTGGTTTTTTGTTCAACTGGTCGATGACCGAGTATTTATTGGCTTGTATCTTTCTTCAAAGATCGTCTGGATCTGTCTTAATGATGGTTAGCTGGTTGGAGGCCTGCTTTCTTGACTCAGCTAGATATTCAGGGGTATAGACTCTACCAGTTCTTGTCATACCCTACACTGCAACAGTCTCTTCGAACCTGACCTTGCCTTTCTTCGTTGCCTCGGCCATATAGTCCCAGGGTACAACCTTTGTGTGGAATGGTGTCATTGTCGATATCGCCACTAGGATTGGCGTGGCTACCCTTACTCCGAATGGAGCATGTGCTTTGGGTGGTAAAACCGCAACTTCAAACGGTGTGGGTGCATTTACCGGAGACACGAATTCAACCTCAATTGGTGCTGGTGTCTTTGCAGATGATGTCACTTCAAACTCGAGTGGTAAAAACATATTTACTTCAGCGTCCCCGAATGGTTGAATCTGGACTATGATTGGATTAAGAGTAACTATTGGTTTCTTTGGGTTATCACCTTCTGCGATCAACCCGATTGACCCCTCGGGATCCCAATCCTCCTGTATTTCAATCATGTGGACACCTCCACCTTTGTGGTCTGGCAGAGGGTTGTTGAGGATATTTGGAGCGGGTTCCTTTGCCACAATAATCTTGTTATCAATTAAAGTATGGATCTTGTCTTTCAAGGAACGACATTCGTTGATGGTGTGCCCTTTCATGCCGGAGTGGTATGCACAGGATTTGTTTGGGTTAACCCACTGAGAAAGGTTCTCAGGAGCTGCAGTAGGGATGGGGGTGACATAACTAGCAACTTTGAGTCTCTCATACAACTGGTCAATGGGTTTAGCAATGGCTGTATATTGTTTTGGAGGTCTGCGATCAAAATTAGGTCGAGGTCTAGGGAAGTTTTTGTGTACAGGAGGTGATTGATAGTGGGATGGTTGAGCATTATAGGTTTGGTAGACATGAGCGGGTTGGGAGTATTTAGGTGAAGTAGGTTGATATGTGAGAGGTGGAGGTGATTGATAAGTGGGTGGTAGATCTTGGTATGAGGGTGAAGGTGTTTGGTAATTTGGGGTTGGTTGATATATGAGTGTAGATGTTGGGTAAGTTTGGTATTTGAGGGGGGATTTGGTTCTCTGTGCAACTATTACGGCCCCTATGTCCCAATTCTTAGAAACACCATCAGGCTGTAAGGCCTTATTTGTAGCTTGTAAGGCCTCAAAGTTTGTAACCACTCTGTTTTTGATACCCTCTTCAATCCATTCACCCAGTTTGATAATGTCGGAGAATTTGTGGCTCTCGATCATCATTAGTCGTTCATAATACTATGGGTCCTGAGCCCGGACAAAGAATTTGTTTATCTATTCTTCCTCTAAGGCAGGTCTGACCTTAGTAGCTTCGGACCTCCAGCGAGTAGCATACTCGCGAAACATTTCTGTAGGCTTCTTCTTTAGATTCTAAATATAGAACACATCTGGCGCATTCTCTGTGTTAAACCTGAACCTGTCCATAAAGTCAAATGCCATGCTTACCCAGCTTGAACACTTCTTTGGATCTTGGCTGATGTACCAGGACAACACATCACCTTTCAGACTCCTCATGAACAACTTCATGCGAATTCTCTCATCTTTCCCTACTCCAAACAGCTTGTCGTAGTACGTCCTTAAATGGACCCTTGGATCACCTGTACCGTCAAACATTTCGAGCTTCGGAGGTTTGTACCCCTCGGGTAGTTCGACGTCGGGCTGTATGCAAAGATCTTCATAGTTTAGCCCCTCAATTCCCTTGCTTCCTTCAATGCCTTGAATTCGGCTAGTCAACTTCTTAAGTTCCTCAGCCAAGTTCCTGATGAGCAGGTCTTTTTCATTAGACTTGGGTGTGTTTGAGATAGGTTAGGCGGAGTGTGGCATGGTCTCTACGTAGATAAAGGTGTTATGGTGGGTGTGAAAGTGGTCATTTGTGGAGTTTTGGAGTTCTAGGATGAGTAGTGGAGTGTTGTTTGGGGTATGGAAGGTGTTGCATTGGGTCTTTGGTGGAATAGTGTGAAGAGCGAGATGATTTTGTTGCTTTGGGATGTTTTGAGGCAGTGTAGGGTTTTGAGTATTGGGAAATGTGATATCTGGGGTGCTGAGGGAAAATGACAGGCTTGCTAGATTTCGAACTTGATCGAGCTCTTCTTGGAATTTCAACAGCTTTTGTTCAAGTTGGGATACATTCTCCTTAGGAACCTGAGTACTATGGCCATTAGTGGTCTCTACCCGTTCAATCGGATTCTCTTTTCTGACATTGTTCAAATCTTCCATTTTGCCTTTGTTCTTGTTTTTGACAGGATTAAGAGGAGGAGTGAGTGGAGGGCCCCAGGATCTCGTGGAATAGGATGATGTTGCCAGAGTGCACGAACTAACCTCTGGGGAGGGGAATAATAAAAACAAAAACAAAGAATAAAACAAAAGGTAACCAAGTTAATGAGGATCATAAAAAGTATTGCAGTATTTAAACACATAGTGGGGGAATTTAAATTGTGTCCTAATTTGGGGACCTCTTTGTGCTCGAGGTAGGCCTAGAGACAAATTGTTTTGGAGAACTTAGAATGCTAAATGTCTCATTTTATTGATATAAATTGACGAATCCCAAATCGACACTAAATAAACAAGAAGTAAAAGTCACTAATGGCCATGACCTTATTACATTTATAAAGCGAAAAGATAAACTCCTATCTATTTGGTCCCAGAAGGACCTTCCCCAGATTCGGCATCCTTGGCTCCGTCGAACAACTTTCCCAACTCGCGAAGTCCCAGCAACAGGTATGCTCTGGCTAGGTGTCTTCCTTTTGTCCCTTCAGCATTTTGACAATCTTCGACCCTTTTGAGAAACTTTCTCTCCAATTCCACTAAGCCTCGCTCTAAGTATCCTAGTCGCTTGTTGGCACGGACAACCATGTCTTTCCATTCCTCAATCAACTTCTGGTTGGACTCTTGTATTTTGCGGTGTTCACTTTCGCACTCATGGATCCTTTTGCATAGCTGGTTGTATTTGACTTGTGCCTCAGCCCTTTCATCTATAATCCTGTGGCCTCGAGCAAACCCTGGCTGGCCCAGACCATCATGATTGTTTTCCAACCAACATGAGTAGAAATGAGCGCAACCAACATGATACCTGTTTGGCTCGATGGTATCTCTCCCCATTATGATCATGCAGTGACACATATGCCGAGCTTGGCACTTGTAATGGCTATCATCATTCTGAAAGTCATCCCGGAAATGACTCATCTTGTCGACCCTAGGTATAACCCGCTTCCTACTAGCTTGCCTCATAACTCGGAGAGGGACGTAAGGTTATGTTCCTCTCAGACCGATTAGTATCAAGAAAGGTGCATCTCTGGATCGAGAGATGAACTCCTCGGTCGAAAACCACTCGAACATCCATTGGACCCGTTCCTCAGTCAGATTATTAAATAGTTCAACCCATCCTTTGGCATCCTCCGGCTGAGCAAACATATTGGGGATGTAATTCATTCGCTTTGGATGATGGAAAGCGATGTGATCATCCCAGTCCCTTCGCTGAATCTCTTGTCGGTATTCGCCCCTTTGGAGGTGCTCCATAAGTCAGAGTTGAAGTAATAAATTGCAGCCTTCGAAGTGTTTTGCTCCTCGTTAGAGGTGCTCGATATATGTCTGCAAGGATCATGGGCACGATGCTGAATGGCTGCCCACCAATCCCTTCCATTAGGGGCTTAGTTACCATGGCCAACCTGGTGTGGATTCTTGCTTTCTTCACCGAAAACATGATCATCCCCAGTAAACAAAACATGAAGACGAAGACCCTTCGATAGATGTGCCCCAAAGATGTGATGTCAAACTCGTCAGGGTAGGTACAGTAGGATTTGCTGTGACCGTACATTTCATACAAATAGTCATAAGGAATGTAGGATTCCTTCAGACATGTCAATTCTAGATTCTTCTTTAAACCCATCATTTTGAGGAAACCCCTGCCTTTGCGGTTCTCCGGCATCAGTAGACCCGGAGTTTCCCATATTAGACCAGCCAATCCTCCTATGTACTCTAGCAAAGGTGTCATTTCAATGTCCCCAAAGCGGAATACAACCCTTTCACAATCCCAAAATAGTGTGGTAGCTTCTATGATCTTGTTGTTAGGTTGGATCTCCAGAAGGGATGGTAGATTTCTCAGATATTTTCGGACGAGGGTTTGATCACTAGAGTGAAGATCTTTCCACCAATTTAGCATTCTTGGGTGGATGTTGGTGACCATGCCGAATCTAGGGACTTCGTGCCTCATATTTCTGCAAAACAAAAAGGGTTAGGCCCTTACCCCCACTATACTCGACTATTTAATATCAACAATTGGCATACAGCAATTAGTTCTCCAAATAAATGCACAAAACGTGATGATATCTGTTTGGGTTTGGGGAAACCCAGTTGACTTTGGACAAGGCCATCTAAAATGATCATTATGTGGACAACATAACTGACCCGGCTAGGTTTGACCATGATGCATGCACAATTTGAACAGAGTAAGGTTTCTATGGGGTTTTAGATCGGTACCCTTGAGCGGACAACTCAAGGGGGGAAGGCACAGAACCGTCCACTGCACCGCTGATCGACTGTTTTTACAGCAAATATGCCATTCCGAATTTAGGGGGGCTGTAATACTATAGGAAGAGCGCAACCACCCATTATAAGCATTGCTATGGTATTTGTTTGACATGAGTGGATTATGATGTTGAGCATGATTATGCAATAATTAAAACATGTTGGCATGTATTTGCACGTTAAGAAAGTGATAAATACAACAACTTCATAATTTAAAGCGGTAATAAAGGAAAGAAACAAGAAGACATGTCAGTTTTACAGTTGAAAAGGATATTAAATGCTTAAAGGAATTAAACAAGTAATTGCACATAAAGAGGTGCAAATTCACAAGACAGTCTGAAGTGGAAAAAGCCTAATATCCCCAGCAGAGTCGCCATGCTGTCGTGCCCCCTTTTTTCTTCTTTGCATCGGAAAATCGGGTTTATGACATTTTTTGGGTGTAGGACAAGTCATTCCTTTTGGGAACTAGGTTTTGCATTTGAAGAGTCGCCACCTAATGAGTTAAGGTACATTAGGACACCTATAAAGTTCATTTCTAAGTTTGTTTGATAAACAGAGATGGGATAAGGGCTTGAAATTATCCTAAGGGGAAGGTGTTGGGGACCTTTCAGGATCCACTAGTGTGGTTCTCGACCAGACAGTTTTGTGAATTTGTACAATTAGCAAATAGACAAGTATAGGCTCAAGTAGTAGGGGATTTAGGTTTAAAAATATAAGCATTTGAAACAACAATCATTAAAGGCGAATTTTGTAATGGAGTTATATTTTTTACAAATACTTGAAAATATAAAAGGAGAGAGGAGTCCTAGGTTTATTTATAATATGGATCACATCAATGCGATACCCGGTATGACACTCCTCAGAAGAGGGGATACACATGGTATTAGTGCACCGGTAATGATATCCATATCTACCCTTCTCACCCCGTTAAGGTATTAAAGCGCGAATTGGTCTCGACCTCTATTGCATGCTATTACCCGTCCTATTCCTATCAGTCCTAGAGGAATTGTGGACTACTATTCTTATAAGAGAGAGGATTTTAGGCTGACTCTTAGGTTTTAAAGGTAAAAGACTAAGGCGACATTCAAAACACATAGGACTGCATATTAGGGGAAAACATGTAAGCAACTAAAAGGCTCATATATACCTCCTCAAGTAAAGCGCATAAGTAGCATGACTCAAACACATTTAGGGTCAGAATTTAAAAATACTAAGATAGGGGAAGTTTAGTAGTTGAAGTAGACCAGTTTATTACATAACTCAGATAAGAAGTCCGAATCAGGCCTGCCTACTAGTTGTAGCAGTTAATAATTAATAGGGGCGGATTCAATTTTGTTGTATCACCTAAGGCTTGCCTAAGTGTGTTGGTGATATCCTATGATGTTTATTGCTGATTCAGAATGTAGCAAAGTAGTGACAGTTTTAAACGAGCGATTTGGGATCCTATAGGCATGCTTTCTAAACCGTATTAATAAAAAGGAGTAGGTTGTTTAAGACTGATTCAGAACAGTACGAGTCAAACTGATTTTAAACTAGACTGGTTTCAGATCCTATAGGCATGATCTCTATTATTGCTGATTTTTAATCTCTATAGACATGATATCTAGGTTAACGTGAAACGAAGCAAGCATGATTTACTTGAAATTCCTATAGGCATGATTTCTATGAGAAATACTGATTTTTAATCTTATGAACATGATGTCTGATTATAGTTGTTTAGATCCTATAGGCATGGTGTTTAAGTGAGGTAATAAAACATGCAGAATTTAAAATAGGTCTTGTATGCATGTTATCTAGATGTAGAATTAAAACATGTAGAATTTAAAGAAATAGATCCTATTGGCATGTTCTCTACCCTTCTAATAGCTAAACATCCATAATTACCCATCCCCTTTTCACTAACTAGCCCTTAATATTTGTTACAAATTATTACAGACCAAATACTGAATTACATCGGAACAATGTAAAACAAGAAGTTACAACCATAGGAAGCCTGATTCTTGACTTCCTCTCTGAGTTATGGAATAAACCACCTCAAGCACCACTTGTTTCAAAGCTTTCTCAGACCTGGGTGTGTCAAAGTTCCATAAGGGCCTCAAAGGACCTCGGGCACTGCTTACACCCAAGTTTGCATAACCAGATAGAGGTGAGTACAGTGTGGGAGGGCCAGCCCTTATGTATCCAAGTTCCCTCGCTCATGTGTCCCAAGGCAAGGCTCACACAAGAGGGGCAGAACCTAAGTTCTAAGAGTGTAGTGGAAGTGTAGAAACAGAGATTTATTTTAAGATTGGATTGAGAGTAGTAAGAGGTAAGGGTGATTTGAAAACAGTAGTAGTAAAACTTAATTTATATAGAATCAGTAATTGCTCAAAGGGGGTCAGGGGTTTCAGGAATATATTGTATGAAGCATATGTCCCTAGGAAGGGTCAGGTTTGGACATGCACAACAATAAATGATGTTGGCATGCCTACAAACCAGCCAGAGAACACAAACAAAAAGAGGGGATATGGGTTTTGGGATTCATACACATAGGGGAGCACTGATTAAAAGGGGCATCGAACATATTTCACATGCTAATAATGTAACTTGATTGCAGAAACATAAGCAAAGTAGACAAGAATAAGAGAAGTTGGGACAATTAAAGAAACATGTTGTTGTTGATGCTTGAAGATTAACTAGGACATACTAGTAAAAATCAAAGTGTAGAAAGAAAAAGAGAGCAAATTTCCACAGCCTAGCCTTGGCTTTCAGCCAGCTAGGCAAAGTAGTAGCACAAGGAGTAGTAGAGAAAAGAAAAAGAGTTTTGAGTGAAGTGTGTGTTCTAAACTCATGTGGTTCGTCTTTGAAAGAAAAGAAAGTGGGTATTTATAGTTCTGAAAACAGGTGAAGAATAAGGTAATAAGTAATGCCTTAACACAAATATAGAAACAATCACAAGTCAGAATCAATTACACAAGTAATTTCCTTTAATTAAGGAATCACTGTTTAACGGGTAGTAACATGATCAAATAAGAAAAGAAATTAGTTTGATTATTGCCATATAAGGGATAGTAAAAGCATGCAGTGAGCAATCAAGTCTAAGTACAAAAATATACTTATTTTTGGAAAGGATACAGTAAGGTAAAACATCACAGTAAAGGGAAATGAATCAATTAATTTTAAACAGGCGAGTAAAATCAGGGCTCATATGAGAAAAGCTTTTGAAATCTGTCACAAAATCATGGCCAATCAAGGAAGAAACATGCTTCTGTACTTCAGTATATAAATAGAGTGAACAGAAACATCAGACATGCGAGGCCAAGCACATTGGCAAAAGACACAACATACAATAGTAACAGAAATAAGCATAGGATTCGGTAGTGAACAAAGTTAGATAGTCAGGGCTCACATGTATAGCGAAAGTGAAGAAGAGAGTCAAACGAGTACATGTCTCACAGTAACAAGTGAGGAAACCTTTTGAGAAATCAAGGTTTCAACAATGGTCGAGTTTAAAAGATAGTAAAACTCAGAATCAGATGAATCACATAAAGAAAAAGAGAGTCTAAAACAAGGAACCTTTAATCGAGTCAAGTATTCAAACAAATAATTTCAGACCCAAAGACCTAGGGTTTTCAACAATAATCGAGTTTAAAAGATGGTAAATCAAATAAGTCAAACAAGAACGAGGAACTTTAATCGAACCAGTACACAAAACAAAGAGTTTCAAAGCTCGAAGGAGACCAAAAAGAGTTAGGGTTTTCAACATGCTGACTCAGATAGAATAACAACATAAGCAAAACATAGCAGAATCACCAACAACATTAAAAATCGGAGAAGAGATCTTTTGAAAAATTTAAAGGAAAACCTTAACGAAAAGTCATTTTGAAAGGAAAGTTGAAGAACATTCGAGAAAAACACTTAAAACATTCATAGTTAGTACATATCTAAAGTAGGTCTAAAAGAAAATCAAATGATCTTAAAGATTAGGTTTTCGAAAAACCCAGAAGAGGTGAGAAAGGCCTTGAAAGTTTTCGATCTAACCAGGAAAGTCAAGGATCTGCCTTGAAAGGCCATGGATGGCCGGAGAAAGGTCATGGATGGCTGGAGAAAGGCCATGAACGTCAAGCAAGGACTAGATCGGATTCCTTCAAAGACTGGCCATGAAACCACAGAAACAAACACCAGGAGCCATAAGAGGCCATTACACATCTCCAATAGCCATGGGAGGCCATGAATTAGGCAGGGTTTAGGGCGGATTAGGATAGGGATAGATGGCGGTGGCTAGGGTTCATGAGGTTTCAGAGAGAGTTGAGAAAGAAGAGGGATTCATAGGTGGCGGTTGGTGTGAAATGAAGTAGGGTAAGGGGTTGTTTGGGGTTAAAAAAAGGAAATGGCATATAATGGTCGTTGATCTAAATGATCAACGGCTGGGATTAAAGGGGTTAGGTGGGTATCCAGGTTGGGTAGGTTTAGTTGGGTTAGCTGTCAGATTTAAACAAAATTGGGCCGGGAAATTGGGTCTAATTTGGGGTTCAAATTAGGCTACAATTGTAATGAGATTGGGTTATTATTTAAATAGCCAATTTTCCCCTTTTAAAATTATAGTAAATAGTAAATTAATTTCTGGAAATAAATTGAAAGCACTAAAATGATTTATAACATATAATTAACCATTTAAAAATACTGGACTTAATTTTATGAATATTAAATACAATTGAATCTTAAAAGGGCTAATATTGCAATTATATGCAATTTAGCTTAAAAAATATTAAATAATTTTGTAAAAATATGCAAAAAATTACCTTAGCTATATTTTAACATAAATATAAAAGTCCAATAAAGTAATTACCAAAATAATAATTTTGGAAACAATTATTGGGGTTTTAAGGATAAAAGAGGGAAATAAATTGATTTAAAAAGCTTTAAAAATTATGAAAAAATAATAAAACATTTGAATATGCTTACATATGTATATATATGCCATTTCAAAGGGTATTTTGCATATTGAAAATATATAGGGAAAAATTGGGTATCAACAGTCTGAATACCGGGTCCGGGTGTAGGTGTTTCCCCGGTCCTTGATTGGTTAATATGATATCCTACGGAGCCCTTTGTCATTCCTCGGGCTGATCCTGAATTGAATTGATATGGGCTTAGTCCGTCGGGACCCACGACTTTGAGTTGAATGCGAGTAGGGCTTCGAATTTTCAGAACGAAACTTAGCCTTACAGACCCCATCGATAGTCCTCGAGGGGGGACTTGCTCGGTTGCCTGAGAATAAAGATAGCCTTTAGGATTTGTAAGGCCGTCCCCGAGTGAGAGTTCACTTAAGCTTGGGCGACTTGAAAACTTGTTTCAAATTTAGAGCGAAGATAGCCTTAAGGCGTTATAGATAGATACCAAATGAGGGTATGCCTAGACTCGGATAGCCCTTGGATTAAAATAACCGAGAGAGCATTTAACTTGATCCGAGAGAGAGAAATAGCCCTAAGGATTTATTATTAGTTTTCGAGTGCAAATTGGCTCGGGCTTAGGTAGCTTGAGGGCTAGAGGATCGGGTAGAAAATTTGCATTTGCAATAGCAGAAATCCTCGGGTAGGGTACCACCTTGAAGTCAAGCCAGTATGAGTAGATTTTTAGAGCTTATCTTCTTTCTGAAAGAAGTCCTCGAGATCGGGTACCATCTCGAGGCTTGTAATGATATTAATGGCTCATTAGAGCCTATCTTCTTCTTGACAGAGGTCCTCGAGATTGTATACCATCTCGAGGCTTGTAATGATGTCAATGGCTTCTTAGAGCCTATCTTCTTCTTGACAGAGGTCCTCGAGATCGCGTACCATCTCGAGGCTTGTAATGATGTCAATGGCTTCTTAGAGCCTATCTTCTTCTTGACAAAGATCCTCGAGATTGGGTACCATCTCGAGGCTTGTGATGATGCGGGGTTTTTGATCCCTGAAATGTGGTATGGCAGCATTAATTGTATGACAGGAATATGAAACGAGCAAGGAGATCATGCTGGTATATCTTCCCAAAGTGGTAATGGCTTATTCAATATTTCTAATTGGTGTTGAGGTGGGTGGATAACTACCACTTTCTCTATATATATATATATATAGGTTTGGCTTCCCTCCTTTGAAGATTCCGCTATTCTGAGTAGTTATCCTCCTTTATAGAGTTCTTCTTTACTGCATTAGGTCCCTCACTATTTCAACTTTGATGCCCTTGTTCAAATTCCCGCTCCAATTCCCTAGTTTGACCGTAGTTATGGCTGCTACTTCAGGGTCCACTTGGTAAGGAGAAGGGATTTCCGTCCTTGAAGGCTTCTTGAACCAAAATGTTCGGGGTCATTGGGAGTATGCCTCAAAGTTTATTTCTTTAATAGGAGAGGGGCACCTTGAGTCATTGATGAAAGATTATGGATCGGGGGAAAAGGTAGTACTGCGGGTACCTTCCCCGGAAGAGAGAATCGTGGATCATGCCGAGGGATTTTTGAACATGTGCACGTACCCTTTTACACTGGGCCCTTCTGATAGGGTTGCGCTTGACTTCTGTCGAAAGTACCAGGTTACCTTGGCGTA
Source organism: Nicotiana tabacum (assembly GCF_000715075.1). Classification (NCBI taxonomy): domain Eukaryota; kingdom Viridiplantae; phylum Streptophyta; class Magnoliopsida; order Solanales; family Solanaceae; genus Nicotiana; species Nicotiana tabacum. The sequence goes on from NC_134089.1 coordinate 62,158,276, forward strand.
GGCTCACCCATCCCTTTGAAAGATAGTGCTGATGATAAGGTACTTTGCGGATAAGGCCAGGCTCGAATTCACCCTTAGTCATCTCATTAGGTTTTATTGGCCTTTGCATTACCGGGGCTTGATAACTCTACGATGTCGATACACCCGGTCCCTTGCCATTCACGATGAGGAGGACGAGGACCCAGGGTGGATGAGCAGATTTGTTCGAGCATGAACAATCGATATTATCCTTGGAGAGTTTCTGCCATTTCCTGAGAAATAGAATTTCACACGTAAGTGGTACACTTGTATTTTTATCGCTTTGTCCATAGTGGAGGCGGACTCCATAAAGACGTTTTTCATTTTATTTTCTTTAGCGATTCTTTGGCTGCCAAACAAGGTTCCTGACCTGGCTGAATGGTCTCATAAGCTGGCAGCTTGCTCGGCTTATGATAAGTGCAAATGGCGAGACCTGTCCAAGGAGAGATGGGAGGCAAAACATCATGGTAGGTGCTTAGTGGCTTGTTTCCTCAGAAAGGTACTTTCTTTTTAGCGCACTAACTCTGCCGCCAAAGGTGTTGGAGGTTTTTTCGAGATGAGTCCATGCCCCCTTGAGGAGGAGGAAATATTGCCGACCTCAGGACCGAGGGTTGATAACAAATGTAAGGAAGCTTCGAAAGGCGAGGATGCTCGCAGCGAGGCAAGCCATGCTTGGAGGGTCAAAAGAGACGTGCTGGTCGATCCTGCGGCCTCTGAGTCCTCTATTTTTGGAAAAATAGTTTCTTTCTTGTCGTCATCTCATATTACCATCGAAGGTACTTTGAGGGACATTCGAGTCTAAGGGTCGAGCGAATCGAGTGTGACATCGGGTGGCCGCATTCCCATTAGGGGCAGTTTTACTAAGGGTCGAGTAAATGTGTGCTCGACTTTCGACGAAGCTCAGTGGATCAATTCCATGGTGAGTTTTGGTAGTCGGCATAGGCCTTCTCTTTTTTTGTGTTTCGTGCCTTCCCTTTCTTATTGAGCTCGCCTTCTGCAGGCTTTTGGCAAGCTTAAGTCTGATCTTCTTAGTCGTGAATCTAGGTTGCAGAAAGCTTTGGATGGGGAGAAATCCCTCAAGCTTTTTTGTAAGAAGAGGAGACATGAGTTGGACCCCCTACGGTACGAGGCGGACCGAAGTCGGAACTATAAAAGCTATCTCGAAAAATATCATTTCGTGTTGATGTATGCTCTCCCTTCTGCTTTCGGAGATTAATATTCTGATATTCCAGTTGACGAATAAAACGGAGGAGCTGGAACGACTTTGGGGCCAAGTTGGCCGGGTTAAACGAGAGTGTAGCAATCTAAAGGCTCAGGCAGATGCCCAAGTTGCGGCCAAGTAGGATGCTTTGGCCAAGGCTTCCGCCCTCGAAGTGCAACTCCGAAATGCTCGTGCAAATAGTTCAGTACGAACGAGCATGATTGCGGGGCTCGAGTCAGAGATTCTAAAGATGAATGCCGAGGTTGTAGATGCTCGGGCTGAAGCCGAAGAGATCAGAACCAAGGCTGATAGAAAAGTGGACGTCTATTTGCGAGACGCTATCGACGCTCGAGCTGAACTGAGAGGGGCCCTCGATCGGGAGAGTAGGTGCAATGAGTATGTCAAGTGTAAATCTTGGAGGGAAACCCTCGAGGAGATCCATGCCAGGGGCTTCGATCTCTCAGAAGAGATGGAGTAGGCAAAGGCAGATGAATATGATGCTATGTTCCTTCTGTCCGATGCTGAAGATAGTGAGAAGGATATCGACGGGCCATAGTCCCCAAGGGGGATGCAAATTAGGCCTTTCTTTTCGGAATTTATGCATAGTGCTTTTAAAGAACACTATAACTGGAGTTTTGTATTTTTTCTCATATATGTATAAGAGGAAACCTCACGGTTTCATTTTTCATATACTTTCCTTTGCCTCGATGTTTTCCAGTCGTTAGCCGGATGAATTGGTCTTCGAGTTAAAAGGAATCCTCAGATTTATAGTATGGCCCTAGGGCTCATTGGGCTGGCCCGTAGGCTCTTACGCGCTTGGTCGGTACGACCTTTTAGTATAAGCTGGCATTTGAGCTCTTATGCTTTTGCTCTTAGGCATATTTACTTAACTGTTTTGGGTTCAGTCTCCGAGTCGGCTTTCAACTCGAGCTCATTTGACCCTTAAGTTTTTTAATTTAAAGCTGACCCTCAGGCTCTTACACATTTGGTCGGTACGACCATTTATATGGGCTGGCGGCAGTGGCTCTTACGAATTGGGTCGGTACGACCTCTAGTATGGGTTGGAGGCAGTGGCTCTTATGCATTGGGTCGGTATGACCTCTTGCAGGTTTTATTTTTCCCTCGTTAAGGACTTTTGAAATTGTGTTTGCATTACTCTTCGATGGTTTGATAAAAACCTCGATTGTGAGTCGTTATATGGTGATGAGCGAGCATCTCGAGAGGTTTGGCTCGGTGGCTGAGTATCTCTAAGACTATAATTTGGAGCTGACATGGTCGAAGCTCATTTGCCTATGTCGAGGGTAGCCTGTTTAACTGATTATTTTCGAAGTATTTTTAAAGTAATTGAAGTCCTGTAAATTTATAGTGACGGTCAGGCGTCCCTGAGTCGCGTTAGTTTGGCTGGTACAGCCTTGTGACCATAGTCATTGTGTTCGGCCGGAGCCTTTCAGTTCCCGAGTTTTCGGAGTTTATATCATGGGTATTCCATTTTAGGTGTCTTACAAGTAAGATATATAGCCTTAACTTTAAGATCAGGGTTATGCATTTTGTAAGGGCTTACAAATTTGTACATGCCTTTGAGGTCTTATAGTTTTGGTTACTTGGTACAAGTGTGGTTCATGACTTTCTTGAGGTCTTACAATTTTGGTCACTTGGTACAAGTGTGGTTCATGCCTTGCTTGAGGTCTTACAGTTTTGGTTACTTGGTACAAGTGTGGTTCATACCTTGCTTAAGGTCTTACAAATATTGTTATTGCCTTATATAGGTCTTACGAGACCGAGGCTGCCCACATGGGGTCTTATGACCTTGGGTTTTTGATAAGTCGATGGGGGTGGTGATTGGCGGCAGTCCCCGAGTCGTCGAAAGTTTTTTGGCTTGTGAGCCATTTCTTGAAAACTTGGTATTGCCTTATCGAGGGCTTACGAGTTCTAATCGTCCGAGCAGGAGGTCATACGTCCTCGAGTTTTTGACGCTAGTCCCCGAGTGTTTGGGATGTTTTTGTTTCTGGAGCCATTTTGTGAACTTGATGTTGCCTTATTGAGGGCTTACGAGTTTGAAGCTCCGACCCGGATGTCATACGGTTTCGAGTTGTTGATGCCAGTCCCTGACTGTTTGGGACGTTTTTGGCTCTGGAGCCATTTTTGCAAAAACACCAAGCTTCTTTGAAATGCAAAATGCTTTGGAAAGTATTCTTTGATTACTTGGTACAAGTATACACGTTTTTGTTGTTAAGGGCTCGGTTATTCTATGCGTACAGGGTTCGTTCGACCGTTTGGCCCGGTACATTATTTTCCACCGAGACCCCGTTCAACATATCTTGGCTTCTCCGAAGAGGTGACCTTCTAGGGGGATGCCCCCCCAATATTCGAGGTTGATTGACAAAGAAGCCTTGAATACTTGTTGAGTCTTCCTTAGGTAGCATATAGTTGTTGCCTCGTTAAAAACCTTGCCGGTAAAACCCTTCTTGGGACAAAAACCCGGTCGAAGGAAAAGAGTGCAACATATGCTTTTGGAACCTAAGGCCTTCGAGTTGGAGAGAGCTTCGGCCGTTTGAATCGGATACCTGCATTCAGGTTAGTATAAAATGTAACTGGAAAAGGGACATGATCATACCTTAGTGCTGACTGCACTCCGGACCTAGACGTGATTCAATCGTTTTTTGTGAGGACTCGGTATGGTCCTTCATTTTGTTTAGTCAGGCGTAGCCGAGGATGTAGCTTGTTGTCTCTATATTACTATTTGCTTATCCTTAGGCTCATTCGATGGTGGAGGTATTGGTGTCGGTTCCATATCGTTCACCGCGAACATCGATTTTTCCACATGATGTTCCTCGTAGACGGTTTTTACCCCATCCTTTGTCGGTTATTTCATCATTTAATGGAAGATGGATGGTACTGCTCTTATGCAGTGTATCCATGGCCTCCCGAACAAGGCATTGTACCTCATGTTTCCTTCGATGACATGGAATTTGGCATTTTGGGTTATGCCGGCCACGTTGACTGGGAGGGTGATTTCCTCTTTCGTTGTTTCGCTTGCCATGTTGAACCCGTTGAGGACTCAAGAAGTGGGTACAATTTGGTCAAGCAGTCCGAGCTGCTCTACCACCCTCAACCTGATAATATTGGCCGAACTACCTGGATCCACAAGTACATATTTTATTTGAAATGTATTTACAAGGAAAGAGATTACCAGTGTGTCGTTATGAGGCCGAGACAAGGTCTGTATTTCCTCGTCACTAAATATGAGGGCATCCTCGGGTATGTAACCTCGAGTTCGCTTTTCTATGGTGATGGATATTTTTGTTCTTCTGATCATGGGTTCTTGTGGAGCATCGATGCCTCTTAAGATCATGTGGATGGCAGGTTGTGGCTGATGAGCCGTAGAATTTTGGCACAATTGATACCAATTACTTATATTTTAACTTGTCTTTTAATGCATTTTTAGTTAATTCTGATCAAGTTTGGTTGTTTTGTAGTGCATGAGCTTGAAGACCCAAAAACATGGAAAAGAAGACAAAAAGTTACAAAAGGCGGATATGCTGCAAGTATGCGGTCGCATAACTCACATGCAGACCGCATAACTGACTTGCTGATCACAAACAGAGACAATCTTTTAGGCCAAATGTAGAAGAAAATAGGCGATCCATTATGCGGTCGCATAACACCTATGCAAGCCGCATAATGGTCGCATAACCCTAGAAGAAGATAGCCCTCAACATGATATACGATGGGATATGTGGTCGCATAACACATATGCGGACCACATAACTGTTATGCGATTGAAGCAAGATCTGGAGCTCAGCAAGTTTGCGATGGGATGCTCAATATGCGGTCCGCATACCTGTTCTGCGACCATAATGCGATCGCATAAGCTGTCTAGAGGGGCATTTTTGTCCGATTTTGACTATTACTTTTGATCCACTATAAAGGGTATAACTAGAGTTTTTGTGGGTCATTCAAGTCTGAAATAAGGTCCTACTCAGAGAGTATTGAATACTTCATTTATTTGGAGGGTTGTGAAGAAGGAATATTGCACTTTTGTAAGCTTTATGGCTTTATTAAATACTTTGTTCTTGTATTTTAGTATGAGTAGCTAGTTTTAAATACTAAGGTTGTGGACCCTAGATGGGTGTAATGTTAATGGGTGTCCAACATTGAATATATATATATATATAATGGTTGGTTGATATTTATTCAATTCTTGTTATTTATTTATGGTTGGTGGTTACAAAGACTTATCTATTCCATTTACTATTTCTTTACTTGGAAAAGTGAGTTAGGGTTTGGTAGAATTGAATATCAAGAACTCAAGACTTTAAATCTTATTTAATAGAATCCCTTAGGAAAAGTGGGTTCTACTTGGCATAAATTGGTTGTTCTTAAATTGCAACTCTTTTATATTTGGAAAAATCATAAAGGAAGATACTACTCAACTATTGGAAAATATTGGGTAGTCATTTAGAAATCATTTGCATATCAAAGGACCTTCCATTAGAAATATATCATATTAACACCGATAACATTACATTTCATTGACGGGGACACAACATTGGTTTCCTTAATCAAATCATTTACATTCTCAACCTTACAATTAGTTATCTCTTTAATTCACAATCATACCATTCTCTTGTTACGTTAACGGAATAGAATTACGACTTAAGTCAAGTTCCACACTACTCAAGTAAACTTTTCACACCATATTCCCTGTGGGATTCGACTCCAACCTTGTTGGGTTATTATATGTGACACCGACTTCCTTACGCTACTTAATTAAAGTGTAATTGAGCGTACCAAATTTTGGTGCTGTCGCCGGGGAATACAGTTTTGAAATTACTAATTAGTGTGTGCTTTACTTTACGTCGTCTTCTATTCCATCACACTTTGCTTGTTTTGCTTGGTGCTGATAGGAAAACATGGCTGAATATGAAGAAGATATGTAAGAAAATCCTTTTGCGGACATAGATGGGTACATCGAGGATACAAATGCTATTGTACCTCCGATAGTTGGCGCTGCAACTTTCAAGGTGGAACATGGTTTAATCCTAATGATAAAAGCGGAGGGTTTTTTCAAGAATTCCACTGATGATGATTCAACACAATATCTTAGAAACTTCTTGGGTGTGTGTGCGATGCACAAGCAGAACAACGTCTCAGATGATACCCTAAGGTTGAGGGTGTTCAAGTACTCACTAGCTAGGGATGCAAGGAAATGGCTTCAAAATATGCCACCAAATTCCATTCATTCTTGTCCTGAACTTGTCCGACCATTCTTAGCTAAATGGTTCCCGCAAAGCAAGAAATCTGAGCTCCGGGATAAAATTTTCTTTTTCAAGAAACTACCAGGAGAACATCTACATGAGACATGGGATCGATTCAAGTTATATTTGGTAAGGTCGCCCAATCATGGTTTTCCAGATTCTATCTTGTTGGAGAAATTCTACATGGTTTAGATGCTATGAACCAATCTATAGCCAAGAATGCAGCTGATGGATCTTTTATGGATAAGACATTTGCAAGGATCACACAAATCCTTAACAAAATGGCGAAACATAATCAAGCTTGGCACTCAGAGGACATCACAAGTGAAATTGCATATGGTTCTCCCTCCTTGGCCAACATGATTAAGGAGAATCAAGAAAGAGATCAAGTAATTGCAGGGCTTCCCACCATTGTCAATGTGTTGACAAAAAAAATCACTGAACGCCAAACGAAGAAGGTAAATGAAGTGGAAGATGTTCAACCTCCATCAAATGAAGATTATGAGGAAGCCAACTATGTCAACAACTCTCAAGGAGGCTATCAAAGGCAACAATACCACTGTGACACAATTGTGAACCCAAAGGGTAGAGGGAGTGGTCCAACTTCTCATATCATGGCAATTACTACTCGGAGTGGGAAGATACTACAAGGAGAGAGTGAACAAATGGTTGAAGTGGAAGAGTCCGAGCAAGCGGTTGAGGAACACATTGAAGAGAAAATTGTTGTTGAAGATAAAGAGATTCCGGAAGAGTTGAAAGTTCAAGAAGTAAAATGGGAAGAGGTAGAGGAAAAGGTAAAAGAGGAACCAAAAACTCTACCACCTATTCCTAGACGTCCTCCTCCTTTCTCTCAAAGACTTGCTAGGAAGGTTGATGACATCAAACTTGACAAGTTCTATGACATTCTCAAGCAATTATCGGTAAATATTCTATTTGTGGAAGCATTTCAAGAGATGCCAGGTTTTGCTAAGTATTTGAAAGACTTGATTACCAAGAAGAGAACCGCCAAGAATGAAGTGGTAAATGTGACTCACTGGATTAGTTCCATCATTGCTACAACTACCGTTCAAAACAAAGAAGACCCGGGAGCTTTCACCATTCCATGCACTATTGGAGCGCGTGATTTTGCAAGAGCTCTTTGTGATAATGGGGATAGCATCAACTTAATTCCTCTTGCTATTTACAAGAAAGCGGGGTTAGGTATGCCGAGGCTTACAAGTATGAGGTTGCAAATGACCGATCGTTCCATAAAGAGACCGGTGGGAATTGTCGATGATGTGCTTGTGAAAGTGGGAGTGTTCCATCTACCTACCGGTTTCGTAATCATTGATTGTGCTGTTGACAAAGAGATCCCTATCATCTAGGGGAGACCATTCCTTACCACATAAAGAGCACTAATGGATTCAGAACGGAATGAGATCAAATTCCGTGTGAATGATGAAGAGGTTACATTCCAAGAAAGCAAGGGTATGAAACTACCACATGAATATGAAAGCATCTCGGTGATTGATTTTGTTGATGAAGTGGAAGTGTTACATCTCGCGTATTTCGTACGTTAAAGTTTTGTTTTTAGTTAATTAACGTAGATTCGGGGATGAGATTATCTTGAGATTAGCATATTTATGCTATTTATAACAAGCAATAAGTACGGGCCATGAAGGATAAAGGGTTCACAAATAAAAGAAAATAAGTTTTGTTGAAGGTTGTCGATTTGGGATAAAAAACGGGCCGAGCGATACTACCCGATATTTATGGACTAGTACCATACAAGGTACCACATGACCGTGATAGTATGATATATAAAGTATATTAAAAATGAGTAGAATTTTAAGTAATTTGAGATAATTCTTAATTATGTGGGTAATTGGTTAATTATCGGGTAGCAGGACAATACCTAATTATTTATTAATTATAGGATAAGATTTAATAAAAACACTCCCCCACCTTATGTGGCATCAAGCCACCACCAAACCCAAATGACTCATTAGTCATGATGGGTAGGTGTCAATTTAAGATGCTAACTAAGTTACACCTCATACTAACATTTCCAAAGCAAAATGACTACACCCTTATGTTGGCTAAAAGAGGATGCTTTTTATAAGAGATATTCAATTAAGTTCTTACAACCAGAACTAACGAATTTCTAAAAAATTCAGCAATTCCCTCAAGAATTTGTACACATTAAGTAGAGTGTTTAAGGCATGTAGCAACGTAAAACTTCCACAGTCCAACGTAGAATTTTGCAATTCTAAAGGAGTACGGTGAAACCTTTTCTGGGAACATCATACGGATTTTCCCCCTCCAGGTATGTTAAGGCTAAGCTTTTCCTTTATTTTAGCATGACCGCGTCATTACATAAGTTTGATAACAAAGCATAAAGAAAAAAATTCATATCCCGGAATTTACGTATATTTTGCTAGTCTCGCAAGTTACGTATATTTTTCTAGTTTTGTAAATTACAATATTCTCCTTATCGGGACTTCTTATTTAATTGAGTATTTCCTTTTTTCCAGTCAAGAGAGCAGAGAGTTTATATATATATACATATATATATATATATATATATATATATACAGTATTAAGGTATTTTCATTACCATCGAGCTATAATCGATGGGCAGGCCCCTATTGGGCAACCTCTAAGCAGATGGTAAGTTATACACCAAGCCTACTGTGGACGAGCGCCTATGAGCGGGCCCAGTTAGCCGAGATACAGAGCCTAGTATGGCCGAGCACCTATGAGCGATATATATATATATATATATATATATATATATATATATATATATATATATATATATATATATATCGAGCCTTATAGGGCCGGACAACTATTTTACTTACTATATTGAGAGAATTGTGTCAGTATCAGTAGGTAAGCATATGTTCAAGTTATCAGTTCAGTTTCAACTTTCAGTATATTGCCTTACATACTTAGTACATTATTTCGTATTGACGTCCCTTTTTGGGGGCGCTGCATTTCATGCATGTAGGTTCGGACAGACAGACGAGTAGACCTCCTCAATAGGTGTTTGCTCGACTTCAGCCTTATCGGTAAGCTCCCCGTATTTTGGAGTTTCCGCATCTAGTAGTTTAGTGTACATCTTGTGCATATATGTAGATAGGTTATGGGTAGGTCGGGACCTTTTTCTCATAGTACATCTATCAGTAGAAGCTTGTAGATATATCTTGTCAGTTAGTGCAATATGTTGGGCTTGTAGGCCCTATACATATATTTTGTTGTCTTGTCAGTTATAGTAATTATGATGGTATTGTTGACCCAGCTTTATATTGACATTTAGTCAGCATTAGTCTTTATTCAGTTTTATATTTTGCATCGCACATTATCTTGCAATGTGGCCCATGGCCAAAGTATGACATTACATGTTCAGCATCTCTTAGTCGCAAGTGGTATGGAAGGATAGGTGAGGCACTGAGTGTCGGTATCGCCCTCAGGCTCGGGGCGTGAGTGGAAGATGCGGCTGAAATGAAGATAGAAGAACAATGCCTCGGTGAGGCATTGGCGGCAATTTTTGTAAACTTCGATGGTGAAGATATTGAGGGGTATATGGAATCAGTCAATGCATTGGAAGGGCTTGGGCCTACACTTAAGTTCCGAAGAAGCACTCTCTCGACTTGGAGAATAGAGCCACTACTCCCACAAAGCCTTCAATTATTGAGCCACCGCAACTGGAGCTCAAACCACTTCCACCACACTTGAGGTATAAATTTCTTGGCTCAAATGATACTCTACCAGTAATCGTGTCTTCTTCGTTGAATGATGTACAGGTAGAACAATTGTTGAATGTCTTGAAGGAGCATAGGCAAGCTATTAGGTGGACAATTGCGGACATCTGAGGGATTCCCCCCGGAACTTGCGAACACAAGATCCAATTGGAGAATGAGAATAAATAAAGTGTGGAGCATCAACGACGGTTGAACCCTTCCATGTAGGAGGTGGTAAAGAAAGATATCATTAAGTGGTTGGATGCCGGGGTAGTCTACCCCATTGCCGATAGTTCTTGGGTAAGTCTGGTGACATGTGTGCCGAAAAGGGGGGCATGACTGTGATTGAAAATGATAACAATGAGCTCATCCCAACAAGAACTGCCACCAGATGGAGGGTTTGTATGGATTACCGGAAGCTAAATAGTGCTACGTGCAAGGATCATTTCCCTATGCCTTTTATTGATCAAATGCTTGATCGGCTAACGGGAAGGTCATTCTACTGCTTCCTGGATGGATATTCCGGCTACAACCAAATCAATATTGCATTGGAAGATCAGGAAAAGACAACATTCACTTGTCCATATTGGACGTTTGCATTTAGCCGGATGCCATTTGGGCTATGCAACACCCCGGCTACTTTACAAGGGTGCATGATGTCAATATTCTCTGACATGGTAGAGGATTTCTTAGAGGTATTCATGGACGATTTCTCTGTTGTAGGTGATTCTTTTGAGCATTGTCTAGACAACCTTAGACAAGTGCTTAAGAGATGTGAAGAAACGAACCTTGTGCTAAATTGGGAGAAATTCCACTTCATGGTGGACGAGGGCATTGTTTTGGGCCACAAGATTTCCAAACAAGGCATAGATGTTGACCGGACACAAAACGGGATCATTTCCATGCTTCCTCCACCTACTTCAGTTAAAGGTGTCCGATGTTTTTAGGGGCATGCTAGCTTCTATAGTCGTTTCATCAATGGCATCTACAAAATTGTAAATCCTATGTGCAAACTCCTTAAGAAAGATGCAAAATTTGTATTTGACGAGAAGTGCCTCAAAGCCTTTGAGCAATTGAAAGAAAAGCTCACCACGACACCTATTATTGTCACACTCGATTGGTCTCTTCCATTCGAACTCATGTGTGATGCTAGTGGTGTAGCTATTGGGGCGGTGCTTGGTCAACATCATAATAAGATTATTCACCCTGTCTATTATGCAAGCAAGACACTCAATGGCGCTCAAATGAATTATACTATGACTGAGCAAGAACTTCTTCCCATTGTCTATGCTTTTGAGAAATTCCGGGCTTATTTGTTGAGATCCAAGGTGATAGTGTACACCGACCGTGCTGCTTTTCGCTATCTTATGGAAAAGAAGGATGCAAAACCTAGGTTGATTTGGTGGGTCCTGTTGTTGCAAGAGTTTGACTTCAAAGTCAAAGATCGAAAAGGGACGAAAAATCAAGTGGCGGATCACCTATCTAGTGTTGAAGTGGCAGGGAGACCAAAGGAAGGTCTTGAAATCAATGATCTTTTCCCAGATGAACACGTATTCGCATTGTCTAACACATTTGCTCCTTGGTATGCCGACATCGCTAACTTCTTGGTTAGTGATCTTGTTCCCAAAGGTTTGGAAGCTTATCAAAAGAAAAAGTTATTGCGGGAGTGTAGGCATTACTATTCGGAGGAACCCTTCTTGTTCCGTAATTTTGCCGACAACATCATCCGACGGTGTGTTCTAAAAGATTAGGTAATGCCAATTCTCAAGGCATGCCATGACTCGCTGGTTGGGGGTCATCATGGAGGAAATCAGACTGCAAAAAAAGTGCTTGAATATGGCTATTATTGGCCAACAATCTATCAAGATGCAAACCAAATAGTCAGGGCATGTGACCAATGTCAAAGACAAGGGTCAATATCTAAAAGACATGTGATGCCAATGAACATTGTACTAGAGGTTGAGATCTTTGATGTGTGTGAGAAATAGACTTTATGGGCCCCTTCGTGAGCTCGTATGGCTTGACCTACATCCTGGTAGCTGTGGACTATGTCTCTAAATGGGCTGAGGCAATCGCCTTATCGAATAATGAAGCAAGGAGTGTGACCGCATTTTTGAAGAAGAACATATTCACACGGTTTGGTATTCCAAGGGCCATCCTGAGTGATGGTGGGTCTCATTTATATAACAAGGCTTTCGCCGGCTGCTTGAAAAATATGGTGTTAAGCACAAGGTGGCCACACCCTATTATCTTTAGTCGAGTGGTCAGGTTGAAGTTTCAAACAGAGAAATCAAAAACATCCTAGCATAAACTGTCAATGCAAACAGGACCGACTGGTCAAGAAAGCTAGATGATGCGTTGTTGGCCTATCGCACAACATTCAAGACCCACATTAGAACTTTGCCGTACATGTTGGTTTTTGGCAACGCTTGTCACCTGCCAGTGGAACTTGAACACAAAGACATGTGGGCTTTAAAGAAGCTTAATATTGACTGGGCTGAGGCTGCTAACATGAGGATGACAAAACTCAATGAGATGGAAGAATTCCGTCTCCATGCCTATGAAAGTGCGGCCATGTACAAAGAGAGGATGAAGTTTGTCCATGACAAGAAGATCTTGAAGCGAGAGTTCAATTCTGGTGACTTGGTCTTACTCTTCAATTCAAGACTTAAGTTATTTCTGGGTAAACTCAATTCCAAATGGTCTGGCCCGTTCAAAGTTGTGAGTGTGTATCCTTATGGTGCTATTGTACTGGAGTCGGAGGATGGGACTCAAACATTCAAGGTGAATGAACAGCGAGTCAAGCATTATCTTGGTACTGCAGAAGAAAGTCATTTAATAGAGCAATTTGCTCTAAGGAATAGTCCAACAACAACTCCTACCAAGGAATAATCCAAAAGGAATCAACTGCGTCGTGCTGCAACATTAAATCAAGCGTTTCTTGGGAGGCAACCCATGTGTGGTAACACTCTTTTGTAGTTTTATTTATTTATTTACGTAGATTAGATTGAGCAAGTTGACGTGTGTTCTAGAGTGCATGTAAAATATCAGGAACAAGATCCTAATGCTGAAGAAAGTGAAGAAAAAAGAGGTCCAAATTGAGCGACAACTATGCGGTCGCATAATGACTATGCGAATTGCATAGTCATCGCAAAACCAGGCAGAAAGTCTGGCTAATTTCATTGTCAACTATGCAGTTGTATTTCATTTATGCGGCCCGCATGTGCAATTTACGATCGCATTATGGATCGCATGTTGCGTCTAGGTTGCCCAGTCATAAGTCCATCACATAACTCCCAGGTATAAACCTCACCACTCTCTGCACACACCCACATTTGAACAAAAACAAGAAAAATAAAAAACAAAAAAAAAGACATAGAATGCTCAATATGCTAAGGTAGAACCCGAGTTAGGATCAAAATACACTCACATATTTTCTCATTTCCATTGTAGAATCGTCGAGTTTCAGGTATGATATCGGGTTCCTTTTCTCTTTTCTTCACTCTCATTTTTCTTTAACTAGACTACCATGAACTTTTTGTGCTTGCTATTGGCCAAATTGGGTCATTGTTGTAAATTTCATATGGGTTAAAGAGGTGAATGGCATAATAGTCAAGAGCATGCTTTTAATTTTATTTGGTGAGGAGTGAATTGAGGGACTGGTTAAGTGTCTTTAGCCACAAACCAAAGAGGGGGATGTCTGAGTACCCCTCTCTTTCTATCTTGTGAAATCGATCACACTGGATTTAAGGTTTCGAATAAATGGAAAAAGGAACCCACGTGATTTGGGGGAGGGTTTAATTTTCACAAGGACGATGAGTTCTGCGGGCCGCATAATGGCTTTGCGGTCCGTATAATCATTGCATTTCGTTCCTTATTTTGCCCTAGGTTAGAATAGGTTATGCGATTTCCTCTACGATCGCATACCTGTTATGCAGTCCGCATATGTGCCACATACTGAGGCATTCCTTTAGGCTTTCTAGCTTCCCATTATGCGGTCACTTTGCGATCGCATAATCACTTATTCGGTGGTTTTGCGATTTCATAAATGCTAATGCCTTTTTGCTTCTGCACATATATGTGATCGTCCTGCGGTCCGCATACTTGATATGTGACCACATAACCCATCGCATAGTAAAATAAAAATAATTTTTTTTATTCTATTTTGTTCTTTTTTATTTTGTATCTAATGTCTTTTCCTGGGCTATTTCACTCACTTCTACAATGCTTCCTCGACAGGAATGGTACCAAAGAAGTCCAATCCAACGCCATCAATGCCTGGTCGTAAACTAAAAAAGGCTGCAAATCCTATCCCACATGAAACACAAGGCAAACGTCAGCGGGCTCAGGCACTCCGCTTACTACAGAGCACTCCTCCCAGTCTAAAGAGGAGGAGTCACGGAGTGACCTCGGACCTACTGTTGATCTACAGGCTGAGTCATGAAGGAAGCTGGGAGAGGACCTTACCCTCTGGTTTGGGGTCAAGGGCTCTATAGATTTGTATAAAGCAGGGCTTTCAAAGAAGAACATTCTAGTGGAAAAGCAATTGAGCTTGAATGGGCTATCCTCACATACTTGAAAACATAAAACAAAGGAAGTGGGAGTTCTTTACTAAGGTCCCGGATGAATACAATGAGACAATTGTGAGGGAGTTTTATGCTTTATACGGTACCTCGAGGAGTGCTTCACAGAAGCGCAACAGGATGTTTTCCAAGTATGCCCGAGTGTGAGGGGTTGAAGTTGGTTATGGTCCTGAGACGATCAATGAACGGTACTTCGAGGATTGACGGCCAGGAATATCTGAATATTATACCAAGGTAGCCAATAAGCACAATGAGCATGCCTGGTTTGGCTCAGTAATAGCAAAGTGGACACCGACCTGGATTGACACAAAACATAAAATTTTCAAGGAGGATCTCACAAGGGAGGGTCGCTACTGACTTAGGTTTGTTACATCCCGTCTGATGCCATCCAGAAATAAAACCGAAATAAACATTGAGTAAGCACTTCTCATTGCGTGCATCATGATAGGGATCAAGATTGATGTGGGGAAGATAATTTTCCGAGAGATAGGAATCAGAGCCAATCAAAAATAGACATCACTTCCTTTCCCTTGCTTGATCACTGCTCTTTGCCAAGCTGCAAGTGTGGCTCCTCTGCCTAGGCATGACAAAATGTAGAATGCTACCAAAGACATCAACATCATGAGAATCAGTGACACAGTAGGAAAGGAAACTGTAGCTCAGGCTGAGACTCCCATTCCTCCTCCAGTAGATATAGTAGTATCAAAGGGTCTAGCACTACTGGACACCTCTCAGACCCCAACTACCTCCACAGCTACTCCACAGCTACTCCATAGCCCTCTACTACACAGCCCCATGTTCCACTGCCAGCTCTGTCCAAGATGGGTCTACTTGCTCAGCATGCCAATGCTAAGGTAGGCTAGCTTATCAAGGAAATTCCCAACCTCATCCGATAGGCATTGACCCCTATCCAATCCTCTATGATTGTTCTTCAGCAGCAAAATTAGACTTATAAGGATCTCCTCATAAGCGTTGAAGTGCATCTTGAGAAGTTTGAGTGGGGTGAAGTTGGAGGTATGCCACAGCTCTGGAAAGATGTGAGTGACATGAAAGCTGAGCTGCAGAAGATGCAAAGTTTAGAGTTTGATCCGACAGCCTTCCTCCCGAAGGATGGAGAGTAGGGTGGTGACACTTCCATCCCAGTCTTAAATATTGATTTTACCACATTGATGACAACCCTAGAGGCGCAACATGTTGAGACGTCTAGAGCTAAAACTCCTCCTACTCATATTGATATCCCTTCAGATGAGGAATCTGGAGAAACTGAGGAGTCTGATGAGGGGGAGTCAGAAGATGAGGAGACGAATGAAGAGGCACTGGGTGAGGACACTGAGGGTCATCCAGACAAAGGTAAATGGGTTGCTGTCTCTACAAGGGTAGAAGATGAAGAGGAAGCAGCTGTGCAAACAATCGTTAAACATTCGCTAGCATACATGGTTGTCAAGGCACATCCCTCAACCACTCAGCCATCTCAAGGCAAGGCTAGCAGCTCCCATGCCCCACCTCCAGCCTTATAGTAGGTGGAGCTTCCTGCTATACATTCACAGTAGCTGGAGCCTCTTCCTCTAGCCATGGCAATTACTACTCAGTTCGAGATCCCACCAGCCATAGTTCACTACCAGCAGCTGATCCCGGAGATGTCCCAGATTCTTCTTCTCCCCCGAGCGCCTAGTGCGCCCCAGGGAGTCCCTGAGCTTTCTTTTTTGCTTTATACATGCATTAGGGACAATGCATGATCTTTGGTTGGGGTGGGGTAGTTATGATTATGAGCATGTACTCCTTCTTTTGTGTAAATATTGTGTTGTACCCCATGTTTGTATATAAACTCTTTTAGTTTAGCAATGAATGAATTTCCTTTGGTTTTTCTTCACCAGGTTCTTTTCCAAAGGTGTAATAGTAGAACCACGGCAGTAGCATGAAATGTTTTGACTTATTTGGTGTTGACTGTGTAGCTTCAAGCATGTGCTAAATGTTGTGAATATATGATACCGTTCCTTCTTTTGAATCTAAAATAATGTGTTGGTTTGTCATTCTTGTGAATTTAAGGCTCACTCTTTGACTTTATGCTTATTCAGAGATGAAAGTGTTGAGTTGCCTAGTGCCACTTGAGGGATGAAACTGTGTTGAGTTGAACAATTCATGCATTGTGAGTGAGTGGGGATTTGTATGAATAATGCATATGTCTAACTTGTGATGTCTAGAACTTTCCCGGTTGGTTTCTTAGTGCGACTCTCAGGTTAATGATTGGATGTTGAAATGATCTTAGGCTTTCCTTGTGATTACTAGCCATTTTTACCTTAATTGACCTCCTTGGTACATTAATTACCCTAGTTACCCCCTTTAAGCTTTTAACCTTTCATTGGCTACCACATTACAAACCTGTACTCTTTCTGTGAAGTAATTCCTTCTTTTGAACCCATACCTCCTTGTACGTGTGAGATTGAGGCTTAAAGCCTAAGTTTGGGGAACCGTTATAAAGTGGAAATTGGCAAGGTTTGCTACTATGTGTATATAAAAAAAATGTAGAAGCAATAACCTAAAAGTTGTGTGTATAACGAAATACAAGCTCCAAAAAGAAAAAAAAGAAGAGAAAAAAAGTGGAGTCTTGTAAAACTTGAAGAAATACTTTGAGGTGGTTCTAGGTCGGTAACCCGAGGTAAATAAAGGCTATGTAGTAAAAGAGCATAATATATGTAGAGTTCAAGGAGGATATAACCACTACATTCCTAAATAGTCATCCAACCCGTCCTGAAGCCAACATTATAACCCGTTAAAAGTCCTTAGTGATCTACGGTCAATCATTCCTGAGATAACGACAAAGTTACAATAAGGGCAAGCATATGGAGTGATACTTGTAGCATGTAGCATAAGGGCAAGCATATGGACTGATACTTGTAGCATGTAGCTTTTGTTCCGAGTATTAGAGTGTTTTGATTGCATCCCCTGTATATATATGTGAGTGGGGATTTTCTTTGTTGTGAGTGCGCATGAATTGTAAGACTTAGCAAATGATAGGTTTTTGAAGTAGAACACAAGTGCACTTCACTGTGAATAGCATTTTGTTATTTTGGTCGAGTCTCTAAGGTCACGAATTGATTAGTCGAATGATAAGTTGTTTTTCAGGATGGGTAAATAAATGGGTTCACATGCTTGTTAGCTGTCAGCCAAAACCATCTATAGCCACTACTGTTTTGTGGAATGTCAGAAATAAAAGTAGTATAAAATAAGATAGCTTTGTTTTAGTTACTTGAGGATAAACAAGAGTTTAAGTTGGGGGTGTTGATGTGCAGTAGAATTTCGGCACAATTAATACCAATTACTAAGATTTTAACTTGTCTTTTAATGCATTTTTTGTTAATTCTGATCAAGTTTGCTTGTTTTGTAGTGCATGAGCTTGAACACCCGAAAACATGGAAATGAAGTCAAAAAGTCACAAAAAGACGGATATGCTTCAAGTATGCGGTTGCATAACTCATATACGGACCGCATAACTGACTTGCTGATCGCAAACAGAGACAGTCTTTTGGGACAAATTAAGAAGCAAATATGCGATCCATTATGCGGTCGCATAATACCTATGCGAGCTGCATAATGGTCGCATAGTCCCAGAAGAAGATAGCCCGCAGCATGATATGCGATGGGATATGCGGTCGTATAACACATATGTGGACCGCATAATTGTTATTCGATTGAAGCAAGATCTGAAGCTCAGCAAGTCTGCAATGGAATGCTCAATATGCGGTCTGCATAACTGGTCTGCGACCATTATGCGATCGCATAAGCTGTTTGAAGGGGCATTTTTGTCCGATTTTGACTACGACTTTTGGTCCACTACAAAGAGAATAACTAGGGTTTTTGTTGGTCATTCAAGTCTGAAATAAGGTCCTACTCAGAGAGCATTGAATACTTCATTTATTTAGAGGGTTGTGAAGAAGGAATCTTGAACCTTTGTAAGCTTTATGGCTTTATTAAATACTTTGTTTTTGTATTTTAGTATGAGTAGCTAGTTTTAAATACTACGATAGTGGACCCTAGATGGGTGTAATGTTAATGAGTGTTTAACATTGAATATATATATAATGGTTGGTTGATATTTATTCAATTCTTGTTCTTTATTTATGGTTGGTGGTTGCAAATATTAATCTATTCCATTTTACTCTTTCTTTACTTGGAATAGTGAGTTAGGATTTAATATAATTGAATATCAAGAACCCAAGACTTTAAATCTTGTTTAATAGAATCGCTTAGGAATAAGTGGGTTCTACTTGGCATAAATTGGTTGTTCTTAAATTGCAACTCTTTTATATTTGGAAAAATCATAAAGGGAAGATACTACTCAACTATTGGAAAATATTGGGTAGTCATTTAGAAATCATTTGCATATCAAAGGACCTTCCATTAGAAATATATCATATTAACACCGATCGCATTACATTTCATTGACGGGGACGCAACCTTGGTTTCCTTAATCAAATCATTTAAATTCTCAACATTACAATTAGTTATCTCCTTAATTCACAATCATACCATTCTCTTGTTACGTTAACGGAATAGAATTACGACTTAAGTCAAGTTCCACACTAGTCAAGTAAGTTTTTCACACCATATTCCCTGTGGGATTCGACCCCAACTTTGTTGGGTTATTATATTTGACACTAACCGCCACACTACTTAATTAAAGTGTAATTTGAGCGTACCAGTGGATCATTTATTTCATTTTCTTGGTCGCCTCTCTTTCCCGGATCAAATTTTTGGCTCGGGCGCCGAGGAATTCTCGGAGGTGACCTTTGCTGGGTAATCGAGCTACTTCTTCCCGGAGTTGTCAGAAATCTTTGGTCCTGTGACCGTGCGTGTTGTGGAATTCACACACTAAGTTATGGTTCCTTTGTGAACGATCTGTTTGAACATGCCTTGGCCACCTGGTGTCTCTAATTTTACTGATGGCGAATACGATGTTTGAAACATCGACGTTGAAGTTGTATTCTGACAAGTGGGGTGCCTCCGTCGACCTCTTGTGCCTATCAAATCTAGCTCTGCTAACAAGTCCTCGAGGATTCTAGCCTCGGTCCATCCTTTGGTCATTGTAGGGTATGTTGCGCCTTGGGGCATTTCTTCTATCTTCAGTGTATGGTTGGTATCTTTTCTTGTTTGGCTTTAGCTCCTTTTACCGAAGCCTGCTAGGATATACTAAGCCCAAAGGGGATCCTAGCTGGTCATCTTCGACCCTGATCTTTGACTGGTATCAGTTGTGGATGTCCGACCAAATCACGGCGGGATACTCAACTCAGTTCTGCTTCAGTTGCTTCGAAGCTATCGAGCTTCGCTCGTTCAGACCTTGAGTGAAGGCCTGCACCGCCCAGTTATTGGAAACCGGTGGTAGTTCCATTCGTTCCATTTGAAAGATAGATACGAACTTTTGCAGGATCTCGTTCTCCCTTTACTTGATTTTGAAGATGTCAGATTTCCTTGTAGCTACTTTGATGGCACCAGTATGTGCCTTTATGAAAGAATCTACCAGCATATCAAATTAATCTATAGAGTTTGGGGCCAGGTTGTGATACCACATCATTGCCCCTTTTGAAAGCATCTCTCCAAACTTTTTCAGTAGGACGGACTCGATCTCGTTATCCTTAAGGTCGTTGCCCTTCACTACACAAGTATAAGCAGTGACGTGTTTGTTGTGGTCTGAGGTTCCGTTGTACTTCGGAAGGTCGAGCATTCTGAACTTCTTTGGAATGGGTTTTGGAGTCGAATTGTAACGGCTTTTGTACAAACGTTTTCGAATCTACACCTTTCAGAATCGGGGGTGCGCCCGAAATTTGATCGACCCTAGAATTGTAGGTCTCTACCTTCTTATCGTTGGCTTCTATTTTCTTCTCGCCAGACTAGATCCTCTTTGTGAGGTCCTCGAGCATCTTTATGATGGCGGGGTCGGCCTCCAACCCGTTGTTTCTTAATCTTTCTAGTACCTGCTCGGCTTGGGGATCCTTTTCCGAAGCTACCGTGTTGGGAGTCTTTTGGTGGCTTTGTAGCTGAGCAATCGCCAGTTGTTGTGCTTGTAACATTTCGAAAATGACGTGAAGGCTAACCCCTTATTCTTCCTGAGTCGGGGTTTTTGGGCTTCTCAGTGATCTTCCTGGTCTATGCTCTTGTTGGTGTGGGAGCTTATTTTGACGTGTTGAGCGTTGTGCGAGACCACATCCACAGGAATCAGTTCTGGTGCATTCTCAGGGGTTCGTGGTGGTATACCAACACCGGGAACATCCACGTCATTCTCTCTATGATCCTCAAGATTGTTGTTCTCACGTGCGTTTACTGAGTTAGACATTTTAACCTGAAATCAAAGATCCTAGACAAGATAAAGTGTGAAAGGTAACTTGCATTATGTAGTAAAACCAACAAGAAAATAATCACTATTATTTTTAGCCCCATGGTGGGCGCCAAACTGTTTACCTTGAATACGGGCCTCGAGGTCAAGTCGGATGCTCGGCTAGGGGCAATCGAGGGAGGATTAACAGTTATGACAGCTTTGATGGAAGCCCTTTATGACTAATAATGAGCAATAAATGAATAACAATAAATAGAACACAATGAATAAGCAATAAATGTAAGTAATAAAATCAAGAGAATATGTTAGAGAGCATAGAGAATGTACTTGTATATTCAATATTGAGTATCAGATAGATCTTTACAAAATGACAAGGATCCCCCTTTTATATGAGGGGGAATCCTAACATAGTACAAATGCCTTTATTACAAAGATATATGGTTAGTACAACTATTTAATGCCACGATACGGGTTTGAGCTAGTCAAATAGACTAGGCCAACTTTAGTCACATGCCTTGGGGGCCTCCCACTTTTTCACCATACCTATCGATCTACACTGCCTCGAGGCTAGACGTCGATAATCCCTCAAGTGTTAATCTCGACCATAATCTCGAGCCTATGGAAACATGCTTATGAAGCGTCGTAGTGACAAAAAATTGGATCCTCCGATTTTACTGTATACAATGCTGCTATTTGTGTTCATACAGTTGGGGTTGGGTGAGCCGCGCCCAAACATAGTGATTTTGTAGTTTGGTTTATCGCTCCCTAGCTCATCCTGAAGGTGTGATTGAAGATGTGTTAGTTCAAGTGGGTTCTTTTATATTCTCTGCTAATTTCATTATCTTGGACTACGAGCCTGATCAGGAAGTCCCATTTATTTTGGAGTGTCCTTTCTTAGAAACAGGGTGATCTATTATTGATGTATATGAAGGAAATATGACTATGAGATAGGGTGACCAAATGGAAGTATTCAATGTGTATCTATGATTTGTATGGTGGAAAGTGATATGACGTCATTGGTTCCTTATATGAGCCTCATAGATCATCTGAATGAGCATTGATTGGGAATGAAGAAAATAGTGAAGATGAGATGATGAGAGAAATTGAGCAAGTACTTCACATGTCTTGCAGTTATGTCCATGGGTTTGGGAGACTTGAGGAGTTAGATAGGCCTGTCACTCTGACCCCTCCTAAGCCATATATTGAAGAATCTCAAAAGCTAGAGCTTAAGCCCCTTCCAGCGTATCTGCGCTATGGTTATTTGGGAAAAGCTGATTACATTGCCAGTGATTATCTCATCCATCTTGACCGATGTCAAGAAGAAAAATTTCTCGGAGTACTTCGCGAGCATAAAAAGGCTATTGGGTGGACAATTGCCGACATCAAAGGAGTTAGTCCATCATTTTTCATGCATAAAATCTTTATGGAAGATGGACACCGACCAATATCGAGCAACAAAGGAGATTAAATCCATTATTAAAGAGGTCATGAAGAAGGAAGTAATTAAGTAGCTCGATGCAAGTAAGTATCATCTTTCCTATCTCTGACAACAACTGGGTAAGCCCAGTGCAATGTGTGCCCAAAAGAGGAGGATTATAGTGGTAGTGAATGAGAAAAATGAACTAATTACCACACACACCGTGACGGGGTGGAGAGTTTGTATTGACTACAAAAATCTCAACAAAGAAACCCGCAAGGACCACTTCCCACTTTCATTCATTGACCAAATATTGGACAGATTGGCGGAGCATGAATATTATTGCTTCCTTGATGGTTATTCAGGGTACAATCAAATTGTCCTATGCTAGAGGATCTAGAGATGACCACATTTACTTATCCTTATGGCACTTTCACCTTTAAGCGAATGTCGTTTGGTTTTTGTAATGCACCAGCCAATTTCCAGAGGTGTATGACAGCTATTTTTACTAATATGGTGAAAACATTTGTGGAAGTCTTCATGAATAATTTTTCAGTCTTTGGGTATTCTTATGATGATTGTTTGAAGAATTTGAGCAAGGTGTTGGCTCGTTGTGAAGAAGTAAATTTGGTGTTAAATTGGGAAAAGTTTCATTTTATGGTGCAAGAAGGCATCGTGTTGGGCCATGGAGTTTCAAGGAGTGACATTGAAGTTGATAAGGTGTCACTACCCCAAATACACTGGTCGTGATGGCACCTATCACAGTACTAGGAAAGCCAACCCAACACTTACCACATCAAGCTCTTTTTACAAAAATTATTTTCTAGAACCGTTAAGTCTCAAATTCTTCATATATAATATAACATCAACAGAAATATGCGGAAAAAGGTACAAAATATATATACTAACATAGCCGAACAATCTGGTGTCACTAGTCATGAGCCTCTAATACAACCAAACACGGTATGAATAATACAAAGTAGACTGAGATAATAAAATGCTAAGATAGAAAGGAGGAAGGCCGGGTTGTGAATGC
The DNA here is from genome assembly GCF_000715075.1 of Nicotiana tabacum. Lineage (NCBI taxonomy): Eukaryota > Viridiplantae > Streptophyta > Magnoliopsida > Solanales > Solanaceae > Nicotiana > Nicotiana tabacum. The sequence goes on from NC_134089.1 coordinate 62,181,842, forward strand.
CGTGCAGCTACCTTGCGATCTCGGGAAACACTCTGAGAGTGCTGGAAGCTCTCACTCTGAAGCACGAGCACCTGGATCTGCACATAAGGTGCAGGGAGTAATGTGAGTATGCCAACTCAGTAAGCAACTAAAGTACATAAAGTCTGAGTGCAGTGACAAGCATTTAAAAATCATTTATCAGGAAATCTCAACAGAAATATCAAGTCAAAAATCTGTAGTCCAGTAATCAATTTAACGCGTAAAAACTCAAATCTCAGTTAAAAATCCTTTGAAACACTTATTCAACAATTTCAGTAGAGGCTCAGTAAATAAAAAGAGTGAAAAAAGAGAAAATGCCATAAACAGGCCCCTTGGGCAAGATATCACTCATAAGTATAGCCCCTCGGGCAAGCCTCTTAGTCACTCGTGACTCAGCTCTCGCCACACAGTATTTACACTCAGCACTCTTGCTCAATAAATATATCATAGTAGTAATAATAAAAATAATCACTGCAGCATGCAGCCTGATCCAATATATATAGTCGACTACACTTATTGGGGGGTGTACAGACTCCGGAGGGGCTCCTTCAGCCCAAGCATCATATCGCTGTGGCGTGCAGCCCGATCAAATATATTGCTGCAGTGTGCAACCCGATCCATATATATATATATATATATATACCTATATATCGCTGCAACGTGCAACCCGATCCATAATAATATAATAATATTGCTGCGGCATGAAGCCCGATCCATATATATAATATAGTCCTCACCATCCGGTCCTCGACCTCACTCTCAGTCGTCAACCTCACAGCCACTCGTGCATTTCAGTAAATATTTAGGGAAATTCAGCCCAAACAATTCTTGTAATTTTAGAAATAGAGTTATGAAAACCTGGTTAAGCAAATAACAGGTAAACATGACTAAGGTTATGCTTTCAAATCAAAAGTGTGAGGAAAATCAGTAAAACGCTCCTAAGGGTCTAAATAGTTTGGCACAAAGGCCGCAAACATAGCATTCAACCCACGTTAACAAAACAACTTCGAAAACACATAAATATCATATACAACATATCAAAACACGCAACGATACAGTCGCTATGGGATGGACCAAGTCACAATCCCTATGAGTGCACACCCACACGCCCGTCACCTAGCATGTGCGTTACCTCATTTATCAAAACAATATGAAATTTCGGGTTTTCATACCCGCAGTCTAGATGTACAATCGTTACTTACCTCAAAACGGATGAAATACTACCCCGCGATGCCCTTGCCTCTCGATTCGCCCTCAAACCGCATTGCATCTACCGAAAATCAAAATCATAACATTAGAATATGCTAAAGGAATGAAGCCCATTCGAAGATAATCAAAATACATCAAGAAACCCGAAATTGACCAAACCCGACCCCCGAGCCCACGTCTTGAAATCCGACAACAATCATATCAATAGAATCCTTATCCTCCCATGAGTCCATACATACGAAGAATACCAAAATCTGACCACAAATGGCCCCTCAAATCCCTAGATTAAGGTCTCTAATTTCCAAGCCCTAAACCCCCAATTTTAACCACTAATTACCACAAATTTCATGCTTAAACAGTAAATTACCAACATAGAAACAAGTTTAGGGTCCAAAAACCTTACATCCACAAAATCCCCTTGAAATCCCTCTTTAATTTGCTCCCTCAAGCTTAAACCAGTATGTGAAAAATGGTGGAATAGCCAAAAATTCGCGTAGGACGACTTATATACTTTCTAACCCAGGGTTTTCGCACCTGTGGTCCTTTTTAACTCTCCTGCGGTACCGCTTCAGTGGACAAATCAACTGCTTCTGCGGTTTTCACTTAAACTCTTAGAGCCGCACCTGCGCATACACTTCTGTACATGCGGTCTCCTGGCCTCCTTGCCCATAACCGCACTGCAGTTTCTCTGTCGCTTCTGCAATCCCGCACCTGCGGTCCCCAATTCGTAGGTGCGGTTATGATAGTAAATTCAGCAGCTTCAGCTGCAAAATTCCAACTCTCCATTTCCCGTCAACCATCCTAAATCACCCAAAGGCCCTTGAGACCTCAACCAAAAGTACTAGTAAGTCACATACCACCATTCAAACTTATACCAATCTTCGAAACTGTGAAGTAAACTAAGTACCTCTATCTTAAATGACGGAAACTAGAACCCCATGCAGGCGAACGACCTCTTGGATATAAATCTCTGCTAACCGCTCTGAGGAATTGGTAGTACAAATAGGAATGAAGTGCGCGGACTTCATCAGCCAATCCACAATCACCCAAATAGCATCGAACTTATTCAAAGTCCGTGGGAGCCCAACTACAAAGTCCATGGTGATCCGCTCCCACTTCTACTCTGGAATATCCATCTGTTGAAGCAAGCCACCCAGTCTCTGATGATCATATTTTACCTGCTGACAATTGAGACACCGAGCTACAAATCCTACAATATCCTTTTTCATCCTCCTCCACAAATAATGTTGTCTCAGATCCTGATACATCTTCACAGCACCCTGCATCCTCAACACTCCATCATCATCAATAGTCATGTCTCTGGCATCGTCATGATGAACTCTGTGCTTAAGGAAAAGAAAATGAGATCCATCATACTAGCGCTCTCTGATGCGATCAAATAAAGAAGACCGAGAAAACAAACAAGCCAATACCCGACTGGGCTCCGAAATATCCAACCTTAGAACCGATTGGCCAAGGCCTAAACATCTACTGTAAGGGGTCTCTCCCCAACATGAATATATGCCAAACTCCCAATACTCACCGCCTTCCTACTCAAGGCATCGGCCACCTCATTGGCCTTACCCGAATGGTACAAGATAGTAATATCACAATCTTTTAGCAGCTCCAACCATCTCCGCTGCCTCAAATTGAGATCTTTCTATTTGAACAAGTGCTGGAGGCTATAATGATCAGTACACACCTCATAAGACACACCATACAAATAATGCCTCCAAATCTTCAACGCGTGAACAATGGCAGCCAACTCTAAATCAAGAACATGGTAGTTCTTTTCATGGGACTTCAACTGACGAGAAGCATAAGGAATCACTCTACCCTCCTGCATCAACACATACCCAATACCGACTCTCAACGAATCACAATACATTGTGTATGAACCTGAAGCTGATGGAAAAACTAATACTAGAGCCATGGCCAAGGCAGTCTTGAGCTTTTGAAAGCTCGACTCACACTCATCCAACCACATGAAAGGAGCACCCTTTTGAGTCAATTTGGTCAAGGATAAAGCAATAGATGAAAATCCCTAAACAAACCGACGGTAATAACCCACCAAACCAAGAAATATGCGAATCTCTGTGGCTAAGGACGGTCTGGGCCAACTCTGAACCGCCTCTATCTTCTTTGGATCAACCTGAATACCCTCACTAGACACCACGTGCCCCAAGAAAGCCACTAAGCCAAAACTCACACTTGGAGAACTTTGCATAAAGCTTCTCCTCCCTTAGTCTCTGCAATATAACTCTCAAATGCTTCACGTGCTCCTTCCGACTACGCAAATACACCAGAATATCATCAATGAAAACTATGACAAATGAGTCGAGATACAACTGGAAAATGCTGTTCATCAAATACATGAATGTTGCTGGGGCATTGGTCAGCCAAAAAGACATGACAAGGAACTCACAGTGGCCATATCGGGTCCTAAAAGTTGTCTTGAGAATATCCGAGTCCTTGATCTTCAACTGGTGATACCCCGAACAGAGATCAATCTTAGAGAATACCCTCGCTCCCTGGAGCTGGTCGAATAAATCATCAATGCGAGGCAAAGGATAATTGTTCTTAATTGTAACCTTGTTCAACTGCCTGTAATCAATGCACATCCTCATAGTGTCATCCTTCTTCTTCACGAACAACACAGGCACACCCCACGGCGAAACACTAGGCCGAATGAACCCCTTATCAAGGAGTTCCTGAAGCTGCTCCTTCAACTCCTTCAACTCCGTGCCATACGATACGGTAGAATAGAGATGGGCTGAGTGACCGACATTAGGTCAATACCAAAATCAATATCCCTGTCCGAGGGCATACCCTACAGGTCTACTGGAAACACATCGGGAAAATCGCACACAATAGAAACATAATCAATACTAGGAGCCTCTGCACTGACATCCCTCACGAAGGCTAAGTATGAAAGACAACCCTTCCTAACCATCCCTTGGGCCTTCAAAAATGAAATCACCCTACTAGGAACAAAATTAGTCGAACCTCGCCACTCAATCTGTGGTACACCCGGCATAGCCAACGTCACTGTCTTAGCATGACAGTCTAATATAGAAGACATGGAGATAGCCATTCCATGCCTAAAATCACATCGAAATCCATCATGCAAAGTAACAAAAGATCCACTCGGGTCTCCTGACCCCCAAGGTCACCACACACAATTGATATACATGGTCCACAACTATAGTATCACTCACCAAAGTAGATACATGAACAAATGAAACAAGAGACTCACGGGGCGTATCCAAATAACGAGCAAAATATGATGACACATATGAAAAAGTGTAACTGGGATCAAGTAATACAGAGGCATCTCTGTGGCAGACTGAGACAATACCTGTAATCATAACATCTGAAGCAATGGCATCTGGTCTGGCAGGGAGTGCCTAGAAACGGGCCTGATTGACCTCCCCCTCTAGGGTGACCTCTAGCTGACTGGCCCCTACCCCTAGTTACCTGAGCGAGTGGTGAAGTAACTGGAGCTGAAGTCGAGGGTTGGCTCCTCTGCTGAGACAGACTCTCAAGGAAACGAGGACACTACCTCCTCATATGTCCAAGCTCTCCACACTCGTAACAACTCCCTGGTACGTGGATAGGGACTAAAGGGAACCCCTGGCCCCGGAATGACCAGCAAAAGGACCTGGCATGGAAGAGCCCTGGACTGATAGAGCACGAGACAAACTCTGGACTGGTAGGGCGCTAAGTGACAAATGACCCCGATGAGAACCATGGACTGATGATGCCCCACGATGAACTAGGCGAGCTGACTAAGCATTTTTGAATGGGTGGGCTCTACCGTGCTGAAACTGACCTCTCGAAGGAGCACCCCCAAAACTACCAGCTCCCTAAGGCCTCTTGGCCTCCCTCTCCTCTCACTCCTGGCGACGAAGAGACTCAATCTCATGAGCGATATCGACAACCTCCTCAAAAGTATCACCTGACACCCTCGCCCTGGTTATGAGAATCCGAAGCTAATATGTGAGGCTATCCACGAAGCTCCTAGTACTCTCTCTACCTATAGAAACCAACTAAATAGCATGACGAGCTAACTCTAAGAACCTCATCTCATACTACATCACAGTCATATCTCCCTGTCGCAATTGCTCGAACTGCCTGCACAACTCCTCACTATGGGACTGTGGCACATACTTCTCCAAAAAGAGAACGGAGAACTGCTGCCAGGTAAGGGGAACTGCACCAACAAGCCTATACCACTCATAAGCCTCTCACCATGTGAAGCCAGCTCCAGAAAATTGAAAAGTAGTAAATGCGACCCCACTGGTCTCTAGAAAACATGCGGTGCAAAGAATACTCTGACACATGTCCAAGAAACCCTAGGCATCCTCGCCTTCTGTACCACTAAAAATCGGAGGCTGAAGTTTACCAAACCTCTCCAATCAATGCTGCTCATCAATCGACATTACTTGTACCACATACTCCTGAGTTGGTGCAATCGGCTGGGCTGGAGGTGCCCCCTGTGTCTAAAGTCCCTGCACAACCTGCTTAGGTGTGCGAGCAATGGGAGTCTTAGTGCCTCTCCCTACCTGAGAAGTAGTTGCGGCTGTAGTAACTAAGACCTCCTGAGCTAGGCCAGTGCATACTAATAGAATCTGGGCTAGGGCCTCCTAAAGGCCTGGAATCACAATAGGCATAGCCAGTACCTGAGCTAGTGCTACTGGAGTGTCCACAACTGGGACCTGATCATGAACTGGGGTGGCCGGTGGATCTGCAAGTGATGCTCTAGCTATTGTGTTGGCTACACCCTTTCCCCTACCACGGCCTCGACCGCGTCCTCGGCCTCTAGTGGCCCCAACTGGTGGTACAGGTGGTCGTCCATCCTGACTGGTAGCACGTGTCCTCATCATCTGTGAGAGAGTAGTATTATAGAAGTTTAATACTAAAATCAACAAATTCGCATGACAGGAAATTCAAGAATGTGAAGTAAAGGTTCTTCAGCCTCCCGAGGATAAGTATAAACGTCACCATACCGATCCGCAAGACTCTACTAAACTGGCTCATGACTCGCGAGACCTATGTAACCTAGGCTATAATACCAACTTGACACGACCCCAAAGACCCCGATCGTGATGGCGCCTATCATAGTACTAGGCAAGCCAACCCAACACTTACCACATCAAGTTCTCTTTACAAAAACTATTTTCTAGAACCGTTTAAGCCTCAAATTCCTCATATGTAATATAACATCAACAGAAATATGTGGAAGAAGGTACAAAATATATATACTAACACAGCCCAACAATTCGGTGTCACTAGTTATAAGCCTCTAATAAGATCAAACATGGTCTGAATAATACAAAGTAAAGTGATATAATAAAATGCTAAGATAGGAAGGAGGAAGGCAGAGATGCAAACGCCGTGCAGCTACCTTGCGATCTCCAGAAATACTTTGAGAGTGCTGGAAGCTCTCACTCTGATGCACAAGAACCTGGATCTGCACACAAGGTGCAGGGAGTAACGTGAGTACGCCAACTCAGTAATTAACTAAAGTACATGAAGTCTGAGTGTAGTGACGAGCATTAAACATCATATATCACGAAATCTCAACAAAAATCTCAAGTCAAAAAATCTGAAGTTCAATAATCAATTTAACGCGTAAAAACTCAAGTCTCAGTTAAAAATCATTTTAAACATTTATTCAGCAATTTCAGTAGAGGCTCAGTAAATAAGAAGAGTGAAAACAGAGAAAACATCATAAACCGGCCCCTTGGTCAAGATATTACTTATAAGTATAGCCCCTCGGGCAAGCCTCTTAGTCACTCGTGACTCAGCTCTCGCCACACAGTATTTACACTCAGCACTCTTGCTCAATAAATATATCATAGTAGTAATAATAAAAATAATCACTGCAGCATGCAGCCTGATCCAATATATATAGTCGACTACACTTATTGGGGGGTGTACAGACTCCGGAGGGGCTCCTTCAGCCCAAGCATCATATCGCTGTGGCGTGCAGCCCGATCAAATATATCGTTGCGGCATGCAGCCCGATCCATATATATATATATATATATATATATATATATATATATATATATATATATATTGCTGCGGCGTGCAACCCGACCATATATATAATATAGTCCTCACCATCCAGTCCTCGACATTCACTCTCAGTTGTCAACCTCACAACCACTCGTGCATTTCAGTAAAAATTTAGGGAAACTCAGCCCAAATAGTTCTTGTAGTTTTAAAAATAAAGTTATGAAAACTGGATTAAGCGAATAACAGGTAAACATAACTGCGATTATGCTTTCAAATCAAACAGTGTGAGGAAACGCCCCTAGGAGTCTAAATAGTTCGGCACAAAGGCCCCAAACATAGGATTCAGCCCACGTTAACAAAAAAACTTCTAAAACACATGGAAATCATATACAATATATCAAAATACTCAACTATACAGTCGTTACGGGACAGACCAAGTCACAATCCTTACGGGTGCACACCCACACAATCATCGCCTAGCATGTGCGTCACCTCATTTATCAAAATAGTACAAAATTCCGGGGTTTCATTCCCTCAGTCTAGATGTACAATCGTTACCTACCTCAAACCGGATGAAATACAACTCCGTGACGCCCTTGCCTCTCGACTCGGCCTCAACTCGCGTCGAATCTACCCAAAATCAGAATCATAACATTAGAATATGCTAGGGGAACGAAGCGCATGCGAAAATAATCAAATTACATCAAGAAACCCGAAATTGACCAAACCTGACCCCGGGCCCACGTCTTGAAGTCCAACAACAATCACATCAATAGAATCCTTATCCTCCCACGAGTCTATACATACCAATAATACCAAAATCCGACCATAAATGACCCCTCAAATCCCTAGATTAAGGTCTCCAATTTCCAAGCTCTAAACCCCCAATTTTAACAACTAATTACCACACATTTCATGATTAAACAGTAAATTACCACCATAGAAACAAGTTTAGGGTCCAAAAACCTTACCTCCACGAATTTCCCTTGAAATCCCTCTTCAATTTGCTCCCTCATTGTCAAACCCGTATGTGAAAAATGGTGGAATAGCCAAAAATTCGCGAAGGAGGACTTATATCATATCTGACTCAGGGTTTCACAATTGCGTTCCTTTTTATCGCACTTGCGGTACCGCTTCTGCGGCTAAATCAACCGCTTCTATGATTTTCACTTAAACTCCTAGAGCCGCACCTACATATACACTTCCGCAGCGGTGGTCTCCTACCCTACTTGCCCATAACTGCATCTGCGGTTTATCTTTCACTTCTGTAATCCCGCACCTACGGTCCCCAACCCACAAGTGCGGTTATGACAGTGAATTCAGCAGCTTCAGCTGCAAAATTCCAACTCTCCACTTTCCGCCAACCATCTGAAATTACCCCGAGGCCCCCAGGATCTCAACCAAAAGTACTAGCAAGTCACATACCACCATTAAAACTTATACCAATCTTCAAAACACCCAAAACAACATCGAATCATCAAAATACCCTCGGATTCAAGCCTAAGGATTCAAAAAACTTATGAATTCCGCTTTTGATCAAAAAGTCTACCAAATCTAGTCCGAATTACCTGAATATTTCACACACATAAAAAATGACACAACAGACCTACTGCAACTTCTAGAATTCCATTCCGGCCCCGATATCAACATTTCCACTATCGACCGGAAAACGCCAAAATTTCAATGTTACCAATTCATGCATAAATCTACCACGGACCTCCAAATTACATTCCGATCACGCTCCTAAGTCCCAAATCACCTCACAAAGCTATACAAATCATAAAAACTAAATTCCGGGTCGATTTACTCACAACTCAACTTCCAGTTGACTTTTCTAACTCAATCTCACTTAAAAGAGACTAAGTGTCTCAAACCTCACCAAAACCATTCCGAACTCAATCCAACAAACTCGATACCATACAATACCACTGAATAGGACATAAAGAAGTAGAAATAGGGAATACAACGGGGTAATTCATGAAATGACCGGCCAGGTCGTTACATAAGGTGAAGGTGCAGGCGGTTGAAAAATTACCTCCACTCATTTCTGTAAAGGGTGCCTGTAGCTTCTTGGGACACTCGAGATTCTATAGACTCTTTATTAAGAATTTTTCAAAAATCGCTACTCCTTTGTGCTGGTTGCTTGAGAATGATGTAGCCTTCAATTTAGATGAAGCCTGCCTAAGGGCATTGGAAGAGGTCAAAAAGAAGTTGGTGGTTGCGCCCACTATTGCGGCACCGGAATGGTCCTTACCATTGAACTTATGTGCGATGCAAGTAACCATGCTATTGAGACAATTCTAGGGTAGAGGAAGGACACGATATTTTATTCCATCTACTATACAAGTAAGACTCTTGATTATGCACATCTAAATTACACCACTACTGAAAAGGAGTTGTTGGCCATTGTGTGGACCTTTGAGAAATTTTGGGCATACTTGGTGGGAATAAAAGTCATAATCCATATCGATCATGCAGTAATCAGGTATCTATTTACAAAAGAAAAAAAATCCACGGCTAGATTGATGCGTTGAGTTTTGTTGTTGCAGGAATTTGATGTAGAAATACGAGATCGGAAGGGTACAGAAAATCATGTAGCTGACCACCTATCAAGGTTAGAAAATCATAACAACATGGAGTACGGTGGACAAATTAAGGAGGCATTCCCTGATGACTAATTTTTTGCTATCACCCAACACCCTCCCCCATAGTACGCGGACTATGTGAATTATCTGAGTGGGGTAGTTCCTCCTGAAATTGAATTTGAAGCTAGAAAGATATTTCTACATGATGTGGACTTCTACTACTAGGATGAGCCATTCTTGTACAAGTAGTATGCTGATCAGTTGCTGAGGAAGTGTATTCCTGAAAAGGAGGTGGAATTAGTGTTGTATGATTTCCATGACTCACCTTATAGGGGCCATCATAGAGGCGATAGGACAACTGCAAAGGTGTTACAATCGGGGCTCTTTTGGCCAACCTTATTCAAGGATGCCCATGCATTTGTTAAGAAGTCTGACCAATATCAAAGAACAGGATCTATCACAAATAGGCATGGGATGCCATTGAATCACACCCTAGAGGTAGAGATTTTTCATATGTAGGGGACAGATTTTATGGGACCATTCCCATTGCTCAGAGGAAACAAATATATCTTCCTAGAAGTTGACTGCGTGTGTTTATGGGAACCTTATTCAAGGATGCCCATGCATTTGTTAAGAAGTCTGACCAATATCAAAGAACAGGGTCTATCACAAATAGGCATGGGATGCCATTGAATCACATCCTAGAGGTAGAGATTTTTCATATGTAGGGGACAGATTTTATGGGACCATTCCCATTGCTCAGAGGAAACAAATATATCTTCCTAGAAGTTGACTGCGTGTGTTTATTGGGATGCAAAGTCAGATGATGCCTTATGGGCATATAGAACTGCATACAAAACAATAATTGGGGCATCACAATGTAAGTTTGTTTATGGGAAGGCATGTTACTTGCATGTCGAACTTGAACACAAGGTGTATTGGGCCATTAAAAAATTGAATATGGACATTGAAGTTATGGGCGAGAGAGACTCCTGCAGTTGAATGAGTTAGATGAGTTCAGGCTGCACTCATATGAAAATGCTAAGCTTTATAAAGAGAAAATTAAAAAAAATGGGATGACAAGCGTATCAAGCCACATCACATCGAACTGGGCTAGCAGGTACTATAGTTCAATTCTAGGCTCAAGTTGTTTCTTGGGGAGTTAAAATCGAGATGGTTAGGTCTATTTGATATTGTGAGAGTCACTCCTTATGGTGCAATTGAGCTATGCGTTTTACATGGTGAAAGAATTCTTTTTAGTAAATGTTCATAGAGTCAAGAACTATTGGGGAGGAATCATTGATCGTGAGAAGACCAAAGTTGTACTCCTTGATGAGTAAGTGAGGTCCTGCATCATGGCGCGACATTAAATCAGGCTCTTGTTGGGTGGCAACCTGTAACGACCTGGCCAGCCGTTATGAGTATTTTAACCCCCAACCCCTAAATTTTTGTATCCCCTATAAAGCACATATTAGACGGGGAAACTTTATTCAATTGAGTTCGGTCTAGAAGGTTCAAGCAAGGGATGTGGATTGAGTCCAAGTTCTAGAGAAAGAGGGGGCCTTTAAATTTTCATCTTTCTTAAATCGATCAAATTCTTCATATCCGAAGCACAGGAAGGATCTGACTAGAAAGTCATCTTGATGATACGATAGTCCTCTAGGTATGGCCAGCTCGCCTAGAAGAAGATAAACCCGCCACTATACATTTGTCAATCCCTTGGCTTGGCCAAAGACATACCCGATATACTAAGACTAAGATGAATCATCTCAATTCCTCAACATGCCTTGTCCCTAAATCCCTAAACTAAATAGGACGCTTATAATCGTGATCATGTTGACTCCAACGGGCCTTCCATCCCTGGCTCTGGCTGGATATCCTTCCTAAAGAGCGGGGCAAACTCGCTAGGCTCCGGCTCTGGCTCTGGCTAGACATCCCTCCTACATACTGGGGCAAACTCGCTAGACGCTTCCGAAGCTGGCTCTAGATCTGGCTGGACATCCCTCCTAGAAAGCGGGGCAAACTCGCTAGGCGCTTCCGAAACTAGCATAAACCAACCCCCTCCTCAAAATCAAATTCAATTGTCAATTTCTCCTATCGGAAATAGGATTGACTACCGATTCCTATGGAACTGGAGTTACATCTCACCTATATAGTGAGGGAGCGTTATGGCGAGTTGATGAGCTAATAATGTTGGCTTACTTTTCATATGTCTGTGGAGGGAACCTGACGTTAAGCACTGGGGCCAGTCACAAAGGAATAGGTTTGAATGTTGATATATATCGTCTTTTAGTTGACCTTTCTAAAGCATGCTTTGTAATCAAGCTAGAAAAAGACTAATCAAGTGATGTCCCAATGAAATGGAGGATAGCTTAGTATAACATTCATTCTTGACTGTTGCTGCCTTCTTAAGACTAAAAGCTTGTAGTGAGACTTCTATTCTACTGCCCTATCTATAAAGAGCCTCTAAAGCTATTACTTTTGGTCAAAATATAAATAAGGGTTGAAAGAAAAGAATCTTTTGATTTAGAAATTAGAACTCTTTGTTTGAAAATTTTTTGGAGCGCGGAAGGTTAGCACGGGTGGCATGGAACATGTTCACAAGGATCTTGGCATGATGAAAGGCCTAGGAGTATCGTGGGAGCACGAGGGTGCATGTGGAAGAGTGGCCAAGACAATGCCAAGAACACTAGAGGCTATGGAGGCACAAAGGAGTGGTGGCATCTTAGAGGACTCTAGAGAGTCCTAGGAAGCTGCCTAGGTCGGACAAAGGGGCTTTCCAGGTTATTCACTTCTGTTCTATCGAGATGAACTAGCGATATAAGAGTTAGCTCGTCTTCGACGACTGGTGATTCAGAGTTAGACCCAGACCACTTCTAGAATAACCATCGAGATAGACTCATTCGAGACTGCATACTACCGCCGATGGGCGGGGAGTATAGAATAAGGGTTTTAGAAGAAAAATTGGGCTTCTTATTGGGGGAAATCCAAGCAGCTCCTTTATCTATAAGCAACTTGTGAGAGAGAAAAACTCGTTCTTTATGGATGCTCCATTTTGAAGCACTAGATAAAGCTGAATCATATGTGGTTGGTCTATTCCGATCGGTCTTAAGGGACGGGTAGGGTAGGCCCCCAGTGGGAGGCTCGAATAATGGGCTATTAGCTCAGTGGTAGAATGTGCCCCTGATAATTGTGTAGTTATGCCTTGGCTGTGAAGGCTCTCAACCACATGTATAGTTCATTGCCTTTTATATTGATTTCTGTGGATTTGATCAAAAATAATTCTTGAATGAGGCTAGGTATGCAAACTTTCTCCGAGTCGAGTCAGTGTTGGGGTTGGGTTGGTTGATCGCTTAAAATGATTCTTATCCCATCCGTCAGGTTTGTATGTACGCATGCTCCTGTTTATTATTTTCTAGAACCTCAGGGACTATCCTTTCCGGCTGTCCCCTCCCCCTTGGCTTTGCCCTTGGGTTTGTCAACCAACTTGGCATGTTCATATCGGGGCGCCTCTCAAAATAAGTCAGGGGTGGTTCGGAACGGTCGGTAGCTGATTAGTCTCATCCGAGACACGAAGCGGGGGTACTTTTGCGTTATCGGCCTTTACTAAACTTGCATTTCCTACATTTCATTCTAGTTGTTGACTCCAAGTCTCTTGATCCTATTAAGCACAGACTTAGTAGAAGAGGGTAGCGGCACTGGGTGGACGGTTTATCCTCCCTTAAGTGGTATTACCAGCCATTTTAGAGGAGCAGTTGATTTAGCAATTTCTAATCTTCATCTATCTGGTGTTTCATCAATTTTAGGTTCTATTAATTTTATAACAACTATCTTCAACATGCGTGGACTTATGCCCTCCATTCCTTCTTTGAGGAGTAGATTGAAGGGCTTATCGCTTCTCCTACTGCTTTTCACGGCCCCGTCCTACAGCCGACCGATCTTCTTTAACTTTAGAAAGATCGTTTTTGTTCAATATTTTTTTCAGAAGTAGGGAAAGTAAGAGAAGAGTGAATGAAATCCCCCACGGAGTAAACCCCTTCTTCTTATCCTTGCTACCTATGAAACGAGTCCCTCTTTCATTCACTAAAGAAGACACAACTGAAAGATAGATGAATATACATTTGATGGCCAGTTCTTTGAAGAAAAATCTTGAGTTGGAGGCATCGATGGGAAAGAAGCAAAGTGATTCGATTTTCTCGAAAATATAAAAGAACAAACTCTCGGGCTAAACAAAATTTATTTGGATCTAATTAGTAATGGCACGGATAGTAGATACTTTGTTTACATTTAGATGCGTATGGCCATATTGTAGGTATGTAGTTAGGACTTGGTTTTCTATTCACTTTTTGTTGTTCAGGTCGATCACTGGTTCATTTTGGTACTAAAAAATGAGGAGGAAACTCAGTACCAAATGCATGGCAATCCATGGACAAATAGGCGGTATTTTGAAGAAGAGTATAAATAAGACAAATGAGTTATCAAAATTTCATTTTTTTGATCCTAAATAATGCCAAGCAAGAATTTGGTTCTTTTTACGAAATTGATGTTGACAAATCTGCGAATCTAGAAATTCATTTTGGCCAGCTGAACCTTCTCGAACTGTTTCTTTTTAAGAACCAAAAAGATTTGCGCCAAGATGAAAGAGGGGAATCGCCGTTTCACAACTGCTCCTCTACAACTACCTTTTGGGTTTCGCCCAACATGATCACGAACTAAGACATATAATTGCGTAGATAGGAGGACAAAATGAACCAACCCACTTGTCCTGATCAGAACAATTGAAGAAAGAAAAAGAATGGTGGCTCCTTTTGCCCAGGGGACATCGTCGGAGATCAATGTCGGGGACAGGGTAAGAACCTTCTTTTGATTATGCCCTTGTTGTGTCGGTTCTTCCATATTTAAATATGGAGATAGAGCCTAGTTATGCCAATTTCCCTAGTTGACAGTATGACTTTTATGTCTGGCGGTAACTCAAATCTTATGTTCTTTAGATGCCCAACTTATCTGCCAGTTGTCTGGCTATAAAAGCGTGAAAAATGGGGTTTCTCCCTTGGCAAAACTGGGATAAAATTGATCCAAAATATCTCGATTGCTATATCGTGGTGTTGTAACTTGCAGGGGTATTTTACCAACTTATCTTGTCTTTAAGCCTATATTTTTACTATGTTTAAGTGATAAAATCATGCGTTTAATGTCATTTATTGCTATATTATAGGTTCTATGTGATTTAGAAGTGATCTTAAGAAACCAGGTGAAATGAGTTAAAAAGAAGTTGAAAAGAGAAAATCTGGAAAATGCCCTCAGTTGTCGCAAATGCGACACAATTTTGGGAAATGCGAGAAACCAGAGATGGGAATTGCGAGTAGTCCATCGCAATTGCGAAGAAAGAGCTATTAAGTTGTTCTTGCAAATGCGAAGAAGACTTCGCAAATGTGAAGTCAACCAGGCAGTCAACCTTCACAAATGCGAAGTTTTGATCGCAAATGCGAAGATCAACAATATAGTCATAGTTTGCAATTGCGAACTTTTGTTCGTAAATGCGAAAATCATGCTTCAGTTCTTGGAAATTATATCATTGCACATTTTTTGGCCTCAAACTCTTTAATACCCAAACCAGCTCATTTATAAAATATCTTTTGGCTTATTTCAGTCTTAGGACTAGAGAGAACAAGGTTGAAAGCTAAGGTTTATGCACTTACACTTGGTTTTTGAAGATTTGAAGATTGTGGTTAAGAATTTCTTACTCACTTGTACTCATTTCATCATTTCCTTGCTTTGTATTGAATATCTAAGTGTGTAGTATTGTATTCAATACTTGAATCTTGTTTATGGAAATAATCATATTTAAAGTGTGGATTAAATACCTTGTTGTGCTTATGTATTGAATGATTTTTTATCTTTTATGAAGTGAGTTATTGTTACTTTAATTATTCTTGTTCTTAATATTTCCAAAGGGATTAGCTAACCCTAGGACTCTCCCATTAACTTTGAATTAATTTTGGGAATGATTAGTTGCGGTTGGGAAAGATTAATTAACAAGAACTTGAGGCTTTAACCCTCGTTTTATAGATTCTACCTAGGGATAGGATTGAACTACTTGTAGCCATAATCGGGTGTGCTCAATCTCCTAACTGTATTAGGGATAATTCAATTAGGAAGTCTTGTTAGTATTCGTAAGAAGCTAATATAGAATTATTATGCATGGCTAATTAACATAAACTCGCTCATATTTGTAAAATCGTGAAATACATTGGATCGTTATTTGAGTGTAATTCCTAATGCATCCATACTTGTAGCCATTGATCATTTTTCTTGCTTTCCAGGTTAGTTTACATTTCCGCAATTAGGTATAAACATTTTCTAAAAACAATTCTAAGTGTTTAGCATTGCATAACAAGTGATAATCTCTTACGTTCCTAATCGCCTACATATTGTTTTCTGTGGGATGTGACCCCAACTCATAGTTGGGTAAATTATATTGCATGTGACTGTGTCCATTTAATTTTTAGCATTAAATTTGGACGTCATCAAAATTGGGTCGGGGAACAATTTGGTGTAATTTAGATTGTTTGAAAAATAAGCGTAAGTGTTTTGGTCCAAACTTGTGAATATTTGTATAATTAATTTTTCTTACCTTAGTCTAGTTTTCTTGTTTATTTTCTTGTTTTTGTAACAAATGGCATCATTTCACGAAAATTGATCGGATGGTAGTTGTTCATACTTTGATGACCCTTGTCCTTATTGTGGAGGACCACACTCGTGGCAAAATTATTTAAATTCTTCCGGGGGTAGATTGTGTTCACAATCTCAAACCCATGAGTGGAGTAGTTGTGATAAGTGTGGTCGTCAAAATGGTCATTGGGAGTATTGTGCTTATCTGTTCTTCCCTTCCCCAAGCCCCCGCTATGATGATTCTACTTTTTATGATGAAAATGACAGGGCTATGGAAGTGGAAGAAGTTGAGCATGGTCAAAATATGGAGTTCAAGCTCATGTTAGAATGCCTAATTGAAGGAGGAAACAAAGAACAAAGTGCCTCGGAGGAGCTTTTGGAAAATAGTCTCCAAAATGACTTGACACTTGAAAGGTTGAACTTGCAAATGGGAGAAATGCTTGAAGATTTAGAGGTCCAAAAAGCCTCGGAAGTTAATGATAGCCAAAAATCTTCTTTGGAGTTTGAAGCCGAAAATCCTTCCTTGGCACTTGATCAAAACCAAGAAGAACTCTCAAATGCTCAAAATGAGAAGATGATGCTCATGTTGGAGGCCATTCTTGAAAATGAGGAGAAGCGCAACTTTGCACTCAAGGACTTGAAACAAGGCTTGACTCACAATGATGAACATATATGCACTTTGGAAGATCAACTGAAAATATTGGTTGAGGCTCACTATGCCCACCAACTTCAGAGTGTGGAAAGAAGTCAAGAAGAGTCCGACTACGAGGAAGAAAGTGAGCTCTACTTTGAGGAATAAAGAATTGAACATCCGCCAACCGACTACATGAGTGTTAGTGATGCCAAAAAAATAAGGAATTATAGTCAACCGGTGTAAATTAAAATATGGTTGAGATTGACTCTAGGTCCGGGGGAAAAAGAGGATGTCAAAATCTGGGAAGAATTGCAATTTGGAGGTTTGATGTCACATTCCAAGCATTTTTAAACATTGGAATTGTGTGGTGATATGGGAATTGAACTACACCAGTCAATGAGGGATTGCGAGGAGGAAAGACAAAGTCCATACATTTTACAATTTGAGGGAACAAGAAGGCAAAATGTTAGTCCTCACATGAAAGCCAAGAAATGCAAAATGAAGAAATTGAGGTTTAGCTTGATCATCTACTTACCACCCCCCACCGCTCGTGGTCACAAGCTTGATTCCAAGTTGGGTGCCCAATTCATATCGTTTAAGTGGCGAGAAAAGTGGTAAAGTTGTTTTGCATCGTGCCACGACGTTAAATGCGGCGCTTGGTGGGAGGCAACCCATCACTTTCAAAATTTTTGTCATTTTTGAAATTTTCCTCTTTAGAATAGCTTAGTATATTATTTCTAACCAATCTTCCAAGTTTCATATTTTTGGGAGTTGATTTGAGTAGGTCGGGGCAATGGAGAGCATGAAATCCAGAAGCTGAAAATTGTAGGAGCATCAGCCTTCGCATTTGCGAACATCTGTTTGCATTTGCGAACAAGGTCCATCACAAAACCCAAACTTCTGTCACATTTGCGACAATTACAGGGCTTACTAAACTTCGCAATTGCGAAGGTAGTGTTGCAAATGTGACATCAAAGAGTTAAAATAGGTTACTTCTCAATTTTTGAACAAAAGTAAAGAAAACTTCTAAGGCTCTCAAACCACTGTCTCCCTCACTCTCCTAGCTGTAAAATTACATGATCTCTCACTCCTAATTGCAAGAATCCAGGTATGAAAGCTCAATTTCTTCTTCTTCTTCTTCTTCTTGTTCTTGTTCTTGTTCTTCTTCTTCTTCTCTCAGTTTTCTCTAAAAACCTAGGGTTTCAAATGGGTAACATTCCTCTGGCCGAAATTGTTTAAAAATTGTTCAAATCGTATGTTGATTTCTGGGTGAGGTTTGTTGAGAGTGTGAGTCTTGTTCTTTGATTAAAAAAATGAGGAAGTCTGAGTACCCAGTGCTTTGCATAATAGAAGTGAATTTTTGTGCTTAATATGTGATCGATGAAAGGACCGAATGAGATTCTTGGCCAAATCATTGATATTATTTTAATTTACGGTCATCTATGAAGTTTATTGCATGAATCTGTGTTTGAAAATTGCCTGGGTTCTCTAAAGTTAGCCTTTGATCGAAATTTTTGGGGATTGGGACTGTGTTCTGTGAAAAACTTGGATAGGGACGATGGGCTTACAATTGTGATGGTATCTTCGCATTTGCGAATAGGTGGTCGCTATTGCAAAACCTGGCAGCCCTGACTATCTTCACAATTGCGAAGTTTTTTTCGCATTTGCAAAAACTGCCTAATTCTGATATCTTCGCAATTGCAAAGAATTTGTTGCAATTGCGACTTCTGGGCACTCCTGATAACTTTGAAATTGCGAAGAAAATGTCGCAATTGCGACATTAGAGAGCAGGCACCTACGGATTTCAAAATCCTAAAATTTTTTCTAAGGCTAGGTTTCGACTGTTCGATCATTCCTTTGGCATATTTGACTCATTTTGCATTATTCTTCATAGCCATAACATATTTTCACTCCTATCATTTGTTGACAGTTACCATAATTGAAAATTATCTCTAACTCTGAAGAATCCGGAAATGACAACCTCTTGGAAACTGAGCAGAACTTTGACCAACATCGGTTCTTGTCTTTGGAGTGCCAAGAACAGTACTTTGCTGAACTGATCTCGAAGAAGTTTCTCCCGGAGAGTGTTATACATCTGGACAACGTCCCGAAACACATTCCCGGGTTCTATCATAGGCTTGTAAACATGGGATGGAACTGTTTTGCCCCTGAACCTTGCCGAGCCAATGAGCGATGGGTGGGGGAGTTCTATGCGAATATCCCAGCTATCAGGTTAAGGAAGCCAAAGATGAGAATTCGCGATAAAATGGTGCACTTTGAAGCTGAAGCTGTGAATCAAGTGTATCACCTACCAGACCATGACATGTCCCCATTCTGTGCAAAAGATTGTGCCTCCGCAAGTGGTTGGTGTCCAAATTATGCCCGGATGCGGATGTTCCATGGGGAGCTGAGAAGAGAGGGATCACATTTAAAGAGTTCATTGCCGAAGCAAAGATATGGCTGGCCATCATATGCAGTCGTATCTCCCCTGTGTCGAATATATGGAATGTACTGGCTACAAGAGCTCAAATGATAGCCTGCATCCTTTATGGTATTCAGCTAAATGTTGGTGAAATCTTCATCAATGAACTGAGGGAGTATCATATCCAGAATAGTACATCATTGATATTCCCATCACTTATCACTGAGTTGTGCCAACTTGCTGGGGTGGAAGAAGCTCTAGGAGACAATTGGATAGAGCCGAGAAAGCCTCTAAATCCATTGAAGAAAAGAGGAGAGGGCAGCGCTCTAAAGAGCAAAAAGAAAAAGTTGGGGTCTTCTTCTCAGATCGATCACGGTAGCCAGCCATCATCTTCTGCAGGATGACCATTTGTTGTGCTTACTGAGGAAATATGGCTAATTTGCGACCTTGTAGCTGGCCTTCCACAGGGACCCGGGGAAACATCTGAGGGACCCGCTGCATACATTTTAAAGAAAGAGTTTCAAAAGTATCTTGATGATCAGAAGAAGCAGGGGGTTCACCTTAAGGCACTGGAGAAGGCATACACTGATCTGGCCAAGGCGCATGGTAAGTTAAGAAGTTCTCATGAAAATCTGGCAAAGGCACACACCAATATGAAGAAAAGGGAGAAGAAAAGAGATAAATTCTTTACCCACATGTGGAAGGGTGTGAAGGGGCTATTGAAAGTCCTAAAGCCTCAAGACCCAATGCCATTGACCGAGCCGGAACATGATGATGATGCTCCAGTTGATTGGTCCGAGGAAGAAGGAGAGGAGGATGCCTTTGAGTAAGACAGTGAGGAGAGCACCTGATGCAGTATTCAGGGAGCACTTTCCACTAATTTACTCTATTATGTATAGTTGCATTAGGGACATTGCAACATCTTTAGTTAAGGGTGGCTTCTTGTATAATTGTGGATATGGCAGATTGGTACTTTGGTTGTTTTTATTTGATGTTATTGTATTTTCATGTGATGTGTTATATTAATATAATTACTAACTTCTTGAATTCTTGTTTTTATATATAGTATGTTTCATTGACTTCATGTTTATTATCTTATATTTTTTTTGTATGTATAGTATGTTTAGGTGGCGATATCCTTGGTTTTCTTTGTACCACGGTTCTTTACCCGAGGATGCCAATTTTCTTCTTGAACCGGGTAATTGTCAGTAAATTTTTATCGATTTTTCCCGGTGATGGAATTAGTCTTGTATTTTAGATATAGTTTTTTTTGATAATTTAGGAAGAATAAGTGGTTTGAGTGGGGTATGGTCCCATTGGCAAAGTTGTGGCTTGCTTGGTACCAACATGATTTAAACCTCGGTATATGAATTTTGATCCTTGAAAATAAAAATGATTGAAGTAAAAATCATTGTCATGACTTATAGACTCAATTTTTGGCTCTTTGATTCACTAAATAGCTTCTTAGGCTACACGAATCTTCATTGAGATTCATTGGTTTGAATTAGATTTTGGATTTGTATTCCACTTGAGTTTTCATGTGCCTTGTGTGGTAAGACTTATTGTGAAGTTCTTTTGCATCATTTGTAGTCTATAACTTGCCCAGTTGGTCTTTCAATGCTAATGTTAATTATGTTTGGTTGGAGGGATAACCTTAGGCATTCTTTGTGATCTTTGAAAAAGTTTTTTTTAACCTTTTAAGCCTACCATTGCATAAATATAATCACTAGTTTCCCCCATTTGAGCCTTTAATCTTTTCTTTAGCCACCTCATTACAAACCTTTACTCTTTTGTGAAATAATTCCCTCCTTTGTACCCGTCCCTCCTTGAATATTGAGAATGAGGCTAAAAGTTTATGTTTGGGGGTGTTGGTATCAAGTTGGAAAATCGGTAAGGTTGTACATTGAGTGGAGAAATATATACCCCAAAGTGTCCTTATAAAATTACTAAAGCTCAAAAAGAAAAGAGTTGTACAAAAAAAAATATAGATATTAAATATGGAGTCTTGAGAAAATAAGAGAGGTACTTTAAGGTGGCTCTATGTTGATAAGTAGATGCCAATAAAGGCTATGTGGTTTACAAAAAAAAAAACAAAGTGCATAAAGAAAGACAAATGTGTGCAGTGTTCAAGGGGGTGTAGTCACTTGGATCTTAAATGCTCCAATCCTTCCCTAAACCTACGTTACAAGCTCAAAAAGTACTTATGGTACCTCCAACTGAATGTTCTTGAATAGGCGACAAATTAAAATAAGGGCAAGCCTATGGCACTACTTTTGTGCATCTGAATATCTTTGTGATAGTGAGACCTTATTCTTTCCACTTGATATCTCATTTATATTTTGAATTACAAATTATGAGTGTGAGATTCTTTCTTAAGTGTGAGGGAACATGAGATTTGAGAGTTGAATTTAATCCCATTTTCAATTGGGAGGAATGAATGAGGGAAGATAATTTTGATAGAGAGGCAACTTCTGAAGCTTCAGTGTCATGACATGATTTGCTACTTTGATTTGCATAGTATTTGAGCACTTGAAATGTCATGAAGTTCATGAGAAGTGTTCGGTAATTCATATGCTTTGGATTAATTGTTGGCACCAATCGAAGTCATATGTTTGTACTTATAGTAAACCTTTTTGGCATGGCATGATAAGGATGCAATATTGAGTTAAATACTTGGGACGAGATTTTATCGCTTTCATTGCTTGAGGACAAGCAATAGTTAAAGTTTGGGGGTTTGATAATTTGGTATTTTACCAACTTATCTTGTCTTTAAGCCTATATTTTTCCCATGTTCGAGTGATAAAATCATGCGTTTAATGTTATTTTCTTCTATATTACAGGTTCTATGTAATTTTGAAGTGATCTTGAAGAAACCAAGTGAAATGAGTCAAAAAGAAATTGAAATGAAGAAAAACTGGAAAATGCCCTCAGTTGTCGCAAATGCGACACAATTCTGGGAAATGCGAAAAAAGCAGAGATGGGAATTGTGAGTAGTCCATAGCAATTGAAAAGAAAGACCATTTAAGTTGTGCTCGCAAATGCGAAGAAGACTTTGCAAATGCGAAGTCAACCAGGTAGTCAATCTTCGCAAATGCGAAGTTTTGATCGCAAATGCGAAGATCAACAGAATAGTCATAGTTCACAATTGCGAACTTGTTTTCGCAAATGCAAAAATCATGCTTCAGTTCTGGGCAATTATGCCATTGCACATTTTTTGGCCCCGGACTCTTTAATATCTAAACCAGCTCATTTGTAAAATATCTTTTGGCTTATTTTCAATCTTAGGACCAGAAAGAACAAAGTTGGAAGCTAGGGTTTATGTACTTACACTTGGGTTTTGAAGATTTGAAGATTGTGGTTAAGAAATTCTTACTCATTTGTACTCACTTCTTCATTTCCTTGATTTGTATTGAATATCTAAGTGTGTAGTATTGTATTCAACACTTGAATCTTATTTGTGGAAATACTCATATTTAATGTGTGGATTAAATACCTTAATGTGCTTATGTATTAAATAATTTTTTATCTTTTATAAAGTAAGATATTGTTACTTTAATTATTATTGTTCTTTAATGTTTCTAAAGGTATTAGCTAACCCTAGGACTTAACCATTAACTTCAAATTAATTTTGAAAAAGATTATTTGGGGTAGGGAAAGATTAATTAACAAAAACTTGAGGCTTTAACCTTCATTTTATAGATTCTACCTAGGGATAGGATTGAACTACTTGTAGCCATAATCGGGTGTGCTTAATCTCCTAATTGTTTTAGAAATAATTCAATTAGGAAGTCTTGTTAGTCTTCAGAAGAAGCTAATATAGAATTATTATCCGTGGCTAATTAACATAAACTCGCTCATATTTGTAAAATCGTGAAATACATTGGATCGTTACTTGAGTATAATTCCCAACGCATCCATACTTGTAGCCATTGATAATTTTACTTGCTTTCTAGGTTAGTTTACATTTCCTCAATTAGGTATAAACATTTCCTAAAAATAAGTCTATGTGTTTGGCATTGCATAACAAGTGATATTTCTCTTACGTTCCTAATTGCCTACATATTGTTCTCTGTGGGATTTGACACCGACTCATAGTTGGGTAAATTATATTGCATGTGACCGTGTCTATTTACTTTTTAGTAGTGTATTTGGATGTTATCATACAACACCACAGATGCACAAAGACCATCGCAGAAGCAGCCACGAGTGTGGGGCTGGGCAGGTTCCGCAGGCGCGAGGACTTTTCCGCACCTGCGAGGTCGCAGGCTTGGCTGGTTGATTGTAAAAGTGGAAAAAGGAAGGGCCAGGCCTCGTCGCAGAAGCAGACAACTTCTTCGCAGAAGTGAGTTCGTAGAAGTGGACGCTTGTCTGCAGAAGCAAAGTCAGTCGCAGAAGCGGAAGCCTCACCGCAGAAGCAAGATCGCAGATTCAGCCAAGTGTACCGCATGTGCGAAAATCCTTAGACAGAATAAAATTGAAGGGGTCCGACATTTTTGGACTTTCAAACACGGTTTGGGGAGATTTTGTTGCGAGAATTCACGGGAAATCTTGAGTTAAGTCCCCTGTGATCATTGTTAGTAATTAATATTGAATTATCATTGAGTATTTCGACTAGATTACGTGTTTTTGAGCTAAAATTCAATGATTTGGGCCTAGGGATTTGAAAATAAGATTTGAGAATTTGGAGGTCGAGTTGATGTCAGAATTCGGTAAAATTTATATGGTTAGACTCGTGGTTTAATGGGTGTTCATATTTTGTAATATTTGTTGGGTTCCGAGACATGGGGCCCACAGGCAGGTTTTGAGTTAAATTTCGGATTTTGTTGAAAAATTAGTATTTTTCATATGGAATTAATTCTAGTAATTGTTATTGACTGAATCGAATTAATTGTGACTAGATATGAGGCTTTCGGAGGCCAATTCATGAAGCAAAGGTATATCAGAGTAAAGAACTATATGATTCAAGGTAAGTGACTTGTCTAACCTTGTGTGAAAACAATTCCCCTTAGGATTGGTATTGATATAATAATTGTGATGTGTTGAAAGTTGTGTACGCAAGGTGACGAGTGTGTGCATAGACTAAATGTGGAATATATATCTTTAAATTATGTAGACCACTATTGCATATTAATTAAATTATTTTATCCTGTTATATTCATCATCATTGATCTATTTTACATTTTAAATTTGCCTTACCTTTTCCTGCTAATTGCTTTACCTATTTAGTTGAAACTTCATTTCTTTTATTTTGTGCTCATTTTTTGAAGGATGGATTTCTAATTTAATTATTATTAATATGAAGTATTTGAGATTTTAAAATTTGGTATTGAGGAAAAGTGTTAAATTTGTGAGATATTATTTTGTTGAGATTTTTTTATACATTGTGATTGAGTCGTGAGCTCCTTATTGTGGGAAATAAATGTTGTTGTTGATTTGTTTTGGCAAATTGAAATAATTGGGAAGTTGAGGTGTGAATTGTGATACATTGTGATATTGATACGCATGCGGTGGTATAATATCTTGGTGTTGAAATGCATGCAGTGAGATAAGGTGGGCTTGATACGCGTGGCTAGTAGGGGAACTACTAGAAGTCATGCGGTATGATAAGGGTGGCTAAAACGTGGGATGCTATTTTGGGAAAAGTTATTTCTTTAAAATTAAATATGAAGGCTCCCGCGGTGATATAAGGAAATAAAATATTGTGAATTTATTTATAATTTGGGACTATGAGGCGGTACCTCGGGAGTCCCTTATTGATATTTCTCTATGGTTGCACTGCTTTTTTTGTGTGGTTATTTTGTGATTTCCTTAAATATTGAAATTTCTGTTTTTCCTTTCGTGAGGTATTATTCCCTTATTTTGTGTAGTTAAATTATGACATATTCCTTACATGGTTCATTCTTATTTTTATTATTATTATTATTATTATTATTATTATTATTATTATATTGTTAAACTTTTCACCTTGTCTTTTATTATTCCAGTAAGGCCTGACCTGACCTCGTCACTACTCTACCGAGGTTAGGCTTGGCATTTATTGGGTACCGCTGTGGTGTACTCATACTACGCTTCTGCATATCTTTTTGTGCAGATCCAGGTACATCTTATCAGACCAGGCATCAGTAAACTAGCTGTACGAGGAGACTTCGAGGTATATCTGCCAGCGTCCGCAGACTCCGGAGTCCCCTTCTATCTTACTATGTGGTTCTTCTTATTCTCTTTTGATTCTAATACATAGAGATACATATAATTAATTTTTAGAAGCTTGTGACTTATTTCTACCATGTTTTGGGAGTTGTAACTATTTTGAATTGCAGTTTTTATTTATTTCATATGTTGAGATTTGAGTTTCAGTTTTAGATTCTATTATTCTGCAAAATTGATAGGCTTACCTAGTATTAGAGACTAGGTATCATCACGACTTCCTACAAAGGGAATTTGGGGGACATGACAAGTTGGTATCAGAGCTCTAGGTTCATAGGTATTATAAGTCACAACCAGGTTTAGTAGAGTCCCGTGGATCAGTACGGAGACGTCTGTACTTATCTTCGTGAGGCTATGGAACTGTTAGGAATTGATCACTTATTTAATTCCTTATCATGCGCATTTGTTGACTTTGAAATTCTAAACCATTGTCTTTCCATTCTCTCACAGATGGTGAGGACACGCACAACTGGATCCGAAGATGAGACACCCATGCCCCCTCTTGGAGCCGTAAGAGGCCGGGGTAGGGGCCAGGCCTGAGGCCGAGGAAGATCTTGTGGTGCAGCCAGAGCACCTGCATGAGCTGCTACAGCAGAGCCACCAGTAGCTTCTGTTGGAGAGCAACCACCTAAGATGCATATTACTACCCCTACACTTAGGGAGACTCTTGCCTAGTTTTTGAGCATGTTTGTCACTCTAGCTCAAGTAGGGTTTATTCCACTTGCTCCTGCCACATCTCAGGCCGGGGGAGGAGCACAGACTCTCGCCGCCCATGCCCAAAAGCTACGGGTTTAGGATGACCATGCCCCAGCGGTCATACCAGTGCAGCCAATTGTCCTAGTTCGGCCCGAGGTTAGTGCAGCAGTTTTGGAGGGGGAGCAGCTCAGGCTCGAGAGGTACAAGAAGTACCACCCTCCCATTTTCAGCGGTTTGGCTTCAGAGGATGCTTAGGGTTTTTCAATGTCATCGTATCCTAAGTACTATGGGTATTGTGAATTCTAGTAGGGTTTCTTTTATGGCATTCCAGCTTAAAGGAGTGGCCTACTAGTGGTGGCGAGCATACGAGTTGGGTAGTCCGACTGAGGCAGCTACACTTATATACGGTGAAATCGGAGGGACCAATTTCTCATTATCAAAGCACCTCAGAAGAGCATCTCAAAGTCTCGAGGCTATAAGGTTATGATCGAGTCTCCTCCCTCGAGGTTTGTCGACACTCGGTCTTAAGATAATGTTGACCACAACCACGGTATAAATGGGGAGTTCCCAAGGCATATGACTAGGACTGACAAAGCCTAGAGAGCTGCTCTAAGACCCGAATCAGGGTGTCATCTAGTTGTCACATCTCGGTATCTTTGTAATTAATGCTTGTTGTACTATGATGGGATTCCCCTCCTATATAAAGGGGATCATTGCCACTTTGTAAGGGACTATTGCTTTAATTACTCCACACGCAATATACAAGAACATTCTATTTGCTCTCTCACATATTATCTTGATATTATTGCTTTCATTTATTATCTTCATATTTGTTCATCATTTATTGCTTATCATTGGCCATAAAGAGCCTCCATTAATTTTATTATAACTGTTTGTCGCATAGCAACTGCCTTCAATAGCTCGTAGTCGAGCTCCGGGATCGACCTCGAGGCCCTGAATCGACGAGCTCGAGGCCCCGATAACTAGCCTAATGGTTTTATTTCCCTCTACCCTTAACTCTTATTTCATTTCTAAGCCTCACATACATAGCATCAACTACTTAACAAACTAGTATAAAAATAGATCACATATTTTTAGAGTCCCATCAACAAATTTAATTGTTATTATAATTTTCACGGTAAACAATTTGGCGCCCACTATGGGGTTAAAAATAATAGTGATTATTTTCTTGTTGGTTTCGTCACACAACGCAAGTTATCTTTCATGCTTTTTCTTGTCCAAGATCTTCGATTTCAGGTCAAAATGTCTAACTCAGTAAATAGAGGCGAAAAAAACAATCTTGAGGACGATGGAGAAAATGGTGTATATGACCCAGGTATTGGTGCGCCACCACAAAACCCTAGGAATGCCCAGAACTGACCCTCGTGGACGCGGTCTCCCGCGACGCCCAACGGGTCGATATAAGCTCACATACCGATAGGAGCGTGCGTCAAGGAGATCCACGAGAAGCTCAGAAAATCCCAACTAGGGAAGAATATGAGGTCAGCCTTCATGTTATTTTTGAAATGTTGCAGGTACAACAACTAGAGCTATTGCTCAACTCCAAAGTAACCAGAAAACTCCTAGCACGGTAGCACCAGGGACAGCTCCCCTAGCGAACAAGTACCGAAGAGATCGAGCAACAACGGGTCGGTATCCGACCCTGTCATCGTAAAAATGCTCGAGGACCTCACCAAAAGGATCAAATCGGGCGAGAAAATGATAGAAGCCAACGATAAGAAGGTCGAGACCTACAACTCTATGGTCGACCAAATTCCTGGCGCACCCCTAGTCTTGAAAGGCGTGGATTCAAAGAAGTTCATACAAAGGTCGTTCATAGAGGAAGCGGCCCCAAAACCCATTCCAAAGAAGTTCAGAATGCCAGAACTCCCAAAGTACAATGAGACCTCGGACCCCAATGAACACGTTACTGCCTACACTTGTGCAGTGAAGGGCAACGACATAAAGGACGATGAGATCGAGTCCATCTTACTAAAGAAGTTCGGGGAAACACTCTCGAAGGGGGCCATGATGTGGTATCATAACCTAGCTCCTAACTCCATATATTCATTTCCATACGAGCAGACTCCTCCATAAAAGCACATGACGGTGCCAATGAAGTAGCAACGAGAAAATACGACGTCTTCAATATCGAGCAAAGGGAGAACGAGATACTGCGAGAATTTGTATCTCACGTCCAAATGGAACGGATGGAACTACCGCCAGTCTCCGATGACTAGGTAGTGCAGGCTTTCACTCAATGTCTGAATGAACGAAGCTCGGTGGATTCAAAATAGTTGAAACAAAAATTGATCGAATATCCTGTTGTGACCTAGTCGGATATCCACAACTGATACCAGTCGAAGATTAGGGCCAAAGACGACCAGTTGGGAGCCCTATCAGGCTCAGTATACGCAAGCAGGCTCCCGACGAAAGAACCAAAGCCAAACAAAGAGAGATATCAGCCATACACCGAAGACAGGAAAAATGCCCCGAGGCGCAACCCACCTCGCAATGATCGAAAGATAGACCGAGGACAAGATCGTTGGGGACTCATCAACAGAGACAGATTCGATAGGAACGTAGGGCCAATGGGGGAACCCCACTTATTAGAATACAACTTCAATATCGATGTATCGGACATTGTATTCGCCATTAGAAAAATTAGAGATGACAGGCCTCCCAGGGTTGTACAATCAGATCCTTCACAAAGGAATCATAACTTAGTGTGAGAATTTTACAACACGCACGGCCACAGGACCGAGGATTGCCATCAACTCTGAGAAGAGGTAGCTCGACTACTTAACAAAGGTCACCTTCAGGAATTCCTCAGCGACCGAGCAAAAAATCAGTTCCGAGAAAGAGAGGTGACCAGGAAGAACGAAACAAATGAGCCACAACATGTCATCCATATGATCTTGGGAGGCATCGATGCCCCGTAGGAACCCGTGATGAGAAGGACAAAAATATCCATCACCAGATAAAAGCAAACCCGAGGATGCCCTCACATTCAGCGAAAAGGACACAGAGGCCTTGTCTCAACCTCACAATGACGCACTGGTAATCTCTTTCCTTGTAAATGCTTTTCAAATAAAACGTGTACTCGTGGATCTGGGTAGCTCGGCCAACATTATCAGGTCTAGGGTGATAGAGTAGCTCGGGCTGCTTGACCAAATCGTGCCCGCCACTCGAGTCCTTAACGGATTCAACATGGCAAGTGAAACAACGAAAGGAGAAATCACTCTCCCAGTCACCGTGGCTGGCACAACACAAAATGTTAAATTCCATGTCATCGAAGGAGACATGAGCTACAACGCCTTGTTCTTATAGCCATGGATACACTACATGAGAGTTGTACCGTCCACTCTCCACCAAATGATGAAATTTCGGACAAAGGATAGGATTAAAACCGTCTACAGGGAACAACATATGGCAAGGGAAATGTTTGCGGTGCACAACGTGGCATCGGCACCAATACCTCCACTCGTAAAAGAGCTGAAGGGTATATCAAACTACACCTTCAATTAAGCCCAATTATACAAAGTAAAGGATCATACAATGTCCTCATCTCGAGTAACTAGGACATATCGGTCCTCGAAATATCGCCGGCATATCCCACACTATGGTATAACCATCTCCCTTTTCATTTCATATTTCATACTAACCCTTATGCAGGTGCTCGACCGAAGCATTCAAAGCGCTAACCCATCTTGAATACCTTAAGGTTTTAAACCATTCGTTGAACTTTTTTCCTTCGACCGGGTTTTTATCCCGAAAGGGTTTTACCGGCAAGATTTTTAACAAGGCAACATCCTCATGCTACCTAAGGGAGACTGAACAAGTATTCGAGGCTTCTTTCGCAATCAACCTCGACCACAGGGGGGCATACCCCCCGGAACGAAAGAAATGCCAAATGGGGTCCAAATAGGAAAATGATGTACCGGGCCAAACGGTCAAACGAACCGTGTCCGTATAGACGAGACCCCGACAGCAAAAACATGTACACTTGTATCACATAATTGAAGAATATCTTTTATCAAAGCATCTTACACTCCAAAAGAAACTCAGCACCTTCGCAAAAATGACTCCTCATCCGAAAATGTCCCGAACACTCGGGGACTACCGTCAACAATTCAATACCTGAACGACATCCGGGTCAGGACTCCAAAATCATAAGCCCTCAAATGAGGCAACATGAAGATTACGAAACATCTCCAATGACGAAAGTACACCG
This sequence comes from Nicotiana tabacum, assembly GCF_000715075.1. Lineage (NCBI taxonomy): Eukaryota > Viridiplantae > Streptophyta > Magnoliopsida > Solanales > Solanaceae > Nicotiana > Nicotiana tabacum. The sequence goes on from NC_134089.1 coordinate 62,212,540, forward strand.
AATACTCGGGGACTGGCATCAAAATCTCAAAAAATGTAGGACCTCAGGGTCGGGATCTCCAAAATAGTAAGCCCTCGATGAGGCAATACAAAGTTTGCAGATAATGGCTCCCGAGTCAAGAAACCCTTGATGACTCGAGGACTACCGTCAAGCGCCACCTCCATTGACTTGTCAAAACCCGAAGCCATAAGACCCCAAGTGGGCAGACTCAGTCTCGTAAGACCTACATAAGGCAACAACTATATCTGTAAGACCTCAAGTAAGGCATGAACCACACTTGTACAAAGTGACAATATCTGTAAGACCTCAAGAAAGGCATGAACAATACTTGTACCAAGTATCCAAAACTGTAAGACCTCAAAGGCATGAAAAACCTGTAAGACCTTAAAGGCATGAAAAACTTGTAAGACCTTACTAAAGGCATAAACCTGATCTCAAAGTTTTGGCTATATATCGAACTTGTATGACCCATAAAAAGGCATACCCTCGATATAGATGACGAAACTATCTCACTCGGGACTCAAAGACTCCGGCCAAACACAAGTGACTCCGGTCACACGGTTGTACTAGCCGAACTAACGCGACTTGGGGACACCCGATTGTTGCTACAAAATCACAGGCCTTCAATTACTCTGAATCTACTTCGAAAAGAATCGGTTAAGAAGGCTACCCTCGATACAGGAAAAAGAGCTTTGACCACGTCAGCTCCTAAACATCGACTTTGAGATACTTAGCCTCCGAGCCAAACCTCCCGAGGTGCTCGATCATCGCCATATAGTGACTCACAATCGAGGTTTTTTATTAAGCCATCGAAGAGTCAGGCAAACAAAATCTATCCTTATCGAGGGAAAAATAAAGCCCACATAAATGGTCGCATCGACCAAGCACGTAAGAGCCATTGTCACCAGCCTAATGAGCCCCAGGGCCATACACATAAAAGGATACATCGGTCCAAGGCATAAGATCCACTATCGCCAGCCTGAAATTTGAAAACTTGATAGTCAAAATGAGCTCGAGCCATAACCTGATTCGGAGACTGGACTCAAAACAGTTAACCAAATATGCCTAATGGCAAAGGCATAAGAGCCATTGTTGCCAGCTGAATGAGCCCCAGGGCCATACACACAAATGGTCGCATCAACCAAGCGCGTAAGAGATATTGTCGCCAGCTCGCATACACTAAAAGGTCACATCGATCAAAAGCGTAAGAGCCATTATCGCCAGCTCACATATACCATAAGGTCTCATCTACAAAAAGCGTAAGAGCCATTGCCGCCGGCCTAAGTTTTGTCCACTCGAACGACAAATAAGCTCGAGTCGATGCCTGACTCGGGGACTGAGCCCAAAATGGTTGGCCTAAATATGCCTAAGAGCAAAGTGCGTAAGAGCCTATGGGATAGCCTAATGAGACCTAGGGCCATATCATGATTCTAAGAATTCCTACCTGTTGGCCCAAGAATAGGTAAAGTTTTGAAGAATGACAAATGAACTCAGTCATGGACCAGGTCCATCTTGTAAAGCACAGTCATGATCAATCTATGCATGTGAGATGCACGTGAAGGAGATAAGTCCTACTGATCAAGCAACAATATCCCCTGATCTGATCAAAAAGGTTGCATATTAGATAAGGGGAGAAAGTCTCCTTATATGAAGAGAACACGATCCAAAATAAAGATAGTGTTAGAGTTTGATATCATCATGAACTCTTCTACGATAGAAGTTCAGCAATTTAGTCCCGATCAAACTCTGATTACTAAACTATTAAATGATAGTGATTGTTCTTGTTTACAAGTATTGCACCTACGCATAAGTGAAACTAAATCGAGAGCAAAAAGCAAGGCGATTTTGCAAGCAATTTATGTGTGATTTGTGTGTGCTCTCCTGAAGCTACTTGAACAAGATAGAAGAACCAGTTCTATTGTGTCTATCTTTTATTCTAGTTCAATTGTAGTAGGTAGTTTAAAGTTGTACCTTTCAGCATTCATAGAAGCAATTGTATTAGGTACCTAGAGTGTTCAAGTTATAGCTAACTTGAATTTGTCGCAATAGTTGAGGTTGTGTGCCACAACGGGATTAGAGTTAATCTTTAGGTTTACAAAGAGTTTTTGTAAATGCTGCTTTGGCTCAGTGAGTTTAGTGGAAGTTTGGGAAAATCCTACTGAGTAGTAGGTCATGATTTTTTCACCTTTTGAGCCAGGTATTTTCCATGTAAAAATCTCTGTGTTTTTTATTTTATGTACTTATTATTTCGTAAACAGTAGTAGTTAGAACACCTAGAAGAACCACGTTCTTCTATAGCAAAAATTGGGTACCACATAAATCACCCGCCCCCTCTCCCCTCTTATGTGGTATTGACGCCTAAAACATCAATTGGTATCGGAGCAGGTTATACTTGAAGAGGCTAAAACCTTAGGAAAAGATCAAAATGAGTGCACCACCTAGGAACTGGGAAAGGCATTCCACTGCTATACCTCCACTTTTTAATGGCCAGTACTATTCTTGGTGGAAGAACAAGATGAGGGATCACATCATAGGAGAAGACTATGAACTCTGGGACATAGTCACTGATGGTCCTCTATCAACAACGAAGAAGAATGCTGAAGGAGTGGATGTGCCAAAGACAATAGCTGACTGCACTGCTGAAGATTTGAAGAAATGGGAGAAGAATGCCAAGGCCAAGAAATGACTTGTGTGTGGAATGGGTCCAGACGAGTACAGTAGAATTCAAAGTTGTACCACTGCTAAGGAAATCTGGGAAACTTTGCAAGTGGCCCATGAAGGAACACCTCAAGTGAAGAGGTCCATAGGAACACTGTTGTATTCTCAGTATGAGAATTTCACCATGAAGGAAGGAGAAACTACCCAAGAGATGTATACAAGGTTCACCACACTGACAAATGACTTAAGTCTCTGAGAAGGGTTATTCTTGAAGAAGACAAAGTTGAGAAGATTTTGACAAGGGTTCTGCCAATCTCTTGGGAAAGCAAAATCACTGCTATTTAGGAATCAAAGAATATTGCTACCCTCAAGCTGGATGAACTAATTGGAAACCTCACTGCCTATGAACTAAGAAGGCAAACCATGAAAATGAATGCACCCAAGAAGGAAATAAGCCTGGCTCTCAGAATTGTTGAAGGTTCAGATCTGGAGGATGATGAAATGGCTATGATCACAAGAGATTTCAAAAAGTACCTGATGAGAGGAAAGAGTTCTTCTATAGGTACAACCTTCAACAAACCAAGGGCTCCTGAGAAACAAACCAATGAGGGTTGCTCCAATTGTGGTAAGACTAATCACATGATCAAGAACTGTCCTCAGTGGGAAATTGAGTGGAAGAAGGAAAGGGATGAACGAAGGAACATGTCCAACCAAGAAGGAACAAAGGATCAACAAAGGCTATGGTTGCTGCCTGGGGTGAAAAATCAGATGAGGACTCAGAAGATGAAGCTGGAGATGAACAAGCACTTATGGCCATCAGAGAATTAGATGATGAACAAGAGGTAAGTATCCTTCATCTCAAAGACAAGATTAATTTTTTGTCTAAAGAAAGGTTGTCTAGGCTATTGCTAGACTTTATTGATGAGTCTGAAATAATTAACAATGAGAAGGAAAATATGTCTAGGGAATGTGTGATCCTAAAAGCCAAGTGCAAAAACCTAGAATCTAGGGCTAATGAGAGTGAGAGTAAAAATGCTGAGTTGAAGAACCAGGTTCTTGAACTTGACGCCAGTATCCTAGAACTTAGGTTTGAGAACTTAAAACTGAAACTAGGAACAGGTAAGAAGAAAGCTGACCACACACATCTCACTCTAGAAGAAAACTTGGGAAAAATGAAAGATGAGTTGTACAGGAAGGATGAGCAGATAAAAGTCTTAAAAGAAGATATAAGGAAGGTAAAACATGAATTAGACAGAACCTGCAAATGGAACAAGGCTTCTGATGCACTTTCCTAGCTACAAGAACATCACAGTAGGAACAAAAGAGGACTTGGCTATGGAACTCAAGCACCTAAGTGGGATTCTTAAAGCAAGTATCTCACTCTTCCTGAGAACAAAATCTGCACACATTGTGGTAAGACTGGCCATTACAAAAATGAATGTAATGCAAAAGAAAAGGCCAGTCAAAAGAACAAAACTTTTGTTCAAGAGAAAAATAGGCTGCCTGGGTGGGCTAAAAGGAATTTGATTTATCCCTTTGCCTATATAAAGGGACCCAAACTAGTTTGGGTTCCTAAGACTAACCCTTGATTTCCTTTTGCACGTCCAAGTGAAGGGAAGTAGCCAAATATGGTACATGGATAGTGACTACTCAAAACATATGACTGGAAGCAAGAACCAGCTCCTTTCACTTGAGGACCTAAAGGGAGGCAATGTCTCCTTTGGAAGTGGGACGAAAGGTGAGATTATTGGGGTTGGAAAGGTAGGTAAGACAGATTCTCACTCCATTGAGAATGTATACTTGATAGATGGATTGAAATCCAGCCTGATCAGTGTTTCACAACTGTGTGACAGAGGTAACCTTGTATCATTTACCTCTACTAAATGCTTTTTGATTAACCTTACCACTGACAAGATTGTTTTGCAGGGAAAAAGAGTTAACAATAGTTACATTGTAGATTTGTCTACTCTTTCATAAAATGAACTCACCTATCTAAGTGTGTTGGATAATGATCCCCTCCTGTGGCACAAAAGACTTGGTCATGCTAGTCTGAATCAACTAAACAAATTAGTCTCTAAGGACTTGGTGATAAGGTTACCTAACATCAAGTTCAAGGAAGACAAAGTTTGTGAGGCCTGTGCAAGGGGAAAGCAGGTAAGATCATCCTTCAAAAGAAAGAAAATGATAAGCACAACTAAGTCATTAGAACTGGTCCATATGGATCTCGGTGGTCCAATGAGAACCATGGGCAGCAGTAGAAAGAAATATGTAATGGTCCTTGTTGATGATTATTCTAGATTTACCTGGGTACTATTTCTAACATCTAAAGATGAAGCATTTGACATGTTTACTGGTTTTGTTAGAAAAACTCAGAAACAATTAGGAAATCAACTTGCATCCATTAGGTCAGATCATAGAAATAAATTTGAAAATGCTAAGTTTGCTGAATTCTGTGATGAGAATGGTACAGATCATAACTTCTCTTCCCCTAGGACTCCTCAACAAAATGGAGTAGTTGAAAGAAAGAACAGGACTCTTGAAGACACAGCTAGGACTATGCTTCTTTCTAGTAAACTGCCCCACAACTTCTGGGCAGAGACTGTAAACACTGCATGTTACATTATCAACAGATGCATGACTAGACCTCTTGTAGAGAAGACTCCTTATGAGTTACTTAAAGGGAGAAAACCAAATATATCCCATCTTAGGGCATTTGGATGCAAGTGCTTTGTGCACAATAATGGAAAAGACTCCCTAGGTAAGTTTGATCCCAGAAATGATGAGGAAGTTTTCTTGGGATATTTTTCACATAGAAAAGCATATAAAATGTTCAATAAAAGAACTTTGTGTGTAGAACAAAGTATGCATGTAGTGTTTGATGAAACTAACATTCTTTCTGGGAGACAGGAACATGTAGATGAAGCCATTGGATTGGTAAAGGATTCGACTGAAGCCTCAGCACAAGTTAAAGTGACACCAAAAGAAAGAACAGGTGATGGAACAGGTTCTTCCATTCAGGGCAACCTGACAGGGGGAACTGACCAAAGAGGAATTGAAACAAACCCCCTAAAAGAACATGTTCATGACCCTGTTCCTCAGCAACAGAACATGGGAGAAACATCTAGCAGAAACCAGTTGGTGGTGAAACCTCACAAGTATCAAACTTCTCATCCTATTAGGAACATAATCACTTATCCAATATCTAGAGTCAAAACTAGATCACAAATAAAGAATCTGTGTTCTTTTGATGCCTTTTTATCTCTTATTGAACCTAAAAATGTTGTTGAGGCTTTGCAGGATATAGATTGGGTGAATGCAATGCAAGATGAAGTCAATCAAATCGAAAGAAGTCAAGTTTGGCATCTAGTTCTAAGACCCAAGGACAGATCAGTTATTGGTACAAAATGGGTCTTCAGAAACAAACTTGATGAAGATGGAACAGTTACAAGAAACAAGGCAAGACTGGTGGTCCAAGGTTATAGCCAAGATAAGGGCATAGATTATGATGAGAATTTTGCTCCAGTTGCAAGACTAGAGGCAATAAGACTCCTCAGAGCCTTTGCAGCACACATGGAATTCACTCTTCATCAGATGGATGTCAAAAGTGCCTTCCTAAGTGGCTACCTGAAAGAAGAAGTGTTTGTAAAACAACCTCCAGAGTTTGAGAACAAGGAATGTCCTGAGCATGTGTACAAATTAGACAAGACTCTCTATGGACTCAAGCAGGCTCCAAGAGCATGGTATGAACAAATGTCCAAATTTCTGCTTGAACATGGGTACAAAAGAGGTAAAATTGATAGTACCTTATTCTTAAGGGTAAAGATCTCCTTGTGGTAATATAGGTTGATGACATAATCTTTGGGGCCACCACTGATAAGCTAAGTAAGGATTTTGCAAAATTAATGGGGAGTGAGTTTGAAATGAGTATGATGGGTGAGCTTAACTTCTTCTTAGGCTTAGAGATCAAACAAAGCCTAAATGGAACCATGATCCATTAGCAGAAGTATGCAAAAGAGCTTATCAAAAAGTTTAAAATAGAGGAATCAAAGGAAATAGACACCCTCATTGCAACTGCCACAAAATTAGACATTGATGAACCTGGTTTATCAGTTGATCAAAATTTGTATAGGGGTATGATTGGTTCACTCTTGCATCTAACTACTAGCAGACCTGACATAGTCTTCAGTGTAGGGCTTTGTGCTCGCTTCCAGGCCAATTCAAAAGAGTCTCACTTGACTACTATCAAGAGGATACTAAGATACTTGAAAGGCACTATTGATTTGTGTCTTTGGTATCCCAAATGTAGTAATTTCAATCTAGTAGGATATGTTGATGCTGATTATGCAGGTTTCCTTGTGGATAGGAAAAGCACCTCAAGTACGGCTCACTTTCTTAGTTCATGTCTTGTATCCTGGGCCACTAAAAAGCAAAATTCAGTGGCCTTATCCACTGCTGAGGCTAGATATGTTACTGTTGCATCTTGTTGTGCTGAATTGTTATGGATCAAACAACAGCTGGTAGATTTTGGCATTGAAGTTAGTTGCATTCCTATATTCTGTGATAACACTAGTGCTATACGTATGATAAAGAACCCTATTCATCATAAGAGGACCAAGCACATAGATGTTAGACACCACTTCTTAAGAGATAACTATGAGAAAGGATTGATCTCCGTAGAATTCTGTTCTACGGATAAGCAAATTGCTGACATCTTCACTAAAGCACTGAGTAGAGAAAACTTTGAGAGGAACAGGCTGGAATTAGGGATGATTAGATCACCTCATAGGTCCAGCTTAGAATGCACAATGAAAAAAAAATATTTTTTTGGCTAGGTATTCTGAACTTGTGTAAATATCTAGATTAATTCTTACTCAACTTCATACTTTAATTAGTATACTCCTGTGACATGTGTTTATATGACTCACTGATCTCTAACAAAATTTTCTCTATTATGGCATTTGAGGCATGTTCAAGAGAGTTCTAAATGAAGAACCTGGTTCATCAGTATGGGTTCATATGAAAGCTCAGGTATGTTTTCTATACTCTGCGCAATTAGAAAGATTAATAATTCAATCATGAGTAGAAGTCCTATACTTGTCAAATTCTTAGAAAATTCTATCTGTTAGCATTGAACCAGTTTTGTCCACCTAGAACTCTAAACCGTAATTTTTGCCTAATATCTAGGGAAGACAAATAGATCATTCAAAATCTGGAATTTCAGGTTGATTAGACTCCTATTTGACCACTACAAAAGGATGTCATTACTTATTGAATGTGTAATTCCTTTAAATACACATTTTTTACAGCCTTCATCATAACTCCAAACCGTCAAAAACTCTTCTTCACTTTCACCTGTCCTCTTATCCAAAATTACCAAATTATCTCAAGAAACCAACAATCATGTCTAACCTACAAGAAAATCCTGGAACTCCTCCACCACCATCTCCCTCAAATTCATCCTCATCTACTCCACCTAGTGTATCCCCAAAACCTAGACTACGAAGGGTGAAAATGCTTGCTCGAAAGACTGTAGCATTTGAGGCTCTGAGGAAGGCTTTAAATGAAAGGTTAAAAGCAATCCAAGTGAAAGAAAGCCAAGCTACAAATTGTGACTCCAGGTCTGAGTCTGAATCCTATCAATCCGCAACTGAGGGGGAAGGACATGGGTCATCTGACTCTGAAAAGATTCAAGATCTCCTTCTGAAGTAATTTCATATGTGATTAAAAACCTAGAGACTAGGTTTGTTCTGGTTGTACCAATTAGAGATGTTAAAGTGTCTGAGAAACGTAGGAGTGGAGGTAAAAAGAATTTTGAAAAAGAAAAAGAGAGAGAGGGTGCATGTGGTGAAGAGAGGGGAATTGGGAAAATTATAGTGCCTGCCATCTGAGGGGTTGAACATGAAAGGGTAGAAGAGAGTGGCATGAAGTCAGGGGGAAGTGGTTCTAGGGAAGCTGCTGAGGGTTGGTTCATCTGAGAACATGGAGAGATGAACCTGTTTCATCTATTGAAGAGACCCTAGCTGATCTACTGAAAAAGGTTGTGGCAAGCTATGACCCAAAGAAACGCAGAACTCCCACAACAAAAGCCCCAAATGTTCCTAAGCCTTCCAAAAAAAGAAAGGCTTCATCTCCAACAACTACTGCCTCCTTATTGCCAATGGATAGAGCCACAAGAAGCAGGATGAAACAGAGTGAAGCTGATCTACAAAAGGCCTTAGAAGAAAGTAAGAAAAAGAAAAAGGATAAAGGAAAGGGAAAGATTACAGAATTCTCAGAGGCTATTGAGGAAGAAGAGATGGAACTGGTCCATCAAGAAAGGGGTACAATAGTGGAGGTCCCTACACCCAAGCCTAAAAAGCTCAAGACCTCTTCCAAGAAGTATTTTTCTGTGCCTGTGGCTGATGAACTCATACTAGCCAAGAGGACAAGGTCTACAGTGAAAAACAAACAATCAAAAGTTTCTGATGATGATGACTGGAGTGGAGAAGAAGAAGAAAATGATTCTAAGAAGAAACAAGACAATCTTGCCATTTTTGGCAGAAGAAAGATTTTAAAGGGTAGACTGTTGAAGGACCTGGTGGAACAAGGAATGATGAGATTGGTGGATGCTTTAGCTGCTCAGGGATGGAAGGACATGGTCCTTCAGATGGATGGTAGGCTAGCCAGAAATGAGCTGATTGAATTTATGGGCAATGTTGCTGTTAAGGATGGAGTCATTAGTATCTTGGTGAAAGGAGTTCAAGTGCAGTTTGATGTGGAGAAATTGGGAGAGATCCTGGACATACCCTCTGAAGGGTTTGATAACTATACAAGGCAAAGGTGGTCATGCCTGGACTCCCTCCCTACTGCCCTTGAAATCACGAAGAGGTTTTGTGATTCAGAAGAGGTGACTGAAGCCAGGGTTGTGCAGAAAAGTGAATTGAGGCCTGAGCACAAGGTTGCGTTTGAATTTGTCAACAAGTGCTTATTGCCCAGATAGGAGAGAAGGAACACTCCTAGCTACATGGATCTGGTTCTTATGGAGTTCCTGGAGAGAGGAAAGCAAATCAACTGGCCTGCCTTCATTATCAAAATGCTAGACAGGGTCATAAATGGCTCCAAAGCTCATGCTACTCCATATGGCTTCATTCTGACCACAGTTCTGGATAGGCTAAATGTGCCTCTAAAGAAATGGGAAATGGCTTCGAGCAAGGAACACTTTGGCATCAAAACTCTTCTTGCCTGTGACTATTCAGTCAATGTCATCCCCATCGAACCTGGTTCATCCCAGAAGACACCCATCAACAGCAAAGTTAGGACTCTAGTTTAGGAATGTGCAGCCAAGGATGCTGAAAATTGTTAGGCTCAAGGCTCGTGTGGTTGAAGTGGAAACTGAGAGGGATGGTCTCAAAACTGAGCTTGTCAAAGAAAAGGAGAAGAATGATGGAATTCTTCAGAACATACTGAATCTTCTCCAAACTCAAACCCAACCCTCCAGTTCCTCCAAGTCTTAGGATTCCTAGCTTCTATCTCCTGAACTTGTTCAGTACTCCCAGTGACCCAGATTAGGGATTTTTCTATTTTTGCTCATGGTTTGAATGTTTTTCTTTATTTTTGTGGATTGTAGGTGGCAACATATCTCTATAAATGATAACTGTTATTTTCTCTTGTTCAATGATTAATCTGTCCTTGATAGTTTAAATATGTTTGTTTGATTACTAATGATTGCACCATGATTACACTTGCAGTTGCCCCAGTGGCCATGAGTACTTATTAAAATCTGGGTATCATACTTCGTATGCAACTTTTCGATGATGCCAAAAGGGGGAAGAGATATTGTGCTTTACACATTCTGAAAATAAGTGATATTTATAAGCTAATTAACCTGGTCCTTGATGATAAGTGAATTTTCTAAGTTTAGTATTGATGGTTAACCTGAGTTCTTACAGGATTCAAATCAGTAAAAAGCACGGAGTTTGTCATCATCAAAAAGGGGGAATTTGTTGGCCCAAGAAAAGGTGAAGTTTTGAAGAATGACAAATGAACTTAGTCATGGACCAGGTCCTTCATGTGAAGCACAGTCATGATCAATCTATGTATGTGAGATACACGTGAAGGAGATAAATCCTATTGATCAAGCAACAATATCTCCTGATCTGATCGAAATGGTTGCATATTAGATAAGGGGAGAAAGTCTCCTTATATGCAGAGAACACGATCCAGGATAAAGATAGTGTTAGAGTTTGAGATCATCATGAACTCTTCTACGATAGAAGTTCAGCAATTGAGTCCCGATCAGACTCTGATTACTAACCTATTAAGTGACAGTGATTGTTCTCTTTTATAGGTATTGCACATATGCAGAAGTGAAACTAAATTGAGAGCAAAAAGCAAGGCGATTTTGCAAGAAATTTATGTGTGATTTGAGTATGCACTCCTAAAGCTACTTGAACGAGATAGAAGAACAAGTTCCATTGTGTCTATCTTTTACTCTAGTTCAATTGTAGTAGGTAGTTTAAAGTTGTACCTTTCAGCTTTCATAGAAGAAATTGTATTAGGTACCTAGAGTGTTCAAGTTATAGCTAACTTGAAGTTGTCGCAACAGTTGAGGTTGTGTGCCACAACAGGATTAGAGTTAATCCTTAGGTTTACAAAGAGTTTTTGTAAATACTGTTTTGGCTCAGTGATTTTAGTGGAAGTTTGGGAAAATCCTATTGAGTAGTAGGCCATGGTTTTTTCACCTTTTGAGCCAGGTGTTTTCCACGTAAAAATCTCTATATTATTTATTTTATGTACTTATTATTCCACAAACAGTAGTAGTTAGAACACCTAGAAGAACTAGGTTCTTCTATAGTGAAAATTGGGTACCACACAAATCACCCCCCTCTTATGTAGTATTGACACTTAAAACATCACTACCAACTCAAAGACCAGTCCACCTGGCCAAATTCAAGACAGAAAAGAGATACAAAAGAAATAAAGACGCAAGGTTTTCTTTCATACACTTATGCAAAAAACGCAATCTCTATCAACAAACATGCTTTGAAAATACTACATACAGATGGCAAAATCTATGCCCTCCCCCCTCAGGGGTCTACGGCATGCCAGCCTCATCTTCGCTTTCCTCATCATCGGGCAAAAGTAACTAAGCATCAAATTCATCCGCCCTCGCTCGCACCAACTCTTCCAAGAAGGCGAAACCCCTAGCATGGATCTCCTCGAGGGTCTTACTTCGAGATTTGCAGTGAGCGTATTCTTCAATCTTCTCTTCGCAGTCAAGGATCCTTCTCAGTTTAGCTTGAGCATTGGTAGTATCCTTCGAATAGATCTCCATCTTCTGGTCAGCCTTGGTCCGGCTCATTACAGCTCTAGCCCGGGCATCAACGACCTCAGCCTTGACCTTCAAAAGCTCGGACTCAAGATTTGCAATCATTTCTATCTGAATAGAAGCATTATCACGAGCTAAGCAAAGTTGAGCTTCAAAAGTAGGAACTTTAGCCAGAGCGTCCTTCCCCTCTAAAGCCTGAGCCTCCGTCCAAGCTTTTAGCTCATCATGCTCACGCCTGGCCCAGCCAACTTCATCCCGAAGGTGCTCCAGGGCCTTCGCCTTTTTTTGCAACTGAAATAGACAAAGTGTTAGCTTCGGGAACTGGACGGCGGCATGACACTCACCTGGATCAGAAAATTACCTAATCTTTCAGGTGGTTCTCGTAATTCAAGCTTCAGCCCACCTCAAATTGAAAGTACCAACTCGACCTCATTTTCATTGCGTGGGAGCTTAAGGGATATCTCCTCATCTAGAGATTTCCGTAGCTTGGCTTCACAAGGAAGCAGCCTGAACTTAAGCTTGTCGAATTCCTATAAAAGAAAACCCAATAAGGGAGGGAAGGTGCGAAGCTCGAAAGACCTGTGCCGAAACATACCACAAAGTGAAGCCGATGGGCTTCCTCGAAGGCTGAGCGCACACCTGCTAATCCAGTTCCTTCAGCCTTGAAAGAATCGACTCTGATTAAAGAACGGTCGCTCAGTGTATGCGATCTCAGGTTTCTAGCATTTCCCAAAGTATTGTTGACAGAAAAAGAGGGAAACAACAATGGAGAAACCTTCTTTCCAGAACCAGGAATCACGGATAAGGTAGGCTCGGACGATGCTTCCGCTCTGAAGCCCTGGTCCCGTCTTGCCTTTCTCTGAGCGCCATCACCCTATAAAAGCATTTCTCACTTATTGTTATCGTTCTTTAGCCCGAGGGCTGGCAACCCTTCCCCCTCTCCAGAGGAGCACGACATAGCCTCAGAAGGTTCTCTGATGCCTACAACAGCAAGTTTAACACATATAAAGGGAAGATGCCTCTACAAATAAAGGAAGGGAGAGGAAAGAATAGTATAGCGCTTACCATGATGTTTTGCTTCCCATCTGCACCGGGACAAAGCTCGCCACTTGCGCTCATCACAGGTTGAGTGGGTCGCCAACTTTCAGACCCAATCTCGCAAATAAGGAACGTCGCCTGGCGCCCATGAAACCGCTGTAGAAAAATAAAGGAGAGCACGGTTGCGAAACTAGTCTTTTCCATAGGCAAAACTGAGAAGGCACGAAATGCACCACTTACGTGTATAATTCCATTCCTCAAGGAATGGCATGAGCTCCATGGGGATAATGTCAGTGGTCCACACTAGGACGAAGCGTCTCATCCACCCCTAGTTTCCATCTTCTTCATCATCAACGACGAAGGGAGTGGTCGATCGGCATCGCAAGGTTAGCAGACCTCGATGATAAAAGGGTCGGTACAGCCTAATAAGATGTCTAAGCGTAAATTCAAGCCCCGCTTTATCCCCGAAAAATCTCACTATCAATACTGTTCGCCATAACGACAGATGGATCTGCACCAAAGTAACCTGATACTCTAAGCAAAAGTTGAGCACAACCCTATAAAGGGGGCCTAGAGTGAAAGGATAGGTGTACACATTCAAGAATCCATCGGCACGAATCATGATTCCCTCACCTAGGGGAAGTACCTGTAACCCTACCTTTCCCCCCATCCGTAGTCTTTTCTCACTAACCCAAGATGTTCATCTCCTATCAAAGAAGCAACCTTCAAGGAATACTCTTGTTGGTCCTGAATGCCGGAGGCGGAGTTCTCCCCTCTCTGCTAGGCAAACCTCGATACAGCAGTCATGATTATGGAAAAATTAGAGAACTAAAGTGGGAATCTATGCAAGTACGTTAGTGCTGAAATGATGAAAGGTTTGACGCGGAAAGAGAAGGGCAACTGCTTAAAATGGTGGGATCTCCAAAAAGCAAAAACTTCCTTGTATATATATGGAAAAATGGTGTCATCACCAGTCCCAGGGTGGTACCTGACCTCGAGGACCTCCATCAAAAAGAAATTAGGACCTCGAGGACCTTCATCAAGAATAAGGCTAGGTTCCAGGAAGCCAATAACGCCTTCGCCAGTCCCAAGGTGGTACCCGGCCTCGAGGACCTTCTTCAAAAGGGAGTTAGGCTCTAAGAAGCCAATAATACCTTTGCCAATCCTGAGGTGGTACACAACCTCAGAGATCTCCATCAAAAGGAAGCTAGGCTCTAAGAAGCCAATAACGCCTTCACTAGTCCCGAGGTGGTACCCAACCTCGAGGACCTTCCTTAAAAGGGAGTTAGGATCTAAGAAGCCAATAACACATTTGCCAGTCCTGAGGTGGTACCCAACCTTGAAGATCTCCATCAAAAGGAATAGGCTCTAAGAAGCCAACAACGTCTTCGCCGGTCCTAAGGTGGGACCCGACCTCGAGGACCTCCGTCAAGAGGAAGTTAGGCTCTAAAAGGCCAGCGACACCTTCGCCAGTCCTGAGGTGGTACTCGACATCGAGGACTTCCATCAAAAGAGGTTATGCTCAAAAAGGCTAACAACACCTTTGGCAGTCCCGAGGTGGTACCTGACCTCGAGGACCTCCATCAAAAAGATGTTAGGCTCTGAAAGGCCAACAACATCATCGCCAGTCTCGAGGTGGTACCCGACCTCGAGGACTTCCATCAAAGGTAAGGTTAGGCTATAGAAAGCCAATGATATCATTATGAGACCCGAGGTGGTACCCAATTTCGGAGGCTTTTGTCAAAAGGGAATCAGGCTCCAAGGAAATAAGCATTTAAACACCACCCGTAAGGGCTTGGCCCCGGGACATCGTCTAAGCTCGGATAAACACTCTTCCTGGATCTATCTACAACGCCTTAAGGCTATTTACACTAAGTTCAAGCAAGTTTCCGGGTGGTCCGGATTTGAACAAACTTTCACTCGGGGACTGCCCTCGAAAGATCAAAGACAGTCTTTTCCATGGGCCTCCGAGCAATAAATTATGGTTTCAAGGCCGAAAGTGTTACTTTCATTCTACTCGAAGTCAAGTTCCCGGCGACCCGAGTTCATCGGCCTTATCCAGGCTCGATCCGAGGGATCAGAAAATGTTCCGTGTAGGACATATTAATCAATCATAGGACGGAAAAAATCGCATCTGGGTTCAGCATTGGCAGTAGCCGAAAAAATCACGCATTCAGAGTTTCCATATGTGTAGATGAAAGGAAATATAGCAAGCATCGAAGACAAAATTGGGGAAATATCTTCATATTCATAAAAGTTCGATTACAGAAGCCCACAAGGGGTCATTACATATAATTACAAAAGTCCATGAGGGGTCCTTACACAGAAGCAAAGAAGCGAAAGGGTACACATGTAGTAAAATCCTAGAACCTAGTCTACTCTTGAAGGTTCATCTCTGGTAGCAGCATCTCCGAGCACCACCTACTCGAACATGCATCCTCGATGGTGATATCTTCTACCACCACCACCTCGGAGGAGGGGGGGAAGGGCTCGTCCCGGTCTTCCAAAGCAGTGTCTTCAATGGAAAAGATGAAGAGGAGGAAATTGGAGAAGCAGGAGGGGATGAAAAATTTCCATAGCCCACCAAAGGACGAGGACCCTCATCGTCCAAGAGAACCTCGGACCGGTAAGAGACTTGGCAAGCATCGACCTTACTTGCACGTCTACTTTGAATCCACTTCTTGGGACATTGAACTGTGCAAGCTATCGGTCGGGGGCGAAGTGCCACACCAAACTGGGGTATGAAGGTGAGCACTGATGTATAATCCGAGCACCCTCTTGAGCAGCGATGTATAGTCCAAACACCTTCCCAAGACGGAAGAGACCAGCCTCCTTATCTCATCGTCTCGAGCCAACGAGGACAATAGTGATGACCATAACAACAACAACAACAATACAGTATAATCTCCCTTAACAAAGGAAAGCCTGGGCAAAGGGCTATGGACCCCAAATATGGTGGGTAGCAACGAAGGAGAATAATACGAAGAAAGGAATGGAAAGATGTTGAAAAGCACTTGGATAAATAGATAATACAGGAAGGCCCCATTTATAGGGGATGATAATATGGCCAACAATGCCATCAATGCCTTTGAAAGACGGATCGACATGTGCAATCAATGCGCCATTGAAAACTTGAACGATGGCAATACGGTTGCCTTGAAGAATGGGAATCGGCAACACATTGAATAACGCTAAAAAGACAAGTCCATGGGATGTACCGGTTATCGTGAAGGTTTACATCATAAGTATGATATCATCAGCGTGACATCACTGCGGGAAGTCTAAAGAGTTGGATGTCAAAATCATTTCGTATCACTCCTCTCTAAGAAACACGAGGACTATCTGTATACGGTGAAATCGAAGGGACCAATTTCTCATTCTCAAAGCACCTCAGAAGACCATCTCAAAGTCTCAAGACTATAAGGTTATGATCGAGTCTCCTCCCTCAAGGTTCGTCGACACTCGGTCATAGGATAATGTTGACCACGGCCATGGTAGAGATGGGGAGTTCCCAAGGCACATGACTAGGATTGACAAAGCCTAGAGAGCTGCTCTAAGACCCGAATCAGGGTGTCATCTAGTTGTCACATTGCCATATCTTTGTAATTAATTCTTGTTGTACTATGATGGGATTCTCCTCCTATATAAAGGGTATCCTTGCCACTTTGTAAGGGACTGTTGCTTTAATTACTCCACACGCAATATACAAGAACATTCTATTTGCTCTGTAACTTACTCTCTTGATATTAGTGATTTCATTTATTATCTTCATATTTGTTTATCATTTAATGCTTATCATTAGCCATAAAGAGCCTCCGTTAATTTTATTATAACTGTTAGTCGCATATCAACTGCCTTCGATAGCTCGTAGTCGAGCTCCGGGATCTACCTCGAGGCCCTAGATCGATGAGCTCAAGGCCCCAATAATTGTCCTAACGGTTTGATTTTTGCCCTACCCTTAACTCTTATTTCATTTCTAAGCCTCACATATATAGCATCAACTGCTTAACAAACTAGCATAAAAATAGATCACGTATTTTTATAGTTCCATCAACAAATTTAATTGTTATTACCATTTTCACGATAAAAACACTCACTTAGACTTGGTTTTCAAATATTGTCTTGAGGGAGTATGTTCCATAGAGTCTTAGAGATGCATGATGCGCAGAGTTTAAGAAGTTGCGCCAAGGCTCTATGAAAGTATCAGAATAGTCCAGTTTAGTGATTTATCCAAGCATGCACCTGCCTTGCTTGCTACTATCAGAGAGCGTGTCTGTTGATTTATTGAGGGACTCCACCCTAGTACGCATACTAGTAGGTAGTTGCATTTGCTAGGAGATTGGAGGGTATGCGAATCCGAAGGAGAAAAGAGAGCGAAGCTAAAAGACCTCGAGATTCTAGCACTTATAACAGTTCTCGTGCCCCAACTGCAACCCGCCATAGTAGAGGCTATGTCAGCCATCTTATTTATTTAGCACTTCTAGCTTCCAGTAGTATTCTGGCTACTCTAAGGCCTCGGGTACCATATTATACACCGACAATGTCTATTGTACCTCTTGCATGGGGTGCTTTTAGCGGTCAGTTCAACCAATCAGGCCTGAGCTAGTCTTAGCAGCCACTTCCTGCAAGGGCTTGTTTTGAGTGTGGTGACACTCGTCATATAGTGAGGGACTTCCCCAGACTTAGGAGGGGTGCACCTCCATAGATTTCTCAGGCCCCACCTATTCCATAGGCCCTTCAAGCTTTTCAGACCATAGTTATTGTAACAATTGCCACTCCACCTGCATAGCCAGCTCGGGGTGGAGTTCGGGCAGGTAGAGGTCACCCTAGAGGGGGAGGCCAGGCCAGATATTATGCCTTTCGAGCTAGGACTGAGGTAGTTTCATCTGACTCAGTTATCACCGGTATTATTTTGATTTGTCATAGAGAGGATTTAGCTTTATTTGATCTAGGATCCACCTATTCCTATGTGTCATCTTATTTTGCTCCATATTTGGGGATATTTCGTAATTCTCTGAGTTCTCATGTACATGTGTCTACACGCGTGGGGGATTCCCTTATTGTTAACTGTGTGTATCGGTCGTGTTTAATTGTGATTAATGGTTTTGAGACTATAGCTGATCTATTATTTCTTAGTATGGTAGATTTTGACATTAATTTTGGCATGGCCTGGTTGTCACCCTATCATGCTATTCTCGATGGTCACGTTAAGATAGTGACGCTAGCTATGCCAGGTATACCACGTATATTGTTGAGAGGTGCTTTATATTATGTTCATAGCAGGGTTATCTCCCTTTTAAAGGCTCACCATATGGTTGAAAAAGGGTGTAATGCTTATCTAGCCTTTGTAAGAGATATTAGTGTTGATACTTCTATAGTGGAGTCAGTTCCGGTAGTGAGGGCTTTTTGAATGTATTTTTAGCGGATCTTCCATGTATGCAATCCGATGGGGATATTGACTTTGGTATTGATTTTTTACCAGGCACTCGACCCATTTTTATTCCACCATATCGTATGGCACCGGCAGAATTGAAGGAATTAAAAGAGCAGTTACAAGAGTTGCTTGATAACAGTTTTGTTTGATCTAGTGTATCGCCTAGGGGTGCTCCTGTATTGTTTGTAAGGGATAAAAATGGTTCCACGCTCATGTGTATTGATTATCAATAGTTGAACAAGGTTACAGTGAAAAACATGTGCCCATCGCCTCGCATTGATGATCTATTTGATCAACTACAGTGTTGAAGATTCGGAAGCCAGATATCATGAAGACTTCTTTCAGGACTCGGTATGGTCACTACGAGTTCCTTGTTATACCATTTGGGCTGACCAAGGCCCAGCAACATTTATGCACTTGATGAACAGTGTATTTTAGCCATATCTTGATTCATTCGTCATTGTGTTTATTGATAACATCTTGGTGTACTCCGACAGTCGGGAAGATCATGAGCAGTACCTGAGGATCGTTCTCCAAACCTTGAGAGAGAAAGAAGTTATATGCAAAATTTTCAAAGTGTGAATTCTGGCTTGATTTAGTAGGAATTTTGGGTCATGTGGTAATGAACAAGGGAATCCAGGTAGATCCGAAGAATATTGAAGCAGTGTAGAGTTTGCCCAGACCGTCCTCAGCTACGGAGATCCGGAGTTTTCTTGGCTTGGTGGGGTATTATCACTGATTTGTAGAGGGTTTCTCTTCTATTGCTGCACCTATGACCAAATTGACCGAGAAGGGTGCTCCGTTCAGGTGGACCGAGGAATGTGAGGACAGCTTTTAAAATCTCAAGATAGCTTTGACTATGGACCTAGTATTGGTGTTTCCTACAGGTTCAGGGTCTTATATGGTGTATTGTGATACGTCGCGTATTAGTCTCGGCAAATTGTTGATGCAAGATGGTAGGGTGATTTCCTATGTGTCCAAATAGTTAAAGGTACATGAGAAGAATTATCCTGTCCACGACCTTGAGTTAGCGGCTATTGTGCATGCCTTAAAGATCTTGCGGCACTACTTGTATGGTGTCCCTTGTGAGGTCTACAGTGATCAGCGGAGTATACAACATCTATTTAAATAGAAGGGACTTAATTTGTAGCAATGGAGGTGGTTGGAGTTGCTTAAGCATTATGATATCACTATTCTCTATCATCTCGAGAAGGTCAATGTGGTGGCCAATGCCTTGAGTCACAAGGTGGACAGTTTGGGCAGCTTAGCATATTTAGTGGTGGTAGAGAGGCCATTAGCCTTGGATTTTCAGGCCTTGGCTAACCAATTTGTTAGATTGGATGTTTCTGAGCCGAGCTGAGTTTTAGCTTGTGTGGTTTCTCTTTATGATTGTATCAGAGAGCATTAGTATGATGACCCCTATCTACTTTTCCTTAAGGACACGGTTCAGCATGGTGATGCCAAAGAAGTCACTATTGGAGATGACAGTGTAATATGGATGTAGGGCAAGCTATATGTGCCCAATGTAGATGGGTTGCATGAGTTGATTCTCTAAGAGGCTCACAGTTTGCGGTACTCTATTCATCCAGGTGTTGTAAAGATGTAACAGGACTTGAGGCAGCACAATTGGTGGAGGCGGATGAAGAAAGACTTAGTGGAATATGTAGCTCGATGCCTAAATTGTCAACAGGTGAAGTATGAGCATCAACGACTAGGTGAATTGCTTTAGAAGTTAGAGATTTCAGAGTGAAAATAGGAGCGAATAACAATAGATTTTGTTGTTTTGCTCCCACGGACTCAGAAGAAGTTCAATGCAGTTTGGGTGGTTGTGGATAGATTGATCAAGTCAGCTCATTTCATTCCTGTGGTTACTACTTACTCTTCGGAGCAGCTAGCTCATCTTAACATTCGCGAGATTGTTAGGCTTCATGGCTTACCGGTATCTATCATTTCTGATTGGGGTACGCAATTTACATCATGGTTCTGGAGAGCCGTACAGTGTGAGTTGGGTACTCGGGTTGAGTTGAGTATATAATTTCACCCTCAGACGGACGAACACTCCGAGCGCACTATTCAGATATTGGAGGATATGCTTTGTGCGTGTGTGATGGATTTTGGGGGTGCTTGGGATCAATTTTTGCCACTTGTGGAGTTTGCCTACAACAACAGTTATCAATCAAGCATTCAGATGGAACTGTATGAGGCTTTGTATGGTAGGTGGTGCTGATCTCCAGTGGGTTGGTTCGAGCTAGGCGAGGCTAGGCTATTGGGTACAGACCTGGTTGGTGAGTGGGTCTTGCTCCGGGTTTCGCCCATGAAGGGTGTTATGATATTCGGGAAGAAGGGCTAGTTGAGCCCTAGGTATATTGGGCCTTTTGAGATTCTTGAGAGGGTTGGAGATGTGTCTTACAGACTTACACTACCACCTAGTCTCACTGCAGTTCATCTAGTGTTCCATATTTCCATGCTCCGGAAGTATCACGATGATCCATCTCATATGTTAGACTTCAGCTTAGTCAAGTTGGACAAGGATCTATCTTATGTATAGGAACTAGTGGCCATTTTGCACAGATAGGCTAGGAAGTTGAGATCAAAGAGCATTGCTTCAGTAAAGGTACAGTGGAGGGGTCATCTGATCGAGGAGGCCACTTGGGAGACCGAGCATGAAATACGCAGCTGTTATCCTCATCTTTTCACCACTCAGGTATAATTATAAACTCGTTCGAGGACAAACGTTTGTTTTAGAGGGGGAGAAGGTAACGACCCGGCCAATTATTACGAGTAATTTAACCCCAGTCCCCTAAATTTTTGTTTCCCCTATGCAATATCATGGTGTTGTAACTTGCTAGGGTGTTTGGTTTTTATATTCGGAGTGAAATGGGATACATAGTCCCTAAGTTAAAGGTTTAAGTTGAAATAATTGACTGGATAATAAAAACGTATAACGACCCCCATAATGAAATTTCGATGGTTCCAATAGTTCTGTGTGGTAATTTCGGGCCTAGGAGTGTGCCCGGATATTTATTTTGAGGTTTGTAGTTAAATTAGGCTTGAAATAGCGAAAATAGAAAATTAAATTTGGAAGTTTAACTGGGAGTCGACTTTTTAATATTGAGGTTAAAATCCGATTCTAAAAATTTGAATAGCTCAGTTATGTCATTTATAACTTGTATGCAAAATGTGAGGTCAATTCAAGATTGATTTGATAGGTTTCGGCATCGAATGCAGAAGTTGCAATTCGTTAGTTTTTTTAGGCTTGAATTGGGGTGTGATTCGTATTTTTAGCGTTGTTTGATGTGATTTAAGGGCTCGACAAACTTCTTATGATATTTTAGGACTTTTTGGTATATTTGATTGAGGTCCTGGGGGCCTCGGATGGATTCTGGATAGTTAATGGATCAAATTTGGACTTAATACCACTGCTGAAATTTTTACCTCGAGTGTAACCGCACCTGCGAAGCTTTGATATCGCGTGCGATGCCGGGGATACGCAAAGGCTATCGCAGAAGAGGCCGGGAGTGAGCGGCTGGGCAGGTTCTGCATGTGCGACAATGTTTCCGCACCTGCAAGGTCGTAGGTGCGGCTGGTTTATCACAAAAGCGGAAAAAGGAAGGGCTAGGCCTCGTTGCAGAAGCAGACTCTTGTCCACAGAAGCGAAGTCAGTCGTAGAAGCAGAAGCCTCACATCAGAAGCAAGACTGCAGATGCCGCTATGAGCACCGCAGGTGCGAAAATCCCTGGACAGAATAAAATCGAAGGGGTCCGACATTTTTGTCATTTTTGGACTTTCAAACACAGTTTGGGGCATTTTTTGAGCGAGAATTCACAGGAAATCTTGAGGTAAGTCCCTTGTGATTATTGCTAGTTAATAATATTGAATTATCATTTAGTATTTCGACTAGATTACATGTTTTTGAGGTGAAATTCAAGGATTTGGGCCTAGGGATTTGAAAATAATATTTGAGGTGAATTTTTTTTGGTTAGACTCGTGGTTGAATGGGTGTTCATATTTTATAACTTTTGACGGGTTCCGAGACGTGGGCCCCATGGCCGATTTTTTAGTTAAATTTTGGTTTTTGTTGGAAAATTAGTATTTTTCCTATGGAATTAATTCCAATAATTTGTATTGACTGAATCACATTAATTGACTAGATACGAAGCTTTTGGAGGCTAATTCACTAGGCAAAGGCATAACAGAGTAAATAATTATACGGTTCAGGGTAAGTGACTTGTCTAACCTTGTGTGGGGGAAATTTCCCTTAGGATTGACATTGATATGATAATTGTGATGTGTTGAAAGTCGTGTATGCGAGGTGACGAGTGTGTACATATACTAAATGTAGAAGATTATGTCTTTAAATTGTGTAGATCACAGTTTCATATTAATTAAATTATTTTATCTTGTTGTAATCATCATCATTGATCTATTTTTATATTTTAAATTTGCCACACCTTTTTTTCTGCTAATTGCTTTACTTGTTTAGTTGAAACTTTGTTTCTTTTATTCTGTGCTCATTATGTGAAAGTTGTATTTATTAATCTAATTATTATTAATATAAAGTATTTGACATTATAAAATTTGGTATTGAGGCAAGGTGTTAAAATTGTGAGATAATATTTTATTGAGATTTTTGTATACATTGTGATTGAACCGCCAGCTCTTTTTTGTGGAAAATAAATGTTGTTGTTGATTTGTTTTGGCAAATTGAAACATTTGGGCACTTGACGTGTGAGTTGTGATATATTGTGATATTGATACGCATGCGCTGTTATAAGGTCTGCATGTTGAAACGCACGCGGTGAGATAAGATGGGCTTGATACGTGTTGCAGTAGGAAAACTACTAGAAGTCATGTGATGTGATAAGGGTGGCTAAAATATTGATTCTGTTATTCCACAAAATTGATAGGCTTACCTAGTATTAGAGAGTAGTCGCCATCAAGACATCATACGGAGGGAATTTGGGGTCATAACACAACCCAATTTTTATTGCATTCCTAGTTTAGCTTTTTAAGTTTTTTGTTAGAGTAGACTAGATTTCTTATTTTCTTCGTAGACATATTATAGGTAGAATGGTGAGGGCATGTAAATTGGATATATAAAGGTCTTGGGGATCAGGGGTTCGTTAAAAAAATAGAAAATTTGAAACACAGCGCCCCACGCTTCCTAGGGTGCACTTTATAGAATGTTTCACGCTCCAGCGCAAAGCATAGCGTGGAGCGCTGGGCTGGGGGCCATGTTTGTAATTATTTTTTTACTTTGTATTTTTCTTTTGTTTTATTTAATTGATTAAACAATAACCATAAAGCCCGCCCCATATACCCATTTATCCTTACATCATAACCCACATTTGAATCAATACCCATTCCCACCTAGAGTTAAAACAAAACTCTAATCCCTTCACACTAAATTCTTTCTCACCATCTCTCTCTCTCTATCTCTCTCTCTCACTCACGCTCTCTCTCTACCCGCGACCCGTCTTCCTCCTCTCTCTCAAAATTTTCAAGCTTTTCTCTTGCTTTCATCCTACATCCTACATATATGTTCCTCTTCATCTTCTTTGTATTTTATTGGGTAAATGATACTAAACACCCACCTTCCCAAATGCCCCAATTATCAAGTTCTCCCATAAGTTGCTTCTTAGAACTATTTTCTATGGTGGGTGGGCCTAATGACAATGAAATTAGTTGACAACACTTGATTGTTATATTGTATACAGAGTAGTAAAATAGAATTCCCTATACTTCGTTTAAATTTTGGAGGGCCACCATATTCCACCATTGTTAAACTAAGTTGCACACACTTCATGCCTTCAAGGTGTTTGATAAGATATTTGAATGAGCATTTTGTACACCGGTAAAGTATGAGTAATTGAGTGTAGTTGTATGTGATATTGGGATAAGTGTGGGGTGTGCGGGGGAGTGATTTCACATAATTAGGAGCTTTATTTTAATGTGCACATGTCTCCCACACCATGTATCTTATATTATGTATGTTTTAGAACTAGCTAAGGTAGTGTAATAGTTGTAGAAATTAAGGACCATATGCTACTTGTTTGCATCAAGACAAAATCACTTCGCCTTTATCGACCACTTGATTTGTGTAGAATAGCTCGTGCACTATAATTGTTTGGCATGGGAAAGTCTTGAGTACCCATTTCCTTGTGGTGAAACACTTGTGCATTTTAAACCACGATTGTAAGTATAGTACATAGAGCCTTCAGTTTTAAGTGTGGGGTCATCTTTGACTCTCACGATAACCTTAGGTGGAATTATTGTTTCTTTCTCATATTCTTGCTTATTAGTGTAATAGGTTGCTATGGCTCATGATAATGAAAAGTCAAGGGAGTAGGGAAGTCATCCACCATTGCCCCCGAGCCCAAAAAGTGCAAGTAAGGGGAAGGATCATCTAGGCAAGCGAAAGGGAAATAAGTTGCCGACGAATCACAAATGGCTCCATTGAGATCAAGGCCTCGCCTGGATCTAGTTCGTGATGATTCCATCAGATGTCATAATACCTTTGTGCCATATGGGCGCTACTGCGTCTTCGAGATGGGCATTAATGTGAAATCTTTGGAAAAGAACTTCCCGGACGTTCTTGGGCGATTCCTAGAATGCCCCGGCCATGCAAATTTGAGCATGGTGCGAGAACCGTTTGCCAATTGGAATGCAGACTTGTTCATGTCATATGTCTGTGGAAAGGATGTGCTACTGGATAGGTGGTCCTTATGTGAATTTTTGGGGGTTGAGAATTCTAACCCACGGAGGCTACAAAAATTTGTCAAAAGCCCAAGCTACACGGTGATACGTCACACTCTTGTGGCATAAATTCAAAAACCAAGCGGACCAGAACTAAGGGCGATGCCCATATTGAGATGGTTCGCTTTTATTTCAACAAGACCGCCAAAATGTGGCAAAAATTTGTACAGGTCTACCTCATGCCAGTTGAACATAACAGTGAATGCACTCGAGCTCGAGTGTGTGTGATATTCTCTTTGATGACTAGACGGCCCATTAATGTGGGTGAGATCATGCTGGGGGAGATGGCCCGCACATGATTTGGGCGGCAAATCAAGAGATTCTTCTTTGGCAACTTGCTCACGCAATATATGCTTTCCTAGAGGTGCCTGAATACCCCGTGTATGACAAAGTTGTGGAGCTTTCTAAGGGATTGATGGATATCACATCTTTGTTGGAGACTACATCTAAGCTTACCTAGGCAGCACAGAATGAAAGGCACGAGAACTTCAACATGTATCTCTATAACTCCTTAAATGTGCTCATGGGCAAGATGGGTGTATCAGACAAGGAGCTTATGCATTTACGCAATGATTTGTATAGTTCTTCCAAAGAGATGTTGCGGATTGCACCTGGCAGCCCCGTTCACCCATCGGTGGATGTGAACACTTACAAATGTTGCGACATTAAGGATGAGATTAGTGATGAAGTCACGGTGCCCATTGCTTTGGTGCCCTTGGGACCTGATGATGATGATGAGCCTAGAGACATGGCAGGCATTCTGAGGAGGAGGAATTCGACTAGTAGGAAGTTTTCTTCTCATCCTACGTTGCTTTACATTTTTACATGCATCGGGGACTATGCATATGCTAAGTGTGGGGTGGGAGAACTACTTCTTATGATGTATATTGTATAAATTGTGTAAATTCATCTCTTTTTATTACTTTTTACTCAGTCTAGTGTTAGAAAGAAAGAAAATAAATACTAAAATACATAAAGAAATAAATTAGAAAAAGCTCTGACTTTTCCCGATAATAGATCTGTTGAACAATTTTCTTGATTGATTAAGTCCGACTAAAAATACCAAAAAGATATTTTTTTAGGATAGTTAGGTGGTATCCTTTGGTTTTTCTTTTGGCTCCGGTTCTTTTTCAAGGGTGTAGCTCGAATCGAGTACTTTTTTTTTAGGAGTAGGTTAGGAAGAAATTGAGGTGCCTATTGACGTATTTGGTGCTGGCATTAGGTTATGGCATGCACTTTGTCTTCCCGTACATTTGATTTGAATTGTGATGCCTGAGTAAAATAAATAGCCTACTCTGTGACGCCTTTTCTCAATTGTTTGACTTGTATGTCATATAGTGCAATATTGCTTAAAAATTTCTCACCTAGATATGCTTACTTGACTTGAGAGTTGAACAAAACCGTCTTGATTGAGTCATGTGCAATGTGTCTATGAGGATTTGTGATTTTATGTGCTATCATGTGCAGTCTAGAACTTGCCCCTTATGTTAATCGAGGAGAAATCATTAAGTTGTGCTAGTCTAGGAGATAACGTAGGCGTTTCTTGCATGATCATAGATGTTCTTGTCACATAAAAATAAAAAATTTCGTTGCTAGCCCCTTTGAGCCTATATATTTTTTTTGGCACCCACATTACAAGTCGCACCCCTATTTTGTTCTTAATTTAAGATTGTTGAACATTTACCTCCTAAGGCACTTAGGCGCTAAAAGAATTAAGGCAAAAGATTGGGGAGTAGCTTTCGAGTGGAACCGTGAAAGGGCCCTTAAGGTGAACTAAAGTTGTAGAGAAAAAAAGGTCCCTAGACGATGAACCTTAATATATGGAGGGTGTGTAGAAAAGAGAACAAGAAAAAAAGAGAAAGAGAACAGAAAAATTGTACTAGAAAAAAAATGATATTTCAAATAGTGTAGAGAAACACACATCTTCTAATCATACTAATTTGTGCTAGTGGGAGTATAGAAGTGCTTAATTGAAAAAGGGCTACGTTGTATATGGTTTGTGGCGAGTAAATTGATTGAGAAGAATATGTGCTCGATTTGTAAGTGTAGTGAATTAAAGTGCTTAGGAGGGTTAGTCACTATTCCGAAATGTATCCTACACATCCCTTAGCCGACATTACAATGTTAAAGTTCTAATTGATTCTAGCTTTGGCTAGCTTAGATTAGTAGAGATTTACAGTACGGGCGAGCTTATGGTACGACCACGAGATGCACATGAAATTATTTATGAGAGTGAGTGAATTTTGTTCAATTGTGTGATGTCCTTAAATTATGTTCAAAGAAATACTTAAATGTGTGGACTATTCTATATCCACTCTTTTGTTTGTGGTGAGGGAACATGATCTCATAAAAGATTGGTAATGTTGTAAGGTTCTTTTTTTAGGTGAGTGCGCGAGTTGAGAGTGCTTAGTAGTAATGAATCGGCTCTTGTGGTAGTGTAATGACTGATTGGTTGTTTGAATTGACTGAATTGAAATGGTTATACTTGGGCATGTTTAAAACGGGAAGAATGTAAAATTTGTATGGTCATACTTGACTGCCGGTATCAATCATATACAAGGGTAGTGTGTATGGTTAAAAAGTGAAGTGCTCCTCTCTAGTTGAGATATGTACGTTGTTGGGGTGTAGTTGATAGTCCCGTTGCTCGAGGACGAGCAAGAGTCTAAGTGTGGGGTGTTGATATTTAGCTTAATGTATATATATTTATATGTATATCAGCTCATGTTTCATGGTTTTCAAATGTAAAATTTATTGATTTATGCTTATTTGTGGTATTTTATATATGTAGGAATCATCCAGAGGCCATAGGGGACGAAACATATGAGATTAGACTAAAAAAGAAGCAAAAGATGAAAAATTTGTCATTGTAGTGTCACAGGCAGCGTGGGGCGCTACTTGTGGCGCAATTTCCCAACGCCAGGGCTAGCGGCCCATGCTGCCCTGGGTGCTGCTGACAGAAACTTCTCCAACCATGTCTGAAACAAAGTTATTTCTGCCCAAGACCTACCCAACCCGTATAAATGCAAGACTAAGCCTATTTTGAGAGGGGTGACGCCACTTTGAAGAAAAAATACACACGAGGAACATCCGAGAGCGAGGATATCTCAGTTTTCTTCATCTTTTCTTAGTATTTTTAATTATTTAACACTTGTGAATTTGTTTTGATATTATCATGAATGGCTAAATCCCATAGTTCTAGGTTGTGATTTAGCCATAAATATTGTTGTTTAAAGTTGACTTAACCTTAATTACAATTCACCAATATATGGTTGTTTCTTCAATTTTGTGATTAATTGCCTAATTGTCTGGCTAACAGTTAGGTTCTATTTACTATCTAAGATATGCTTGGAAAGTCATATTTAGATTAGAAAAGAATTAAAGAGAGCACAATCTTAAATCTTAGGGGGGACGATTTTGTAGTTATGATAGGAATATACCTAATCACTGTGCTTAATTAAATAGAGTAAGCTTAATGCGTTCTTAATAGATTGATTCCATATGAATATAGGCGTTAATCTATTTTGAATAGGCGAGTAGCACTTTGAGAGAAGGCTACGAGGGCAATTGTTCGATTAATTAGCAACCTCGAATGAATTATATGAAAGGGAGAGTACAATGGAATTGGTGAATCGATCACAGCCCTAGAATATTTGTCTCTACTGAATACACAACAACCATTTTGCTGCTTGATAATTTAGTTACTAGTTAGAATTATTATTTAGTATAATCACACTTTTTAACTAGGATTGACTCGACTGAATAACAATCTTGGTGAATTTAGTGCGTAGTTAATATAAGTATCTGTGAGTTCGACACTCGACTTATCATTTTATTACTTGTACGATCACGTATACCTGCATGTTCGTTTGGAAGCCACGATGGTCTACAGTCTTCACTTTTCTTAACTAATACATACTCCATGCATGTCTGACAAACCTGACTTACTCTACTAGCCAACTTTTTCATTACAATAACATTAATTAAGCACACTTTTTTCCAAAAAAGTGTTTTTATTTTTTTTTCTTTTTGTTCACCAGGTTTCAAAAAAGTTCAGAACGTTTTTGGGACAGAGTGATAAATATATGGAGCACTATGACTCCTACCATTGCTCCAAGGGAAAAGATTTTTCTAATTCTCTTTGATTCCATACACATTAATTAATGCAAGCATTTATTTTACTAGGTTAACGCCAAGTAATTTAGAACTTGCTGTTTTAAACGTCAATACCACACAAGAGGGGTGATTTGTGTGGTACCCAATTTTCGCTCTTGAAAAACCTGGTTCTTCTAGGTATTCTAACTACTACTGTTTGCGGAATAAAAAGTAAATAAAATAAAGAACACAAGTATTTTTACGTGGAAAACACCCGACTCAAAAGGTGAAAAAACCACAACCTCCTACTCAGTAGGATTTTCCCCATCACTTCACTAAATCACTAAGCCAAAATAGCGTTTACAAAACTCTTTTTAAACCTAAGGATTACCTCTAATCCCGTTGTAGCAACCAGCCTCTAACTGTTGCGACAACTTCAAGTTAGCTTATAACTTGGACACTCAAAGAACCTAATACAATTGCTTCTATGAAAGCTGAAAGGTACAGCTTTGAACCACCTACTACAATTGAACTAGAATAAGTAAAAACACAATGGAACTGGTTCTTCTATCTCGGTCAATTAGTTTCAGGAGTGCACACTTGAATCACACATGAACTGCTTGCAAAAAGCCTTGCTATTTTTCTCCCAATTCACATTTAACTTCTGTGTTTTTGTGCAACACTTGTAATGTGAGAACATCCTACAATTTATAGAGTTAGCAGATTAAGAAATAACTAGAGTTCTGATGCAACTCTTCCTTGGTGGAAGAGTTATAGTTGATTTCAACTTCTAACTCCTTCCCTATCTTGGATAGTGTTCTCTTTGATTAAGGAATCCTTCTCCTTATCAGTTATGCAACCTTTTCGATCAGGAGATATTAAATACACCAAGTTAAGCTTATCTCCTTCATGTGCAACCCACATGCTCGAATTTGCCCGTTTTTGTGCACCTGAGGGATGGACCTGGTTCATCCTGAGTTCCTTTGTCAGTCTTCAAAACTAACCTTTACTTGGGACAACAAATTTCCCCTTTTTGATGATGACAAACTCTGTGCTTTTCATAAGCTTAGGCCCTGTTTTAACTCAGCTCAACATCATCAAGGACCAGGTATATTAGGTTATAAACATTACTTGTTTAAAGAACAATCTTTTTCCCTCTTTTGGTATCATCGAAAAGTTGCATAAAAATGTGAGATAACTAGATTTTAAAGCTTAGTCATGGCCACTGAGGCTACTTCAAATGCAATCGTGGATTAATCATCATAGATCAAGCTAATAATTTTAACCATCAAAGAAATATAAACAAACAATTAGAGTAAAAGACAGTGAATTTCATTGATGATTGATAAGATTCTACCACAAAGCATAAGAAAAAATAAAAATACTGAAAACATGAGCATAAAAAACAAAAAATCCCGAACTGGGTCACTGGTTAATCTACACTAGGCTAGGAGGCTTAAGGCTCGAAAGAACTAGGTGCATGGTTTTTAACTTAGAGGAGTTTCAGCACACCTTGCCATCATTCTTCTCTTTTTCTCTTGCCAGCTCAATTCTGAGAGCATCTCTCTTAGTCTCCATCTCAACCAACCTCTTCTTCAGCCTTTCAATCTCAGCATCCTTAGCCCCACTTTCTTGCACCAAGGCTCTGACCTTGCTATTCACTGGTACCTTTTTGGATGAACTAGGTTCTTTAGGAGTGACATTGACTTCATATCGCAAGCAACCAGAGTATTAACCCAAAAATGATCCATGCTTTACTAACCTCCCACCTTTTCATAGGTACATTGAAATGTGTATGCACAGTTGTGAGAGTGAAGTTATAGGGAATGGTATGAGTTTTAGTGCCATTAATAACTCTATCAAGAAGCTGGATTATAGCTTTCAGTCACTTTCTTCTGCAGGTATTGCGAGGGTTTCCTCTATAGATAAATCAAGTTCATCTCCCCAAACAACCATTGCACATGCATCTTTGGTTAAACTCACAGGAGTGGGTGAAAAATAAGACACTCTTGTCCCCTTTCCCCTCACAGTACTCCTAGCACCCTTGCTCTCCTTTTTTTTCTTTTTCAATTTTACCACCAACTTCTCCAGATTCTATAGTCTCAACACCTTCTATAGATCCTACAAATCTAGTTTCCAAATATGCAGCAACTTTAGAAATTGTCTCAAAAGAAACTTTAGAATAAGAAGATACCTGTTCAGTTTTGGAAGAACCACTTTCTTCCCCCTGAGTAGCAGACTTAAAAGAATCTAGGTAGTTTAATATGGTCAGGAGTCTTGAACGTAACCGGTTCACTTATAATGGATAAGTTCACAAGAACTTTGGTATTTGGTGGGACTCTACTCATGATCCAAATATAGTTATTTCAAATTATGTAGAGAGTAGAAAACATGCCGTGTTATCTTGATGAACCAGGTTCTTCACTGATAATTCTCTTGTGTAAGTCTAAATTTGTCAAAATAGAGAAAATATTATTTAGAGATTAATGAGTCATTTTACCACATGGCACAAGAGTATACTATGGAAAGTATGAGACTGAGCAAGATTTAATCGAACTATACACAATTTACAGACTTTCTAACCAAATTTTTTTTTTCATTTTTTTCATTTAACCTTGAACTGGTTCTTTTAGGTGATCTTAATCATCCCTAATTCCAACCTATTCCTCTCAAAGTGATCTCTACTTAAGGTTTTTGTGAAGATATGAGAAATTTGCTTGTCAGTAGCACAAAACTCCATAGTGATCAAGCCTTTCTCATAGTTGTCCCTCAAAAATGGTGTCTAACATCTATGTGCTTAGTTCTCTTATGATGAATCAGATTCTTAGTCATACTAATAGCACTAGTGTTATCACAGAAAATAGGGATGCAATCAACTTCAATACCAAAATCTGTCAACTGTTTCTTGATCTACAACAATTGAGCACAATCATGAAGCGGCAGCAACATACTCAGCTTCAGCAGTAGATAAGGCCACTGAATTTTGCTTTTTAGTAGCCCATGACAGAAAACATGAACCAAGGAAGTCTACCATACCTGAGGTGCTGTTCCTATCCACAAGAAAACCTACATAGTCAGCGTCAACATATCCCACTAGGTTAAAGTTACTACCTTTTGGATACCAAAGGCAAAGGTCAGTAGTGCCTTTCAAGTATCTCAATATTCTCTTGACATCAGCCAAGTGGGATTCCTTTGCATTTGCTTGAAATCGAGCACAAAACCCCACACTGAAAATAATGTCAGGTCTGCTAGCAGTAAGATACAAAAGAGAACCAATTATTCCCTTATACAACTTCTGATCAACAGATGAACCAGGTTCATCTATATCCAATTTTGTGGATGTTGCAATAGGAGTATCAATTTCTTTGGATGTTCCTTCCTGGTTTTGTTACAGAGGAATAGGTTCATGGACAGGTTCCCTCGAGGTTTGAGGATCCGTTCCTCTCTAGTCAGTTCCCACTGTCATGTTGCCCTGGGTAGAAGGACCTGTTCCATCACTTATTCCTTCCTGCGATGCATCTTCAGGTTGGACTGTGGTTTCACCATTTGAATTTCTTATCAGCCCAATCTCTTCATTATCTTGTTCCTGCCTCTCAGAAAGAATGTTAATTTTTAAAAAATAACATATACATTTTCTACACATATAGTTCTTTTACTGTATATCTTATAAGCTTTACTATGTGAAGAATATCCCGAGAATACTCCCTCATCACTTCTGGAATCATACTTACCTAGGGAGTCTTTGCCATTATTGTGCACAAAACACTTGCATCTAAATGCTCTAAGATGAGATATATTTAGCTTTCTACCTTTAAGTGACTCAGTGGGAATCTTCTTAACAAGAGGTCTAGTCATGCAACTATTTATGATGTAGAATGCAAAAATTCAGCAAACTTAGCATTTTCAAATTCAGTTCCATGGTCAGACCTAATTGATGCAAGTTGATTGCCTAGTTATTTCTGAGTTTTTCTAATAAAAGAAGTAAACATGTCAAATGCTTCATCTTTAGATGTTAAAAACAATGTCTAAGAAAATCTAGAGTAATCATCAACAAGCACCATCACATATCTTTTACCACTTCTGCTTAATGTTCTCATTGGACTATAGAGATCCATATGGACCAGTTCCATCGTTGTGCTTACCACTTTCTTGCATTTAAAAGAGCATCTTACTTGCTTCCCCCTTGACAAGCCTCACAAACTTTGTCTTCCTTGAACTTAATGTTAGGCAGCCCCATCACCAGGTCCTTGGAGACTAATTTGTTGAGTTGACTCAGACTTGCATGTCCAAGTTTCTTGTGCCAAAGGAGGGGATCATTGTCCAACATACTTAAGTAAGTGAGTTCATTTTCTGAAAGTGTGGACAAATCTACAATGTATATATTGTTTACTCTTTTTTCCCTACAAAACAATCTTGTTAGTGGTAAGATCAATAGCAAAATATTTGGTAGAGGTGAATGCTACCAAGTTACCTCTATCACATAATTATGATACACTGATTAGACTGTACTTTAGGCAATCTATCAAGTAGACATTCTCAATAGAGTGAGAATTAGTCTTACCTACCTTTCCAACCCCAATGATCTCACCTTTCTTACCATTTCCAAAGGAGACATTACCTCCTTTGAGGTCCTCATGTGAAAGGAACTGGTTCTTGCTTCCTGTCAAATGCTTTGAGCAGCCACTATCCATGTACCATATTTGGCTGTTCCCCTTCACTAGGACCCGCAAAAGGAAACCAAAGGTTAGTCTTTAGAACCCAAACTAGTTTGGTCCCTTTCTATAGGCAAAAGGGTGAATCAGATTCTTTTTAGCCCAACCTGGCAGCCTATTTTTCCCTTGAACAAATTCTTTATTCTTTTGACTAGCCTTTTCTTTGGCAATACATTCACTTTTATAGTGACTAGTTTTACCACAGTGTGTGCAAATTTTGTTCTCAGGAAGTGTGAGGTACTTGCTTTTGGGATCCCACTTAGGTGTTTGAGTCCCATAACCAAGTCCTCTTTTGTTGCTACTGTGATGTTCATGTAGCCAGGAGAGTGCATCAGAAGCCTTGTTCCATTTGCAAGTTCTGTCTAGTTCATGTTTTACCTTCCCTAGATTTTCTTTTAATACTCTTATCTACTCATCTTTCCTGTACAGCTCATCCTTCATTTTCCCTAAGTTTTCTTCTAGGGTGAGATGTGTGTGATCAGCTTTCTTCTTTCCTGTTCCTAGTTTCGGTTTTAAGTTCTCGGACCTAAGTTCTAGGACACTAGTGTCAAGTTCAAGAGCCTGGTTCTTCAACTTAGTATTTTCACTTCCACTCTTATTAGCCCTAGACTCTAGATTTTTACACTTGGCTTTTAGAATCATACATTCCCTAGACAACTCTTCCTTCTTATTGTTAATTATCTCAGACTCATCAATGAAGTCTAGCAGTAGCTCAAACAACCTTTCTTTAGACAGGAATTTAATCTTGTCTTTGAGATGAAGAATACTTACCTCTTGTTCATTATCTGATTCTCCGATGGCCATAAGTGCTTGTTCATCTCCAGCTTCATCTTCTGAGTCCTCATCTGATTTTTCTCCCCAGGCAGCAACCATATCCTTTATTGATCCTTTGTTCTTCTTGGGTTAAACATGTTCCTTCTTCCTGTTCCTTCGTTCACCTTTTTCCTTCTTCCATTCAATTTCCCATTGAGGGCAGTTTTTGATGTGGTGATTAGTCTTCCCATACTTGTAACACCCATCATTGGTTTGTTTTTCAGGAACCTTGGTTTGTTGTAGCTTCCACTTCTGGAAGGACCCTTTCCTCTCATTAGGTACTTCTTGAAGTCCTTTATGATCATGGTCATTTAATCCTCCTCTATATCAGCACCTTTAGTGATTCTGAATGCTAGGCTCCTTTCCTTTTTCGGTACATCCATCTTCATGGTTTGACTTCTAAGTTCATAGGCAGTGAGATTTCCAATTAGCTCATCCAACTTAAGAGTGACAATGTTCTTTGATTCCTGAATGGCAGTAATTTTGCTTTCCCAAGTGACTGGCACAACCCTTGTGAAGATTTTCTCAACTTTGTCCTCTTCGAGAATAACCCTTCCAAGAGACTTAAGTTCATTTAATAGTGTGGTGAACCTTGTATACATCTCCTGGATGGTTTTCCCTTCCTCCATAGTGAAATTCTCATATTGAGAATATAGTAGTGTTTCTCTAGACCTCTTCACTTGAGGTGTTCCTTCATGAGCCACTTGCAAAGTATCCAAGATTTCCTTAGTAGTGGTGCAGCTTTGAATTCTACTATACTCGTCTGGACCAAGTCCACACACAAGCTATTTCTTCGCTTTAGCATTCTTTTCCCATTTCCTCAAGTCCTCAACATTGCAGTCAGCTCTTGTTTTTGGCACATCTACTCCTTCAGCATTCTTCTTCATGGTAGCCAGGGGACCATTAGTGATAATGTATCATAGTAGATAATCTTCTCTGATGATGTGATCTCTCATCCTATTTTTCCACCAAGAGTAGTAGTGGCCATTAAAGAGTGGAGGACAATCAGTGGATTGCCCTTCCCAGTTTCAAGTTGGTGTGCTCATGTTGATCTGTTCCTAAGGTGTTAGCCTCTTCAAGGATAACCTGCTCTGATACCAATTGATGTTTTAAACATCAATACCATACAAGAGGGGGGATGATTTGTGTGG
Organism: Nicotiana tabacum; assembly: GCF_000715075.1. Taxonomy (NCBI): domain Eukaryota; kingdom Viridiplantae; phylum Streptophyta; class Magnoliopsida; order Solanales; family Solanaceae; genus Nicotiana; species Nicotiana tabacum. The sequence goes on from NC_134089.1 coordinate 62,248,501, forward strand.
TACCCAATTTTCGCTCTAGAAGAACCTGGTTCTTCTAGGTGTTCTAACAACTACTTTTTACGGAATAAAAAGTACATAAAATAAAGAACATAAGTATTTTTACGTGGAAAATACTTGGCTCAAAAGGTAAAAAAACCACGACCTACTACTCAGTAGGATTTTTCCCAACACTTCACTGAATCACTAAGCCAAAACAGCATTTACAAAACTCTTTGTAAACCTAGGATTACCTCTAATCACGTTGTAGCAACCAGCCTCTAACTGTTGCGACAACTTCAAGTTAGCTTATAACTTGAACACTCAAAGTACCTAATACAATTGCTTCTATGAAAGCTGAAAGGTACAACATTAAATCACCTGCTAAAATTGAACTATAATAAGAAAAAACACAATGAAACTGGTTCTTCTATCTCGTTCAAGTAGCTTCAGGAGTGCACACTTGAATCACACACGAACTGCTTGCAAAAAGCCTTGCTATTTTGCTCCCAATTCACGTTTAACTTCGGCGTTTTTGTGCAACACTTGTAATGTGAGAACATCCTACAATTTATAGAGTTAGCAGATGAGAAATAACTAGAGTTTTGATGCAACTCTTCCTTGGTGGATGAGTTCTAGTTGATTTCAACTTCTAACTCCTTCCCTATATTGGATAGTGTTCTCTTTGATTAAGGAGCCCTTCTCCTTATCAATTATGCAACTTTTTCAATCAGGAGATATTAAATATACCAAGTTAAGCTTATCCCCTTCATGTGCAACCCACATTCTCGAATCTGTCCGTTTTTGTGCAACTGAGGGTGGGCCTGGTTCATCCTGAATTCCTTTGTCAGTCTTCAAAATTAACCTTTACTTGGGCCAACAGAACTCGTGTGCATGTTGCCTCTCACGTGACAGAGAGAATTTATGAACCCCCAACCTACTGGTTTCGGCATTGACATGCATGCATAATTAAAAGGATTGAATTGAAATTTATAAGGTTGATAAATGCCACAAGAATCTTCCTGGGTCTAAATCTCAGTACTTTTGGTTTCTTGTTCTCCACATACAATGCTGCTATTTAATTGGGAATCATTTGCCATGTGATTTGTCGCCTTCAATTTAAAACTAGAAGGCGAAATTCTTGACTCAATTTAAACTCTTAATTTATTAGTCTGATTGCACTCAATTCTTTTTCTTTTCACAGAGTTATTAAACGAAGATAAAAATATAACTAGATTAGTAGCTAATATTAACATTACTTCAGATTGTGACCTTTTGATCCCGAGACTATTCCCGTATTCCGTTGATTGTTCTGCTCAATTTTTACTTATACAAACCACTACTAGTATTCAAATTTTCTCATTTGCTTAAACAGAATTAAGGTAGTTGTGACGATCCAAAATTAATCTAGTTGTGATGCACCTAACTCAATCTGCTGGGTAAGCCAAATAATAGTTATCCAATTTTAATGAAAATAAATAAGAAATTAATAAGTAAAATAACTGACGAATACCACACAAGAGGGGGGAGGATGGGTGATTTGTGTGGTACCCAATTTTTGCTTAACTTGATTATAGAAGGACCTGGTTCTTCTATGCGTTCCAACTACTACTGTTTGTGGAATAATAAGTAAAGTAAATAAAGAACACAAAGATTTTTACGTGGAACATACCTAGCTCAAAAGGTGAAAAAACCACGACCTACTACTCAGTAGGATTTTTCCAAACTTCCACTAAAATCACTGAGCCAAAAACTGCATTTACAAAAACTCTTTTGTAAACCTAGGATTAACTCTAATCCTGTTGTGGCAAACAGCTTTAACTGTTGCGACAACTTCAAATTAACTCTAACTTGAACACTCTAGGTACCTAATACAATTGCTTCAATAAAAGCTAAAAGGTACAATGTAAAATCATCTACTACAATTGAACTAGAATAAAAGATAGATACTTGGAACTGGTTCTTCTATCTTGTTCAAGCAGCTTCCGGATTGTACGCTTGAATCACACATAAATTGCTTGCAAAATCGCCTTGCTCTTTTGCTCTCAATTTATGTTTAACTTCTGCTTATGTGCATTACCTGTGAAAGAGAACAACATTGATATTTAATGGGTTAGTAATTAGAGATTGACTAGGATTCAGATGCTACTCTTCTATTGTAGAAGAGTTCTAGTTGATCTCATACTCTAACACTATCTTCTTCCCAAACTGTGTTCTCTTCTTGTAAGGAGTCTTTCTCTCTTTATCCAATATGTAACATTTTCAATCAGATCAGGAGATATGACTTCTGATAAGTTATATTTATCTCCTTCATGTGCATCTCACATGTTTGGGTTGATCATGACTGTGCTTCACAAGATGGACCTGTTACATGTCTGAGTTCTTTTGACAGTCTTTAAAACTTCACCTGTACTTGGGCCAACAAATTCCCCCTTTTTGATGATGACAAACTCTGTGCTTTTTACTTACTTGGATCCTGTAAGAACTCAGCTTAACCATCAATACAAGGTTTAGAAAATTCACTTATCATCAAAGACCAGGTTAATTAGGTTATAAATATCACTTATTCAGAATATGTAAAGCACAATATCTCTTCCCCATTTTGGCATCATCAAACATTTGTATACAAAGTGTGAGTCCTAGATTTTAATAAGTACTCATGGCCACTGGGGCAACTACAAGTGCAATCATGGATTACTCATCAGTAATCGAGCAAACATATTTAACCTGTCAAGGAAATATTAACATTTGACAAGAACAAAATAGTAGATATCATTGATAGAAGTGTTGTTGCTAGCACAATCCACAACCAGAAAGCAAAAATATTCAAAACATGAACAAAAAGAAAGATAAATCCCTAATCCGGGTCACTGAAGGTACTAGACAGGTTCAGGAGATAAAGGCTAGAATTCCTAAAGCTTGGGAGAGCTAGAGGGTTGGTTTCGGGCTTGGAAAAGATTCAGCATATTTTGAAGAATTCCATCATTCTTCTCCTTTTCCTTGGTGAGCTCAGTTCTAAGAGCATCCCTCTCAGATTCCACCTCTACCACACTAGCCTTTAGCCTAGATATCTTAGCATCATTGGCTTCACTTTCCTGAACAAGAGCCCTGACTTTACTGTTGGTAGGAGTCTTCTTGGATGAACCAGGTTCATTTGGGATGGCATCGACTAAGTAGTCACAAGAAAGCACAGTATTAATACCAAAGTAATCCTTGCTTGTAGACATTTCCTATTTCTTTAGAGGCACATTGCACCTATCCAAAACTGTAGTCAGAATAAAGCCATAGGGGGTAGCATGAGCCTTGGAGCCATTGATAACCCTGTCCAGTAGCTTGATGATGAATGCAGGCCAATTGATTTGCCTTGCACTTTCAAGGCACTCCATCAGAACTAAGTCCATATAATTTGCAATATGCCTTCTCCCCTACCTGGGCAGTAGGTACTTGTTGACAAACTCAAAAATGACTTTGTGTTGTCGCTTCATTTCACTCTTATGCACAACTTGGCCCCATTCACTTCTTTATCACAAAATCTCCTAGTGATTGTAAGGGCAGATGGAAGGGAATCCAGACTTGGCCATCACTGTCTGGTGTAATCATCTTATCCCTTAGCAGGGATGTCTAGAATCTCTCCCAGTTTCTCTGCATCAAATGTCACTTTAACTCTTTTGATTTTTCTTGTAACTTTGCCATCTTTGACTTCAGCATTTGCCATGAATTCAATGATTTCATTTCTAGCCAATCTCCCATCCATCTGAAGGACCATGTCCTTCCAAACCTGAGCAGCCAGTGTGTTAACCAAACAAATTATCCCTGGTTCCAACAAATCTTTCAGCAATCTTCCCTTCAAAAAATTTCTTTTGCCAAACATGGAAAGCTTGTCTTGTTCACCATAAGTCTCATTTTCTTCTTCACCACTCCATTCCTCATCTTCAGAAACTCTAACTTGTTTACTTTTCACTGCAGACCTTGTCCTCTTTGCCAATGAAGGTTCATCAGCCTCAAACATAGATGAACACTTCTTGGAAGAAGTCTTGGGCTTTTGGGGCTTGGGGGTCTGAACCTCCACTATTGTAACTTCTCTTGATGGACTTGTTCCATCTCTTCAATATCAACAGCTTCTGAGGACTCTGCAACCTTACCCTTTCCTTTAACAATTCTTTTCTTCTTACTTTCAGCCAGAGCCTTTTGTAGATCACTCTCACTCTATTTCACCCTGCTTTTTGTGGCTCTTCCCTTGGGAAAGGAAGTTTCAATAATTGTTGAGGAGGAAGCCTTTTCTTTTCTTGGAGGGTTTAGGGGCACTGGGGGCTTTTGGTGTGGGAGTTCTCCTTTTCTTTGGATCGTAACTTGTCCCTCCCTTTTTCAAAAGGTCTGTTATGGTCTCTTCAGTTGATGAACCAGGTTCATCTCCCTGTGCACTTAAATTAACTAACCCTTCAGCAGCTTTACCAAAACCACTTCCCTTGACTTCATGCCACTTTCTTCAACATTTTCTTATACAACCCCACAAATAGCAGGTACAAACAAATCAACAGTGGGTAAATGATCAACCACTCCTTTCCCTTTTCCTCTCTCGTCACCACATCCACCCTCTCTATCTCTCTCTCTCTTTTTCTTTTTCAGATTTCCTTTTACCTCCACTCCTTCTTAATTTGGGTAATTCCACATCCCTGATAGGCCCAACCAAAATAAACCTATTTTTTAAATTCTCATTCAAAGAAGAACTTACCTTAGAAGGGGACTTCTCAGAGTCAGAAGACCCAAGTCCTTCCCCCTCACTAGTAGATTTGTACGATTCAGAATCAGAGTTAGAATCAGAGCCTTGAGCCTAACTTGCCTTTAATTGCTCATTCAATTTCTTTGAGAGAGCATCAGATGCCACCGTTTTGCGAGCAAGCATTTTTACTCTTCTTAGCCTGGGTTTGGGAGATGTGCTAGGTGGAGGAGGGGTAGATGAATCAGAGGGAGTTGGTTGTGGAGGAGTTCCAAGGTTGTCTTGTGGGTTTGTTATTGTAGCTAATTTTTGAGAGAATTGGTGAGTTAGAACTTTGGAGAAGAAAGCAATTGAGAGTGAAGAAGGGTTTTTGACGGTTTAGAATTATGAAGATGGCAAGAGGTAATAATGCGTATTTAAAGAGAAATACTCATTTTTAATGGATAACGACAGCTTTTAGTAGTAGTCGATTAGAGGTCTAATCAACCTGAAATTTCAGGTTTGAATGAACAGTTAAGCTTCCCTAGATTTTTGGCAATTTTTGTGGTTTAGAGTTCTAATGCGGACGAAACTGGTTCAAAAACAAATGGATAGAATTTTCTAAGGAGTTGAACAATTGTAGGACTTCTGCTCATGATTTAAATATTTATATTTTTAATTATGTAGAGTATAGAAAACATACCTTAGCATTCAGATGAACCAATACTGACGAACCAGGTTCTTCATTTAGAATTCTCTTGACCATGCCTCCATTTACCACAATAGAGAAAATTTTGTAAGAGATTAGTGAGTCATATTAACACATGTAACAGGAGTATACTAATTACAGTATGAAGCTGAGTAAAAATTAATCTAGATATTTACATAAGTTTAGACTTCCTAGCCAAAAAAATTTTAATTTTTTTAAATTTTTTTTCATTGTGTATTTTGAGCTGGTCTTATTAGGTGATCTTAATCATCCCTAATTCCAACCTGTTCCTTTCAAAATTTTCTCTACTCAGTACTTTAGTAAAGATGTCAGCAATTTGTTTATCAGTAGCACAGAATTCTATGGTGATCAATCCTTTCTCATAATTATCTCTTAAGAAGTGATCACTAACATCTATGTGCTTAGTCCTCTTATGATGAACAAGGTTCTTTGTCATACTTATAGCACTAGTGTTATCACAGAAGATAGGAATGCAACCAACTTTAATGCCAAAATCTATCAGCTGATGTTTGATCCACAACAATTGAGCACAACAAGAGGCAACAACATATTCAGCCTCAGTAGTGGATAAGGCCACTGAATTCTTCTTTTTAGTGGCTCATAACACAAGACATGAACCAAGAAAATGAGCCATACCTAAGGCGCTCTTCCTATCCACAAGGAAACCTACATAGTCAGCATCAGCATACCCTACTAGATTGAAATTACTACCTTTAGGGTACCAAAGATATAGATCAATAGTGCCTTTCAAATATCTCAGTATCCTCTTAACAACAGTCAAGTGAGATTCCTTTGGATTTGCCTGAAAACAAGCACAAAGCCCTACACTAAAAACTATGTCAGCTCTGCTGGCAATAAAATACAAAAGTGAATCAATCATACCCCTATACAACTTCTGATCAACAGATGAACCAGGTTTATCTATGTATAACTTAGTAGTTGTTGCAATGGGAGTGTCTATTTCCTTTGATTCATCCATTTTAAACTTTTAAATCAACTCTTTCGCATACTTCTGCTGATGGATCATGGTTTCACTTGGGTTTTGTTTGATCTGTAAGCCTAAGACAAAGTTAAGCTCACCCATCATACTCATTTCAAACTCACTCCCCATTAATTTGGCAAAATCCTTACTTAGTTTGTCAATGGTTGCCCCAAAAATTATGTCATCAACATATATTTGTACCACAAGAATATCCTTACCTTTTTCCCTCAGGAATAGAGTACTGTCAATTTTACCTCTTTTGTAGCCATGTTCAAGCAGGAATTTGGACAATCGTTCATACCATGCTCTAGGATCCTGCTTGAGTCCATAAAGAGCATTGCCTAATTTGTACACATGTTCTGGACACTCCTTGCTCTCAAACCCTGGAGGTTGTTTCACAAACACTTCTTCTTTTAGGTAGCCATTTAGAAAGGCACTTTTGACATCCATCTAATGAAGAGTGAATTCCATGTGTGTTGAAAAGGCTATGAGGAGTCTTATTGCCTCCAGTCTTGCAACTGGAGAAAAGGTCTCATCATAATCTATACCCTCCTCTTGGCTATAACCTTGGACCACCAGTCTTGCCTTGTTTCTTGTAACTGTTCCATCTTCATCAAGCTTATTTCTGAAGACCCATTTAGTGCCAATTACTGATCTGTCCTTGGGTCTTGGAACTAGATGCCAAACTTGACTTCTCTCAAACTGATTGAGTTCATCTTGCATTGCATTTACCCAATCTGCATCCTGCAAAGCCTCAACAACATTTTTAGGTTCAATAAGTGATAGGAAAGCATAAAAAGCACACAGATTCTTTAATTGTGATCTAGTTTTAACTCCAGAGGTTGGTTTAGTGATTATGTTCTCAATGGGATGAGAACTTTGATACTTGTGAGGTTTCACAACCAACTTTTTTCTCCTTGATGTTTCTCGCATGTTCTGTTATTGAGGAATAGGGTCATGAAAAGGTTCCTTTATGGGATTGGTTTCAGTTCCTCTTTGTTTAGTTCCCCTTGTCAGGTTGCCTTGGATGGAAGATCATGTTCCATCACCTATTCCCTCTTTTGGTGCAACTTTAGCTTGAGCTGATACTTCACTCAAATCTTTTACCAGCCCAATAACTTCATCTTCATGTTCCTGTCTCTCAGAAAGAATGTTAGTTTCATCAAAAACTACATGTACACTTTCTTCTACACATAAAGTTCTTTTATTGAACACTTTATAAGCTTTGCTATGTGAAGAATATCCCAAGAATACTCTCTCATCACTTCTGGATTCAAACTTACCTAGGGAATCCTTTACATTATTGTGCACGAAGAACTTGTATCCAAATGCCCTAAGATGGGGTATATTTGGTTTTCTCCCTTTAAGTAACTCATAGGGAGTCTTTTCTACAAGAAGTCTATTCATGCATCTATTAATAATGTAACATGCAGTATTTACAGCCTCTGCCCAGAAGCTATGGGGAAGTTTATTAGAAAGAAGCATAGTCCTAGCCATATCTTTAAGAGTCATATTCTTTCTTTCAACTACTCCATTTTGTTGAGGAGTCCTATGGGCATAAATATTATGATCCATACCATGCTCATCACAAAATTCAGCAAATTTAGCATTTTCAAATTCTGTTCCATGATCAGACCTGATTGATGCAAGTTGATTACCTAGTTGTTTCTGAGTTTTTCTAACAAAGGTAGTAAACGTGTCAGATGTTTCATCCTTAGATGTTAAAAACACTACCCATGTAAACCTAGAATAATCATCAACAAGTACCATCACATATTTCTTACCACCTTTGCTCAATATTCTCATTGGACCACAGAGATCCATATGAACCAGTTCCATCGTTCTGGTTATGCTTACCATTTTCTTGCTTTTAAAGGATGATCTTACATGCTTCCCCCTTGCACAGGCCTCACAAACTTTGTCTTCCTCGAACATGATGTTAGGTAACCCTATCACCAGGTCCTTGGAGACTAATTTGTTGAGTTGATTCAGACTTGCATGACCAAGTCTTTTGTGCCACATGAGGGGATCATTGTCTAACACACTCAAACAAGTGAGTTCATTTTCTGAAAGAGTGGATAAATCTACAATGTAAATATTGTTAACATTTTTCCTTGCAAAACAATCTTGTCGGTGGTAAGATTAATTACAAAGCATTTGGTAGAGGTAAATGCTACAAGGTTACCTCTGTCACATAGTTGTGATACACTGATTAGGCTATATTTCAAGCTATCTATCAAGTAGACATTCTCAATGGAATGTGAGTCTGTCTTACCTACCTTTCCAACCCCAATAATCTCACATTTCTTCCCATTTCCAAAGGATACATTACCTCATTTTAAGTTCTAAAGTGAAAGGAACTGGTTCTTGCTACCAGTCATATGTTTTGAGCAGCCACTATCCATGTACCATATGTAGCTACTTCCCTTCACTTGGACCTGCAAAAACAAATCAGGGGTTAGTCTTAGGATGCCAAACTAGTTTGGGTCCCTTTCTATAGGCAAAGAGGTAAATTAAATTCCTTTTGGCCCACCCAGGCAACCTATTTTTCTCTTGAACAAAGGTTTTGTTCTTTTGACTGGCCTTTTCTTTTGCATTACATTCATTTTTGTAATGACAAGTCTTGCCACAGTGTGTGCGGATTTTATTTTCAGGAAAAGTGATGTACATACTTTTGGGGTCCCACTTAGGTGCTTGGGTCTCATACCCAAGTTCTCTCTTGTTGCTACTGTGGTATTCTTGTAGACAGGATAGTGCATCGGAAGCCTTATTCCATTTGCAAGTGCTGTCTAGTTCATGCTTTACCTTCCCTAGGTCTTCTTTTAAGACTCTTATCTGCTCATCTTTCTTATACAACTCATTCTTCATCTTTCCTAGATTTTCTTCTAAGATGAGATGTGTGTGATAAACTTTCTTCTTACCTGTCCCAAATTTTTAGTTTTAAAATTTCAGACCTAAGTTCTAAGACACTGGTGTCAAGTTCAATAACCTGGTTCTTCAACTCAACATTTTTACTGTCACTCTCGTTAGCTCTGATACCAATTGATGTTTTATACGTCAATACCACATAAGAGGGGGGTGATTTGTGTGGTACCCAATTTTCTCTTAATTTGATTGTAGAAGGACCTGGTTCTTCTATGTGTTCCAACTACTACTGTTTGCGGAATAATAAGTAAAGAAAATAAAGAACACAGAGATTTTTATGTGGAAAACACCTAGTTCAAAAGGTGAAAAAACCACGACCTACTACTCAGTAGGATTTTCCCAAACTTCCAATAAAATCATTGACCCAAAAACTACATTTACAAAACTCTTTTGTAAACCTAGGATTAACTCTAATCCCGTTGTGGCGCACAACCTCAACTATTGCAACAACTTCAAGTTAACTCTAACTTGAACACTCTAGGTAGCTAATACAATTGCTTCTATAAAAGCTGAGAGGTACAATGTAAAATCACCTACTACAATTGAACTAGAATAAAAGATAGACACTTGGAACTGGTTCTTCTATCTTGTTCAAGTAGCTTCAGGATTGCACGCTTGAATCACACATAAATTGCTTGCAAAATTGCCTTGCTCTTTTTCTCTCAATTTAAGTTTAACTTCTGCTAATGTGCATTACCTGTAAAAGAGAATAACACTGATATTTAATGGGTTAGTAATTAGAGATTGACTGGGATTCAGATGCTATTCTTCTATCGTAGAAGAGTTCTAGTTGATCTCATACTCTAACACTATCTTCTTCCTAAATTGTGTTCTCTTCGTGCAAGGAGTCTTTCTCTCCTTATCTAATATGAAACCTTTTCGATCAGATCAGGAGATATGACTTCTGATAAGTTATATTTATCTCTTTCACGTTCATCTCACATGTTTGGGTTGATCATGACTGTGTTTCACAAGATGGACATGTTCCATGTCTGAGTTCTTTTGTCAGTCTTTAAAACTTCACCCATACTTGGGCCAACAATAACTGAATTTTCATACAATAATCCGATGATTGGGAGTACAAGTAATAAGCTACTAAAACTTAGATTTACAAAGCTAGTATGAAAATAAATACAACATCTGTTTGGAATATTTATAAACAGAATAGAAATCTAAAACTACCAAGGATAAGTGGTAGCTATATCCAGAAAGTAGGTATATCTTCAATGCCAACTCCCACCATACACAACAACATCAGCTCCAAGATCAGTATGCAAGGTATAGAAGTGTATTATGAATTTAACCGACCACATGTACTCAATAAGTAACAAACATAATTTTACGATAAAATCACTGACGAGCTTGGAAGAAGGTCAGTGTCCAATACCAATAATCAGTGACAACACAGGATATAATGATGACAGCAAAGAAAACAACTCAAGAGATATCATGTGCAGCTCGTTTACAAATATGGAAAATAAGACATGTTTTTCAAGTATAACAGTCAAAACCTCAATCTTATCATCAAAATCACTAAAATGTGAATTTATCAAGAGGACCCTGATTTCCAACCTAACAACAACAGGTAAAATATTTCAATTACTATCTAGCACGAAGAAAATGCATCTTTATGCCTACATGCCAAATATATATATCAAGCCAATAACATATGTGTACAATTTAGCATTAGAAAAATATATCTCTATCCCTACATGTCTAGTCAATAACGCTATAGTAAAATCATGAAGTACACTCACTCTCAGCACACTCACGATGCCTGGCACAAATGCCCCTCACCATCACACACAACAACAATCATTATTGTACGGGTACCTAACACGAATGTCCGTCACCAAAGCACATATATATCACTGATAACACATTTGAATACGAGTCCAATCCTACTAATTTCACTCAGATCCGACTCCGTACCGATATTCAAATCTCAAGTATTGTCTTTAGAAAAGTTTTGACAAAAATTCTCAATTTCTCTTTTTGACTCATAAGTAAATCCTAAGATTGAAGATGAAATCATATAAATAATCAAATCCAAGTAAAAAATACTTACTCCAATCCAAATCGTGAAAGTCTCCTCAATAATCGACAAAATACAAGCTCCCAATCTCAAAATGTGATCAAAATATCTCAAAGTCCGAAATAAAGTACTTTATAACACTGCTTTAGGGATACCCATAGTGATTGTAGGAATATCTTCGCAATCGTGAAGCACAAAAGCCATTGCCAAAGAAGAACCTCTGCATTCCCCTCGCCAGTATCACGAACGTGATGCACAAATCAGCCAAACCTTAGCGAACGAGGATTCCAAGTCGCGAACGCGTGGTATAAAGTACACAGCCCATCAAACAACCTTCGCGAACTCGGTCCCTCACCCACGAACACTATCACCAGCTTACCTATCTCTTCGCGAACACTATCACTTGCTCGCGATTGCGATGTCTTACCTAACACCAACAAATTAGCAACACAAAACCTATCCGAAATAATTCAAAACTACCCAAAACTCACCCGATCCCATTGAAACCCTGCACAAACATACCAACAAGTTCCAAAACATAGCACAGACCTACTTGAGGCCTCAAATTTCACAAAATAATATCAAAACCACGACTCGCACCTCAATTCAAGCTTAATGAACTATTTCAATCTTTCAATTTCCAAACATACACGGAACGCATCTAAGAAACTCGGAATCACCTCAAATTTGCACACAAGTTCCAAATGAGATAACGAACGCATTCTAACTCCAGGAATAACAATACGAACATGATAATATCGAAGTCAACTTCCAGTTAAATCTATGAACTTTGCAAACCTTCAAGTTTCTAACCTTCATCAATTAGAGCCAAAACCTTCTAGAAAGATTGAAATACAAATTCGGGCATACGCACAAGTCAAAAATCACCATTCAGTTCTAACAAAATAATCAAAACTCTTATCCGAGGTCAAATACACCAAAGTCAGACTTGATCAACTCTTCCAACTTAAAGATTCCTAATTGAGAATCATTCTTCCAAATCAATCCCGACCCACTCAAAAACCAAAACTGATGATACACGCAAGTCATCATACACTATATGAAGCTACTCATGACCTTAAAACACCGAACTAAATAAAAATGTTCAAAATGACCGGTTGAGTCGTTACATTCTTCCCAAACATACGTTTGTCCTCAAACGTGCCAAGAGTCATTCTAAGGCCATCAAATCACTGTATAATCTCACCATACATATACCTGTGGGTGATTCCACATCACCTCAATCCACATAAGCCCATCAACTCTACCCAACCAAAGATTCTTTCTTCAACCTTAGTCTATAAATCTTGGAACCCCATCTCCAACATCCAAAATTCATCATAAGACATGATTCTCACATCTATACACTGCATAAGTCTTAACAAGTTGTATCAAACCATAACCATATTCCAAATATAATCACATGACATTACACATAACTCAGATACTCATAGAAATAACTTCTGATCACAATAGTTACTCAATAACAAATTTTGTAACGGTAACAAACCTCATATAAAATAAAATATTGTCCTAAAACTTTGTACTCGACAAATGATGGAAGAAACACGTAGAAACACGTAACCACCCATCAGATCAACAAGTCGTGGAGCTTTCTCACCCGATAAGAACCATAGTAAAATATTGAGTTGACCAGTAACGTTATTCTTCCAAGCATACCTTAATCAAATCCGATAACACTCATCCCAGGTCGAATAACCTAATCTTATCCAGAGTCATAAGCTTTATTGTGAGCAACTAATAATATTAATTAATTTATCGTTTGGAATAAAAGTAATAGTAGTAATGTAAAACTCCAAAAGGTGACTCCAATTAAATGCATATAAGAGGAAACTCAATAATGAAAGACATAACATGTAATAAAAACTTCAATTAGATGCATATAAGAACAAACTCAACAATGAAAGAGATAACATGTAATAACAACTACAACTAAATGTATACAAGTAAACTAAGAATCTAAACCAGTCAATTTCTACATATAAGCCCGTGTACACACTCGTCACCACATCTACTTGTCTTCTAAATAATTCAAGAAGTGCAATTAAACCGAATTCTAGGAGGTAATTTCCCCCAGACAAAGTTAGGTAAAATACTTATCTCAATTAAGCCAGATCAACACTCAAAAAATAGTTTTTCCTTCAAAATTCACCTCCGCACGGCTCAAATTTAACTAAAAATGACCTAATAATATCAAACAATGCAAGAGAAACCAATTCTGATAAATAAAGCCATGATCTTTCCTAAAGTCAACAAAAGTCTACCCTAGGCTCGTCCGGTAAAAACCCTAGTCCAAGGGTAGATCTTGACCACGAGTCAATATATGTGTTTTGTTTTCAAACCCAAGTCCAATTCGACTCTCAAATCTCAAATTTTTAATTTTCAACACATAGACAAAATCCCCCAGAAATTCTATTCAAATTCCATGGATTAGAGGTTAAATCTCATAGATAATCATATAATATAATTGAAAATTGATTGAAATCACTAACCCACTTGTTGTATGCAAAAATCCCTCCACAAAATTGCCTCGTATCGAGCCTAGGGTTCTAAAATATGATAAATAAAGCTAAGTCCCGTAATTTCAGCCCTTTTGTTCAGGTCCAAAAGTCGAAAATGCGACCTTGGGTTCGCAGTTATGAACCCTTGCAAATGAGGAGATTACCTCACAAATGCGGCGCCTGACAACCCAGGGAAATGTCGCAAATGCGACATTGACTATGCATTTGCGAAGTCAGACTCTTTAAAAAATACAACCAGTTGGTCGCAAATGCAAACTACCCAGCCCAAGGCCAACCTTCGCAATGCGAGTAAGACATCGCATTTGCGAAACCTGAGCCCTCCCTCCCTACTTCGCAATTGTGATGCTGGTGCTCGCAATTGCGACAACTGCAGCACCAACACACCAGCAACTTGGAACAAGTTCAAACACGTCTGAAACTCACCCGAGCCCTTGGGTCTCCACACTAAACATCCACACAAGTATAAAAATATCATACAAACTCTCTCGTGCAATCAAACACCAAAATAACATCCGGAACCATGAATTCAAATTAAAAAACATGAAATTTCACAATGAACTCAAGAATCGCTAGAATCACAACCAAGCGTTTGATTCCTATCAAACCAATTCGGAATGACACTAAATTTTGTAAAAAAAAAATTCAAATAACAAAATAGACCTACTACAAGTCCCAAAAAAATCCCAAACCGACCATTAATTCAACATACGGTCAAACTTAAGAAATTTCTGAACCTTTAAATTGCCAACTTTCGGCAAAACCATCCACATCAACTTAGGGACCTCCGAATTCAATTCCAGTCTTACTCCTAAGTCCAAAATCACTATATGAATCCATTGGAGTCATCAGAACACCATTCTCGGGTTTTTTCACAAATGTTAAATCTCGATCAACATTTCCAACTTAAGCTTATAAACCAAGAATCGAAGGGTCCAAATCAACCCAATACCTCCCCCAAACGAAACCAACCATCCTTGTAAGTCATAAAACCACAAATGCACATGAGTGAAGCATCAAAAGGGGAAACGAGGCTCAAATACACAAAACAACTGATCGGTCATTACATTCTCCCATCTTAAAAAAATGTTCATCCTCGAACGTGCATAGAAACATGCCTGAAGTGACAAAAATGTGAGGATAATGACTTCGCATGTATTGCTCAGTCTCATAGGTCACCTCCTCGACTTGTTTACCCCTCTATTAAACCTTCACTGAAGCAATATTCTTTGACCTCAAATTATGGACTTGCCTGTCCAAGCTAGCTACCGGCCCCTCAATATAAGTCAAATTCTTGTCCAATTGTGCTGAGCTGAAATCTAATACATGTGACAGATCAACATAGAACTATCGAAGCATGGAAACATAAAACACCAGGTGAACTCCCGATAAGCTGGATGGCAATGCAAGTCTGTAAGCCACCTAACCAACTCTCTCAATAATCTCAAAAGAACCAATACACCGAGGGCTCAACTTGCCCTTCTTCCAAACCTCATCACACCCTTCATGGGCAACACTCTGATAAAAATTCTCTCACTCACCATGAATGCTACATCACGAGCACTCCGATCAGCATAACTCTTCTACCTAGACTGCAACATACAAAGCCGATCCTGAATCAACTTCACCTTCTCCAAGGCATCCCAAACCAAATCAGTACCCAACAACATAGCATCCCCAACTCAAACCAACCAACTGGAGAACGACACCGCCTCCCATATAAGTCATCATAAGTAGCCATTTGGATACTCCATTCAAAGTTGTTGTTGTAGGCAAACTTTGCAAGTGGTAGGAACTAATCCCATGAACCCCGAAATCAATAACAAATGCACGTAGCATGTCCTCCAAGATATGTATAGTGCACTTGGACTACCCATCCATCTAGGGATGAAATGTCGTGCTCAGCTTGACCTATGTACCTAACTCATGTTGCACAACTCTCCAAAAATGCAATGTGAACTACATGACTCGATAGGAGATATTAGACACTGGCACACCATGAAGACGAACAATCTCATGAATATAAATTCGAGTCAGCTTCTCTGAAGAGTGGGTGGTCACGACCGGAATGAAGTATGCAGACTTAGTTAGTCAGTCCACAATAAACCATATTGCATCAAATTTCTTCAAGATCTGCAGAAGTCCGACTACAAAATCCATGGTGATACGCTCCCACATTCCCTTTAGAATATCAAGCATCCAAATCAAACAACCTGGTCTTTGATGCTCGTACTTTACCTGTTGAAAGTTCAAATACCGAGCCACATACTCCACAATATCTTTCTTCATTTTTCTCCACCAGTAGTTTTTTTTTAAATCCTGATACATCTATGTGGCACTTGGGTGAATGGAATACCACGAACTATGGACCTCCTCAATAATCAACTTACGAAACTCATCCATATTAGGCGCACAAATCCGGTCCTACATCCGCAACACCCCATCATCTCCAATACTCACCTCCTTGGCATCACTGTGCTGCGCCGTGTCCTTCATGAAAAGAAAGTAGGGGTCATCATACTGACAAACCTTGTTGCACTCAACCAAAGAAGACTGTGAAACCACGCAAGAAAGAACCCAACTAGGCTCCGAAATATCTAGCCTCACGAACCTGTTGGCCAAAGCCTGAACTTCCAATGCTAACGGTCTCTTCCCAATTGCAATATAAGCAAGACTACCCATGCTCTAAACTTTACTATTCAAAGCATCAGCCACCACATTGGCCTTCCCGGGACGATAAAGAATGGTGATATCATAGTCCTTTAGTAGTTTAAACCGCATACACTACCTCACATTCAGATCCTTTTGCTTGATCAGGTGTTGTAGACTCCTGTGATCTGTGAATACCTCACAAGACATGGCATAGAGATGGTGTCTCCAAATCTTCAATGCGCGAACAGTGGATGCCAGCTCTAAATCATGTACTGGATAGTTCTTCTCATAGGGCTTCAACTGACGTGAAGCATAAGCAATTACTCTACCTTCCTGCAACAATACAAACCCAATGCCAATCTGCGAAGCATCATAATAAACTGTATAAGAACCCAATACTAAAGGTAAAACCACAATTTTAGTTGTGGTCAAAGCAGTCTTGAGCTTCTAAAAGCTCTCCTCACAATCGCCCGGCCACTTAAGTGGGGCACCCTTCTGAGTCAATCTAGTCAAAGGAGCTGTGATGAATGAAAACCCCTCAATTAATCGGCAATAATACTTAGATAACCCTAGAAAACTACGGATTTTAGTACTAGAACACAGTCTGGGCCCACTCTGAACTGCCTCCAACTTCTTCGGATCCACCTTAACCCTTTCACTAGATACCACATGGCCCAAAATTGCCACATAATCAAGCCAAAACTCACACTTGGTGAATTTAGCATATAGCTTCTTTTCCCTTAAGGTCTGGAAGATGATCCTCAAGTGTTGCTCATGATCCTCCCGGTTGCGAGAATACACCAATATGTCGTTAATGAACATGATGAAAAAAAATTAAGATATGGTTAGAAAACATTGTTCATCAAGTGCATAAAGGTCGTTGGGGCATTGGTCAGCCCGAATGATATCGCCAAAAACTCATAGTGATCATAACGAGTCTTAAAATCCATTTTAGGAATGTTTGAATCCCAATCTTCAGCTGATGATCACCTCAACCTCAAGTCAATCTTCGAGAATACCTGAGAACCCTGAAGCTGATCGAACAAATTATCAATGCATGGTAGTGGGTAATTGTTCTTCATTGTAATGTTGTTCAGCTACCGATAATCAATACACATCCTCACAGAGTCGTCCTTCTTCTTCAAAAATAGAACTGGTGCACCCTAAGGCAAGACACTCAGTCTGATGAAACCTTTATCAATGAACTCTTAAAGATGTTTCTTTAATTCCTTCAACTCTACTAGTGCCATGTGATAAGGTGGAATTGAGATAAGCTGAGTTCCTGACACCAGGTGAATACCAAAATTGATATCTCTATCAGGTGGCATGCTCGGCAGGTCTGCTAGAAACACATCTGGGAAATGTCTCACTACCGGAACTAACTCAATGGTAGAAGTATCAGCGCTAACATCTGTCACAAAGGCTAAATATGCTAAGCACCCCTTCTCAACCATCCATTGTGCCTTCAGAGATGACTCGACCCTACTAGGAAAATAATCCAATGTACCTTTACACTCCAACTACGGTAAACCCGGTGTAGCTAATATCACAATCTTGGTGTGACAATCCATAATAGCGTGATAGGGAAACAACCAATCCATGCCAAATATCACATCAAAGTCCATTATACTAAGTAGCATAAGGTCAACCCTAGTCTCATAATCCTTGATGGTGACCAAACACGACTGATAAACACGGCCTACCATAATTGAATCCATGAGTGGCATAGACATATAAATTGGTGCGTTTAAAGAATCATGGATATATCCAAATATGAAGCAAAGTAAGATAACACATATGAATACGTGGAACCTGGATCAAATAAAACGGATGCATCCCTATGACAAATCAGAACAATACTTGTGATGACATCATCTGATGTAAGAGCCTCAATCCTACCTAGAAAAATATAGCAACGAGCATGGCCTCCCCCTCTAGAACGACCTCTACCCAACCTCCACCCCTAGCTGGCTATGCTAGTGGAGTGGAAACTAGAGCATCAACCATAGCTTGTGAACCCTGTGGAACCTGTAGACCATGTGAACCTAAGCCTGGAACAGTCCCTCACAATATGCTTAGTATCCTCACACTCGAAACAACCTCTTTGTGGGCATGGATGCTGGAATTAAGTTTGACTCGATAACCTAGAATGACCGCTGAAGGCACCACGTACAGGAGGTGCACTAGAAAGTGGTTGTACATAATGGGCAATCTGAGTCCTCGAAATGGCCGGAGTGTTACAAGTAGCCTGAAGTGCAGAATGAACTAGTCAACCTACATAACCTCTACCATGACGAGCTGAAACCACAACGCGGGAACTACTAATTCCTCTAGAATCTCAAGGCCTATTGGGCTCCCTATCATCTCTCTCCTAGCCAAGTATACACTCCAACCTGCGAGCAATCCCGATAACCTGCTGCAATAGAGTATCAGTCTCCAAATCCCGTGCAATACTGAATCTAAGACCATAACTGAGCCCATCAATAAAGTTGCAGACTCTATCTCTGATTGTAGAAACCAAATCAGGCGTTTGGCGGGACAACTCACTAAACCTCATGGCATACTCTAACACCATCATATTCCCCTAATGCAACTGCTCGAGCTATGTACGTTACGCATCCCGGAGGGTCTGTGGTATGAATTCCCTAAAAATATATCCGAAAACTGAGTCTGAGTGAGTGTTGTTGCATTAGCTGGCCTACCCTCCTCATAAGCATGCCACCACCTAAAATCTGCCCTTGTCAACTGAAATATAGTAAAGGTGACCCGGTCATCTCGACGATGCCCATGGTGCAAAGAATACGGTAGCATCGGTCAAGAAAACTCTGTGCATCCTCATAAACTACACCACTATAAGTAGGAGAATCATACTTCTTGAACCTTTCAAGTCTACTTGGCTCCTCCTCTTATGCTTCTGGCCTGGCCTCAGGCTGAACTGTGATAATAGGTTATGCTGGCATAACTCTGGGAACCTAATCAAAATGGACCCACTACTCTGAGTACGAGCGACGGGAGTATGGGATCCTCCCCTAGTCTGAGAAGTATCTGGAGCATCTGGGATCAATCTTGCCTAAGCTAAAGTACCGAACATACTCGGGGAATATGCCAAGGTCTCCTAGAGTCCATGGGTTGTAGCATGCGTCACAGGTGCCTGCTCCACAACTGGAGCTACTGGTGGCTTCTCAGGCGTTGCTCTAGCTACAACATGAGTAAAATACATCTCTATACCTATACATATAACGTGTCACACCCCAAAAATCGAGGAGCACGACCGGCGCTCCACCGAGAAAACCCGACTGAGCAAGCATGTTAGATTTCATTCTACCCAAACTAATTCATGAGTAAAGAGGAGATGAACTCCATTAATCAAATTCTGAAAGTATTTCATTACGACTTCATTTATATTAACAAAATATTACAAGTTTATAAATTTAATGAAAAACATATTTTGCCGAATACCAACATTTCTACTTCCACTCCAAACATCAAGCACCAATCACAAACTATCTACGGATCCTCTAAGTACAACTCAACAGTAATAAGGAAATTCCAGCAACAAGGCACTAGCTATACCTTAAAACATGATAAGAAATGAACAAAAGATACATGAGGAACAAAATGTACAAGACCCCGAAATGAAGTAGGGCTCACCGAGTATACCGCTATCACTGATCGATGTCGCCTGCTATGGAACGACCTGTATGAATTAAATATACAGCATCCCCGGTAAAAGGGACATTAGTGACGTCGAATAGCACTAGTATGTATAGCTAAAAGTCCTCTTTCAAAACAGAATAACCATATAAGAAAAGAAACCATAGAAACAGCAAGTCACAATCAACAATATCCAATTGTCCTATTAAAACATAACGTTTTTAAAGTACGAAAATAATATATATATATATACTTTTTGTTGGGAGATCATTAGCACCGATATACCACCGTCTTTGTTAGCACGGAGACCGATCACGCCCGATCAGCTAGGCCATCTCCTCAAGGCCAATGTGGTTTGACATGGTGATGCGAAAGAAAATTGTTACAAGAGTAGTACCACCATGTGCGCAATATGGCGTCTGATCTCCACTCGATCAGCTAGACCGCCTCCCCACATATGTCGTGTGGGTTGGATTTTTTTTTTCCAATTCACAGGAACTAGTTTCATCCCACTTTAGGGGAATAATCACAATTTCATCAATATTTCAATTTTATCCCAAATGAGGGGAATAATCACAATCACAATCCACCTCTACACCACGTGTAGTTTAAGGTGTGTGCCTTATGAAGTACCCTTCCTCGGTTTTGCTAATGAAGAAAATACACCAATTATTCTTGAATTACTCTTTTCCAATCACGACAATGTACAATTTCAACATCGGAGTATGTATGAACTTGAGTCAAATTGGATGTATTTATAAGGCAAAGCATTAGTTAAATCAGCTAATTATGGGCATGGATTGAGTACCAAAAGCTTTTAGGCAATTCTGTTTTCGAATTCGTTTAAAACAGTTGAGTCGAGGCTCATTTCATAATCCTTATACCTCTACGCATTTCCTTGGTACCACTAGCCACAATTATAACTTATATTCTTGGCACGTTGGCCGCACTCTTTTTCCCCAATTCACTTATTTAATTTTTAAATATCTTTGTAGATTATCAACAGCAAGATATACTCAATCAAGTCATTAGGTATACATAGGTGCAATTAGTAGTATTAAGCATATCGAGTTTTTCTCACCCAATTGGTATACTAGTTTTCATTCAAAATACGACTTAAAGCCATACCATTTTAATAAGCAATCCATACTTTAAACATCTATCTTTCGATATAAAGCTCGTTCGGAATAATCAAGTTTATAAGTTTAAAGGGGATAACACGGAATGTAGAAATTAGGGAATTGAGCTGATCATACTTAAACTTACATAAACATTAAGGAATTTAATTCCGAGAGAGATAGTTTAGCTAACATACCTTGTTGAGCTTTCCTTCAGTTACTACAACACACTAACACATATAGCAATAATAATCTATAGGAAGATAGTAAAAATCGGTTAATAATTAGAAAGATTCACATGACGTAACTCTCTTAGAAATTTTATCAAACACCTAACATGTGAAATAGAGTACAAGGTTCTATAATGGAAATCCCTTCTCCCCTCAACCAATTTCAGCAAGAAACTGCCCAAAATAATTCATTAATTTCCACATACTATAACTTAGTGCCACATGCATGACCTATTTCTAACCCCCACAATATATTTGGACTTATAATCTTTTTGCATGAAAGCTTAGGAGTATGACTTACCTGGATAGATGATAATCTAGTGGCTAACTTCCTTGATTCTTGAAGACTTGGGCAAGATTGGATTATTAGAATGCTAGGTTCCCTCCTTCTCTCTCTAAAATGCTCCTACCACTCTCTAAACTCTTTAGAAAATCATCCCAGGTGAAGCCCCAAATACTATTTAGCAAGATGGGGTAGGGTTAAAAGATTAAAAAAATGGACCCTCCAACTCGGGTTTGTGATCGCACAAGTGGCTGCACACCACATAATGGTCGCATAATTGGTGCTCAGAACTGGGATATTTCGGGTTGGGTCTGCGGCGTGAAGACCTGCTCTGCGGTCGCAAAATGCACCGCAAACCTGTTCTGCGATCGCATAATACACCGCATAAGGGTCCTCAACTAAGCTTGACTTCTGCTTCACTTTGCGACGGGAGTGCGGTCCGTATATCGATTCTGCGGACGCGAATCAGACCTCAGATTTGCATTCTTCTGCGAAGAAGTTTCCTCAACACCTTACTGCATTCTTTAACCCAAAAGGCTTGCCGCGAAGACAAATTTTTACTATTTCTGAAAACTTTAGCCTAACTCGGCACCACAAAACCTTAAATTACACAGCAAAATTTTTCGGAGCCTTACATAACGTTACAGTGAAATCATCAAGTACACTCACTCTCAGAACACTCATGGTGGCTTGTACAAATGCCCCTCACTATCACACACACAACAACACTTAGCACTACACGGGTGCCTGGTACGAATGTCGCACACCAAAATGCCCGCACGCGCACACATACACACACACACACACACATACACACACACACATATATATATATATATATATATATATATATATATATATATATATATATATATATATATATATATATCACTGTGTCTGCGCTCACTGTAATATCAGACTCTGGAGGGGCGGATCATGGCCCAAGCACTAATCAATAATCAATATAACCGCTGCGGTGTATAACCGGATCCAAATATCGACCCGTTGCAGCGTGCAACCTGATCCAAATATCAATCTATTGTGGCATGCAATCCGATCCAGCATAACTCACAACACAACTATATGGCCCATATCAGTCATCAATCTGCTCAAGTATCAATGGTTAACATGTCACAAAAATATAATCCAATTATACAATACGAAGTATCACAATGCGCCACAAATACAGCTCAAACTCGTGTCACATACAAGGACGCCAATAACATGTGAGACAACATATCAAAAGTGTAAAAAGATAGAGATATAACATGCTGATATAACTATCATGATTGAACAATAGCAAATATCTTAACATGACAAAAATAGCACTATCATATCTCAAACAATTAAGAAAATAGCCTATACGTGATTCTAGCATGAATGATAACTCACGTAGTCATACTAATGAAGAAAATATGATATCAAAGAAGCATGATAGCAAAACAAGGCATATTATAGCCTAAGAACTACCCGAATTATGAATACCCCGGCGCACGCACACACGCACGTCACCTAGCACGTGTTTTACCCCCACAAATCTCCAATATCATAGTTCTCAAGGATAATTACACTCAAATTCAAGTTTAGATATGTTACTTACCTTGAACAAGCCAAAACAATACTCTAAAAATACCATTTTGCACGAATCGACCTCCGAACCGCTCGAATATAGCCAAAAGCAACTCCAAAATATCAAATAATGCCATATGAAACAAATCGAAACGATAAAAGGTCGAATCTTTTATCAAATACTCAAAGTCAACCAAAAGGCAACCCGATCCCACACATTGAAACCCATAACACTAACAAATTCTGACAACCCATTTGAATATCAGTTCAGCCATATTAATTTATCCTCAAATCTAACTCAGAATCGATGTTCAAATCTCAAATATTCACTTTAGAAAAGTTTTGATAAAAAACCCCAATTTTCCTTTTTGATTCATAATCAAAATGCCAAACTCGAAGATGGAACTATGTAAAATAATCAAATCCGAGTCAAAAATATTCACCCCAATCTAAATCATGAAAATCACCTCAAGAATCGCCCAAACACGAGCTCCCAATCTTAAAATGTGATAAAAATAACTCAAAGTCCGAAATGGAGATTATAACACTACTTTAGGAATACCCATCATAATCGCGGGAATATCTTCACGATTGCAAAGCACAAAAGTCACTGCCAAAGAAGAAGCTCCGCACTCACATCACAAGTATCGCGAACACGGCGCACAAATCAGCCAAACCTCCGTGAATGCGGATTCCTAGTAGCGAACCCGTAATGTAAATACATAGCCCATCAAACAACCTTTGGAACGCGGTCCCTCACTCGCGAACGTGAAGAACAAAAATCCTCCAGCTCACATATCTCTTCGTGAATGCGATCACTACTCACAATCGTGATGACTTACCTAACTCCTGCAAACCAACAACACAAATCCATTTAAAAAGATCTGAACCTTACCCGATCCTCTCGGGACCCCGTTCAAACATTCCAACAAGTCCTAAAATATAACACAGACCTACTCGAGGCCTCAAATTTTACAAAATAACATCAAAATCATGAATCACACCTCAATTCAAGCTTCATAAACTATTTCACACTTCTAATTTTCAAACTTATGTCGAAAAAATCTAAACAACTCAGGATCGCCTCAAATTTGCACACAAGTTCCAAATGACATAACGAACCCATTCCAACTCCCTGAACAACAATCTGAACCTGGTAACATCGAAGTTAGCTTCCAGTCAAACTTACGAACTTTCCAAACCTTCGAATTACCAACTTTCGCCAATTAGAGCCAAAACTTTTTAGAAACATTCAAATGCAAATCCGGACATACGCTCAAGTGCATAATCACCATCCGGACCTAACGAAATCATAAAAGTTCCGATCTGAGGTCAAATATACTAAAGTCAAACTTGGTCAACTCTTCCAGCTAAAAGCTTTCTAGTTGAGAATCATTCTTCTAAATCAATCCCGACCTACTCGAAAATCAAAACCGACGATACATGCCAGTCATCTTACACCATATGAAACTACTCATGACCTCAAACCACCAAACTGAATGCAAATGCTCAAAACTACTATTCGGGTCATTACAATAGCATAGTCAAATCAAATTAAAAAGAAAAAGAAGAAGAATAGAGCCCCATTTAGCTTCTATGTATTGGCATTTCGAGTAGCCGAACTACTGTTTGCTACAAACTAAATCATCCCTCTACTTCTTATTCAATGTACGAGGTAGCAGATCGTATATGCGTTAATCTCAATTGTTACGTAGAGTTCCCTTATGGTTGCATCTCATAATCTGAAAACTAGACTTTAAAGTCTAATCCTTTAATACAAGCCAAGTTTGTAATGCATTAGTGCCTTTAATTTACCGGTTGATACTCCGTCGAGTAAACCAGATCATTACAACTTCAAGGCTATGTTTTTGTTAACAGCTTCTCCAAATTAACTTGTAACGTTAGAAAAGTAAATTTTTGACCAGCCATCAATCATCTTAAAGTAAAGGACATAACATATTTTGGTCCTCTTAGGATTTCTTAACAATTACCAAATTCATCAAATACATTTCTAGCAAAATCATTATCAAATCTCTAGATTTTATTGCTCATAATCATACAATTGTGCGCAAGATACAGATATATGCAAATCCTTGTTTCCTTTTCTACTATTTTTCAAAATCATAACATGTCATGCAACTTCTCCGAACAATAGCTTGATCATACTTGCAGAGCAGCCACGACTCCTAGTGTTAGCACCACGAGCAAAACGAAAGCATGGAGTCGAGGAAACCACATAATCATCTTCGTGATCATCAAATGACAATCTTGGACTTGAAAATCCAACTTGTCGCGGTGCATATGGAGATGTTGGAACAGAATACAATGTTGATGAGGATGACGGAGATGAATTAGAAATAGTAGGGGATGATAGAAGCCTACTTTTCTTGAGGTTTAATCTAGGAAGGAAAAGAACAGTTTGTAAGAAGTTGGATTTCTTTAGTGTATGTTTTTTCTTATTGACATGAAAAGAAGGTGGAGGAGTGAGTACTGGAGGGAGTGTGATTTCAGAGAAGTTGGATTTGGGAGTTCCTGGTTGAGATTCCCACATGAATGGAACTGTCGCTGATTCATTTCTATAATAAACTTCAAACCTAGAATTGTCCATGGACAACTCCCTGCTTAAACGCCTACAACACAACTTTTCCTTTGACTTCATTTTTATTGCCATTTATTTGTACCTGAACAGCTAGCAAACTTCATGAAGAATTTACGTGAATTATTGCTTATATATAGAGAAGTTGATTCTGAGTAGAAACGCAGTGCTTATATATAGTTGGATTCCCAATAAAAGTTATACCCAACCCCCTACTCAAAGAAAAAACTCCCAACAAACCCAACAATTTATCGTCCTCATACGGCTTTCCTTTTACTTTTTTGTGATACAGCTAATGTACAAAATATAAAAACACTTCAACAAACTGGAGGTTTAAAGTATTTTATAAAGATTGGGAGAGATTACCCAAATAAATACTTCTTTCGGTCCACAATAAGTCACTAATTTACTTTTTTATTTTAATCCAAAATAAGTGTTCATTTATATAATTAAGAAAAGGTTCAATTTGTTTTTTCAAAGTTACTTATGTACGTATCCCTAAAAAGTCATTTACTCTTCACATTTGAAAAGAGAAGTAAGTGCTACTATAACTATGGTGACATTTAATGAATGGTAATTTAGTCACACTAACTATTTTCGTCTAGAATTTACTATTTCCTTAATGTGTGTACCTAAAGCAAATTGGTCATTTATTGTGGACCGGAGAGAGTAAATAATTATTCCCTCCGGTCCATAATAAGTGACCAATTTGCTTTTCTATTTTTGCCCAAAATAAGTGTCCATTTACCTAATCAAGAAAGAATTCAATTTGTTTTTACAAGATTACCCTTATATACATATCTCTAAAAAAAATTCTTACTCCTCACATTTAATATTTAATTAAGGATAGTTTAGTCATACTAGGTATTTTTATATAGAATTTAGTATTTTCTTAATGGACGTGCCAAAAGCAGATTGGTCACTTATTGTAGACCGGAGGGAGTAAATAGTACCCCTTCTGTTCCAGTTTATATGAACTTATTTCTTTTTTGGTCAGTTCCAAAACGAATGATCTCTTTCTAAATTTGGAAACAATTTAGCTTCAACAATCAATTCCACCTTTAATGAGAAGCATTTATAACCATACAAAAAATCTGGACCTCTTTTTGATTTGTTTAGGACCACACATTTCAAAAGTCTTTATTTTTTCTTAAACTTCGTGTCCAGTCAAACAGGTTCACATAAATTGAAACGGAGAGAGTAATATCCAACAAGACTTGCCATTTTTATCAAACCACAATAGCTTACATGATTAATGAAAAAGTAATGTGAAAGCATATATTAATTAACTACAATTTTTTATTAGAAATTTATATGAGCTTATTTCATGCACTTATTAAAATGATATAAACATCAGATCCGAATTTCTCGTCCAATTATTTTGGTGCGGATAAGTATTTAGGGAGGTCAACTCTACACTATCTTAATAAACTATCACGTGACATCCACATCTCATGACATACAGTACTACTTAAAATTTCAAAAGTTGAACTTTACCGTCGTTGACTATTCAGGGTTCGTTTGGTACGAGGTATAAGAAGGTTCATGGGTGGTACAAAAATTTTGTACCATCTTAATACTTTGTTTGGTTAGCAAACTAGGTATAAGTTATTCCGATGTTAATTTTAATATCGGGATAACTTATACATTATAGAGGGTGGGGTAATTAGCACCGGTATAACTTATACATTTTTCTTAGAGTAATTGTCATTCTTAATACAACATATCAAACAGTGAATAAACAATAATCCCAACATAACTAATCCCAGCATAACTTATCCAAACATGACTTACATCGACATAACTTATACCGACATAAGCCGTATTCCAACCAAATGACCCCTTAAGGTTTTCGACCACTACTTACACCAATATGGAAGCTACTAACAAGGGCCTATGACTGCGGAGATGGAAACCGATTTTAATGGTAGACCACCTGCAGCTCTCATGTGCCACATGCTAATCGAAATCACTATTTAATTTGGCCTGAATAATTAAACTTTTTAAAATTGCAGGAGTGTATCTGTATCTTCTGTGCATTATTTATTAGAGTGCAGATTGACTTAGTAAAATGTCACTAGAGATTATATTTTTTTAGATTAGGAGTGACAAACGGGCGGGTCGGGACGAATATGGTTTGGCTTGAAAACGAATAATGAAAAAACGGATAAATTATCCGAATCGACCCATATTTAATACGAATAAAAATCCGGTTAACCAGCGGAAAATATGAGTAACTATATGCGGTAAAACCGGGGGCCCGATTTCCCCGTCATTAGGTCACCTCGCGGGCATACTTCTCGAGGTTCGAAACCGAGATCGAGACCCACCCTCGGGAGCCGTCGGGTACCGGCCCCGGGGGGGGGGGGGGGGGACATTGCATACTAACGGCTATAATAAGGGAGAGAGGAGTTCCCAAGGCAAGCAACTGATATTGGCAGAGCCTAATGCTATCTGGTTGTCCCATCCCTCTACCTTTATGATGAATGTATTTTGTACTATGTTCAGATTTCCCCTCCTATATAAGGAGGATCCTTGGCACTTTGTAAACCATGTTGCTCCAACTATTCTACAAGAAATATACAACAACTCTCTCTTTTCTCTCTAACATATTCCCTCGATATTGTTGCTCTTATTTACTACTTCCATACTTGTTCTTCGTTTATTGTTTATTATTGGCCATAAAGAGCCTCCTTTAATTATATCCAACTGTTAGCCCCTTCCCGATTATCCCCGATAGCTCGAGCCCGAGCCCAGGCATAGACCTCGAGGCCTCTCGTCGGTTAGTCCGAGGCCCGAATAGCTAACCCCTTTGTTTGATTACACCTCTATTTTAGCTCGCATTTCATCTTTTATCTTCGCATATCTAGCATCAACTGCTTAAACAACTAGCATAAAAATAGATCACGTATATTTAGAGTCCCATCAACAATTTAATTGTTATTACCATTTTCACGGTAAACAGTTTGGTGCCCACCGTGGGGCTAAGAGTAATAGTGATTATTTTCTTGCTGGTTTTATTACAGAACGCAAGTTGCCTTTAACACTTTTTCTTGTCCAAGATCTTTGATTTCAGGACAAAATATCCAGCTCGGTGAACAGAATGGAGAGAAACAACCTCGAAAATCGCAAAGAAGAGGACATGAATACTCCATATGTCGGTACACCACCACAAAACTCAACCCGGGCGGAAGGGGAGACTCTCTGACACGACGTCCACATGATTATTGGAGGAACCAACGTCCCCCAAGGACCCATGTTCAAAAGGACGAGAAAGTCCACCAAGGAAGAGGGACCGACCCGAAACCGCGTGCCCAAAGACACTCTAACGTTCAGCAAGGAGGACCTCGAGGCCATGATAGAACCGCACAACGACGCACTCGTTATCTCATTTCTTTTAGATAATACCAGGATAAAGCGCATGCTCGTGGATCCAGTCGGCTCGGCTAACATAATTAGATCAGAGGTAGTAGGACAACTGGGGTCGCTCGATCGAGTCACCCCCATCCCTCGAGTCCTCCATGGCTTCAACATGACCGGCGAAGTAATGAAATGAGAGATCACCCTCCCGATCGATAGGCCCGGCGTGATTCAAAACACCGAGTTCCAAGTCATCAACGGCGACATGAGGTACAATGCATTGCTCTGTCAGCCTTGGATACACAGCATGAGGGCAGTACTGTCAACCTTACACCAAATAATAAAGTTTCCCACGAAGGACGGCATAACGACCATACATGGAGAACAGCGGGCAGCGAAAGAAATGTTTGCGGTCCACCATAAGGCGTTGATCCCCACACACTCGATCTCAGACGAGGTTAGGAACACACAGACCCCCGAGGACGACGAAGAGGATTTCTTCGCTCCTCGAACCTTCATCGCCCCCGAAGAATAGGACATGACTAAATCGACAGTCAAAGAACTGGAACGGACCATTTTAATCGAACACCTCCCGGATCATAAGTTATATCTGGGAACTGGGTTAACCCTCGAACTTGGGAAAAGGTTCATTCAATTTCTTAGTAACAATATCGACTATTTCGCTTGGTCCCACTTAGATATGACAGGAATTCCGCCAGAAATAACCTCCCACAAGCTGAGCGTCGACCCCAAATTTAAACCCGTAAAGTAGAAGGGAAGACCACAGTCCGAGGTAAAACATGCTTTCATCAAAGAAGAGGTAACGAAACTTCTTAAAATAGGATCCATTAGACAGGTAAAGTACCCCGAATGGCTGGAAAACATAGTAGTAGTGCCTAAAAAGCAAAACAAGCAAAGAATGTGCGTAGATTATAAAAACCTGAATAAGGCGTGCCCCAAGGATTCCTTCGTATTGCCTAATATCGATCGTCTGATCGATGCTACGGCCGGCCACGATACCCTCACCTTCCTCGACGCCTACTCGGGGTATAATCAAATCCAGATGAACCCTGAGGACAAGGAAAAAACCTCGTTCATCACATAGTATGCTACCTACTGCTACAACGTATTGCCCTTCGGGCTAAAAAATGCAGGGGCAACGTACCAGAGCCTAGTTAATAAAATGTTCAAGCATCAAGTAGGTAAATCAATTGAGATATATATTGATGATATGCTAATTAAGTCCCTGCGCACAGAAGACCATTTGACTCATTTGCAGGAAACTTTCGACATCCTCAGAAGTTATAACATAAAGCTCAACCCCGAGAAGTGCGCCTTCGGAATGGGGTCGGGCAAATTCCTGGGCTTCATGGTATCAAACAGGGGGATATAGATCAATCCCGGCAATAAAGGCCATTGAAGAAATCACAATGGTAAACAATGTAAAAGGCGTAAAATGGCTAACAGGGCGGATAGAGGCCCTAGGTAGATTCATATCAAGGTCATCGGAAAAGAGGCATCATTTCTTCTCTTTACTCAAAAGAAAGAGCAACTTCGAATGTACTCCAGAATGCCAAACATGCCTTAGAGGAACTAAAACGATACTTGACTAGTCCACCTTTATTGCATACGCTAAAGGAGGATGAAACACTATACCTGTACCTGGCCATTTATGAAATAGCGGTAAGCGGCGTGCTGGCTCAAGAGGATAAAGGTACATAATTTCATGTTTATTATTTAACCCGAACCTTGGGGCACGCCGAAACCCGGTATGCCCATCTAGAAAAATTGGCTCTCATGCTAATAAGCGCCTCACGAAAGCTGAAGCCCTATTTTCAATGTCATCGTATCTACATTCTGTCGACGTACCCCCTCCGGAGCATACTGCATAAACCCGAGCTATCGGGACGATTGGCTAAATGGGTCATCGAACTCGGAGGGTATGATATCGAGTATCAACCTCGAACGACCATCAAGTCCCAAATTCTGGGGACTTCATTGCCGATTTATCACCCTCCCTCATACCCGAGGTAGAGATGGAACTTTTATTAAAATTAGGCACGTCTTTCGAGGTATGGACCTTGTTCACAGATGGCGCCACAAACATAAGAGGATTCGGGATCGGTATAGTCCTAAAGCCACCCGTTGGTGGCGTAATTAGACAATCCATAAAAACCTTAAAATTGACTAACAATAAAGCCGAGTATGAGGCTATGATTGTAGGTTTAGAGCTGGCCAAAAGCTTGGGAGCCGAGACCGTTGAGGCGAAATGAGATGCGCTCCTCGTAGTAAGCCAGGTGAATGGGAGCTACGAAGCTCGAGAAGACAGGATGCAGAGGTACCTGGACAAAATCCAAATCGCACTGCATCGCTTCAAATAATGGGCCTTAGTCCATGTACCTAGAGAGCAGAACAGCGAGGCCAATGCCCTCGCAAATCTAGGATCATCTATTAAAGAAAATGACCTACTCCCCGGGGTTGTTGTCCAATTGTTTAAATTAGTATTCGCGGAAGGTCACACAGAGTTTAATTCCTCCAATCTAACATGGGATTGGAGAAATAAGTATATTGATTATTTAAAATACGGGAAGCTACCCACATATCCAAAAGAATCGAGGGCTCTACGAACCAAAGTAGTCGGATTCTCGCTCGACGAAAATGAGACTCTGTACAGGAGAACTTTCGATGTCCTCCTGGCGGTATGCCTAGGACCAGGTGACACAGATTATGTACCCCGAGAAATTCACGAGGGTACTTGTGGAAATCATTCCCGCACCGACACCTTAGTTCGGAAGGTGATCAGAGCAGGCTACTATTAGGACAGCATGGAAAAAGACACCAAAGATTTCATCCGAAAATGTGACAAATGTCAAAGATCCGCTCCCATGATTCACCAACCCGGCGAGCAACTACATTCTATTTTATCACCATGGCCATTCATGAAATGGGGAATGGACATCCTCCGCCCTTTTCTAACGGTGCCAGGTAAAGCTAGATTCATTTTATTTATGACTGACTACTTTTCAAAATGGGAGGAAGCGTAGGCCTTCGAAAAGATATGAGAGAAGGAAGTCATCAATTTTATATGGGATCACATCATATGCCGATTCGGAATCCCATCCGAAATAACATACGATAACGGGAGGCAGTTCATCGGGAGCAAGGTAACCTAGTTCCTTGAAGATCACAAAATCAAGAGAATCATGTCTACGCCTTACCATCCATGCGCAAACGGCCAGGCCGAATCCATAAATAAAACCATTATTCAGAACTTAAAAAAGAAACTGGAGAGCGCCAAGGGAAAATGGAGAGAAACGCTACCCGAAGTGCTATGGACATATCGAACAACTTCAAAATCAAGCACCAGGGAAACACCTTTTTCTTTAGTATACGGCGCCAAGGCTTTGATACCAGTGGAAGTCGAGGAGCCAAGCACCAGATTTCAGCACACTACTGCAGGCTCGAACAACGAGGCCATGACAATGACCCTCGGACTACTGGATGAAAAATGAGAAGCCTCGCTAATCCGGATGGCTGCCCAGAAGCAGAGAATCGAAAGATATTATAACAGGAGAACAAATCTTTGATATTTCAGGATCGGGGACTTAGTCCTAAGGAAGGTCACTAACACCCGAAACCCTAATGAAGGGAAGCTGGGCCAGAACTGGGAAGGGCCGTACCGTGTCCTCGAAATAGTCGGCAAGGGATCTTATAAGCTTGACACCATGAAGGGTGAACAGCTTCCGAGCAACTGGAATATTTCGATGCTAAAATGGTATTACTGCTAGGTCATCCGATCAAAAAATTCTGTAAATACCCTCGAGCAAGCGTTGCACTCTTTTTCTTCAACCGTATTTTGTCCTAAAGAGGGTTTTAGCGGCAAGGTTTTTAACGAGGCAACACCTACATGCTATTTAAGGGGAATACAATAAGCGTTCGAGGCTTCCTTTGCAATGAACCCCGAACATTGAAGGGCACCCCCGAACGGTCACCCACTTGGAAGGACCGAGGAGTGACAGGCATGATTCAAATATGAAAATAATGTACCGGGCCAAACGGTCAAATAAACCGTGCATGTATGAACCGGACCCACGACAACAAAACGACATGTACTTATTCCAAGCAATCAGAGAATGTATTTTGCTAAAGCACCTCATACTCCAAAGAAAACTTAACGTTTTCTCAACAAAGATTCCTCCACAGAAAGCGCCCCGAGTACTCGGAGACTGCCGTCAAAAACTCGGCATCTGTATGACCTTAGGGTCAGAATCTCCGGAATCGTAAGTCCTCGATGAGGCAATTCGGAGCTCTCGAGTAACAGCTCCCGAGCCAGAGCAAACTCGATGACTCGGAGACTGTCACCAATTACCATTCATTAGAAAACTCGAGGCCGTAAAACCCCAAGCGGGCAGACTCGGTCTAAAAAAACTTGTACCAAGTATCAACAAAAATGTAAGAGCTCGAGCAAGGCATGAATCATACTTGTACCAAGTATCAACAAAACTATAAGACCTCAAGCAAGGCATGAATCATACTTGTACCAAGTATCAACAAAACTGTAAGACCTCAAGCAAGGCATGTATCATACTTGTACCAAGTATCGACAAAACTGTAAGACCTCAAGCAAGGAATGAATCATACTTGTACCAAGTATCAACAAAACTATAAGACCTCAAAAGGCATGAAAATTTTGTAAGACCTTACTACAGGCATAAACTCAATCCTGAAGTTTAGGCTATATGTCGCATTTGTAAGACTCCCGAAAGGGCATACCCTCGATGTAGACACCTAAACTACTACACTCGGGATCAAACATGGCTCCGACTAGATGTAAATGACTACGGTCATACGGATGTACCAGCCGAATTAACGTGACTCGGGGACGCCCGACCGTTGCTACAAAATCATAAGCCATTACTTCGAATCTACTTCGAAAAGAACTGGTTAAATAGGCTACCCTCGATAGGCAAAATATCTTCGACCATGTCAGCTCCAAATCACAAGGCTTCGAGCTACGCAACCTACAAGCTAAACCTTCTAAGGTACTCGAACATCGCTGCAAACAACTTGAAATCGAGGTTCTTCCCAAACTGACGATGGGTCAGGCAAAATCATTTCAAAAAGTCCTTAACGAGAGGAAAACAAAGCCTACATATGCCTAAGGGCAAAGCGTAAGAGCCATTGTTGCCAGCCTAATGAGCCTCAGGGCCACACATTAAAAGGTCGCAACGACCAAAAACATAAGAGCCACAATCTCCAGCTCAAAATTTGAAAGCTTGAGGGTCAAAATGAGCTTGAGTCGTAACCCGATTCAGAGATCGAACCCAAAATAGTTAACTATACATGTCTAAGGGCAAAGCGTAAGAGCCGTTGTCGCCAGCTTAACGAGCCTCAGGGTCGTGCATATTAAAGGTTGCATCGACCAGGAGCGTACAAGCCCCCGAGCCTGCCTAACAAGCCCCAAGGCCGTATCACAAATCTAAAGATTCTTGCCAACTCTAAAAACAAGAGCACCCGGCCGAATTCCGGGCAAAAAGGGTAGTGGAAGAAGCAAAGCCACAGAGTTCACTTTATACATATGCCAGTATGAAAGTACTATATACAAATAGGAATATCAACAAGATCCTAATCCATTGCCTAGCCTACATTCTCAATGGTTCCCCAAGGGTTGCACCCTGACAGCTACGAGTCCCCCGACGACCCCTTCTTAATGACATTTTCCCTCTTCGGGGATCCACCCTCATTTTTAGCATCACCCGAGATGCCATCCGGCATACCTCCAACAATCTGCTTTCGGAAAACTGGCCAGGCACGATCTGCAACTCGAGGTAAATTCGGGCTAGCCCCTTAGACGTCCTCTCAATGCGAGCATTTGCGACAATAGCTTCATCCTCGTACGAGGATATGAGCACCTCAGCTTCGGCCTTAATCTGAGATAGTGCAGCCACTAGCTCGAAATGAAGACCTCTGTACTTGTCACTATCCTCCTTCGCATCCTGTAGCTAACGCTCGACTAAGGTTACCTTCCCCTGGAGGGTGTCCCTCTCGGAGGTCATTTCCTTTACGTATCGATTGAGCTCGAAAATTTCAGCATCTCTGGCCCGAAACTCCTCTCTCAACAGGGCAATTTCCTTCTCAAACTGCACAAATCATGTCCAAGATGTTAAACGCAATAAAATCTCACAAAGATTCAAATAATAGTGAACGGGGGATGAGTAACTTGCTCGGTAAGATAGACTTTCTCACGCTCACGACGGTTCACCTCATCCTGGTACTGGGTGAAAGACTGGCTGTAAAGCGCTTTAGCCTGAAACCACGAACAAGGACAAGTTAGAAAAACAATGATTGGAGCAGCCCAGAGCGGAGGACGGGGTTAGAAAAAATTACACGCTCACAAAGTCTACCTATCTCGCCAAAATCAAATGAAGCCTCAACCTCGGGACCTCCCTCGAGAACGGTCGATGACCTCTCGAGCGCATCTCTGCCTTTGACTAGTGCCCCTGCATCAAAAGGCTCTTCATGCGGGGCATCTTTCACTCCATGAGGCGGTACGATCACTCCTTAAGAGGAATCAATAACAATCACAGAATTGAGCAAGCCTCCGCCCCTTGTTCACCCTGGACCCCAGAGCTGGGCCCCTCCGAACTGCCCGCCAGGGGTGCCTCAACTCGGGGAGAATTCTGGCCGCCAGCCAACTCGAGGGTAATAATCGATACTCCATCCATTTCCTCCTTACCAAAAAGATGGGCCACAACGGCATCAGGCTCCGGTTCGGAAGCCTCAATCCTCAAGGCCTGAGGATCGACCGAGTCTATACACTTCTTAGGGGCCGTTGGGAAGCTGCTTTCCCCCTCACCTTCAACTCGAGGGTTTCCCGTCGTCTCCGAGGTTAGAATTGCCAGGTTAACCTTGGATCCTTCCACCTTAACCCTCTTGAACTTCGGTGGCCTGACCAGCAGACCCCTTTGCCTTCTCTTCTTTTTGCCAGGCGCTAGGGCATCCCCATCAACGGGTGGTGTCCCCTTCGTCAAAGGGACTTCCCTCAGGCCTACACAAATGCAGAAGTTAAACACAAAGAATGAAGAACACTACTAATAGCGATTTGCATCAAAATGTGTGGATGCAGCAAGGTTCGGATCATACCATGATCTTTGGCTTCCCACCGGGCTCGGGATAAATCTCGCCACACTCGTTCGGCATATGGACAAATCAAGTATAAGCGGTCGAGCCAATCCTAGAGGTCCAAAACCACACTAGGGTAGGTTTCTATGGCTAAGAAAGTAAGAGAAATAGAGTTAGATACTTGGAGAAATATCGTCAAAAAGAAGTGAAGGAAGACCCGACAACACGTTTACTTACACCCAGTGTTCCACTTCTCGAGGAATAACATCTTTTCCGCTGGAATCAGGTCAGAAGTCCTCACTCGGATGAATCGGCTTACCCATCCCTCATTCCCGAGCTCTTTGGTGCAGGTATAAAGGGACCTCGAGGCTCGACATTGGAGTTTGAGTAGGCCCCCGCGGAGGAGACGTGGACTATACATCCTGATCAGATGGTTGAGGGTGAAGGGCATCTCCTCTATCATGTTTGAGTAATGCCTGATCATATAAACGATGCACCAGAATGAAGGATGAAGTTGACCCAGGGTTACTTGATAACGTCGGCAGAAGTCGAGAATCAAGGGGTCGAATGGGGGCGAGGATGGTCCTACCGGCCCAAGGTGAATGGATAGGTGTACACACTCATAAAGCCGGCTATATGAGCCATAATATCTTCTTCCTGAGTAGGAATCTCCACAACAAGGTATCCCTCCAGCGGTAGTCATCTATCACTTTCCTGACATCTGTTACCGAGCTGATATACCGAGTCACGGGCTCGCGATGCTCTGGCTTTGAGGAAGGTCTCTCAACCTTGAAATCGGACATCATCGCAAAAGATCCTGGGCACATTCCTCTGCACGAGGAGGCGTAGCCACTTCACCTTGAGAAGGAAGCAATGAGGATGAGCCCGCAACTTCCTGGGAAGTAGAGGCAGAAGTTTTCGCCATCCCTAGAAGATTTAGAAGGAAGAAAAAGAGTTGCGTTCCTGAGAGAGAACGAGAGCAAAGGAAGAGTGAACCTTTTCAGGGATTTGGGCATGCAATGGGTTGTAGAAAAGAAGAAGAAGAGTATTTATAAAAGCACCGTGTGTGCATTGAAGGAGGCCAATAGGAAGCCAATTGCCATAGTCAATGTGGGAACCTGCAGGAGCAGCGTGCGTGTTGTATCATGACATGTTGTGGCCATTGCTAATTGCAAGGACATCGAAGGAGGAAGAAATTCAAGGTCATTTCTTATCGTTTATCATCACTTTCACTCTAAGAAACGCGGAGACTAGCTATATGCGGTAAAACTAGGGGATCCATTTCCCCGTCATTAGGTCGCCTCGCAGGCATACTTCTCAAGGTTTGAAGCCTAGGTCGAGACCCACCCTCAGGAGCTGTTGGGTACCGGCCACGGGGGCATTGCGTACTAATGGCTATAATAAGGGAGAGGGGAGTTCCCAAGGCACACAGCTGATATTGACAGAGCCTAATGCTATCTGGTTATCCCATCCCTCTACCTTTATGATCAATGCATTTTGTACTATGTTGGGATTTCCCCTCCTATATAAGGGGGATCCTTGGCACTTTGTAAATACTGTTGCTCCAACTATTCTACACGAAATATACAAGAACTCTCTCTTTTTTCTCTAACATGTTCCCTCGATATTGTTGCTCTTATTTACTACTTCCATGCGTGTTCTTCGTTTATTGCTTATTATTGGCCATAAAGAGCCTCCTTTAATTATATCCTAACTGTTAACCTCTTCCCGATTATCCCCAATAGCTCGAGCCCGAGCCCATGCATCGACCTCGAGGCCCCTCATCTTTTAGTTTGAGGCCCGAACAGCTATCCCCTTAGTTTGATTACAACTCTATGTTAGCTCGCATTTCATCTTTTATCTTCACATATCTAGCATCAACTGATTAAACAACTAGCATAAAAATAGATCACATATTTTTAGAGTCACATCAACAAATTTAATTGCTATTGCCATTTTCACGCTAAACAGTAACCATATTATCCATGACTTCTAGAATACGATCACTCTTTGGAGAATTCCTAGTCTCCCAAACTTGAGGAACCCCCAATTTGAGGCTTTACAAATGTAAAAGTTAAACTCATTAGTTATCCAATTGATTATCCATTTTCTAAATGGATAATATGGTTCTTATCCGTATTTGACCCATTTTTAAAAAGTTCATTATCCAACTCATTTATAATGGATAATATGGGTAGTTAACTGTTTTCTTTTAACCATTTTGCCAGCACTATTTTAGATAAACATGGTTCAGGTCAACAAACAACCTTCTTTAACAACCTTAGACAGTAGAAGTTTGTTTACCCCAAATTGGACAACAATTAAATTTGTATGTGATTTTAAGGATACGTGGTTTGATTCAACATAAATAATTAAGAATGTTAGATAAATAAATTAAAGACGAAATAAGCGATCAAAAAAATTGTAATGTTATGGCCGAGCCTGAACCTTGATTGAAAAGTGATCTCGTCCTCGATTGGACCCTCGGTTCGAGCCCAGTCATGAATGAAGAACAAGATAAGCGAACAAGAACTTTATCAGTAGCTAAAAGGCAAAAAATAAACTTGTATTGCTTTGATTCACGTATTACAATGTGTGTGTTCCAAAAGAAAAACTTCCCCTTTATATAGTAGGAGAGTTTTATCCCTAGTACATCTCTAACCTCGATTACAATCTCGTGCATCTGTGCCCTTCTTCCGATTTCTCACCGCGAAATTAGGGGAGACATTACCCCAAATTTTACCCACACATAGATAGTCCCCTCGTTTTGTGGATAGTAGGTTTACCAAAACGATGGAAAGCGATAGATGAACCCCGGTTCCTTCCTTCGTACATTACAGCCGAGATGACAGGTAAATCAAAACGTCCTATTATTTGCGTCGTTCTGACTTAGGACACGTATCAGCCACCAGTTGATTTTCCTAGAATTCGAAACGCCGCGCATTTTGTTTTTCCTTTATTAAAGCTCCGACCCTTTTTCAGTTCCTCCAGCTTCCGATTCTAGAATTTAGCCTCGAACTCTTTAACTGCTTTTAAATCCTCCAAATCTTCATACATTGCTTCTTGGACCTTCATATCTTCATCTTCAATCCTCATACATTTTATTTGGATATTTAACAAGACATTCATACCTTCATACCATCTTTAAATCTTCATATTTTTCTTCAAACCTTCATATTTCCCAAATTACGATGGAAAAAACCTCCATGTCAGTGCTTCAGCAGGCTGATCCTTCATTTTCCCACTTGGCCACAGATCCCAAAGTTGGCCATTCCCGAAGTGGCTTAGGAGCCCCCCTTCCTGAAGAGCTTCGTACCTGGGGCTGCTCTATCGAGAGTGACTTCAACATCGAGAAGTCCTCTAATCAACATGACAGAGGCGAGGGATCATAGAGATACATATGCTCTGTTACTACGGAAACTCTACCCATAGTTTGAGCAGACTATAATTGGGAGGGTGAGGGTGTGGTCGTCCCCGAGCCCAATGATGACATAACTACTCACATGGAGTGGTGTTTAAGTGTTTGCACTTACCCCTTCATGCTAGGCCTGGTGGACCCCGTAGACCTTACATTCTACGAAAGGTATGAGGTGTGACTTGGGAAAATCCACCCATCTTTTTGGAGGATCGTGATCCTCTTAAGTTATTTTGTAAATAATATGGAAGCCCCTAGATTTAACCTCAACCACCTTTTTCGCGTATACAGTCCCCGAATCATTCAAAGGGGGCTGATTAAGTTCTTCCACCGAGCAAGCAAGGCTCCATTCTTGAGCATCAGTGAAGACCGAGATCAAGGATGGCAGGAGAGGTTAGTTCGGGAGAAAACCGAAGACCTCATCCCTTCCGAGTTTTCCCCCAAGAAGTGGAACGCATCCCATCGGTACTT
Organism: Nicotiana tabacum; assembly: GCF_000715075.1. Lineage (NCBI taxonomy): Eukaryota > Viridiplantae > Streptophyta > Magnoliopsida > Solanales > Solanaceae > Nicotiana > Nicotiana tabacum. Next base: position 62,288,855 of record NC_134089.1, read on the forward strand.
TCCTTCTCGAGTATTTATCATTTCTTTTTGTTCTTTTTCTCATTGCTTATTTTTGTCGTTGCGCAGCTATTTCCGAAGTTCCTAATGCAGTTCCCCGCTTCAAGGAGTTGATTGAGGGGATCTGCAAACAAATGCCATATTTCGAGCGCACATGGTGCAAGTTCTCGAAGGGAAAATGGGAGACCCGTTCCCATGGTGAGATCCTTTTCCGAATAGTTACTTTTGTACATTTAGCTTATGTATTGCTAAGTATCCTTTTTTTCTTACAGGTTTGTCCAAGACCACCAAACTCAGGCCGTTGTGTGATGACAAAGATTCATCCTTGCTTGCCGAACTATCCGCTTCGGGACATCCCAGGGCTATCACAAAGGAGGAGAAGATGAAGAAGAAAAGAAAGTCCACGGGTTCCCCAGATGCCGAGGCAAAGAAGAATAAGGTGACCATCCAGGTTCGGAAAATCAAAAAGAGCGCCAAGACTTGGATGACGACCTTTTTATTTCTAAAGGGTCGATCCTTAACGAGGGGTAGCAGGAAGCACTCGGGAAAGATGACCACGAGGTAGACCCTCCTCTAGCTCGGGAACTAGAGGGAGAGAGGGAGGATGCAGCCTCTCGAGAAGCCGCTCCTGTCCCCACAGAGGTAGCTGGTCATTGACATCATGGAAACACCCTCCTACACTGAGTCCAGGCTTGAAGAGGCCCAAGCGGGAAAAGAGAAGTCAAACGAGATGGCACAGGGCCCAGACGACTCCCTCAACACGTTCTTCGATGGCATGCATTTGTGCGCACTAGAGGACTTTTCTGGGCTTGGTCACCTGGAGGTCCCAAAAAAGGATGTACCATCAGAAGCAGGCTAGCCAAGTTCGAGCCCAAAACTAGTGAAGAAATTCCCCGCTCCGAGCGTGGTCCCCGAGCACAAGAGGATGGTCATTCTTATGATCCCAGCGGATCCCCGAGTCTTGTGCGCTCCAGTGGGCATAGTTAGATACCTTCGATACCTCGTGATCGAGGAGGATCCATAAAAGATGAACAAAATGGGCATGTCGAGCCTCCCCAACGAGGCGCAACATGCACTGAACCGGGTAAGTCATTTACCCTTCGTACCCTTTTATGAACCTCATTTACTTTTAGACTTGCTCTAATAACTTCATTGTTTGTTCAGGCTTTAGTGCTTCATCATGAAAGCTTCCTCTGGTTCCGCTAGGAGATTAGGCAGGTTGAGTTCGAGATGAAAGAGCATGTCCGGAGGAAGGACATGTACATGGCTCTTTGTGAGCAGCAAGATGAGACCCTCAAGGACCTCCCAATTCTCTAGGCAGAGCTGGAAAAGCCTAGAAGGAGGCCTCGACCTTGCAGCTGGAACATGCCAAACTAGTTGAGAAGGTAAAGATCTTTGAGGATAAAAATGAGCAGCTAGTCATGGTGACTAACAACACAACTTTGCAGGTCCAAGAGAAGATAGATCTAATGGAACAACTTTATGCTGATATGGATAAGCTCAAGGCCATGATCAAGGTGTGGAAGGGCCGAATGGACCTGCTGGCTTCGGAGAAAAAAGATGCAAAAGCGAAGCTGGCATCAGCCAAGAACCAACTCCAGGTGGCGAGATAAAGCCGATAAGTGGTCTCGGCTAAATGATGATCTCCGAGCATAGCGGAGCTCGGCCGTCACAGAATGGGATACCCTCGGAAAAGAATATGCTACACTGAGGTCCAAATTGGATGCAACCTCTTCTGATATCGAAGAAATGTTTGCCCAATATAAGGCCGATGTGGTGGTAATAGAGACCCACTTAAAGACAAAGACTGAGTACATAAAACGGTTATCTCGAAGAGAGACCCTCAAAGAGAACCATTCCATAGGTTTTGACCTATCGGCCGAAATTGAGGAAGCCAGGAGACTCGAGGCTAAGGCAAATGAACTCTACAAGCTTGAGGGTCTGGAAGGCTCCAAGGGTTCAGAGGGCTCCGACGGTTCTGGCAACGATGTCATGCTCCAAACCTGAAGAGGCGTGGCCGGCACCCGGTGCCATACTCAACCCGAGCGTACAACTCTATAGCTATGAACTCTAGAAGAGTAACCCTCATCTTAGGCCGATGAGTCCATATTCTGAATTGTATTAATATAACACCTCTCATATATGTGGGGTAAACATACCATAAAGCTGATATATATAACTGTGTAGGCCGACGAAGCCACCATGAACATCTACTGATATACAAATATACAGGACTCGTTTACACACCTCTAGAGATAACTGAATAGTAACATGGTCGGGACAAGGTCTCGACCTACCCATCAAACGTGTATATATAAAATTGACTCCAAGGTCTGGACCTGGCAACTCCGAGGAAGTGGAGCTTACCAACCAAGCTGATGTTTGACTCTGTCTATTGGGAGGGTCTGTCCAACTGTCAATGAGGACCTGCAGGCATGAAATGCAGCGTCCCCAGCAAAAGGGACTTCAGTACAAAATAATGTACCGAGTATGTAAGGCAACAGAATAACTAAAAGCTGAAACTGAACTGAGAATATAATAACTGAAAGTAACTCGGATTCAAAGATAACATGAAGATACGCTTACCTGTAGATATCGACTCAACTCTCTCAATATAGTAAGTAAAATAGTTGTCTGGCCTTATAAGGCTTGGTATGTGTAACTTCTCGGCCGTAGTAGGCTCGCTCATAGGCGCTCGGCCATACTAGGCTCGGTATCTCAGCCATTATGGGCTCGCTCATAGGCGCTCAGCCACAATAGGCTCGGTATATAACTCACCATCTGATCATAGGTTGCCCAATAGGGGCCTACCCATCGATTATAGCTCGATGGTGGTGAAAATACTATGTAATACTATATATATAGACTCTTTATTCTCTTGACTGATAGAAGACAAAACTAAACTGAATATGAAGTCCCCATAAGGGAAAATGCTATAGCTTATGACACTAGGATAATCTACATAAATTCGGGAATATGAACTTCTCTTTATGTCTCGTTATCAATCACATGTAGTTACTGGATCATGCCAAAATGATGGAAAAGTTTAGCCTTAACATACCTTAACTCTGTTGAGTCCTTAATACCTTCCAATAAATTCTTCAAACACCTCAACTCAATCTACCGTAGCATAAGGAGATTCAAAATTAGTGCAGAGTAAAGGCTATGCTCGCAACTTAAATTAGTAGCTCGTTTACGTAAATTTGGGCAGCATCTCCCCTATAACAAGGCCCTCCTCTAATACCATATACCAACAACACCATGAACACAACAATAACAACATGTATGCATCATTTTTCAACCTTATCTCCATCACAATATATCACAAAATAGCCCACACTGCCTAATCACTTCGTACATAAAACGACAACAAAAGTAGTGTCAAACAATCTAAAAAAATGTTATGACAAATGATCATCCCACCATTCCATCATTATATGTTGTTTCTCCAAACCTTTTATCCTTAAAAACTCCATAAAACATAAGAAAAATAGACAGCCTAAAAGAAACACGAAACAACCCACAAAACAATCCACTACAAGTCGAATAACTCGAACTCACGGCTTCCGATCACCGTCCCGTGAGATCTAACTATTAGGAAATGAATTTATCAACCTTACTTGATATTTAAATCTTAAATAAAGAAATTAGACGTTTTATATGTCCCAAAAAGACCTCATATAATACAAGAAATATATTGGTCAAAAAACTTTAGTGACACACTTACTTGTCACCTATGCAACTTGCAGTCTCAGGAAACTACAAATATCTCTCTGCTCCTATTTTATATCGATGAACAGTTTAATGCATTAGAAAATAAACTCATAGATATTAAATTTGGTAGGTATTTCATCCTATAATTCCAAGTATAGTGGTATAAAAGATCAGCTAAATTTGACCTAAATTTCAGCATATTTATGAATGTAACTTGTGATGATCTTTGCCAACTTTTGTTCCACAACTCACTTGACTTCAAAACATACCACACGACTATAATAAGACAAAAATAACTCATAAAATAACCTCCTTATCATTTTGATCACCTTAGTCTCACCCCAAAAGTACATGTTATAACATTCCCAACATGTCGACTTTCGACGAAACTTATTTTCTTCAATTGGTTTAGCTTCTAAGCCTTCCAACCCTCATGGTGTTTGCAGTCCATGATCTTACATATTTGTAACCTCAAGCTAATATGATTAACTTACTTTATGTACTTTCAAAGATTATCTCATCTCAGAGTTTACATCAATTGACTTACGACGTACACTCACATACGAAACTATGGGGTGTAACATCATCCCCCCCCTTCGGAACATTCGTCCTCGAATGTTGACTGATGCGATTATCAGTTTCATAACCTATTGCTCTTACGAATAAATTAGAGTAACATCTATGCACTATTCTGTGAATAAATTCGAAGGCCAGGGTATTCCCCCCTTTTAGGCCTTTTTCTCACGCCACGACTTGTTGTCAGAATTCTTCCAATCTTGTAACTATTTTGACCTTCTGTCATGCAGCCTGTATGGCTTTGTCCTTGTATGTGTGCCTATGCGACTCTTCTGTCCTTTTTCCTCTAGCTTTTAGCCAAACTCTAGGCCTTGCTTTGTGAACATATACAGAACTATGACAAGGTATCCCTCTGGGAATCTATAGGTGTATTGAAGTTTTTTGGTCGGTTTTGTCGAACCTACGACTTTTGCTATATCTTGTTTTATACCCTCGGTTAGCTATGCTTATGGCTTCACTATATCTAGGTAGCTTATACTATACCACAACACTTACTTTAATTTATTATGGCCAAGGTCTGCTACCCAACTCTAGGTTACTCTCTTGTTGCTTATCCTATATGTATAAATTTAAGTCCATTAATGCTTCCTCATTACCATTCATCTTAAGAATGACATCCTAATCCCATCTCACACTTCAGAACATTTATACATCTACTGTTGATTCACCTTAATGTTGATCTATAATCTACCACTGATCACTTGAAACCTCTTACGTAATATATTGTCACTAGGGATCATGTCTCATTGAGGAACATCTGGAGTTATTTTCCTGATCCACTTAGGGTCAATACTATACTTCCATAAATATATTTCATAGCATCCCACGTGATTCACCTTATGGGTATTTTGATCCTATACAATTCATGAAATCCCTTTTCTTTGAATTATTACCCAATCAAAGGCCTAAATGTCATCCTCTTATCTATTACAATTACACCCTCATTCTACCACTAGGGCAACATTCCATCTCTTCTAAATTCTCCTAGTCTTAAACTCCTCTGAGTTCACTCATGATATACTGAGCTTTTTGTAACTTATGGAAACCATCAAATCTTTTATTGTGATGGGTTTAATCTCGAGGATTTACCTATTCTTGTCACCTTCTAACTCATCTTTTATTATACTTAATCCTTTCTACCTAAAGCCTTGCCGCTCTACCATACTTTAGCTTGCAACCTACATATATCTATTTATACTACTTGCAACCTTCCTTTAACTTGCTAGCTCCATAGATTTCCTTATGTTATTCTAGAATCTCAAGCAAGACATTATATCGTCTCTAACTATTTTGTACTCTCTTAACTAGACCTCTCTGTACCTGGAAACCATAGGCTGGAAGATATGCCGCTAACAACAACACTATCATTTCTTGATACAGAATTACGATGCTTCCAACCCTCTATCTGATATCTGGATTATTTGTAACCTTCTGTATTTGGGCATCTCGTACCTCATTCACATATACCTTACTTACCTTTAAATCTTGCATCGTATCTTCTATATCTTTCATAACCTCCCTTCCAGTTAGGTGAAATTCACATCCACACCTTAAATCTCTACTATAATACTTGCACATCACGTGCATACACGATCCGGTGAAGGCTTCATACTGACTTCATATGAGGTTGGTATTGTTCTAACTAGATTTATCGTAGAGCCATTATAGAATATGGACGTTATACTATCTCTTTTGTACCTCTGATATTTAGAGTGATTCTACAATATTCTGAATCACGATTTATATACTCATCGGGGTCTAATAATCAAACTCCTAATTCACTTAGCTGATATAACTCTTTAGTTCCCTCTTATATCTCAGCCTTTATGTAGGTTTACATTATCTTCTGATCTGCGGCTCAAGGTATTAGTTATTACTTTAGCCCCTCGTGGACGCTATGGAATATCCATGATATAACTTTTCTAGCAATTCAAGATTTTGTCTGTGACGTGGACTCAATTCTTTCTTTTAACTTATGCTGGAGTCTCATATAGCTGTATCATTATCAACATATATGTTGTATGGATAACACTCCAAAATCTTATATGTGTTAATAAAGTAACTAACTCTGTGTCATAGGTCGAATAATTCCTTTCGTGCCCTCTTAGCTTTGGTTAAAAGTAAGCAATTACCTTTCTTGGTCGTTCTTCCACTTGTTGCATGAATACTGGACTTATCTTAGTTCCTACATATATTGGAATTTTGTGCAACTTATATGATCTCGAATATTACTTTGGATTTTACTTCTCGTTCCTTAGTTACGACAGGTGCCACTTTGTTATGGAGAGCATACAAGGTCGTAGTGAGACTGTTGTCAGAAGATAATTTCTTCTTTAGGTTACTATGATTAGTTTGAAGCCTACTTCCTTATTTCCCCAGCTAGTCTTTCGTTGTAGCACTTAGGGAAGACTCTCTGACTTTTGTAAAGCTGTGAGCTCATCCTATCATATACCTGACGGAATTTTTAATGTTCTTACTCACTTATAAATATTCTTAGTTACATACCTCTGTGCCCTTATTCTCGTAGGGTTAATTTTGAACTCATTTTTTTGTCTCCCCCGTGGCACTCTATTTTATTTCTGTAACACTTTTACGGCAACTATAACTACCTCAACTCCTATCTGAATATTTCTCAAGGATTACGATGTCATATCTATGAGACTGGATTCCTTATGTTGGGGTTTACTAGGTTTATCTTGCACGATCTGCTAATTTATCTATATCCTCTTGTCTAGCCATAACTAGGCTATTCCTAACAACTACTAACTGCTCGTTGGTCTATTCTCATATCTATATTTTGTGTAACTCTCTTGGGTTGTTTCCTTTGTCTTAAGTTACCTATTGCACTAGCTCCTTATGTATCAAGTGTTTATTCACACTTAGTTATCAATAACATCCTGGGAGGGAACCCTTACTGGCTCTCCCGACATCGTGCTTCAATAATGTTCTGGAGTCGTATCATATCTATAGGATCTGAATAAATGCAATATCGTTCCTTTCACCTTTTTACCACATTCTTTCTTTACTATTCCATAGCTACTTGAACTACATAACTCCGACTTACTACTATATCACATCTTCTTCCACCCTTTAGGGGAGTACTAGTATTTAATGCTATGAAGATTTATCTATATATGGTTTAAATCTTCATCTTTGGCATCTTTTAACATCTTCACTGACTCTTATTCGCCTTGTGGTAACCCTTCTATAACAAGGATAACTGAATTTCTTACGTGCGAGGGTGACACGTAGTGTAACTGGTGCACTTAGCCCCTTAAACATAACTCTACTCACGTTGCTTGCTGTAGGGAAGCGTCTTCCTGAATGACCTTTAAAGGTTATTCTTCCGTTGTCTATTCTATTTTTTTCGGAATATGGTCTCTGAAGATCTCACGATGTCGATGATTATCAAATCCTCTAATCCCTAGTTCATGTTCGATTTATCTTGTTTACTAGCCTATGCTGACTTCTATTACTCCGAGGGGGGGTCTAACTTATTCTTCCGGTAATTAAGTTGGAGTCACCAACTCATTTTCTTGAAATAAGAATATGAGTTCATGGCTTATACTCTTTTATTGTCTCAAGGCTTGTCACCTCTTGTATTTTCTTTCACTTGACCATAGACTCTGTCATCCTACCATATTTTTATTTACTGTTATCACTCATTTATCATACCTTACTCATAATGCTTCATTTACTCTCTTCTTATTCTTCTGCTAATATTTTTGTCTATCACATTATTCTAAAAATCTCAACAAAACATTGTTTCACCTTTTGTTTCAGATCCCCTAGCTCAATCCACCATTCTGGTTACTCTAACCCAAGATGGATCCTAATATTCTATCTTCTCTTAAACTATATGTTATCTCACATAGGGCATAACTGAGATGGGTGTGGCCAATTGTACGTACCTTTATTTTTGTTGATGGTAACTTAGAAGCCTTATATTTCTCTTCCTGAATTGAAAATTTGGATAATCTTCATTAATTGGGTACCTCGTACCCTTCTTCACTTTGCTTCTGTTATCTGTTGAAACTTATACTTTTACCTTCTAATAGTCCCATGGTCTGCTATTCGCGAGGTCTATTAGATATTCCCGTCTTAGGGTCTTAAGTAGGAAATCCGCACATCTAGTATGCATAATCTAATAAGGCCTCAAACTGGGCCACATTGTCAAGAATTCTCTCTCTACTAGTGCCCCCACCTGCTGTTGTATTAGCCCTTTCGCTAGCTGTAATTTTTCAAATTGCAAGTATCTCTATAATTAGCAAACATAAGTCTTGGCTCGAACTCTTATGACTTAGCTCTATAGTATGATGTGGATTTGAAAGAAGGGTAACATACTCCTAAATACTTTATAGCTACCTGTTTATATAATGTGGTGCACAACATATCTATAAACAAGGCTCTACTAGACACGAATTGTAGACTCACTAGGACAGAACTACTCTGATACTAAGTCTGTCACGCCCCAAACTTGAAGAGGCGTGGCCAGCACCCGGTGCCATACTCAACCCGAGCGTACTATTCTATAATTGTGAACTCTTGAGTGGTAACCCTCATCTTAGGCTGATGAGGTCATATTCTGAATCATCTTAAAATAACACCTCTCATATCTGTGGAGTAAACATACCCAAAAGCTGATATATATATATATATATAGGCCGACGAAGCCGCCATGATCATCTACTGATATACTAAATATACAGGACTCGTCTACAAACCTCTAAAGATAATTGAACTGTACCATGGTCGGGACAGGGCCTCGACCTACCCATCAAACCTGTATATATAAATGGACTCCAAGGTCTAGACCTGGCAACTCCAAGGAAGTGGAGCTTACCAAGATGATATTTGACTCTGTCTGCTAGGAGGGTCTGTCCAATTGACAATGAGGACCTACAGGCATGAAATGCAGCGTCCCCGACAAAAGGGACGTTAGTACGAAATAATGTACTAAGTAAGTAAGGAAACAAAAAAATTGAAAGTGGAAACTGAGTTGATAACATAATAACTGAAAGTAACTAGGAGTCAAAGATAATTTGAAGATACGCTTACCTGCTGATACTGACTCAACTATCTCAATATAGTAAGTAAAATAGATATCTGGTCCTATAAGGCTCGGTATGTGTAACTGCTCTGCCATAGTAGGTTCACTCATAGGCGTTCGACCATACTAGGCTATGTATCTCAGCTTTTCAAGGCTCGCTCATAGGCACTCGGCCACCGTTGGCTCGGTATATAACTTACCATCTGATCAGAGGTTGCCCAATAGGGGCCTGCCCATCGATTATAGCTTGATGGTGGTGAAAATACTTTAATACTGTACATATATAGACTCTCTGCTCTCTTGGCTGACAATAGACAAAACTAAACTGAATATGAAGTCCCCATAAGGGAGAATGTTGTAACCTATGAGACTAGGATAATGTACATAAATTCGAGAATATGAACTTCTCTTTATGTCTCGTTATCAAACACATGTAGTTACTGGATCATACCAAAATAAAGGAAAGGTTTAGACTTAACATACCTTAACTCTGTTGAGTCCTTAATATCTTCCAAGCAATTCTTCAAACAACTCAACCCAATCTACCACAGCTTAAGGAGATTCAAAATCAGTGTTGAGTAAAGGCTAAGTTCGCAACTTAAACTAGTAGCTCGTTTACGTAAATTTGGGTAGCATCTCCCCTATAACAAGGCCCTCCTCCAATACCATATACCAACAACACCAAAAACACAAGAATAAAAACATGCATGCATCATTTTCCAACCTTATCTCCATCATAATATATCACAAAACAACCCACACCCTAATCACTTCATACATAAAACGACAACAAAAGCAATGTCAAACAACCTAAAAAATGTAATGACAAATGATCAGCCCACCGTTGCATCATTATGTATTGTTTCTCCACACATTTTATCCTCCAAAACTCCATAAAACATCTACAAAATAGACAGCCCAAAAGAAACACAAAATAGTCCACTACAAGTTAAATAACTCGAACTCACGGTTTCCAATCATCGTCCCATGAGTTCTAACTATTAGGAAACGAATTTATCAACCTTCCTTGATATTTAATGCTTAAATATATAAAGTAGACATTTTCTTAACAATGAAGTACCTTCCAAAACTCAAACTACAAAGAAAGAGAGGCGATATAGCGATACTTACGTCGTAGGGATCGTTCTAGTGTTATCGCTTCTTGATTTCATACCCGAGATGTTAATATTCTTGGAAACCCATGTGGTGGGCTTGAGGATACGTTTAGGGTTATTATTCTGGTCGTGGTATGTGGGAAAGTGAATAAAGAGACGACATAAGGCCTATATATATATCCATTTTTGAAAAGTCAAAGAGGTACTAGCTTGACGCCCTATTGTTGGCTCTTCTTCAGGCGCTTATATCTTTTTTATCCGGATGTCGTATGAACGAAAAGTTAAGAGAGTTAGAAACTGAATTTTAAGATACTCAATTTGGTACATAATATGTCCCAAAAAGACCTCATATAACACACAAAATGTATTTCTCAAAAAGCTTTAGCGACACACTTACTTGTCACCTATGCAGTCTGTGCAGTCTCGCAAAACTGCAAATATCTCTCTACTCCTATTTTGTATCGATTAACGGTTTAATGGGATAATGGGATAAAAGCTCAGCTACATTTGACCCAAATTTCAGCATATTTATGAATGTAACTTATTATGATCTTTCCCAACTTTTGTTCCACAACTCACTTAACTTCAAAACATACCACACGACTTTCATAAGACAAAAATAACTCATAAAATAACCTCCTTATCATTTTTATCACCCTATTTTCACCCCAAAATTACATGTTATAACATTCCCAACTTGTCGACTTTCGACGAAACTTATTTTCTTCAATTGGTTTAGCTTCTAAGCCTTCCAACCCTCATGGTCTTTGCAGTCCATAATCTTACATATATGTAACCTCCAAGCTAACACGATTAACTTACTTTATGTACTTTCAAAGAAGATCTCATTTCAGAGCTTACATCAATTGACTTACGACGTACACTTATATACGAAACTATGGGGTGTAACAAACGAGTCGAGCCCCGGTGAAGACCAGGCGGAGATGCCTTAATTCATTTTAAATTTTTCCTTATTTATTGTTTTGTTTATTTTGAGGCCATTCTGTCATGCCTTTGTAAATATATTGTAGAGTATATAAATTTTTCCCCTTTTGGCAATACCGTGTCTTTACTTTTCCAGCATCTACTTGCCATTTTCTATTTGCGTATTATTTTTAATGCCTTAGCATAAACTCATATGTAGTTCGAGCGCATCCATTTTTCGGAGGTCCGAACGGAGATCGACTTCAGTGCAACTTCGGGTTACTTGTGGCTTCGAATCCTCGATAAAATTGAAGGTCTTTTATTTGCTTAAGTGTTTTTAGACGATTTTTTTTTGCCGAGGGTAACCTTTTAGTAGGTTTCGATTGTTCGTAGAGGCCTTACTTTTTGGTTAAGGACTTTGGACGTATCTGAGCCATTTTTATTGTGGCTGTAGCCTTTCATATTTAGGCATCCCCTAATGGGTTTTCTTTTTTCGGGATTCGGTAGCCCGAGTCGTACAAATTTTCATTGGGAAATAGTCCCCGAGTAGGGCTAGCCTGTGGGCTTGATAGTCCCCTAGCAAGGGTTGCCCATGGTTTTTATCATCCAGGATCGAAAAAGCAAAATGCGCAGTAATAAATTGTAAGGGACGTAGAAATTTCTTTCATGGCTTAATATGCAAGGTACATGATCGAAGGCACATAAAACTTATGTTGTGGCTAGCATGGACTATGTGAGCACGGTTCATACTACCGTTTGACACTTACAATGAATCCGAACCACAAAGCCTTAGCTTTTAGCATATAAAATTTTCTTTTCCCTTGCTAAAGATTTTAATCTAGGGGTAATGGCCCCCAACATTCGTGGTCGGACTTGTGAGGGCTTGGATATTCTTTATCTGATGCAAATGATCATCGATTCCGGTTTAAGACATGTCTTCAAATCTAAGGTAGCATGTTTACTGTTACCTCATTAAAAACCTTATCAAAAACTCCACTTCAAGACAAAACTGGTTCAAGGGAAAAAGAGTGCAACACGTGCTTTTAGACCTAATAACCACATCAGTCCTTGGCCGATTACCTACATACGTTAGTCCGATTTATAACATAATTAAAAAGGAATTGAGTTTGTACCTTACCAGTAGTACCACTTTAAGTGTGTCACGTTCTAGTTGTTTGGTAGTTGTACATCATTCCCCGCTTCGAGTTTATATGAGCTTTTGCCAGTTATTCCGACAACTCAATACTGCCCTTCCCAATTCGGGCCCAGTTTTCCTTTGTTCGGGTTCCTAGTGTATAGTATTATCCTTCTCAATACCAAGTCCCCAACATGAAAATATCGGAGGTTGGCTCTTCCGTTGTAGTATCTTTCTACTTGCTACTTTTGGGCAGACAAGCAAACAATGGCGTCCTCCCACCTTTGGTCCAACAGTTCCAGGCTCGTGATCATGGCCTCGCCATTTTCTCTTTGGTAGCTTACTAGAATTGGAGGCTCGGTTCCCCCACCTCGACTAGTATTAAGGCTTCAGTTTGTTAGACCAGAGAAAATGGGGATGGTCCCGATGCTTTATTTCAAAGTTGTACTGTATGCCCACAGAACTTCGGGCAAGATCTCCTTCCATTTTTCTTTCGAACCAATCAACAACTTTTTCAAGTTTTGGAGTATACTCTTGTTTGTTGATTCTGCTTGCCCGTTGCCACTAGGGTGATAAGGCATTGATAGTATCTTCTTGATCTTATGATTTTCGAATAACTTACTCACCTTGCTGACAACGAATTATTTTTCATTGTCGCAAACAATCTCGGTCGGCATCCCAAATCGACATATGTGATCTCAGATGAAGTCAATGACTTCTTACTCTTGGACCTTTTCAAACGCTTGAGCCTCGACCCATTTGAAAAATTAATCATCATGAGTAGTATGAATTGAGCTTTATCGGGTTCCCGTGGCAGGGGACCGACGATGTCCATTCCCTACTTCATAAATTACCATGAAGGCAGGACTGATTGGAGCATTTCTCCCGGTTGATGGATCATTGTGGCATGTCTTTCCCAATCGTCACACTTCCGTACAAAGTCTTTTGCATCCTTCTCCATTTTGGTCCAGTAGTAACCGACTCTGATTAGCTTCTGAACCAAGGATTGTTCCCCCGAATGGTTCCCGCAAGTGCCCTCGTGAACTTCTCTCGTGGCATATTCGATCTACCCCGGTCCCAAACATCTAGCTAGTTGGACAAAGAAAGACCTCCTGAATAATGCCCTTTCGATCAAGCTAATTTTGGCGTCTTTGGTGCACAAGGTTCTTGATTCTTTGGGATTCAAAGGCAATTTTCCTGTCTTCAAGTAGTCTATATATTTGTTTCTCCATTACCAAGTTAAACTCATTGGGTTCACTTTGGCGTGGCCTTCTTCTATCACTGAATTCATTAGTTGCATTACTGCTCCCGAGCTGAATTCATCAGAATCGAACGACAACTCCAAGTTAGCCAGTGCATCGGCCTTACTATTTTGATCTTCGAGGTACATGTTACAGGGTCCATTCCCTGAATTGGTGTATGGTTACCTACTGTCACGACCCAAAACGATGAGACGTGATGGGCACACGGTACCATACTCAACCGAGTACTAGTGTAACATATCTTTCATATTACATCATCATAAATAGGCGGACCAGAAGGCGTTTCATGATACAACTAGAGTAAACATGAGGGAATACCCGACATAGAACGACCCAACCTGATATAGAAACTTATACCTGTGACATACGGGCCTATAAGGCCAATCCATTATATACTTTAAATATAGGTCGACAAGGCCATAAAAATATACGTACATGCGATATGTGTGTACAAGCCTCTAAGAGTACATACTTATCATAAAGGTCGGGACTGACCCTGTCGTACCAACCAATACATGTACTAATCATACTGACCAATTAAATAACTCCGGAGCAATGGAATGCATCAACATCTTCCACCGAGCTTATAGCCTACTTAGATGAATCTCGACCTGTCTATTAGGAACTGCGGGAATGAAACACAGCGTTTCCAGGCAAAAGGGACGTCAGTACAAATAATGTACCATGTATGTAAGGAATGAAAATTAGTAAATAATAGACATGAGAGAAACATGGAGTATGAGACTCAACATGTAAGTCTGAATAACTCTACGAATAATTTAATATTTACAATGTCATGCATATGCGTATAAATGCCATACCATGCTTAGGTATATGCGTTCATAACATCATCAATCCTCTGAGGGCATCCCATCATATCATCTCGGCCACTGTGGGCAAATCATCAACGTATACCAGCTGATCAGGTGGTGGTGTGTATATAACGTCGTAACCTTTTCCCATATCCCATATACATATATATATATATATATACATATATAAGCGTATATAATGCCACCTGAGTCATGGGTCAATGTACATGTATAAATGCATAAAATGCATAAGAAATATGTTAATAAGATTTTCTTGGAATGCCATAAAACTCAATATGCCTTTTGGATAAACTTTATCGAATACGTATTTTTCTGAGATCCATGAATAGACGATGGAATAATAAGACTTATGGGAGAATAAGAATATACACATCTCTAGCATTTCTACGAATAGAATAATTTATAGAAGTTGTGCATTTGCTCGTTTCGTTTGTGTCATATAGATCGTGCCGAAAAGAAAGAAGGGATGGACTTAACATACCTGTGTCGATTCTCTTGTCAATTCTCTAACACATATTAATTGCGACAAAATACGGAACAAGTCATATGAAAAGCTCGAAGCAATCACATAGTTGTGCAAAGAAAATCTTAGGCGAAACCTTTCCTTAAGAACTTAGCAACGATGTTGCTATTTGGAAAGTTTAATTAACGTTGCTTATGTTTCTATCCAAGATTTGCTATTTGGAAAGAAAATCTTGGATTAGAAAGTGAGTTTGAGCAGTAACGTTTCTAAGCTTGGCTGAAACTCCCTTAAAAGATAAGAGAATAATGTTAAAGCTTGGTTGGATTTTTCTCTTAAGAGATTATAAGGTTATCCTTAATTATTAGGTGGCTTCACATAAATAATGCTTGGTGTCACATTTCTTTCAAAGTGTGACACCTTGCTACCTTTGTTACTTACTCACTAAATGGAAAGGGTTGCTTGCCACATTGGGAGAGGGATTAAATCTTATCCCACTCTTCAATTATTAAGAATTATCTCAAACTATTTAAAATACTACTCACTTTTAATACACCTTATACACCTTACTATCATGGCCATGGGGTACCTTGTATGTTACTAGTCCATAAATACCGGGTATTTTAGCTCGGGCCGTATTTTATCCCAAAATGTCAAACCTCGATAAAATTCATTTTCTTCGACTTGCTTACCCTCTCAACTTCACGAATTTACTCATCACTTATTTGAAATAGTATAATGCTTATAATCTCAAAATAATCCCATTCATGAACTTACGTTGATTAACTTACGAAAAAACTTTAACGTACAAAAATGCGGGATGTAATATCTCATTTATGAGCTTTCACCAATTTGCTTATGGCATACTTTTACGTACGAAAACATGGGGTGTAAAATCATTCCCCCCTTTGGAACATTCGTCCTCGAATGTTGACTGATGCACTAATCATTCTCATAACCCACGGCTCTTGCGAATACTTTAATACGCTTCTTGTCATTTAGGCAACTGTTCTGTGAATGAATCACAAAGGCCAAGGAATTCCCCCCTATAATCCACTTTCTCACACCATGACTTGTAGTCAGAATACTTCTAATCTCGTAATTGTTGCTTCCTTATATAATGCAGCCTTTACCACTCTAACTTTGTATGTGCGCCTATGCGACTCTTCCTTTCTTTTTCCTCCAGCTTTTAGCCAATCTCTAGGATTCACTTTGTGAACATATACAAAATTAGGTCAAGTCGTCTCTCTAGGCGTCATTAGCTTTACTACATCTAAGTAGGACATACTATACCATAATTCTTACTTCGATTTATCGTTGCAGAGGTCTACTACCAAATTCCAGCTTACTCTTGTTGCTTATCCTATATGTATAAATCTAAGTCCTTTAATGCATCCTCATTATTGTTCATATTATGAATGACGACCTAATCCCAGCTCATACTTTGTGACTTTTGTCCATCCATTATGATTTGCCTCAATATTGATCTACAATATACCACAGATAACTTGAAACTTCTTATGTAAAACCTTGCCACTAGGGCTTACGTTGCATTGAGGAATTTTTGAAGTGATTTCCATAATCGTATTTCATAGTATCTCGATGTGATTTACCTTATGGGGGTATTTTGATCACGTGCCATCCTCGAAATATTTTCTTCTTCTCCCTTTTTTTCTTTAAATCATTATTCAAACGAAGGCCAAAACGTTATCATTTATCTGTCACAATTACACCTTCATTTCACTACCAGGGTAGCATTCCATCTCTTCTAAATGCTACTAGTCTTAGATTCCTTTGAGTCCATTCAGGCTATACTAAGCCTTCTATAACTTAGAGGACCCATCAGCTCTCTTGTTTTCATGGACTTACTCCCGAGAACTTATTCATTTTCGTCACCTTCTCACTCACCCTTTCTTGTTCTTAATCTTGTCTTCCTAAAACCGTGTCACTTTATTATACTTCAGCTTGATATATCCATTTATAATTCTTGCAATCTTGCTTCACCATAGATTTCCTTGTATTATTCTGGAACATCAAGTGAGACATCTCATCGTTTCTAACTCTTCTTTACTCTCTTAGCTAGATCTCTCGGTACCTAGAAACCATAGGCTGGAAAATATACCATTGACGATGTTGTTATCATTCATGGATACTGAATCCCTGTGCTTCTAGCCTTCTATCCAAAGTATGGACTATTCACAGCCTTCTGCATTTGAGTATCTCGTATGTTGTTCACCTTTACCTTACTTACCTTAAAATCTTGCATCACATCTTGTATCTCTTTCATAATTTCCCTTCCATATAGGTATGATTCACATCCACAACTTGGAGCTTTATTATAATACTACAATCTGGTGAGAGCTTCATACTAGCTTCTTATGAGGCTGTTACTTTTCTAACTGGCTTTATCGTAGAGTTGTTATAGACTTTGGTTGATGTGCTATGTCTCTTGTACCTCTGATATTAAGGCTGGTCCTACAATGTTCTCGATCACGATTTCTATAATTTTCTAGGTCCAATAATCAGACTCCTGATTTACTTAGTTGATGTAACTCTTTAGTTTCCTCTTCCCTTTGATCAACCTTCATATAGGCTTAAGTCATCTTCCGATCTGCGGCTCATGGTATTAGCTATTACTTTAGTCCTTCATGAACGCTATAGAATATCCAGGATATAATCGTCTAACAATTCAATTCTTTGTCTATAACTTGGACTAAATTCTTCCTTTAACTTATATTGGAGTCTTCTACAGATGTATGATTGTCAACATATATGTATACTCCGAAATCGCAAGTGCATTCATAACGTAACCAACTCGGGATCATTGATCGAATAGTTCATTTCGTTCTTTCTCAACATTCTTTAAACGTAAGCTATTGCTTTTCCTGGTCTTCTGCCTCCTTGTTGTGTGCATACTTAGCTTATCTTAGTTCCCACGCACACCGAAATTTTCATGCAACTCATATGATCTCGATTATTACTTTTGACTTTACTTCCTGAATCAACTACCAACTACTTGTTGGCCCATTCTCATATCAATGTTC
Organism: Nicotiana tabacum; assembly: GCF_000715075.1. Lineage (NCBI taxonomy): Eukaryota > Viridiplantae > Streptophyta > Magnoliopsida > Solanales > Solanaceae > Nicotiana > Nicotiana tabacum. Next base: position 62,306,965 of record NC_134089.1, read on the forward strand.
GGTGTAATATTTCTTGGTTTATTTCCTCTGTCTTAACTTACCTTTCGCACTAGCTCCTTATTTAGCAATAACATCCCATGTAGGAACCCTTACTACCTTTCCTCGACATCGTGTTTACATAATGTTTTGGAATCGTAGCATATATGTAGGATTTGGATAAGTGCAATTTCATCCCTTTCTTATTTTTGTCACATTCTTCCTTTACCATTCCATAGTTACTAGAACCACTTAATTCTGACTTAATATCAAGTCACTCCATATTCCCCCTTTAGGGGAGTACTAAGAGTTGGAGCTACGACAATCTGGCTATAGATGCAACCTCTTCATTTTTTGGCATTTTTTCACATCATCGATGACCCTTACTCTCCTTGCAGTAATCCTTCTGTACTAAAGATAACAAAATTTCTTACTCGCAAGGTGACAATTACTGTAACTGGCACATACAGTCTCTTAAGCTTAACTTTGCTCACATTGCTTACTTTAGGGAAGCGTCTTCCTAAATGACCATTCTCTAAATTTCTCATAAATCTTCTTCTGTTGTCCATTCTATTATTGTCGGTACGAAATCTAAAATTCTCATTATGTCAACCATTATCAAATTACTAAATCCCTAATTCATGTTTACTTTATCTTGTTCACCAACCCATACTGGTCTCTTTATTCTAGGGTCTAGCTTTTCCTATGGGTAATCACGTTAGGGTCACGAACTTACTTCTCAAACTGAGGATATGACTTCATGGTCTATACTCTTTTGTTGTCTTAAGGCCCAACACCTCTCGTCTCTTCCTTCACATCACTATGGACCTAGTAATACCGTCATCTTTTTGATATACCGTTGTCATCCATGTATCACATCTTACTCATAATTCTTCCTTATCTCTCTTCTCATTACTCTGCTAATATTTCTGCATATCCCTTTCTTGTGGAAACTTCAACAAGACATTATTTTTCTTTTTGCTCCCTTTTCTTCATCCATCGGCTCTTCGGGTTGCTCAACGTCCTCGCTCTACTAGGGACGAGAGTCACACTAAGGTAATACTTATCCTTTCCAGGCTTTCAGTGCCTATCATGTGAATTTTTTTTCCATCGTGCTAGTATTCACATCTAATTGTAATATTCTAGAGTGAACCATCTGGGTGTCTCACAAGAAGATCTATTAGCACAATTGTAATACCCTTCGGAAATATCAACTAACACAAATAATCCATTCACCAGTTTAGGTTACTCTAACCCCAGCCGGATCCTGATGTTTTGTCATTTTCTTAAACTACACTTGTTAGCCCCCATAGGGCATAACTGAGATGGGTACGACCAATTGTACATACCTCTGTTACTGTTGAATACTATTCCTCTGCCTGAATTATAAACACTATTAACCTTCATTAACTGGGTGCCTCTTACCCTTCTTCATCTTGCTTCTTTTTCTTGTTGAAACTTGTGTTTATCTTCTGAATCTCTTATTATCGTTCACCATAAAGGTGGATAGGTATTCTTGACTCAAGACTCCTTATCAAGAGGCTTACACTTTTCAGTACGCACATGATCTAATGAATACCTCGCGTTTACTTATCATAAGCATGATGCACAGTCGAGTTTCTCTGACTCAACTCTTCCATAGCCATGTCTTTTACCAACCGTCTTTCTGGATGTAGGTATCATCTTATTGCGAATAAAATAAAAGTTAGGAATTTGAATTCTTACAACTGAGCTCTGCCACACGACCTAGATTAAGAAGAAAGAGTGACGGTCCTAAATGCCCTGTAGCCTCCTGCTTATAAGTGTGGCACATGATACACCCATAAACAAGACTCTACTAGACACTGCTTATAGACTTCCTAAGATAGAACTGCTCTGATACCACTTTTGTCACGGCCCAAACCGATGATCCGCGATTAGCACTCGGTATCTTACTCAACTTAGTACCAACGTAACGTATCTTTCTTATTATTTCATATTATATTGGTGGTCCAGGAGGCGTGTCGTAATACAACCAGAGTAAACATAAGGGAATACCCGATATAGAATGACCCAACCTGATATAGAAACTTATACTTGTGACATATCGGCCTATAAGGACAATGTGATCCATTATATACTTTAAATATAGGTTGACAAGGCCATAAAAATATACGTACATGCGATATGTGTGTACAAGCCTCTAAGAGTACATACTTATCATAAAGGTCGGGACTGACCCCGCTGTACCAACCAATAAATGTACTAATCATACTGACCAATTAAACAACTCCGGAGCAATGGAGTACATCAACATCTTCCACTGAGCTGATAGCCTACTAAGAGGACTCTCGAGCTGTCTATCAGGACCTGCGGGCATGAAATGCAGCGTCCCCAGGCAAAAGGGAAGTCAGTACAAATAATGTACCGAGTATGTAAGGAATGAAAATCAGTAAATAATAGACATGAGAGAAACATAGAGTATGAGACTCGACATGTAAGTCTGAATAACTCTGCAAATAATGAAATACTCATAGTGTTATGCATATGCATATGTATGTCATGTCGTGCATATGTACATGTGTTCATAACTTCATCAAGCATCTTAGGGCATCCCATCATATAATCTCGGCCACTGTGGGCAAAATCATCAACGTATACTAGCTGATCAAATGGTGGTGCGTATATAATGTCGTAACCTTTTCCCATATAATATATACATATATACGCGTATATAACGACATCTGAGTCATGGGTCAATGTACGTGTATAAATGCATGAAATGCATAAGAAATACGTTAATAAGATTTTCTCGGAATGCTATAAAATTCAATATGCCTTTCGGATAAACTCTATCAAATACGTATTTTTCTGAAATCCATGAACAGACAATGGAATAACAAGACTTATGGGAGAATAAGAATATACACATCTCTAGAATTTCTACGAATAGAGTATATGGAAGTTGTGCATTTGCTCGTTTCATTTGTGTCATATAGATCGTGCCAAAAAGAAAGAAGGGATGGCCTTAACATACCTGAGTCGGTTCTCTTAACAATTCTCTAACACATGTTAATTGCGACAAAACATGAAACAAGTCCTATGAAAAGCTCGAAGCAATCACATAGCTATGCAAAGAAAATATTGGACGAAACCTTTCCGTAAGAACTTAGCAACGGTGTTGCTATTTGGAAAGTTGAATTAGCGTTGCTTATGTTTCTATCCAAGATTTTCTATTTGCAAAGAAAATCTTGGATTAGAAAGTGACTTTGAGCATTAACATTTCAAAGCTTGGGTGAAACTCCCTTAAGAGATAAGAGAATAATGTTAAAGCTTGGTTGGATTTTTCTCTTAAGAAATTATAAGGTTATCCTTAATTATTAGGTGGCTTCACATAATTAATGCTTGGTGTCACATTTCTTTCAAAGTGCGACACCTTGCTACCTTTGCTACTTAGTCACCAAATGGAAAGGGTTGCTTGCCACGTTGGGGGAGGGGTTAAATGTTATCCCACTCTTTAGTTATTAAGAATTATCTCAAATTACTTAAAATACTACTCACTTTTAACATACCTTATACACCTTACTATCATGGCCATGTGGTACCTTGTATGGTACTAGTCCATCAATGCCGAGTATTTTAGCTCGGGCCGTATTTTATCCCAAAATGTTGAACATCGACAAAATTCATTTTCTTCGACTTGCTTACCCTCTCAACTTCACAAATTTACTCATCACTTGTTTGAAATAGAATAATGCTTATAATCTCAAAATAATCTCATTCCCGAACTTACATTGATTAGCTTACGACGAAATTTTAATGTACAAAAAGGCAGGATGTAATATCTCATTTCCGAGCTTTCACCAATTTGCTTATGGAATACTTTTACGTACGAAAACATGGGGTGAAACACCTACAATTTTTCCAAGTACCTTTGCATTCATTCTTCTTTTACTTCGAATGTTCTGTTAACTTGATTTACCACGAGGAGGGAGTCACACTTGGCTTCGATCACTTCGGCACCAAGGTTCTCAGCCAATTCTAGACCTGCAATCATGGTCTCATACTCGGCCTCATTTTTAGTCAATCTCACAGTTCTAATAAACTGCCTAATTATATTTCTCGTATGTGGTTTTAACACGATACCGAGCCTGGACCCCTTCGCATTGGAGGCACCGTATGTGAAGAGGGTCTAGATTCCCAAAGTAGTCCTCGAGGTTAGCAGTAGTACCCTTTCAACTTTAGGTATTAAGGCCAGTGTGAAGTCAGCCACGAAGTCTACCAAAATTTGAGATTTTATGGCGGTTCGGGGTCGATACTCCATATCGTATCCGCTAATTTCCACAACCCATTTGGCCAACCGGCCAGAGAGCTCAGGCTTATGCATGATATTCCTCAGCGGGTAAGAGGTTATGACACACATAGGGTGGCATTGCAAGTACGGCTTTAGCTTCCTGGAATCACTTAGCAAAGCAAACGTTAATTTTTCCATGCAATCACCATACCATCTTGCATCAACACCGCATTGGGGCCAACAGGCGACGCATCGCAAGGTGACACACTGGTCCAATTGAAGCCCTTATCAAGCAACTCTTGCAACTACTCATTTAACTCATTTAACTCTACTAGGTCCATACAATATGGTGGAATAGAAATGGGCTGAGTGCCCGATAACAAATCAATACCAAAATCTATATCCTTATCGGGTGGCATGTCCAGAAGATCCACCGATAATACATCTGGTTAATCTGTTACTACCAGAACTGACTCAATGTAGGAGTATCAATACTGATATCTCTCAGGAAGGCTAGATATGCCTCACCCCCTTCCCAACCATTTACTATGTCTTAAGGAAAGACACCACCCTGCTAGAAACATAATCTAAGGTACCCCTCCATTCTAACCATAGTAAACCTGGCATAGCTAGACAATCTAAAATAGCATGATAGGGTGACAACTAGTCCTCACCCAAAATAACATCAAAATCTACCATACTGAGCAACAATAGATCTGGTCTGATCTTAAAACTACCAAGAACAACCAAACACAATTGATACACACTGCTAGCAACAATGGAATCTCCCACATTCATGGACACATAGACCGGATAACTCAAGAAAACACGAGATATACCCAAATATAGAGCAAAGTAAGATGATATATAGGAATAAATGGAGCCTGGATCAAATAATATTGATGCATCTCTATGACAAACCGAAATAATACTTGTGATAACTTAGTCGGATGTAACCACCTCCATCCTAGTAGGAAGAGAATAACATATGGCCTGGCCTCCCCTCAATGGTGACCTCCACTATTACACCCCATATTTTCGTACGTAAGAGTACATCTTGAATTAGCAGCTATAGTTCATGCCATGAAGATTTGGCGGCACTATTTGTACTTTATCCTTTGTGAGGTCTATACCGACCACTGTAGTCTACAATATCTGTTCAAATAAAAGGATCTTAACTTGCATCAGCTGAAATGGTTAGAGTTGCTTATGGACTATAATATCAACATTATATACCATCCTGCGAAGGCTAATATGGTGGCTGATGTCGTGACTCGTAAGGTAGAGAGCTTGGGCAGTTTAGCATATCTACCGGCAATAGAGAGGCTATTAGCATTGGATGTTCGGGCCTTGTCCAACCAGTTTGTTAGATCAGATGTTTAGGAGCAGAGTCGAGTTTTGGCATGTGTGGTTTCTCGATCTTCTCTATATCATCATATCAGAGAGTGTTAGTATGATGACCCCTATCTACTTGTCCTCAAAGACATGGTTCATCACGGTGATGCCAAAGAGGTCACTATTGGGGATGGCAGTGTGTTACGAATGCAAAATAGGCTATGTGTGCCCAATGTAGATGGTTTGTGGGAGTTGATTCTTTAGGAGGCCCACAGTTCGCAGTACTCCATTCATCTAGGTGCCTCTAAGATGTATCTGGACTTGAGGAAGCACTATTGGTGGAGGAGGATGAAGAAAGACATAGTGGAGTATGAGCATCAACGGCTAGGTGGATTGCTTCGGAGGCTAGAGATTCCAGAGTGGAAATGGGAGTGGGTTACTATAGATTTTGTTGCTAGGCTCCCACGGGATCAGAGGAAGTTTGATGCGGTATGGGTAATTGTGGATAGTTTGACTAAGTCGGATCATTTCATTCCAGTGGTGGCTAATTATTCTTCAGAGCAACTGGCTCAGGTCTATATTCGCGAGATCGTCAAACTTCATGACATGCTGGTATCTATCATCTCTGGTTGGGGTACGCAATTTACATTGCAGTTCTGGAGGTCCGTACAACGGGAGTTAGGCACACGAGTTGAGTTGAGTACATCATTTCATCCTCTGATGGACGGACAGTCTGATTGCACTATTCAGATATTGGAGGATATGCTCCGTGCATGTGTGATGGAGTTTAGGGGTTCTTGGGATCAGTTCATGCCGCTTGCATAGTTTGCCTACAAAAAATAGCTACCAGTCAAGCATTCAGATGGCTCCGTAGGAGGCCTTGTATGGGAGGCGGTGGTGGACTCCGATGGGTTGGTTCGAGCCGGGTGAGGCTAGGCTATTGGGTACAGACTTAGTTCAGGATGCCTTGGAAAAGGTTAAATTGACTCATGATCAGCTTTGCACAACCCAATATAGATAGAAAAGTTATGTGGATTGGAAGGTTCGCGACGTTGCATTCATGGTTGTGAGCGGGTCTTGCTCCAGGTTTCGCATATGAAGGGTCTTATAAGGTTCGAGAAGAAGAGAAAGTTGAGACTTAGGTATATCTGACATTTTGAGATTCTTGAAAGGATTGGAGAGGTGGCCTACTGGATAGCACTACCACCTAGTCTAGATAAAGTTCATTCAGTATTCCAGTTTCTATGCTCTGGAAGTATCACGGCAATCTGTCTCATGTGTTCAGTGGAGGGGTTAACCAGTCAAGGAGGTGACTAAGGAGACTGAACATGATATCCTTAGCTGTTATCCTCCTTTTTTCACCACTTCAGGTATGTCTCTATACTCATTCAAAGATGAACGTTTGTTTTAAGAGGTGAAGGATATAGCGCCCAGCCGGTCATTTTGAGTATTTTAGCCCTGATTCCCTAATTATTTCGTCCTCTATATTGTATTATTCTTATGTGATTTGATGGGGGTGTTTGGTTTTGGTTTCGGGCGAGTTTCGGAGTGGAATAGGACATATAGTCCATAGGTTGGAGCTTTAAGTTGAATGAGTTGTAGTAGTTTGACTTTTGCATAGACGACACCGGAATGGTGTTTTGATGGTTCCAATAGCTCTGTATGGTGATTTTAGACTTAGGAGCGTGTCCGGATGTTGATTTGGAGGTCTGTAGGTCGTTTAGCCGTGAATTGGAGAAATTAGAAAGTTGAAGGTTGGAAAGTTTGACCGGGAGTTGACCTTATTGATATCGGGGTCGTATTCCAATTCTAGAAGTTGGAATAGGTCCATCATGTCATTTATGACTTGTGTGCAAAATTTGAAGTCAATCGGACTAATTTTAGTATGAATTGGCATTAGTTTTGGAAGTTCATAGTTTCCTAGGCTTGAATTGGGTTGTGATTCGTAGAATAGATGTTTATTATGTGATTTTAAGCCTCGAGTAGGTCCGTCATATGTTTTGGAACTTGTTGGTATATTTGAACGGTATCCCGTAAGACCCTAGGTGTGATTCGGATTTAATCCGGAACAAATTTTAGCTTGTTAATGTTGTTGAAGTCCCAGGCCTACTTGTGTCATTGCACCTGCAGAGGGATTGACCACAGGTGCAAAATTGCGGGTGCGGAAAGTAAAGCGCAGAAACGAAAAGGAGAGCCCAGGGCTGGGCTCGCAGGTGCGGACACCTGGGCACAGGTGCGCCTCCGTAGAAGCGGAATTTGGGAAGGGCCTTTGGGTAGGACCGCAGATGCGGTCATTTCTCTACAGAAGTGGGCTCGCAGGTGCGATCCATTGTCCGCAGAACTAGTACCCCTGGAGTTAAGTGGAAACTGCACCTGCGTTCCTTTTTTGTAGGTGCTCCATTGTAGGTGCAACTAAAAGGCCGTAGATGTGGATTCCCTGTGCAGAAAAGGCTTCTTCGAGGCTTGAGTTTCATAATCCATTTTTGGACCCATAGAGCTTGTTTTGTGGAGATATTTTGAGAGTTTTTCGAGGAAACCTTCGGGGTAAGAAATCCTAACTCAGTTTTGGGTAAAATTATACGAATCTATTGTTAATTGCATTATTTAATTAGTGATTTGAGTAGGAAATTTAAGAAAAATTGTGAAAAATTCTTAGGCTAAAATTTGGGGATTTAAAAGGCGATCTGAGGTCAGATTTGAGTAATTCTTATATGGTTGGACTCATAATCGAATGGGTGTTCGGATTTTGTCGGGTCCGAGACGCAAACCCGGTTAACTTTTTGAGTTGACTTTTTATTTCTTTGCAGAGATTGTAATTTTATTGTTTGAAATAGTTTATATTTATAGTATGAAGTTGTTTTGACTAGATTCGAGTCGTTCGAAGTTGGATAATCGAGGGAAAGGCCTACTAGTGGATTGAGTTAGCGTAATTTGAGGTCAGTGTCTTGCCTAAGTTTGTGTGGGGGAATTACCCCTTAGGATTGATGTTGTTTACTATAACTGTGATGTGTGAAAGTCGTGTATGCAAAGTGACGAGTGTGTGCACGGGCTACATTTGGAAACTTACCGGTTTTAGCTATGTAGATTTTTTTCATGCCTTAATTGAGTTACCTTAATATGTTATAGTCATCATTACTAGTCTATATTCACATGCTCTACTTGTCTTATCTCTTGCTTGTTAATTGCCCAACATGTTTAGTTGGAGTTGCTATTGTTTTCTCTATTCCTTATTCATTGCTTAACTGTGAATTCTTTACTTAAAGTTGTTATTCTTGGAATGTCTTGTTGATGAGACCGATATTGAGTTATAAAGGTCGTAATTCACATTGAGGTAAAGTATTAAGTTGTGAAATACTATTCTGTTGAGTTATTCACTTCCAGTTGTTATTATTGAGACTCATGTATATATTGTGGTTGAGCCACGGGCTCTTTATTGTGAAAATACTATTATTGTTGATTTCTATTGCAAGTAGTTGTTTACCGTGAAAATGGTAATAACAATTAAATTTTATTATGGGACTACAAAAATACGTGATCTATTTTTATGCTAGTTGTTAAGCAATTGATGCTATGTATGGGACTTACATAGGCTAACAATGAGGGGATAGGTTAATGAAGACAATAATGAAGACACTAAATGGGAGCAGTAATATCGAGGAATACGTTAGAGAGCAGAGAGAAAGTTCTTGTATATTTCTTGTGGAACTGCTGAAGCAATAGAGGTTTATAAAATGACAAGGATCCCCTTTATATAGGAGGGGAATTCCAATATAGTATAAAATACATTAATGACAAAGAAGGGGATAGGACAGCTAGATGACACCCTGATTCAGGTTTAGATTAGCTCATTAGGCTTTATAAGTCCTAGCCGTGTACCTTGGGAACTCCCCATTTCTATCATAGCCATGGTCAACAATGTCCTTAGGTCGAGCGTCAATGAACCTCGAGGGAGTAAACTCGACCATAGCCTCGCAGCCTCGAGCCTTCGAGATGATCATTTAAGGTGCCTCGATGATGAGGAATAGGACCCTCCGATTTCACCGTATACAGATAGTCCCCACATTTCTTAGAGAGGAACGATAAGAAACGATTTTGACACCCAACTCTTCAGACTTCTTGCAATGATATCACGTTGGAGATATCATACGTATGACGTAAGCCTTCACGATAACCGGGACATCCCATGGACTTGTCTTTTCAGCGTCATTCAATGTGCTGCCGATTACCATTCTTCAAAGCGACCGTATCGCCGTCAATCCAATTTCCAATGGCGCATTGATTGCGCCTGCCGATCTATCTTTCAAAGGCTTTGATAGCATGATTGGCCTTACTATCATCCCCTATAAATGGGGGCACTCCGGTACTATCTTTTTATCCAAGTTCTCTGCAACACCTTTCCATTCCTTTCTTCCTACTATTCTCCTCCATTGCTACCCACCATATTTGGGGACTATTTGTATACGGTGAAATCGGAGGGTCCTATTCCTCATCATCGAGGCACCTCAGATGATCATCTCGAAGGCTCGAGGCTGCGAGGCTATGGTCGAATTTCCTCCCTCAAGGTTCGTCAACTCTCGACCCAAGGACAATGTTGACCATGGCTGTGATAGAAATAGGGAGTTCCCAAGGTACATGGCTAGGACTGATAGAGCCTAGTGGTACCCTACCCCTGAATCAGGGAGTCATATAGTTATCCCATCCCTTTATCTTTGTAATTAATGCATTTTGTACTATGTTGGTATTCCCCTCTTATATAAAGGGGATCCTTGTCATTTTGTAAACCTCTGTTGCTTCAGCTGCTCCACAAGAAATATACAAGAACATTCTCTATGCTCTCTAGTATATTCCTCGATATTACTGCTCCCATTTATTGTCTTCATTATTGTTTTCATTATTGTTCTTCATTTATCGCTTATCATTGGCTATAAGGAGCTTTCATTAGTTTTACTCCAACTATTGGTCATACTTCGATTACCTTCGATAGCTCCTAGTTGAGCTCCGGAATCGACCTCGAGGCCCCAGAATCGACAAGCTCGAGGCCCCGATTGTTAGCCTATCGGTTTGATTATCACCCTATTCTTAACTCTCATTTCATTTCTAAGTCCCACATACATAGCATCAACTGCTTAACAACTAGCATAAAAGTAGATCACATATTTTTAGAGTCCCATAATCAAATTTAATTGTTATTACCATTTTCTCGGTAAATAGTTTGGCGCCCACCGTGGGGCTAAAAATAATAGTGATTATTTTCTTGTTGGTTTAGCTACACAATGCAAGTTATCTTTCACGTTTTTCCTTGTCCAAGATCTTCGATTCCAGTCAAAATGTCTGATTCATTAAAAAAACAATCTGGAGAACCACAGAGGGAATGGCGTAGATGTTCCAAGCGCTGGCGTACCACCGCGAAACCCTAAGAACAGGCCAGAACCGATCCCCGTGGACGCGGTCTCTCGTGATGCCCAACAGGTCGATATAATCTCACACACTGACAGGAGCGTGCGTCAAGGAGATACACAAGAAGCTCAGAAAACCTCGACTAGGGAAGAACGTGAGGTTAGCCTTCATGTTATTTTCGAAATGTTGCAGGCACAACAGCTGGCTATTGCTCAGCTGCAAAGTCACCAGAAAACTCCTAGCACGCTAGCACCGGGGACAGCTCCCCCTGCTGAATAGATACCCGAGATATCAAGCAATAACGGGTTGATGACCGATCCCGTCATCGTAAAAATGCTCGAGGACCTCACCAGAAGGATCGAATCAGGCGAGAAATGGTAGAGGCCAACGACTGTTGATACCCAATTTTTCCCTATATATTTTTAATATGCAAAATACTTTCAAAATAGCATATATATGCATATATAAGTGTGTCCAAATATTTTAGTATTTTTCCTAATTTTTTTAAATCAATTTATTGCCCTATTTTAGCAGTACAAAAACTAATAATTATTCCTCAAATTATCATTTTGGTGATAAACTTATTTTATTCTCATATTTATATCAAAATATAGCTAAGGTAATTTTTACACATTTTTACAAATTCATTTAGTATTTTTAAAATTGAATTGCATATAATTGCAATTTTAGCCTATTGTAAGATTTAATTGCATTTATAATTACAAAATTGATTCCAGTATTTTTAATTTAATATTTATATGTTGTTAATTAATTTAGTACCTTTAATTTATTTCCAGAAATAATTGACTATTTTTTATAAAATTAAAAGGGGAAAAGTGGCTATTTAAATACTAGCCCTATTTCATTTCAATTGTAGCCCAAATCAACCCCCCCAATTGAACCCAATTGCAATTTCAAATTACCCGGCACTATTTCTAAATTACCCGATCCCTGACCCGTTTAATTCAACCCGCTTAGCTCCTCTTTTGATCCAGGCCGTTGATCATTTTGATCAACGGCCACAATTCCCCCTTTCCTTTTTTAATTCACAAACACCCCAACCCTAAAATCATTTTCATTCACCCACCGCCTATGAAACCCCTCTCCTCTCTTAAACTCTCTCGAACATTCCCTAACCCTTGCCGCCTCTCACCATCTTCCACCTCGAAACCCATCGGAAACCATGGCTTCCCAAGCTGTGAGGGCTCTATACTCACCTTCCCTTACTCTTACGCACCTGATACCTAAAGATTCGAGGCCAGGCCTCGAAGGTTTGCACCCAGCCCTATGTCGATTCAAGGTTCCAGAGTCATCGCCAGCATGGCTCCGGCGTACCATGGTGTTTTGACCCTGATTCTGATCTCTCCGACTCAGATCGGTGACCTTTCAAAGCCTTTCTCATTTCTAGGGTTCTTCTAAAACCCTACCCCTTCGAGGTTCTCTCCGATTTTTCTTTTAGATCTGTTGTTTATCTATGCTCTACTTGAGTTTTCAAACGATTTCCCTAACTTTTCTTTCAAAAAATTACTTTTCAAAGTCTTTCTTTTACGATCTAGGGTTTTCTGAAAATGCTTAAGTGTTTCTCTGACTTTCTTTTCCTTTTCTTTTGTGTGTATTTTCCTCTACTGTGTTCTATGTTTTCCTTCTTCCATGTATGTTCTTCTACTGTGCTTTCTATGTTCCGTTCTTGTATGTTCTTCTACTGAGCTTTCTATACTATGTTCTTGTATGCTTTTCTACTATGTCCCATTATTTTCTTCTACTATGTTCTGGTATGTTTCGCCTACTATATTCTTCTACCGTGTTCTTAAGTGGTCTTACTATTTTTCTCCTATTGAACTTTGTTTAAGTCTCTTTTAAAAGGATCTTCTTAAGCATGTTTTCTTCTATTGTTCTTATCAGTCATTTCTCATCATGTTTCGAATTAGTTTCTTTACTCTGTTTGCTTTGAACCCCTCTACTATATTTACATGTTATTCATGAATTCTGTTGCTGGAAGAAGAATGTTAGAAGTTTCAGTTCTTTTCTAAAACCTCTAAACATGTTTCGATTCGACTACTTGCCTCCTCATCTCTGTACTTGATTCAAGGTGGAAACCCTAGAGTTTGGGGGTTCTGCCGAGGTTTGATTGAGCTAGGATTTTATTTTAGAACCCTTAACTCTTTCATACTGACTTTGAGTCTCTGAACTGAGTTTGGACACCTTTGTTTTCATACAATGCAGATCTTTTTGCTAAACTCTTCTACACTGGATTTTTCTACTAATTTACATGAGAGTCTTCTTTCATGCTCACATGCTCCTTATGTATGATGAATTTTCCTCTAAATGGTTTTCAAATTTGCAATTAGTGCAAACTTCCTTCTGAATGTAGCTTGATTGATTTCTTTCCAGCTTTTACTATTTCCTCTGTGACTCGACTTAAGTAAAACCCTTCCTCATCTTTTCTGACTTGGTTCATTCATACCAAATCTCAGACCTTGTGATTTACTGGCTATTAATTGACTCCCTTACCTTATTTGCACAAACCGTGTACTGCCAAAACCCTGTCTTTAAATAACCTTTATGTATTTGCCATCAATTGCATGTTTTACACAAAGTATTTATTCAATTTCTTTCCTTAAACAGTTTTACTCATTTTGAATCTGAATCCCTTAATTAAGGGAAGCCTTGTGTAATTGATTGACAATCAGTTTCCAAACTATTTTCTTACCTTATTTCTGCCTGCTTTCTACACTATAAAAGGCACGACCCTTTTCACAAACACACACTTCACACTTCACAATTTCACAATCTCTTCTGAACTCACACTTATAGTATTCTGTCTTCCTGTTTGCACTTTGGCTTTTACAAGACTACTGCTTTTTCTACTTATTTCTTTAAAACTGGTATGTCCTAATTTAAGTTTCAGCATCACCAATGTGTTTACTTACAGTCTTTGTATCCATGTCTACTTTATTATTTTCTGTAGAGTCTGACATTTAGCTTAGTATGCCTATGTTCTACTGCCTATTCCTGTTATGAATCTTTGCTCCCTATCCCATTACCCCTATGTGTTTGTGAATGGTGACTTAAGGCATGGCAATATGAGTTGTTGTCCATGAACTGAGTTTTGAACCAATGGGGTCTTAACCTCTAAACGGGCTGGAGGGTGTGCCAGCATATCCCATTGCTGGGTATGCCCATCAGCCTGCTCTTCTTGTGTTCTTGCAAATTCCCCCACTCCCCTATACCCCTATGTGCACTAATTTTAAGTTATTCCCTTTTCCCTTTCCCCTTTCAGAATTTCACTTCTGCACTTGCACTCTCTCTTAGTCTTTAAGTTCTGCCCCCCTCTTGTGAGCCTTGCCTTGGGACCCTTTGAGCTCCCTCTGAACTTGGACACCTGAGGGCTGGCCTTTTCACACTGCACTTGTCCTAATTTGATAATACATTTGGGTGTGAGCATTGCCCGGGGTCCTTTCGAGGCTCTTAGGGAACTTTGACACACTCAAATGAGAGAAAGGCTTTGGATTGTGATCTTTGGAGTTGGTTTACCTCATATTTCAGACATGAAGTCTGAATCAGGCTCTCCTTGGTTGTACTTTTAATTTCTGATGTATTTTCTTTACTTTATTTTTCTGGACTATAATAACTTTGTAATAAACTATTGGGGATGGCTAGTGAAAAAAGGGGGGAATAACTATGTATGTAAAAGGGGTAGATATCCTGCTAATAGGGAATTTAGGATTTCCGCATATCACATAGATATTCTGCCTATAGGAATTCTGCACTTTCATAAATAGATATTATGCCAATAAGGAATTCTGCACCCATATAGATATCCTGCCTATAGTTAAATTTCTGCATCTCTCATATAGATACCATGCTCATAGTTAACTGGAAATCCGAATCCTGCATATGCATATGTCACTAGGCAAACCTGTTTATAGGGCTTAAATAACTAACTGTATTTAGATAACATGTTCATAGGCTTAAACGAAGTACAACATTTAGATGTCATGCCTATAGGATTTTTGCACTCTTGTTATGTCTGTAAAAGTGTTTAAAATCAACAACGCCTAGAAAGCATGCCTATAGGAATTAATAACCATGTCTGAAACGTCTCACTCGCCAACAAATCTAAAATCATTGTCTAACGTCTGCAGAATTTATGATCTTTTGTCAAAACGCGTCTTTCCTGAATAACTGACAACCTTTTCTAAAATCAGTATACTTCATATTTTCTGAAATTAGTAGATATCATGCCTATAGGTTTTCGTCTAACACTTAGGCAAGACATAGGACAATTTATAAACTGAATCAGATTTTATTAACTACAACCAGCAGGCAGGCCTGATTCGGGCTTCTTATCTGAAATATGCAATAAATCAGTCTGCCACAATTTTTAATCAGACCCTAATTAGTACGTGTAAGACATGCTAAACTATATGTTTTTCTTTGATTTAAGGAGGTCTGTTTGAGCCTTATTTGTTTATGCGCTTCCCCACACTTGCTATATATATTTTTTTGCTTGTCACCTTAGTATTTTTACCTTTGAAACCACAAATAAGCCTGACTTCTTCTCCTTTTTTGGAATAGTAGGCCCAAGTACCTCCGGGGCTGATAGGATTGGGGCGGGTAATAGCTTGCAATAAGTAAACGAGACAGATATGTGCTTTAATACCTTAACAGGGTGGGAAGGGT
Source organism: Nicotiana tabacum (assembly GCF_000715075.1). Lineage (NCBI taxonomy): Eukaryota > Viridiplantae > Streptophyta > Magnoliopsida > Solanales > Solanaceae > Nicotiana > Nicotiana tabacum. Next base: position 62,322,629 of record NC_134089.1, read on the forward strand.
AGATATGGATATGATGACCACACAATAATGTCACGTGTAACCCCTCATCGAGAAACGATTACCGGGCATTGTGTGGGGTGATCCATATTATTTATAAACCTAGGACCCTCTTCCCTTTACTTGTTTATTTCATTGTTTACTTTTAAATTTCAAACTATTTTTCTCAAAATTTCAACTTTTCTTTCGTTTCTTTTAACTTCATCTATTTGCAGCCATTATGTGAAAACCCCCTCTTATTTGAAAGCCTTACTTGCCTACGTGTTATTTGCACTTAAGTTCACAACAATAGTATGGCTGGGGACCACACTAGTGGATCCTAAGGGGTGCCTAACACCTTCCCCTTGGGATAATTTCAAGCCCTTACCCAATCTCTGGTTACTCAAATCAAACCCTTCTTAGTGTCCTAATGCACTTTAATCATTAGGTGGCGACTCTTCTATTCAAACACAATTCCCAAAAGGGAACAAGTTGCCTTCCCAAATGTCATTAACCTGATTTCGCCAGAAAAAGGGGGCGCGACAGCGTGGCGACTCTGCTGGGGATATTTAGACTTTTACTATTTCAGACTATTATTGTGAATTTATGCTTCTTCATGCGCAAATATTTGTTTATTTCTTTTAAGCATTTAATTTCCTTTTCGATTGCAAAACTTACTTGTCTTTTCATTTCTTCGCTTTATTACTTTCCTTTACTGCTTTCCTTTGCTACCGCTTTAAGTTATGAAAACTATTGTATTTACTGCTTTCCTAACGTGCAAATACGTGACAACCTTCATTAATTATGGCATAATCATGCTCAACATCATATTCCACTCGTGCCAAACAAAATACCATAGCAATGCTTATAATGAGTGGTTGCGCTCTTTCGATATTATCACCCCCTAAATCCGGAAAAGGCGTATTTGCGGTAAAACCAATCGATCAATGGTGTAGTCGACGGTTCCATGCCTTTCCCCCTTGAGTTGTCCGCTCAAGGGTACCAGGCTAAAACCCCATAGAAACCTTACTCTGTTTAATTGTGCATGCATCATGGTAAAACCTAGCCGAGTCAGTTATGTTGTTCGCATAATGACTCTTTAAGATAGCCTTGTCCAAAGTCCACTGGGTTTTCCTAAAACCCAAACGGACATCACCACGTTCTGTGCATTATTTGGAGAACTAAATGCTTCATGCTAATTGTTGATGTTAGTAGTCGAATCCGGTGAGGGTAAGGGCCTAACCTTGTTTGTCTTGCAAAAAATGAAGAACGAGGTCCCCTATTTTGGTATGGTTAGCACGCCCCCACTCTTGCTAGACTGGTGGAGGAGTCTTCCATCAGATGACCAGATCAATAAATGGAAAGAGATGTCGTCAAAGCTAGCGAAATGTTGGAATATCTGGAATACAGCCTGCTGGAATTGGAAGGAAAAGTGAGGAAGAGAGTCACCGACTACCAAAACGCTGAGGGAAACAAAGGAAAACACCTGGCAAAGGCATTTTTACTGGTGAACCTACGCGAGCTGGAGGATTTGATCAATGAGAGCATTCAACCTGAGAATGGTCCTTCTGGGACCAAGTAGATAGGAGCTTGCTCTTTTGCTTTAATAAATGTAATAAGGCCCATGGCCACCAGTGACATTTCATTCCTTGTTATTTAGTATCGTTTTGGGATTCGTCTACTTTTATCAATAAAATGAAGCATTTAGCATTCTAAGTTCTCCAAATCAATTTGTCGCTAGGCCTACCTCAGGCACAATGAGGATACCAAATAGGACATGATTTACATTCTTGCACTATGTGTTTAAATATCGCAACATTTTCTTATAATCCTCACTGACTTGATACCTTTTTGTTTTTACTTTTTGTTATTTATTCCCCTCCCCAAAGGTTAGTTCGTGCACTCTAGCATACATGCCGTAAGCGGGGGAGCATGCCTCAACAATTGGACCATCAAAACCACTAGAGCCCGGAATGCCTCGGGGTAGCAAGGCTGAACAAAGCATCATGCACTATCTTTTATTTTTACTAGTTGATTTTCCTTTCGCATTTTGAATTTTCGCAATAAGATCTTCCAATGTTCAAAACAGTTATGAAATTTATCAAAGCATTTCGGTTTCCTTACAAATTCTTACTCTCATCATCTTCTCTCATTACCTTATTTATACCGCATTATTAGTACCTATCTTGATGAACCAATGACTGTGACATACAACGAGACAACACAACAAACGGACATAGATTTAGAGGAAGACGATATACTGGAAGAGGTTGTTAAAGAGGTTGAGAATTTTGAGAACAGGCCAAAGTCCAACTTGGACGAGACTGAGATCGTTAACTTGGGAGATGCAGAAAATGTCAAGGAAACACGAATCAGCATTCACTTATCACCGTTAGAAAAGGAAGGGGACACAAAATTTCTAAGAAAATACAAGGACATATTCGCCTGGTTATATGATGACATGACTGGTCTGAGCACATCTACTGTGGCATACAAAATGCCAACTGATCCAACATGTCCACCGGTAAAGCAAAAGCTTAGAAAGTTCAAGCCTGATATGAGTCTGAAGATCAAAGAAGAAGTCACTAAGCAGGTCAAGCAAAGGTTCTCAAGGTAGTAGAATATCTGACATGGTTAGCCAATATTGTGTCGGTGCCGAAGAAGGATGGGAAGGTCAGAATATGTGTCGACTATCGGGATCTCAATCGGGCTAGTCCAAAGGATGACTTCCCCTTGCCGAACATACACATCCTGATTGACAATTGCGCCAAGCATGAGTTGCAATCATTTGTAGATTGTTTCGCTGGTTATCATCATATCTGGATGGATGAACAAGATGCTGAGAAAAAGGCTTTCATTACTCCATGGGGGATGTACTGCTTCAAAATGATGCCATTTGGGTTAACAAATGTAGGGTCCACCTACATGAGGGCCATGACCACCATTTTCACGATATGATGCATAAGGAGATCGAAGTATATGTAGACGATGTTATCATCAAGTCCAAGAAAGCCACTGATCACATGGAAGATTTAAGGAATTTCTTCAATAGACTGAGAAGGTACAACCTAAAACTGAATCCCGCTTACTGTGCTCATGTTGAAGAAGAAGAAGACGGAAAGCCTTGGTTTCATGATATCAAGGAATACTTGGCAAAAGGAGAATACCCAGAACTCTCAAATGCTACTCAGAAGTGCACGCTTCGGAGGTTATCCAAGAATTTCTTTCACAGCGGAGGAATCCTGTACAGGAGGACTCCTGATTTGGAATTACTAAGGTGTGTCAACGCAAAGGAAGCATCCAGGCTATTAGAGGAAATTCATGCAGGGACCTGCGGTCCACATATGAATGGTTTTGTCTTAGCAAAGAAAATACTCCGAGCTAATTACTTTTGGATGAATATGGAAACAGACTGCATCCAGTATGTTCAAAAGTGCCACCGCTGCCAAATACATGCAGACATGATAAAGGTGCCTCCAAACGAGCTTAATGTAACAAGATCACCATGGTCGTTCATCACTTGGGGAATGGATGTTATCGAACCAATCAAACCTGCTGCATCAAATAGGCACAGGTTTATCCTAGTAGCAATCGATTATTTCACCAAATGGGTTGAAGCAGCATCTTACAGAGCAGTGACTAAGAAAGTTGTGGCAGATTTCGTCCACGACCGTATCGTTTGCCGGTTCAGGATTCTGGAATCAATTGTCACTGATAATGGTTCCAACCTCAACAATGACCTGATGAAAGCCATGCGTGAAACCTTCAAGATCAGACACAAGAATTCTACAGCCTACAGACCTCAGATGAACGGAACCGTAGAAGTCGCCAACAAGAATATCAAGAAGCTATTAAGGAAAATGATAGAGAAACATAAACAGTGGCATGAGAAACTATCATTTGCTTTATTGGGGTACCATACCACAGTCCGTACATCAACTGGGGAAACCCCCTACATGCTAGTATATGGTACAGAAACGGTCACTCCCACCAAAGTAGAAATTCCTTCCTTGAGGATCATACAGGAAGCAAACTCGACGATGCCGAGTGGGTGAAGAGTCATTACATGCAGCTGGCTCTTATAGATGGAAAGAGAATGAATGTAGTTTGCCATGGTCAGCTTTATCAGAACAGAATGTCTAGAGCCTTCAACAAAAGAGTCAAGCCAGGACAATTCACACCAGGGCAGCTGTTATTAAAGAAGATTTTCCCGCATCAAATTGAAGCCAAGGGGAAGTTCTCTCCCAAATGGTAGGGTCCATACATGGTCCACCCGGTTCTAACACGAGGAGCCCTCATACTTGTAGAAATGGACGGGGAAGTTTGGCCAAAGCCGATCAATTCAGACGCAGTCAAGCGATATTATGTGTAACCTTTATGCTTTCTTTCATGATGTAATTTGAACTACACCTAACCTGATTCCCATTTAAGAGGGGATACGTAGGCAGCCCTATGGGTTCGGTCACAAGTCAATAAAATTTTCATCCCCCCTACAATTGGAAACTGGGGCAGCATTTTGAGGAGGACCCTCAAAATTCTGAAGTTAATTTCAGCCAATGATCGCTAGCAGCAGTCGAAAGCATCAATCCATTAAACTGGGGCAGAATTTTGAGGAAGACCCTCAAAATTCAGTAACAAGAGAAGTTGCAATGTCTTGAACCACATCGCAGTCGTCGGTTCATCTAAAGAAAACTATTCTTAATTATGTATTTATGTTACATTTTCTTTACTAAAATCATGCATGTTTATTTTTGAAATCGCTCTATTTAGCAACACTACCCTAATGATACGAGCAGCATCACCAGATCAAAATCAAGCAGGTCAAGTAGAGCCAACAGGGATATGAACTAACCTCCCCTCTACAAAACTCACGATTTTTCTTTGGATGCAGACATTTGGATTGCAAAAGCACCCATGCTATACATTCACGAGACTCACATTGCTCAGAAATAAAACTCTCAGAACCGTTGCACTTACTCACAGCTGCTATTCGTACGTAGTGTCCCCAGCAAACACAGTATCCCCAGCAATCACGATACGGCAATCCGCTATCAGCTAAGAAAACTCTACTATCATTTGCCCTTTTTGCTTCCTGCATAAGGCTACTATTCTACCTTTCAAGACTAAGCTCTATCTCCATCTGCATTTCCTGCATTGCATAAGGCTACCATTCTGCCTTCCGAGGTTAAGCTCTACCTCCATCTGCATTTCCTGCATTGTATAAAGCTAGCATTCTACCTTCCGAGGTTAAGCTCTACCTCCATCTGCATTTCCTGCATTGCATAAGGCTACCATTCTACCTTCCGAGTTAAGCTCTACCTCCATCTGCATTTCCAGCATTCAATAAGGCTACCATTCTACCTTCCGAGACTAAGATCTGTCTCCATCTGTATTTCATGCATTGCATAAGGCTACCATTCTGCCTTCCGAGGTTAAGCTCTACCTCTATCTACATTTCCTGCATTGCATAAGGCTACCATTCTGCCTTCCGAGACTATGCTATATCTCCATCTGCATTCTTGCATTGCATAAGGCTACCATTCTGCCTTCCGAGACTAAGCTCTGTCTCCATCTGCATTCTCGCATTGCATAAGGCTACCATTCTGCTTTCTGAGGTTAAGCTCTACCTCCATCTGCATTCTCTGCATTTCTAAGGCTACCATTCTGCCTTCTGAGGTTACGCTCTACCTCCATCCGCAAGGCTGAAATATCGCCACTTTATTTACATCTTGCATCATCTGAAAGATCACCACTTTATTTACATCTTGCATGGCTGAAAGATCGCCACTTTATTTACATCTTGCATCGGCTGAAAGATCGCCACTTCAGTTACTTTTTGTATCGGCTGAAATACCGCCACCTTCTACATCTCGTGGGCTGAAATATTGCCACTTCATTTACATTCTGCATGGCTGAAAGACCGACACTTTATTTACATATTGCATCAGCTGAAAGATCGCCACTTCAGTTATATTTTGCATCGGTTAAAATATCGACACCTTCTACATCTCATGGGCTGAAATATCGCCACTTCATTTACATTCTGCATGGCTAAAAGATTGCCACTTCACTTACATCTTGCATAGGCTGAAAGATTGCCACTTCATCGGCTGAAAGATCACCACCTTCTGAATCTCATAGGATGAAATATCACCAATCTGTCCAAAGGCGTCATTGTTCGGAGGCACCATTTTCATACCCCGAGAATGCCATGCCATGGACTGAGGACCCCTTTTATCTTTTGCATATCATTATTCAAAGGCATTATAGTTCGAAGGCATCATTCTCATAGCTCGAGAGCATCATTTCATGGCCTGCGAATCCTTTATTATACTCTTCATGGCCCAGGACATCATGGTCTGAGGACGTCATCCTAACCGTCCAAAGACAGCATTCATGGTCCGACGGGAACTTGCATCATGTTTAAATTTACGCACAATATACGCTTGTATTGCTTATTTGCAGGTAAACCGGCGAGCAACGGCTATCTCAGTAGGAGCAATCTCGCTCTAGTTCCCGCACCCCTATTAGACCTTAGCCATTCATCCTGATCTGAATATTGCGCCCGTTCTTGAAAAGGTCTCCATCGGCATACTCCATCGACGGATCCTGAACTACATATGGCTTGATTCCTGTAAGACCAGGGATATGTAGGCAGCTTAGGAGCCAGAGCACGGCCAACCTCTTCAAACCATTTCGTTCGGTCAAAATTGGCCATCATATCTTTACCCGAAAACTTTTTCATCCTTCCTGGGTAAAAAGGGGCAGCTGTTGATATCCAATTTTTCCCAATATATTTTTAATATACAAAATACTTTCAAAATAGCATATATATGCATACATAAGTGTGTCCAAATATTTTAGTAGTTTTCCTAAATTTTTTTAAAGATTTTTAAATCAATTTATTGCCCTATTTTAGCAGTACAAAAACCAATAATTATTCCTCAAATTATCATTTTGGTGATCAACTTATTTATTCTCATATTTATACCAAAATATAGCCCTATTTAAATACTAGCCCTATTTTATTTCAATTGTAGCCCAAATCAACCCCCCAATTGGACTCAATTGCAATTTTAAATTACCCGGCCCTATTTCTAAATTACTCGACCCTTGACCCGTTTAATTCAACACGCCCGGCTCCCCTTTTGATCCAGGCCGTTGATCAAAATGATCAACGACCACAATTCCCCCTTTCCTTTTTTAATTTACAAACACCCCAACCCTAAAATCATTTTCATTCACCTGCCGCCTCTGAAACCCCTCTCCTCTCTCAAACTCTCTCGAACCTTCCCTAACCCTAGCCGTCTCTCCCCATCTTCCACCTCGAAACCCACCGGAAACCATGGTTTCCCAAGCTGTGAGGGCCCTATACTCACCTCCCCTTGCTCTTACACACCTGATACCTGAAGATTCGAGGCCAGGCCTCAAAGATTTGCACCCAGACCTCTGCCGATTCAAGGTTCCAGAGTCATCGTCGGCCTTGCTCTGGCTTACCATGGTGTTTTGACCCTGATTCTGATCTCTCCGACTCAGATCAGTGACCTTTCAAAGTCTTTCTCATTTATAGGGTTCTTCTAAAACCCTAACCTTTCGAGGTTCTCTCCGATTTCTCTTTTAGATTTGTTGTTTATCTATGCTCTACTTGAGTTTTCAAACAATTTCCCTAACTTTTCTTTCAAAAAAATACTTTTCAAAGTCTTTCTTTTACGATCTAGGGTTTTCTGAAAATGCTTAAGTGTTTCTCTGACTTTCTTTTCCTTTTCTTTTGTGTGTATTTTCCTCTACTGTGTTCTATGTTTTCCTTCTTCCATGTATGTTCTTCTGCTGTGCTTTCTATATTCCGTTCTTGTATGTTCTTCTACTGTGCTTTCTATACTATGTTCTTGTATGCTTTTCTACTATGTCCCGCTATTTTCTTCTACTATGTTCAGGTATGTTTCGCCTACTCTATTCTTCTACTGTGTTCTTAAGTGGTCTTACTATTTTTCTCCTATTGAACTTTGTTTAAGTCTCTTTTAAAAGGATCTTCTTAAGCATGCTTTCTTCTACTGTTCTTATCAGTCTTTTCTCATCATGTTTCGAATAAGTTTCTTTACTCTGTTTGCGTTGAACCCCTCTACTGTATTTACATGTTATTCATGAGTTCTGTTGCTGGAAGAAGAATGTTAGAAGTTTCAGTTCTTTTCTGAAACCTCTAAACATGTTTCGATTCGACTACTTGCCTCCTCATCTCTATACACTATTCAAGGTGGAAACCCTAGAATTTGGGGATTCTACCGAGGTTTGATTGAACTACGGTTTTATTTTAGAACCCTTAACTCTTTTAGACTGACTTTGAGTCTCTGAACTGAGTTTGGACACCTTTGTTTTCATACAATGCTGAACTTTTTGCTAAACTCTTCTACACTGGATTTTTTTTACTAATTTACATGGCAACCTTCTTTCATGCTCACATGCTCCTTATATATGATGAATTTTCCTCTAAATGGTTTTCAAAGTGCAAACTTCGAACTGGCTGTTATTACTGGCTGAATTTTCCTCAGACCTTGTGATTTACTGGCTGTTAATTTACTCTCTTACCTTATTTGCACAAACCGTGTACTGCCAAAACCCTGTCCTTAGATAACCTTTATGTATTTGCCCTCAATTGCATGCTTTACACAAAGTGTTTATTCAATTTCTTTCCTTAAATGGTTTTACTCGTTTTGAATCTGAATCCCTTAATTAAGGGAAGCCTTGTGTAATTGATTGACAATCCGTTTTCAAACTATTTTCTTACCTTATTTCCACTTGCTTTCGATACTATAAAAGGCACGACCCTTTTCACAAACACACACTTCACACTTCACAATTTCACAATCTCTTTTGAACTCACACTTATAGTATTCTGTCTTCCTGTTTGCACTTGGCTTTTACAAGACTACTGCTTTTTCTACTTATTTCTTTGAAACTGGTATGTCCTAATTTAAGTTTCAGCATCACCAATGGGTTTACTTACAGTCTTTGTATCCATGTCTACTTTATTGTTTTCTATAGAGTCCGACATTTAGCTTAGTATGCCTATGTTCTACTGCATGTTCCTGTTGTGAATCTTTGCTCCCTATACCATTACCTCTATGTGTTTGTGAATGGTGACTTAGGGCATGGCAATATAAGTTGTTGTCCATGAACAGAGTTTTGAACTAATGGGGTCTTAACCTCTAAACAGGCTAGAGGGTGTGCCAGCATATCCCATTGCTGGTTATGCCCATCAGCCTGCTCTTCTTGTGTTCTTGCAAATTCCCCCACTCCCCTATACCCCTATGTGCACTAATTTTAAGTTATTCCCTTTTCCCTTTCCCCTTTCAGAATTTCACTTCTGCACTTGCACTCTCTCTTAGTCTTTAAGTTTCGCCCCCCTCTTGTGAGCCTTGCCTTGGGACCATTTGAGCTCCCTCTAACCTTGGACACTTGAGGGCTGGCCTTTCCACACTGCACTTCTCCTAATCTAATAATACACTTGGGTGTGAGCGTTGCCCGGGGTCCTTTTGAGGCTCTTAGGGAACTTTGACACACTCAAATAGGAGAAAGGCTTTGGATCATGATCTTTGGAGTTGGTTTACCTCATATTTCAGACATGAAGTCTGAATCAGGCTCTCCTTGGTTGTACTTTTAATTTCTGATGTATTTTTTTACTTTATTTTTCTGGACTGTAATAACTTTGTAATAAACTATTGGGGATGGCTAGTGAAAAAAAGGGGGAAATAACTATGTATGTAAAAGGGGTAGATATCCTGCTCATAGGGAATTTCTGATTTCTGTATATCACATAGATATCCTACCTATAGAAATTCTGCACTTTCATATGTAGATACTATGACTACCTATAGTTAAATTTCTGCATCTCTCATATAGATACAATGCTCATAGTTAACTGGAAATCTGAATCATGCATATGCATCTATCACTAGGCAAACCTGTTTATAGGGCTTAAATAACTAACTACATTTAGATATCATGTTCATAGGCTTAAACGAAGTACAACATTTAGATGCCATGCCTATAGGATTTCTGCACTCTTGCTATGTCTGTAAAAGTGTTTAAAATCAACAACGCCTAGAAAGAATGCCAATAGGAATTAATAACCAAGTCTGAAACGTCTCACTCGCCAACAAATCTAAAATCATTGTCTAACGTCTGTAAAATTTATGATCTTTTGTCAAAACGCGTCTTTCCTGAATAACTGACAACCTTTTGTAAAATCATTATACTTCATATTTTCTGAAATCAGTAGATATCATGCTATAGGTTTTCGTCTAACACTTAGGCAAGACATAGGACAGTTTATAAACTGAATTAGATTTTATTAACTACAACCAGCAGGCAGGACTAATTCGAGCTTCTTATCTAAAATATGCAATAAATCAGTCTGCCCCAACTTTTAATCAGACCCTAATTAGTACATGTAAGACATGCTAAACTATATGCTTTTCTTTGATTTAAGGAGGTCTATTTGAGCCTTATTTGTTTATGTGCTTCCCCATACTTGCTATATATATGTTTTTGCTTGTCACCTTAATATTTTTACCTTTGAAACCACAAATAAGCCCGACATCTCCTCCCTTTTAGGAATAGTAGTCCCAAGTACCTCCGGGGCTGATCGGATTGGGGCGGGTAATAGCTTGCAATAAGTAAACGAGACCGATATATGCTTTAATACCTTAACGGGGTGGGAAGGGTAGATATGGATATGATGACCACGCGATAATGTCATGTGTAAACCCTTACGAGGAACGATTACCGGGCATTGTGTGGGGTGATCCATATTATTTATAAACCTAGGACCCTCTTCCCTTTACTTGTTTATTTCATTGTTTACTTTTAAATTTCAAACTATTTTTCTCAAAATTTCAACTTTTCTTTCGTTTCTTTTAACTTCATCTATTTGCAGCCATTATGTGAAAACCCCCTCTTATTTGAAAGCCTTACTTTCCTACGTGTTATTTGCACTTAAGTTCACAACAATAGTCTGGACGGGAACCACACTAGTGGATCCTAAGGGGTGCCTAACACCTTCCCCTTGGGATAATTTAAAGCCCTTACCTAATCTCTAGTTACTCAAATAAAACCCTTCTTAGTGTCCTAATGCACTTTAATCATTAGGTGGCGACTCTTCTATTCAAACCCAATTCCCAAAAGGGAACGAGTTGCCCTCCCAAATGTTATAAACCCGATTTCGAGAGAAAAAGAGAGCGCGACAATGACAAGAAGGTCGAGATCTACAATTCCAAGGTCGAGCAAATTCCAGGAGCGCCCCCGATCCTGAAAGGTGTGGATTCAAAGAAGTTCACACAAAGGTTGTTCCTAGAAGAAGCGGCTCAGAAACCCATTCCAAAGAAGTTCAGAATGTCAGAACTCCCACAATACAACGGGACCTCAGACCCAAACGAGCACGTCACTGCTTACACCTGTGCAGTAAAGGGCAACGACATAAAGGACGATTAGATCGAGTCCGTCTTGCTAAAACATTTCGGGGAAACCCTCTCGAAGGGGGCCATGATGTGGTATCACAACCTAGCTCCTAACTCATAGACACATTTACCATGTTGGCAGACTCCTTCATAAAGGCACATGTCGTTGCCATTAAAGTAGCAACAAGGAAATCTGATGTATTGAAGATCAAATAGAGGGAGAACGAAATGTTGCGAGAGTTCATATCTCGCTTCCAAACGGAACGAATGGAACTACCACCGGTCTCTGATGACTGGGAGGTGTAGGCCTTCACTCAAGGTCTAAATGAATGAAGCTTTATGGCTTCAAAGCAGTTGAAAGAGAATTTGGTCTAGTATCCCGTTGTGACCTGGTCGGACGTCCACAACTGATATCAGTCAAAGATTAATGTCAAAGACGACCAGCTAGGAGCCCCCTCTAGCTCAGTATACCCGAGCAGGCTTCTAGCGAAGGAGCCAAAGCCAAACAAAGAAAGATATCAGCCATACACCGACAACAAAAGGAATGCCCCGAGGCATAACCCACCACACAATGATCGAAGGATAGATCGAGGACAGAATCCTCGGGGACTTATCAATAGAGCCGGGTTTGACAGGAATGCAGGATCGACACGCTTATCAGAATACAACTTCAATGTTGATGTATCAGACATCATGTTCGCCATCAGCAAAATCAGAGATGCCAGATGGCCTAGACCAGTACAATCAGATCCTTCACAGAGAAATCATAATTTAGTATGTGAATTTCACAACACGCACAGCCACAATACTGAGAATTGCCACAAACTCAAGGAGGAAGTGGCCCGATTACTCGATAATGGTCACCTTCGAGAATTCCTCAGCGATCGAGCCAAAAATCAGTTTCGAGAAAGACAAAGAACCAAAATGAATAAAGCGGATGAGCCGTAACATGTCATCCACACGGTCTTTTGAGGTAGCCGCCACTAGGCTCCACCAAAGTCTCCACCAGCAGGGGGACTAAAAAATAAGCCAACAATAAGATAGCGACCACGAGATATGCCCTCGGCTGTATCCGAATAAAGGACCGTACCGCATCCTCCAAACGAATGCCAAGGTTTGAAAGCGCCATCACTACTAAGGTATAACCATCTCCCTTTTCATTTTATATTTCACACTAACCCTTATGCAAGCGCCCGACCGAAGCAGTCAAAGTGCTAACCCAGCTCGAAGACCTTAAGATTTTAAAGCATCTGTTGCACTCTATTCCTTCTGCCGAGTTTTTATCCCGAAAAGGGTTTTATCGACAAGGTTTTTAACGAGGAAACATCCACATGCTACCTAAGGAAGACTCAACAAGTTTCGAGTCTTATTTTGCAATCAACCTCGAACACTGGGGCCCATCCCCCCCCAAAAGGCCATCCGCTTGAAAAAGCCAAAAAAGGCCAAATGATGTCCCAATAGGAAAATGATGTACCGGGCCAAATGGTCAAATGAGCCATGTCCAAATAGTCGGGCCCCCGACGACGAAAACATGTACACTTGTACCAAACAATTGAAGAATATATTTTATCAAAGCATCTCACACTCCAAAAGAAGCTCGGAACCTTTGCAAAAATGACTCCTCCGCCAAAAACATCCCGAACACTCGGGGACTAGAGTCAACAACTTAACACCTGAACTACCTCTGGGTCGGGACTCCAAACTCGTAAGCCCTCAATGAGGCAACGTGAAAAACATGAAACGTCTCCAAGGCCGAAAGTGCCTCGAATACTGGGGGACTGGAATCAAAATCTCAAAAAATGCACGATCTCAGGGTCGGGATCTCCGAAATTGTAAGCCCTCAATGAGGCAAGACAAAGTTTACAAGTAACAACTTCCGAGCCAAGATACCCTTGATGACTTTGGGACTGTTGCCAATTGCCATTCATTAAAAAACTCGAGGCCATAAGACCCCGAGCGGGCAGACTCGGTCTCGTAAGACCTACATAAGGCAGCGACAATATCTGTTAGACCTCAAGAAAACATGAACAACACTTGTACCAAGTATACAAAACTATAAGACCTCAAAGGTATGTAAAACTTGTAAGACCTTACTAAAGGCGTAAACCCGATCTCAAAGTTTCGGCTATATATCAAACTTGTAAGACCCCAAAAAAGGCATACCCTCAATATAGATGCCGAAACTACTTCACTCGGGACTTAAAGGCTCCGGTCACAAGGCTGTACTAGCCAAACTAACTCGACTCGGGGACGCCTGACCGTCGCTACAAAATTACAGGACTTCAATTACTTCGAATATACTTCGAAAAGAACTGGTTAAACAGGCTACCCTCGACATAGGAAAAAGAGCTTCGACCATGTCAACTCCTAAATATTGGCTTCGAGATACTCAACCTCCGAGCCAAACCTCCCGAGGTGCTCAATCATCGCCATATAACGACTCACAATTGAGGTTTTTATTAAACTATCAAAGAGTCAGGCAAAAATTATTTCAAAACAACCTTTACGAGGGAAGAATAAAGCCTACACAAAAGGTCGCATCGACCCAAGGCGTAAGAGTCATTGTCGCCAGCCCGCACAAATACAAAACTTGAGGGTCGAATAAGCTCGAGTCGTAACCCGATTCGGAGACTGAACCAAAAATAGTTAACTAAATATGCCTATGAGCAAGGAGTAAGAGTCATTTTCGCCAGCCCACACTAAAAGTCCACAACGACCCAAGGCGTAAGAGCCATTGTCGCCAGCCCAACCAAAAGGCCGCATCGGCCCAAGGCGTAAGAGCTATTGTCGCCAGCCCACCTAAAAGGTCGCATCGACCAAAAGCGTAAGAGCCACTGTCGCCAACCTAAAACTCGGCAACTGGAAGGTCAAAAAAGCTCGAGTCGATGCCCGACTCGGGGACTGAGCCCAAAATAGTTGGCCTAAATATGCCTAAGAGCAAAAGTGCCTAAGAGCCCACAAGCCAGCCTAATAAGCCCCGGGGCCATATCGTGAATCCAAGTATTCCTACAAGCTCAAAGATCAGTTCACCTGGCCAAATTCGAGACAGAAAAAGATGCAGAAGAAATAAAGCCACAAGGTTTTCTTTTATACACATATACTATAAAATACAAGCTCCATTCACGGCATACTGTGAAAGTGCTATATACAGATGGCAAAATCTATGCCCCCTAGGAGATATGGCCTGCCGGCCTCGTCTTTGCTTTCTTCGGTGTCGGACAGAAGTAACCGAGCATCACGCTCGTCCACCCTCGCTCGTGCTAACTCTTCCAAAAAGGTGAAACCGCTAGTACGAATCTCCTCGTGGGTCTCTCTTCGAGATTTGCAACAAGCATATTCTTCAATCCTATCTTCGCGGTCAAGGATCCTTCTCAGCTCAGCTTGATCATCGGCAACATCTTTTAAATAGATCGCCAACTCCTGGTCAGCCTTGGTTCGGCTCATTACTGCTTCGGCCCGGGCATCAACGATCTCGGCCCTGACCTTCGAAAGCTTGGACTCAAGCTTCATAATCATGTCTATTTGAACCGAAGCATTATCAGGAGCTAAGAGAATTTGAGCCTCAAAAGTGGGAATTTTAGACAAAGCACCCTTCCCCTTTAAAGCATGAGCCTCCGCTGAGCTTTTAGCTCATCATGCTTATGCCCGGCCAAGCCAGCTTCGTCCTGAAGGCGCTCTAGAGCCTCCGTCTTTTTTTGCAACTTAAATAAATGAAGCGTTAGCCTCAAAAGCTATAAGGAGGAATGCACGCTCATCCGGGACAAAAAATTACCTGCTCCTTCAAGTGGTTCTCATAATTCGAGCTCTGGCTCACCTCATACTGCAAGTACACCAACTCTACTTCCTTTTCATCACAAAGGAGCCTAAGGGATCTCTCCTTATCCAGAGCTTTTTGTAGTCTGACTTCACAACGAAGAAGCCCAGACTTAACCTTGTTGAAGGACCTTGTCGAAGGCCTGCAAAAGAAAACCCAATAAGGAAGGGAAGGCGCGAAGCTCGAAAGGCCCGTACCGAAAATCACCACGAAGTGAAGCCACTGGTCTTCCTCGAAGGACGGGCATACACTGCCAACCCAGCTCCCTCAGCTCTGAAAGGATCGACTTCGGTCGAGGCATAGTCGCTCGGTGTATGTGACCCCGGGTTCCTAGTATCCCTCGAGGTATTGTCGACGGAAAAAGAAGGCGATAGCTACAGGGAAATTATCTTTCTAGAATCAAGAACTGCGAACGCGGTAGGCTTGGACGACGCTTCCGCTTTGAAGCCCCGATCTCGTTTTGCCTTGCTTTGAGCGTCATCGCCCTATAAAGGCATCTCTCGCTTATTGTTGTCATTCTTTAGCCCAGAAGCTGGCAACCGTCCCCCCTCTCTAGAGGAGCACGGCCTCGCCTCGGAAGGCTCTCTGATGCCTACAACAGCAAGATTAATATGCACAAAGGGAAGATGTCTCTCCATATAAAGGAAGGAAAAATAAAAAAAAAATAGCACAGCACACACCATGATATTTTGTTTTCTATCTGCCCCGGGACAAAGCTCGCCACTCGTGCTCATCACAGGTCGAGTGGGTTGCCAACTTTCGAACCCAATCCAGCAAATAAGGAATATTGCCTGACACCCATGAAACCGCTACAGAAAAAAAAAGAAGGCACGGTTATGAGACCATCTTTCACCATAGACAAAACTGAGAAGGCACGAAATGCTTCGCTTATAGGCATAATTCCATTCCTCAGGGAATGGCATAAGCTCCACGAGGATAATACCAGCGGTCCACACTCGGACGAATCGACTCCTCCACTCCCGGTCTCCATCTTCCTCATCATCAACAACAAAGGGCATGGTCGATCGGCATCGCAAGGTTAGAAGACCTCGATGGTAAAAAGGTCAGTACAGCCTAATAAGATGACTGAGCATAAGTTCAAGCCCCTCCTTCTCCGCAAAAAATCTCATCATCAACATTGTTCGCCAAAACGACGGGTGGTGCTGTGCCAAGGTAACCCGATACTTTAAACAGAAGTCGAGAACAACACTATCAAGGGGGCCCAGTGTGAAAGGATATACGTGTAAACGTTCAAAAATCCATCGGCACGATCCATGATGCCCTCATCTGGGAAAAATGTTCGTAACACCACACTTTCCCCCCATCCGCAGTCTTTTCTCACAAACTCAAGATACTCTTCTCCTATCGAAGAAGTGGTCTTCAAGGTGTACTCTCGTTGGTTCGGAATGCCGGAGGCCGAGCTCTCCCCTCTCTACCGGGCAGACCCCGACATAGCAGCCATGCCTATTACAAAATCAAAGAACTAAAGTGAAACATGTATAAGTGCGTTAGCACTGAAATAATGAAATACTTAACGCAGGAAAAAGAAAGGTAACTACTTAAAACGGTGGGATCCCTAAAAGAGCAGAAACAACCCTATTTATATATGGAAAAAACGGCAATGATCCGTCTGCCTCAAAGCCGATTAGCACTGACCGATATTACCAAATCGCATCAACAACTTGGAAACTATATAGTACATTAGGCGACGCCATGTAAATATTTCAAGAACGGAAATCCCCATGTCACTGCAAGTCCCGAGGTGGTACCCAACCTCGAGGACCTCCATCAAAAAAGAGTTAGGCTCTAAAAGTCCAATGACATCATCGCTGGTCTCGAGGTGGTACCCGACCTCGAGGACCTCCATCAGAAAGTAGTTAGGCTCTAAAAATCCAATAACATCATCGCCAATCCCGAGGTGGTACCCGACCTCGAGGACCTCCACCAAAAAGAAGTTAAGCTCTAAAAAGCCAACAGCATCATCGCCAGTCCCGAGGTGGTACCCGACCTTGAGGGCTATACTATTACAAAAAGATAGAAAGGGACTCCTCGGTCTGCGAACGCGGTAGATATACCTCGAAGTCTCTGGAGCAGTCGCATCCCTCAAGGATGAGAAGACTGAGTGGAAGCACCTAGGTCTGCACATGAAAAACATGTGCAGAAAGTGCATGAGTACACCACAGCGGTACTTAGTAAGTGCCAAGCCTAACCTCGGTCGGGTAGTGATGAGAAAGAACAGGGCCCTACTGAGGCTAAATGAAATACAAAGTATGATAGTGTAGAATAAGGCAGTATAATTAAGTGCAACAATAAGAAGTAACACCAGATAGAAAGAACAACAACAACTGTAACAGAGACGAAATAATCACGGAAAGGAATACAGCTCAACACAAAGATAACAACCGGGGATCTCCCAGGATACTGTCCTGTAGTCCCCAAATATAAATATCCAGTGGATCTCCTGGGTGCAGTCCCGTAGTCCAACTCATAATGTGTGGGGATCTACTAGAAATCCGATCCGTAGTCCCAAATGTAAATATCCAGTACATGGGGAATCTACCAGGTGCAGTCCCGTAGTTCCAAAGTAAAAGTGCAGGGGGATCTACCGGAATACAAATCCGTAGTCCAAAAGTAAACATGCAGGGGGATCTACCGGAATACCATCCCGTAATCCCAAAGTAAACATGGGGGGATCTACCGGGATACTGTCTCGTAGTCCCAAAGTAAACACACAGCAACAATACGAAGAATACACAATTAAATGCAAATTCCATACTAAGGTAAAACATGTACTTCTAGCCTAGCATGTTGTACATATTACAAATAAGACAGTCTGAGCAAGTAAAGCAATTAAGTCAATTAGGCATGCTTCCCTAAGCTAACAACAAGCTTAAATTGCAAGTGGTATAAACAAGAAAAAGAAACACAATTAAAATTACTTAAAGAAAATCGGATTTTCAACAATTAGCACAAGTACGCACTCGTCACCTCACATACAAGGCATTTCAAATATCAATAATACCAAATCTTAAGGGGAGTTTCCCCCACACAAGGTTAGGCAAGCCACTTACCTCGAACCGGCTCAAAATCAACCTGAAACCACGTTCTTACCAAAAGTACTCGACTCCAAATGGCTCAAATCTATTCAATTCAATTTCATAATGTAAATAACACTTCATGTAACTGATTCTACAAATATATTCTAAGCTAATACGCAAAATTAGGTAAAATGACCAAAATGCCCCTCGGGCCCATATCACGGAATCGGGTAAAATTTACATTTTCAGAATCCTTATACTCTCACGAGTTTAACCATACCAAATTATCCAAATTCAATGTCAAATCCCCAATCAAAACTCGAATTCTTGGTCTAAGATCTTTCCCCCAATTTTTATACATATTCCGAAATTAAATGATGAATTCATGTTTAGATTAATGGGTTACAAGAAAAAAGGAGTTAAGAATCGCTGCCCAATCGATATCCCTGAAAATTCCTCAAAACCTCATTCAAATCCGAGCTCCCAAGCTCTAGCTTTCACAAAAATGGCTAAACCCTCGATTTTGCACTTGAACATTCTGCCCAGGTATTTCCTTCTTCGCGAACGCGGAAGGACCCTCGTGTTCGCGAAGTATAACTCCACTTGGGTCCAACTTTCCTTCATCATGAATGCAATGTCCTGGTCGCGAACGCGGTGCACAATCTTCTCCTCCTATGCAAACGCGGGAACACCATCGCGAACGAGTAGGTATAAGACCTCCCAGCTTCGCGAACGCGGGAGAACCTTCGTGAACGCGAAGCATTATGCCTCCCCTAGCCCCAGCTCCTTTTGCGAATGTGTGACCCTGCTCGGGAACACGAAAAAGGAAACTAGAACTGGGCTGCTACAATTTTCTGCAATTTTCCTAAGTTGCAAAATGACCCGTTGAACATCCGAAACACAACCGAGGCCCCCGGGACCTCAACCAAACATGCCAACCAATCCTAAAACATCATTCAATCTTGTTCTAATCTTCGGAACGCTCAAAACAACATCAAAACACCAATTTAACATCACTAAGAACTCCAAAAACTCTCAAATTACGCTTTCGATCAAAAAGTTTATCAAACCTTGTTCGAATGGCCTGAAATTTTGCAAGCACATCACATTCAACACTACGGAGCTACTCCAACTTCCGGAATCCCATTCCGACCCAGATATCAAAATCTCACTATCAAAACGGAAACTTTTAAAATTCGACTTTCGGCATTTCAAGCCTAAATAAGTTACGGACCTCAAAACATAATCCGAGCACGCCCCTAATACAGAAATCACCCAACGGAGCTAAAGGAACCGACGAAATTCCATTTTGAGGCCGTCTTCACACTGCTCCATATGCGCTCCAAATTCTAAAGCTTAAGCTCTCATTTAGGTACTAAGTGTCCCAAAACACTCCGAAACACAAAATCAAAAATCCCGGCGAATCAAAATAGCAGAAACAAACATGGGGAAAGCAGTTAATAGGGGATTGGGGTGTTAATTCTTAAAACAACTGGTCGGGTCATTACATCCTCCCACACTTAAATATTCGTCCGTCCTCGTACGAGCATAGAGACATACCTAAAGTAGTGAAAAGATGAGGGTAACGACTGCGCATATCCTGCTCGATCTCCCATGTCACCTCCTCGACCGACTGACCCCGCCACTGAACCTTCACTGATGCAATGTTCTTTGACCTCAGCTTTCTAACCTGCCTGTCCAATATCGCCACAGGCTCTTCAACATAAGATAGATCCTTGTCGAACTAGACTGAACTGAAATTCAACACGTGCGACAGATTACCGTGATACCTTTGGAGCATCGAAACATAAAATACCGGATGAACTCCTGCCAAGCTGGGAGGTAAGGCAAGATCATAAGCAACCTCCCCAAAACGCCTCAATATCTCAAAAGGGCCAATAAACCTCGGACTCAACTTCCCTTTCTTCCCAAATCTCACCCTTCATAGGCAAAACCTGAAGCAGAACCCGCTCTCCAACCATATAGGAAACATCACGAACCTTACAGTCCGTATAGCTCTTCTGTCCGGATTGGCTGTGTGGAGTCTATCATGAATCACTATAACCTTCTCCAAAGCATCCTGAACTAAGTCTGTGCCCAATAATCTAGCCTCACCCGATCTTGTGCTCACACTTCACCTACTGACAATTGAGGCACCAAGCTACAAACCCAACTATATCTTTCTTCATCTGCCTCCACCAATAGTGCTGCCTCAAATCCTGGTACATCTTCGCGGCACTCGGATGAATGGAATACCGCGAACTATGGGCATCCTTTATAATCAACTCTCGAAGCCCATCAACATTGGGTACACAAATCCAACCCTGCATCCTCAATACCATGTCATCACCAATAGTCACATCTCTGGCATCACCATGCTAAACCTTGTCCCTGAGGACAAGCAAATGAGGATCATCAAACTAACACTCCCTGATATGATCAAATAATGAAGACCGAGAAACCATGGAATCTAGAACCCGACTGGTCTCCGAAAGATCCAATCTCACAAACTGGCTGGCTAAGGCCTGAACATCCATCGCCATAGGCCTTTTTGATGCTGGTAAATAAGCCAAACTTCCCAAACTCTCTTTCCGATGACTCAAAGCATCGGCCACCATATTGGCCTTGCCCGGTTGATACAAAATAGTGATATCATAGTCCTTCAGCAACTCTAACCACCTCCTCTGGCGCAAATTTAGATCCTTTTGCTTGAACAGGTACTGCAAGCTCCGATGATCAGTATAAATCTCACAAGGAACACCATACAAATAATGACGCTTGATCTTCTGGGCGTGAACAATGGCAGCTAACTCAAGATCATGGACATGATAATTCTTCTCATGTACCTTCAACTGTCTAGACGCGTAGGCAATCACCCTACCGTCCTGCATCAAAATCGCTCCAAGGCCAGTCCTCGAGGCATCACAATAGACAATATAAGACCCCGAACCTGTAGGCAATATCAAAACTGGGGCTGTAGTCAAAGCTGTCTTGAGCTTCTGAAAGCTCGCCCCACACTCTTCCATCCACTGGAATGGAGCACCCTTCTGGGTCATCCTGGTCATAGGGGTTGCAATCGATGAAAACTCCTCAACAAAACGACGGTAATAATCCGCCAGGCCAAGAAAACTACGGATCTTTGTAGCTAAAGATGGTCTGGGCCAACTCTACACTCCTTCCACTTTCTTCGGATCCACCTGAATACCCTCACTTGATTCTACATGGACTAATAATGCCACGAAATCCAACCAAAACTCACATTTCAAGAACTTAGCATATAACTTCTTTTCCCTCGGAGTTTGGAGCACTGTCCTCAGGTGCTGTTCATGATCTTCCCGACTCCGAGAATACACTAGGATATTATCAATAAAGATAATGACGAACGAGTCAAGATATGGCCGGAACATATTATGCATCAAATGCATAAAGGCTGATGGGGCATTGGTCAGCCCAAAAGACATAGCAAGGAACTCGTAATGACCATAGCGAGTCCTAAATGCGGTATTCGGGATAACGGGCTCCCAAATCTTCAACTGATGGTAACCTGAGCGCAAGTAAATCTTAGAAAACACTCGTTCACCATGAAGCTAGTCAAACAGATCATCAATACGAGGCAAAGGATATCGGTTCTTCACTGTAACTTTGTTTAACTAGCGATAATCAATACACATACGGATAGAACCATCATTTTTATTCACAAACAAGACAGGAGCACCCCAAGGCGAAATAGTTAATCACAAATCCTCGTGGATTCAACATTCGACTTTTAGTCACTTTATTACTTGACGACTGTGTATACTAGTGTGTGCATTTGGACGCAACAAGTTTTTGGCGCCGTTTCCGGGAACTTATTTATTGATTATTTATCTAAGTTTAGATTTTAGTTTATTTTTTTTCAAGTTTTTAATTTTGTTATTTAGTTAGTATTTTTTGGTACGACCCAAACCGATGGGCCGTGACGGGCACCCGGTACCTTACTCAACCGAGTACCAACATAACATATCTTTCTTATTACATTATCATATACACGTGACATACGGGCCTAATAGGCCAACATGATTATTTATAAACTCAAAACATAGGTCGACAATACCGTACAATCTTTCACGTACACGACATATGTCTACAAGCCTCTAAGAGTACATAAATGTCATAAATCAGAGTCCCGCCATACCAAACAATACACGTCTAAATCATACTACCCAAACAAGCAACTCCAAAGAAAATGGAGTGCACCAACATCTTCCGCTGAGCTGATAGCCTACTTGAAGGGCTCTCGACCTGTCTATCGAACCTGCGGGCATGAAACGTAACGTCCCCAAACAAAAGGGACATCAGTTCAAAAAATGTACCGAGTATTTAAGGCACATAAATAAGTATATAACAGACATGGAAGAAATATGAAGTACTTGACTCAACCTGTAAGTCTGAATAACTCGTAAATCATGAAATACTTTTAGCGTCATGCATATACATATGAATGTCATGTCGTGCATAGGTATATGTTTCATAACATCATCAGCCTCTGAGTGCATCCCATCATATCATATCGGCCACTATGGGCAAAATCGTATACTAGTTCAGCTGATCAGTTGGTGGTGCGTATATAACACCATAACCTTTCCATATCCCATATATATATATATATATATATACGCGTATATAACACCATCTGGTCAAGGGTCAATGTACATGAATGCAATGCATGAAAAGTACGTTAATAAAATCTTTCGAAATGTCATAAGACCATTTTGCCTTTGAGTAATATCATAAAGTAAACCTCTTTCAACTTTCGTATTTTTTTGAGACCCATGAACAAATAATAAAATATTATGACACATGGAAATTCAGGAACATAGATATCTCTAATACTTCTATGAATAGAGTCATTTATGGAATTTGTGCATTTGCATGTTTCGTTCGTATCGTATGGATCATGCCAAAAGAAAGAAGGGATAGCATTAACATACCTGGAGTAGGGAAAAATCCGTATAATATTCTTGGAGAAGATTGCACAGTACTCTTTTAGACCTGCAAAATTTTACGTTGCTACGATTCTTAAAAATTCTCATTGGGACCTTGTATGAGAATTTGATTGCAAGAATTTTTGTTAATCAAGCGTTTAAATCAGAACTTTGTTGTTGAAGAATTGTACGTTTTGTTTGTTGTAGAACTTCTTAAACATTCATTCATTTCTAAGTTCAGATTGTAGGAAAAATGACTAATGCTTTTGACCTTATGTCTTTTTATTCAAGACATATTAAAAGCTTTTGTAAAAATGGCTAATTGTTTGTTTGACACCTAAAGATCATATGACCTTTAGTCATATGTTTGGTTATCTTATTTAATGCTACGGTTTGGGGGGTATTGGTCTTATCCCATAATTTAATAGTTAACTAGGTAATGTCCCGCTATCCGATAATTAACCAATTACCCGCATAATTAAGAATGACCTCAAATTACTTAAAATACTACTCACTTTTCACATACCTTATACACCTTACTATCATGGTCATGTGGTACCTTGTACGGCACTAACCCATAAATATCGAGTATTTTAGCTCAGGCCGTATTTTATCCCAACATGCCAAACTTGGACGAAAATTCATTTTCTTTGACTTGCTTCCCCCAAACCTTCACGAATTTACTTATTACTTGTTTGTAATAACATAATCCTTATAATCTCCAAATAATCTTTTCCTTGGATTGATGTCAATTACCTTACAACAAATTCAACGTACAATACTACATAGTGCAACATCGTCGTAATTTAATACTGCGAAGCGTAACATCATCGTAATGTAATACTGCAAGGCGAAACATCATCATAATATAATACTGCAGGACTTAATATCGACTTAATATTGCGGGGCGTAACATCATTCCCCCCCCCCTTGGAACATTCGTCCTCGAATGTTGACTGATGCTCTTATCATTTTCATAACTTATAGCTCTTGTGAATACCTTAATACCCCACTTGCCATTTGGGCAGTTATTTTTTGAATAAATCCAAAGGCCAGGGCATTCCCCCCTTTAGGCCTCCTTCCCACGCCATGACTTGTGATCGAATTCCTTGCAATCTTGTAACTATTGCTACCTTCTATCATGTAGCCTCTACAATACTGACCTTGTAAGTGTGCCTATGCAACTCTCCTCTCCTTTTTCCTCCAGCTTTTAGCCAATCCCTAGGCCGTAATGTGTAAAAATATACAAGGCTTAATAAGATGCCTCT
Organism: Nicotiana tabacum; assembly: GCF_000715075.1. Taxonomy (NCBI): domain Eukaryota; kingdom Viridiplantae; phylum Streptophyta; class Magnoliopsida; order Solanales; family Solanaceae; genus Nicotiana; species Nicotiana tabacum. The sequence goes on from NC_134089.1 coordinate 62,347,142, forward strand.
CTGGGCATCTATAGGTGTACTGAAGTTCTTTGCTCGGTAGTTTGTAGAACTTGCGAATATGGCCATATCTTATTTCATAGATCTGGTTATCCATTCATATGTCTTTACTATATCTACGTAGGTCATACTATACCATAATTCTTACTTCGATTTATTATTACTGAGGTCTGTAACCAACTCCAGTTTTCTCCCGTTGCATATCCTTATGACTGTCTAATCCCATCTCATACTGTTGAACATTTATCCATCTATTGTTGATTTACCTTAATGTTTATTCATCGTTTACCACTGATAACTTGATATTTTATGTAACACCGCCGCTAGAGCTCGCGTCTCATCGGGGACATTCGGAGTAATTAGATTGATCCACCTAGGGGTGATACTATACTTCCATGATCGTACTTTATAGCATCCTAATGTGACCCACATTATATGGGTATTTTTTGTCCCTTACAATTCATGAAATCCCATTCTTCAAATCATTACTTAATCGAAGGCCTTAAAAATCATCCTTTATCTATCATAATGACACCATTATTCTACTATCAGGGAAGTATTCCATATCTTTTAAATGCTACTTATGATGGGTAACCACTTTGCGTTTATTCAGGCTATACTGAGCTTTTTATAACTTCAAGAATTCATCATCTCTCTTTGTTTTCATGGTCTTAATCCCGAGAACTTCTCCGTTTCTCGTCACCTTCTTGCTCACCCTTTCTTGTCCTTATTCCTGTCTTCATACAACCTTGTCGCTTTACCATACTTTAGCTTGCATCCTGCATATATCTATTTATACTACTCGCAACCTTCCTTCAACTTGCTTGCATCATAGATTTCCTTACATTATTTTGGAATATCAAGCGATACATCACATCATATCTAACTCTTCTTTACTATCTTAATTAGCCTTCTTGATACCGAGAAACCATAGGTTGGAAGATATGCCACTAACGACGCTGCTATCAATACTGAATCCTAGCGTTTCTAGCCTTTTATCAGAAGTGCAAACTATTCACAACCTTCTGCATTTGAGTATCTCGTACGTTGTTCACCTTTACCTTACTTACTTAAAATCTCGCATCATATCTTCTTTCTCTTTCATAACCTCCCTTCCACATAGGTATGATTCATACCACAACTTGAAGCTCTATTATAATACTACAATCCGGTGGGGGTTTCATACTAACTTTTTATGAGTCTATTACTTTTTTTAACTGGCTTTATCGTAGTTGTTGTACTATCTCTCTTGTACTCTGATTTTAAGGGAGATCCCGCAATGTTCCCGATCAAGATGTTTCTATTTTATAGGTCCAATAATCAGACCCCTGATTACTTAGTTGATGTAACTCTTCAGTTTCCTCTTCCCTATAATCAACTTATATATAGGCTTAAGGTATCTTCCGATCTGTGGTTCATGGTATTAGTTATTCTATTTAGCCTTTCATGGGTGTTGAGAAATATTCATGATACAATACTTTAACAATTCAATCATTCGTCTATGACCTGGGATCAATTCTTTCTTTTAACACTAGAATCTTCTATGGATGTATATGCTGCATGTATAAAACTCCAAACTCTTAAGTGCGTTCATAACGTAACTAACTCGGGATCATTGATCGAATAATTCCTTTCATTCCTTTTTAGTTTTTTTAATGTAAGCTATTACTTTTTCTGGTCTTTCTGCCCCCTTGTTGCGTGCATACTTAGCCTATCTTAGTTCCCATGCATGCTAGAGTTTTCGTGAAACTCATATGATCTCGAATATTACTTTTAATTTTACTTCCCATTCATTAGCCATGGTAGGTACCACTTTCCTTTGGAGTGCTTACAATGTTGTTGTGAGACAGTTGTTACACGACCATTTCCTCTTTAGGCCGTTGTCTTAGGTTGAAGCCTTTTTCATTATTTTTTCAGCTAGTCTTTCATTGTAGTACTTAGGGAGAACCCTTGACTTTTGTAAAGCTGTGAGCTTAATACGGACCTTTTGATGTCCTTCCTTGCCTATAATTATCCGTAGTTGCTTACCTCCATGCCCTTGTGTTTGTAGGGTTGCTTCTGAACTGATATTTTGACTATCCTCCCAGTGGCACTCTCTTTTATTCTCGTAACATTTATGCGGTACCTTTAAATACCCCGACTTCTATTTGAATATATCTCAAGTATTATAATGACGTTACTGTGAGGCTGAATTCTCCATGTTGGGGTTCCCTATATTTATCTTGCACGATCTGTTTATTTGTCTATACCTTCTTGTCTAGCCATAACTAGGCTCTTCCTAAATCAACTACTAACTACTAGTTCGTCCATTCTCATATCAATATTTCGCGTTATCTTTCTTGGGGTTATTTCCCTTGCCTTAACTTACGTCTCGCATTGGTTCCTTATTTATCAATAACATCTCAAGCAGAAACCCTTACTTCATTTCCTTGATGTCGTGTTTGCATAATGTTCTGGAACTGCAACATACCTGTAGGATTTGGATAAGTGCAATCTTATCCCTTTCTCAGTCTTATCACATCTTTCCTTTATTATTCCATAGTTAATAAAACCACTTAATTCCAACTTAACGCCACATTACTCCATATTCCCCCCTTTAGGGAAGTACTAAGATTTAGCTCTATGATGATCTACATATAGATGTTTTATCTCTTTGGCATCTTTTCACATCATCGATGACTCATACCCACCTTGCAGGAATCCTTCTGCACTAAGGATAACAAAATTCCTTACTCACGAGGGTGACACTTAGTCTTTTAAGCTTAACTTTACTTACATTACTTGCTTTAGGAAAGCGTCTTTCAAAATGTTCTTTAAGGGCTATTCTTCTGTCATCCATTCTATTATGGCCGGAATGCAATCTGAAATTGTCATGATGTTGACCATTATCAAATCACTCAGTCTTTAATTCATGTTTAGCTTAACTTGTTCACCAGTCCATACTGATTTCTATTACTCTTGGGTCTAACTTTTCCTTCTGGTAGTCACATTAGAGTCACGAGCTTATTTCTCGAAATGAGGATATGACTTTATGGCCTAGATTCTTTTGTTGTCTCAAGGCATGTCAGCTCTCATTTTTTTCTTCATTTGACTATAGATTCCGTAATATTCTACCGTTGTCACCCATGTATCACATCTCATTCATAATTCTTCCTTATCTCTCATTGTCACCCATGTATCACATCTCACTCATAATTCTTCCTTATCTCTCTTCTCATTACTCTGCTAATATTTCTGCCTATCCCTTTCTTGTGAAAACTTCAACAAGACATTCTTTCGCTTTTAGCTCTCCTTGCTTCACTCATTGGCTCTTCGTGTTGCTCAACGTCCTCGCTCTACTAGGGACGAGAGCCACACTAAGGTAATATTTATCTCTTCAAGGCTTACAGTGCATGTCTTTGTAGTACTCATATCTAGATGTACTATTTTAGAGCACACCATCTGGTGTCTCACAAGGAGATCTACTAGCACATATTTGCAATATTCTTCAAAAATTGAAACTAACGCAAGCAATCCATTCACCAATTTAGGTTACCCTAACCCCAGTTGGATCTTGATATCCCGTCCCTCTCTTAACTATACCTATTAGCCCCCATATGGCATAACTGAAATGGGTGTGACCAATTGTACAAAGCTCTGTTACTGTTGAAGATAACTCAAAATGCTTATATTTCTTTGCGTAATTTGAAAATACTGATAATCTTCATTAACTGGGTGCCTCGTACCTTCTTTACCTTGCTTTTTTTTACTTGTTGAAACTTGTATCTAGCTTCTGAATCTCTCATTGCCTTTCACCATATAGGTGGATAGATATCCTTGCCTTAAGGCTCCTTATTAAGAAGCTTGCACGTCTTAGTACACATATGATCTGCTGAAGACCTCACATTTAATCATCATAAACATGATGTGAAATTGAGTTCCTCTGACTCAACTCTTCCATATCCATATGCAATCTCTTACCAGCTATCTTTCTGGATGTAGGTATCATCTTATTACAAATAGAATTTAGGAATTTGAATTCCTACGACTGAACTCTACCACACAATTTAGAGTAAGAAGAAAGAGTGGCAGTCCTAAATGCCTTGTAGCCTCCTGCTTATAAGTGTGGTGCACGATACACCCATAAACAAGACTCTACTAGACACGGCTTGTAGACTCCATACGACAGAACTACTCTGATACCACTTTTGTCACGACCCAAACTGATGGGCCGCGACGGGCACCCGGTACCTTACTCAACCGAGTACCAACGTAATGTATCTTTCTTATTACATTATCATATACACGTGACATACGGGCCTAATAGGCCAACATGATTATTTATAAACTCGAAACATAGGTCGACAAGGCCGTACAATCTTTCACGTACTCGACATATGTCTACAAGTCTCTAAGAGTACATAAATATCATAAAGGTCGGGATAGAATCTTGCCATACCAAGCAATACAAAACTAAATCATACTATCCAGACAAGCAACTCCGAAGCAAATGGAGCGTACCAACATCTTCCACTGAGCTGATAGTTTACTTGGAGGGCTCTCAACCTGTCTATCGGGACCTGCGGGCATGAATCGCAGCGTCCTTAGGCAAAAGGGACGTCAGTACAAAAAATGTACCGAGTATGTAAGGCACATAAATAAGTACATAACATACATGGAAGAGATATAGAGTACTTGAATCAACTTGTAAGTCTGAATAACTATGTAAATCATGAAATACTTTTAGCATCATGCATATACGTATGAATGTCATGTCGTGCATAGGTACATGTTTCATAACATCATCAGCCTCTGAGGGCATCCCATCGTATCATATCGGCCATTGTGGGCAAAATCATCAATGTATACCAGTTGATTAGGTGGTGGTGCGTATATAACGCCATAACCTTTCCCATATCCCATATATATATATATACATTTATACGCGTATATAACGCCATATGGTCATGGGTCAATGTAGATGAATGCAATGCATGAAAAGTATGTTAATAAAATCTTTCAGAATGTCATAAGACCATTTTGGCTTTGAGTAATATAATAAAGTAAACCCCTTACAACTTTCATATTTTCTGAGACCCATGAACAGATGATAAAATATTATGATACATGGAAATTCAAGAACATAGATATCTCTAATACTTCTATGAATAGAGTCATTTATGGAATTTGTGCATTTGCACATTTCGTTCGTATCGTATGGATCATGCCAAAAGAAATAAGGGATAGCCTTAACATACCTGGAGTAGGAAAAACTCAGTATAATATTCTTGGAGAAGATTACACCGTACTCCTTTAGACCCACAAAATTTTACGTTGCTACGATTCTTAAAAATTCTCATTGGAACCTTGTATGAGAATTTGATTGCAAGAATTTTTGTTAATCAAGCGTTTAAATCAGAACTTTGTTGTTGAGGAATTGTACGTTCTGTTTGTTGTAGAACTTCTTAAACATTCATTCATTTCTAAGTTTAGATTGTAGGAAAAATGACTAATGCTTTTGATTTTATGTCTTTTTATTCAAGACATGTTAAAAGCTTTTGTAAAAGTGGCTAATTATTTGTTTGACACCTAAAGATCATATGACCCTTAGTCATATGTTTGGTTATCTTATTTAATGCCACGTTTTGGGGGGTGCTGGTCTTATCCCATAATTTAATAGTTAACTAGGTAATGTCCCGCTACCCGGTAATTAACCAATTACCCGCATAATTAAGAATTACCTCAAATTACTTAAAATACTACTCACTTTTTACATACATTATACATCTTACTATCATGGTCATGTGGTACCTTGTACGGCACTAGCCCATAAATACCGAGTATTTTAGCTCAGGCCGTATTTTATCCCAACATGCCACACTTGGACGAAAATTCATTTTCTTTGACTTGTTTCCCCCGAACCTTCACGAATTTACTCATTACTTTTTTGAAGTAACATAATCCTTATAATCTCCAAATAATCTTTTCCTTGGACTAATGTCAATTACCTTACGAAAAATTCAACGTACAATACTACATGGTGCAATATCATCGTAATTTAGTACCACGAAGCGTAACATCATCGTAATGTAATACTTCAAGTCGAAATATTATTGTAATATAATACTGCGGGACATAATATCGACGTAATATTACGGGGCGTAACTATTTTCTTTTCTTATTTTGACGTGACATCTTGGAATGAAAATTATTTGAATGATTATTATTCTTACTTTGATGATCCTTGTCCATATTGTGGAGGACTCCACTGGTAGAAAAATTGCCAGAGTGTTCCTAGGAGCGGGTTGTGTGCACAATATCAATCCTTTGAGTGGAATATTTGTAATATGTGTGATGGTCAAGATGGTCATTAGGATGCTTTTCCTAATTCTTTTCATCCTTCTCTGAGCCCTTATTATGATCTTTCTAACAATGTTTGTGAGTTTGATAGGGGCAATGAAGTACAGGATATGGAACATGATGCATATATTAGGGATATTCTGAGGAAAGTAGCAGAGCAACAGGATAAATAAAAAAAATGAAAAGAATGAGGGCAACAATCACAAGAATGAAGGCCAATATGGAAGAATTGAATAAAGAGAGCGAGTACCAGCAAGTAGGAAAATTTTGAAAAAGAGGAGATTTTGAGTCAAACTTGGCTGGTAGAACAAGCTGAAAGATTAGAAATATATGAAGCTTAACATGAGAAAATTACAGATGGAACGAAAGACTTAATAAAAGGAAGAGCTGAGCTGGGGCAAGAGATTGAAAAATTTGACATTGATATTCACGACTTGAGAGCTCAATTGATTGCAAAGGTTGATGCATCTAACGCCCAACAAAATAGTTCTGAGTTGTGTGAAACTGAAAAGGAGCTTATACGCAAAATTGAGGAGCTAAAAGTGGAGAGTCAATCATTCGATCATACTTTAATTTATGATGTCCATGTTGAGGAAAGCACTCTAAAGTCATGTGAGGAAGTAGATAATATTATATTTGGAGATTCTAGTGTGTGTGCATATGAGGAAGTAAATAGTGAGGCAATTTTAGAGTTGGGGCGTATTAGTCCTCATTCCATGCATTTTTCAACATTGTGTTTGGATGATGATATGGAAATTGAGTCATTTGAGCCTTTGGATGAGCCAACGGACGAGGAGCAATGTGCTTACATTTGGAATTTATTGTGCCATAGAGACACAATTACATACCTCATCTAAAGGCCAAAAAGTATTCTTGGTCCAACTACATTTATCCCACCACCTTACGAGCATAGCGAAAAACTTGAAGCCAAATTGGGGGCTCAATTCACAAGTACGAGGTGGAGGCAAAAAGTGGTTCGCATCATGCCGCGACGTTAAATTAGGTGCTTGTTGGGAAGCAACCTGGCTTTACTATTTTATTTTTATTTTTTTATAAGCATAGGAAGCAAAGCCATTAGAACAATGCAAAAGCGAGCTAGATGGTGAGAACTAAGTGAGAGGCACCCATACAAAGGACTATGTTTGGAGGAAGTCTGAGTACCTCATGAGCCATGATTGTTTCGGCCTTTAGCCTTTCAGGAAGTTTCTTGTCCACCCTCGTTATTGTTTTGATTTATTTGTGCATTGGGGACACTGCACTCTTTTAAGTGTGGAGTGGGAGAATACCTTTAGATCATTATTAGTATTATATTAGTATGTTAATTTTTTTTCTTTTTGTTTCATATTTTTGTTTTTTATAGTAGTGTAGTATTTTAGGTTATTAATTTTAAAATAAAAAAAATGAAAAATGTTGAAAAATTGGACTTTTCCCAATGATGGATCTCATTCGACAGGTTTCTTGAGGGATTTAAGTTGAAAGAAGAAGGACAAAAAGATTTTCTTTGTAGGTAGTGTAATAATTCCCCCTTAGTTTTTCTTTGTGTCGCGGTTCTTTTCCAAGGGTTTTGTTTGAACCGGGTGTATCTAGTTTAATTTTTTTTAGGAATAGGATCCATTGTGTTGTGTTTTGAATTGAAGCAATATCTCTTTACTTTGTTATGCCTTGAGAATAGTGAGTACTTTGGCCGTGACGCTTATGCTCAGTTTTTGACTCTTGTAGAAGTACCTTAAATTGTATAATCTTGACTTTGCTTAACTGCTTTGACTAAAGTGTCTTGATGAGTCCAATTCGGAGTGAATTATGTGCCATGTGTGTGTGAGGTTTGTGTGTTGTTCTGTGCTTTGCATTTGATGTAGTGATAGAGGCACTTCTTTGTTGAGCCAGATATATATAGTTTACCCACTTAATTGTTATGTGTCGTAGTTAACCCTTTGAGCTTGTAATCTTGTTTCTTTGGCAACTACATTACAAGCCTTACCCATTTGTTTGAATTAACCATCTATTTGAACCTTTTCACCTCTAATGTGCACTTGAATTGTTATGAACTTTGTAAAAGTTGAAGTGTGGGGTGGTTGGTTCGGCTTTTGAGTGGAACTAATGAATTAAGGAGAAAGGTGCACTGTTTTAAAAAAGTAAGAACCACTTGAATTGAAAAAGAAAGGAAAAATAATAATTGTATTGTTGTGAAAAAATATTCCTTGATAGTGGTAACTCTTGATGTAATTGTGCTTAAGGAAGTATACAGTTAATATACATTGATGTGAAGGTGGAGTTATGGTTTGACATAAGTGTGGGGTTTTAAAGGTTAAACTGTATGTATTAAAGTGCTTGGAGAGGTGTAGTCACTATTATATCTAAATGTATCCTACTCGTCCCGCATCCTACATTACAACCAAATTAAGTCCTGCTTGATCCTTGACTGAATGAGCTCGATTAGTAGAGTAGTACACTACGGGCAAGCCTATGGTGCATCTTTTGTGGCATATGAATGTTATTTCTGAGAGTGAGTGAATTCTTTCTATCTTGAATTCCTAATTTTTCTTAAATTTTATTGTGTGTGGAACTACTATCTTTTGTTGTGTGAGGGCACCTAATTCATGAAGAAAAGGTAATGTCATTGACCTATATGTTAGAGTAAGTGAGTGAGTTGTGAATAATGCGTGGTACTTGTGAGTCAAATCTTGAGGTGAAGAGGTTACACTTTTCTGCTTAGTCTATTTTGAATATTCCTGGTGTGATGAGTTAGGAGAATTCTGTAAAAAGGTTGTGTCTATATAAAGTGTAGTTTGATTGCTTGAGGACGAGCAAAGGTTTAAGTGTGGGGTGAGATAGTTAGTTATTCCCACGGGAGCAGATAGAACCCGATCATCCCCTAGGACAGTAAGAATAACCGATCTCTTGCGAACGGGGTCCACACTCGGACCGGGAAACTGATTAATCAATTTTGGGCTCAAATTCGGCCTGAAAGCTTCCGAAGATCTATCCTTCTTCGTGACTTCCAGGATGTAAATCTTCCAAAGTGGACGAGTCCACACCATCAAAGAAAGAATGAAGGGGATCATCCATGCCATGAAGCCCTTTATTGGACTTCTGTTTTCCTTCTTGGCCCACCTCGAGCATGGACTTGGTGTAGGAGGGTGTACCCATTATTTCTATAACATCGAGCACTTCCTTCGGAGCAGGGCCGACGTCTCGGGGGGCCTCATCCCCCTTCTCTATCTCGACCTCTTGAGTTAAGGAGGTTGATCTCATGGCTCGGACCCTCGGCTATGGCCTGCTCCCCATCGAGGGTCGATCGGTGGGAAACAGAAATATCATCTTCTTCAGAGTCATCCCTGAGCCAAAAAAGTGAATCGAAATTCGGGAACCCGAGATCTTGAGCTCTTCTTGGGCTTATGAGCCGCTCTTTTATTTGGCTTCATCTCGAAACTTGGAGAGCCCGAAGACTTTCTTTTATTCTTCTTCTTTTCCTCTGTGGCGTCCCCGTGTTGTCCCGCAACAGAGGGATCAACAGACAAGGACACATCCTCGTCCCCTTCCAAAGGCATAAGTTCGGTAGTCTTAGGCAAACCTACAAAAGAATGAAGAAAGGTCAGTATGATATGAGTTAAGAGTGCGGTAATAACTATTCGAAGGAGAACCTTACCATGAGAACTGGTCTCCCATCGGCCCTTCGAAAGCTTGTTCCATGAGCGCTCAAAGTATGACATCTTTTTACAGATGCCTTTGATCCACTCCTTAAGTTGGGGGACTGCATTTGGAACCCGGGCAACAACTGCTCAACCATGAATATGAATGATGAGGAAGAGAATGAAGAAAAATTGATACTTAAGGAGAGGCTGCACTTATGAGAGGCATTCTATTTCTTGGGGAATGGCGTGAACTCAGGAGGGATCAAGTTTTCAGTCTTCACCTGAACGAAGCATCCCTGGCAGCCTCAGTCTCGATCTTCATCAATACTAAAAAAGGGGGCCTTGCTGGCCCGAAAAGTGAGCTTGATTAGCCCCCCTCAAAAAATTTAGGGACTGTATAGAAGGAGCAGGTGGTCGATGGTGAACCGACAAGACTCAGTGTTATTCACGAAGTAACGGAGGAGGATCACGGTCCTTCATAGAGATGGGTGGATTTTCCCCAAGCGCACCTTGTATCTTTTGCAAAAATCCAAAACGACTGGGTCAACCATTCCCAATGTGAAGGGATAAATGTAAACATTTAAATACCCTTTTACATAGGTAGTAATATCGTCTTCAGGCCCGGGGACTACCACGTCCTTATCTCCCAGTTTACAGTCCTCTCGGACAGTGGGGACGGTATCTTCAATGACAGAGCATATATATCTCGATGCCCATTCACCTCGATCTTATTTGGACAAGGCCCTTTTGACCTTAAAGTCGTCCGCAATTGAATAGCCCCCGGGAATAATTATTTTCAAGGGGGCTCGGGTGCAAGTTTGGTGACAGCCGACTTGGAGGCAGCCACTTCAGGAGCAGTCGTCTTGAGGACAACCATTTCGGGAGCGAACGCTTCAGTACCGGCGGCCGTTTGGGAAGATTAAGAGGCAACCTATTGAGGAAATGATTTAGACGTTTTAGCCATTATTATCTGGAAAAGTCTGAGAAATTAAATAAAGAGTACAAAGGTTTGAAGGAACAAGCTTGAAGGCTGAAGAACAGAGTATGAAGATTAAAAGAAAATATGTGTAAGAACTTAAGAACAACTATGAGAATGTGAAGATCAAGGATAAATATATGATGGTTTGAAGGAAGTCGGTGATAGCTAGAGAATTCGAAGGTAGAAGCTTGATTAGAAAGTGGAAAAAGAATAAGGATAGAAGCTTTTATAGGGGAAGTTTGCGACGTTTCACGCTCGGAGGCAACCAGCCAATAGTCGACACGTGTTCGAAGTCAGAGCAACGTGATTGATGGGACGTTTTGACTTCTTCGTCATTTCTGTTGTAACCTCTGGAGGAAGGAACCAAAGAACATCTATCGTTTCTCATCTTTTGGTAAACTTACTCTCTAAGAAACGAGGGGACTATGTAAACAGGTAAAACCGGAGCTAATGAGCACCCTGATTTCCCAGTGGGGCAAATGAAGCAAGGACGTAACTACAAGGAATCGAAATCGTAGCTAGGAGCCTCTGGCATAAAGGCCCGAACAAAACCTCGGAGTCATCGAGACCATGCCCCTCAGATCTGGTTTGAGCTCTGAGACCTCGAAAGGCATAACCAAACGGTTGTACTTGACTAATAAAGGACCGTGATATCTGTGCCCGACAAGATATCATAGCGCGAATCTCAGCCTGTGTCGACAGCGGATCAGTAATTAACGAGAAAAAAAGATTTTTACCTTTCTTAGAGTTGTGCTTAGGATGAAATTCTCCTACTATATAAAGGAGATAATTTTTATTCAAGAAACAGGCTGTAACATGCATACCAAGGGAATATACATTTATTTTCTCTGCTTTTAGAAGTTATTCAAAGTTCTTATTTTTTCTCATAGTTCTTCACAAGTGTTTGGATTCAAATCAAAGGCAGACTGATTGTTAAGCTCGTAACTGAGCTGGACTCAATACTATTACTGGTTTGGCTGTTTATTCTATCTTTACTTTACTCATATAATGTTATTAATCACTTGTATTGAATTAGTTCACATATCCTTAAAACCGCGTATAAGTTCATTTTTAAGGGTAAACACACGCCAAGCAGCATGTAATGCGAGGCAGAACACCGCATTGGATGAAGCATCACGAGGCTTGTGGCAGAGGAGTTTGGTCCGCGTCGCAACTCCTCACTTTTCAATAGCACTTGTAGTTCCTTTGGTTTGTCTTCTCTTATCTTTGTCTTTATGCTCTTGAGGCATGACTTTATTGTTTGCAAGGTAAGCTTTCTCTTTTCATTTTCTACAATGTCTTTTGTCTTCTTCATAAATGTTGGTATTATTTATACTTGGTAATGCAAAGTCAAAGATTTTTTTATGGTCCTGTTTCCTTCTTTACTTTTTTATCTTTTGTGAAAGACAAAGTTCCCTCCTTGGTTGTGGAAAGTCTTTTTCTTTTCTTTATATTGAATTGTTCTTTATTGGACTTGTAAAGAGCTAGTAAGAGGGAGTGGTCTCGCGCACATGAGAAATTAGTCCGGAAGGCAAAATGGGTAGATTTTCCTCTTTCCCCAACCTGCGCATGAGATATACGTGAGGCCTAATCTAACTCTAATTTTGCTAAAAATATTTCTTCATTTTTTTAGCTTACCAGAAAAGTATCCAAATACATGCTTACCAGAATTTAATTCTACTTGTAACTTTGTAATAGCTAAACACCTTCATCTTCTCGGTTACGCCCCACAATATTACGTCGATATTTTGTCCTGCAGTATTACATTACGATGATATTACGATTTGTAGTATTAAATTACAATGATTTTGTACCTATAGTATTGTACGTTGAATTTGTCGTAAGGTAATTGACATCAGTCCAAGGAAAGGATTATTTGGAGATTACAAAGATTATGCTATTTCAAACAAGTGAGGAATAAATTCGTGAAGGTGAGAGGATACGAAAATCGAAGAAAATGAATTTTTGTCAAAATTTAACATTTTGGGATAAAATATGGCCCGAGCTAAAATATCCGGTGTTTATGGACTAGTGCCATATAAGGTACCATATGACCATGATGGTATGATGTATAAGGTGTGTTAAAATAAGTAGTATTTTAAATAATTTGAGATAATTCTTAATTATGCGGATAATTAGTTAATTATTGTATAATGGGTATTACCCAATTATTAAAGAATTAATTGAATAAGGATGGGAAAACCAATGTGGCAGCCACTATGTCTATTTATGTATGACTCTTATAATGGAGTGGAAAGGTGGCATAAGATTAAAGCCTTCAAGATTTAAGGTCTTTAATCAAAATGTTAAAGACTTTAAGATTTAAGTCTTTACTCATAACGTAAAAAGACTTCAAGATTTAAGGCCTTCAAGATTAAAGTCTTTACTCATAACATTAAAGACTTCAAGATTAAAGCCTTCAAGATTCATACGAATATGTTATGGAATAAATTAGCTTCAACAAAATTTTACACGATGGTATACTGTGTATTAACAACGGAATTTTGCAATTCTAAGGGAGTACAATGTAATCTTTCTCAAGAGAATCGACTCAGGTATGTTAAGGCCACCCCTTCTTTCTTTTTGGCATGATCCAAATTATACAAAAGAAATGAGCAAATGCACAGTTTTCGTAAACAACTCTATTCATAGAAATACTAGGGGTCTCTATGTTCTTGATTCCCCTTTTGACATATTATTACATCTTCTGTTCATGGGTCTCAGAATAATAATACGCAGTTGATAATGTTTATCCGTAAGGAATATTGAGATTATTAACATATTTTCATGCATTTCATTCATTTATCCATGTACATTGACCCATGACCAGATGACATTATATACGCGTACTTATATGTATGTATATATGTGTGTGTGTGTGTGTATGTGTGTATATGGGATATAGGAAACAGGTTACGACATTATGTTACGACGTTATATACGCACCACTACCTGATCAGCTGGTATACGTTGATGATTTGCCCACAGTGGCTGAGATGATATGATGGGATGCCCTTAGAGACTTGATGATATTATGAACACATGCACGACATGATATTCATAAGCATATGCATGACACTACAAGTATTTCATAATTTAAAGAGTTGTCCAGACTTACAGGTTGAGTCATGTACTCTATATTTCTTCCATGTTTTTTATGTACTTATTTATATGCCTTATAAACTCGGTACATTATTCGTACTGATGTCCCTTTTTCCTGGGGATGTTTATTTCATGTCCGCAGGTCCCGATAGATAGGTCGAGACTCCTCCAAGTAGGCTATCAGCTCGGCGGAAGATGTTGGTGCGCTCCGTTTGCTCCGGAGTTGCGCGTTTGGTCAGTATGATTTAGACGTATATTATTTGGTATGGCGGGGCCCTGTCCCGACCTTTATGATAAGCATGTACTCTTAGAGGCTTGTAGACAAATATCATGTATACGGATGCTTGTATGGCCTTGTCGGCCTATGTTTTGAGTTACAAATGATCATGTTGGCCTTATAGGCTCGTATGTCATATGTACAATTTTTTTATATCAGGTTGGGTCATCCTATACTGAGTATTTCCCTATGTCTATTCTGGTTAGCCCATGACGGCCCGTTTGGCCCATTTTCCAATGAAAGTACAATAAAAAAGATACGTTATGTTGGTACTCGGTTAAGTAAGGTACCAGGTGCCCGTCGCAGCCCATCGGTTTGGGTCATGACATTCTCTTATTCTTCAACCAATTTCTGGGCAAATTCCAAACTTTCAGCCACGAGTAAACATGTTTGAAACCTTGGGGTCTTAACTATTTGCACCCAATCCAAAAATCGCTTTCAAGACAATGGCTTGCCACGACACATTATTTTTGATAAATTATTTTTGTTTCATTCTTGTTCTTGGTCAATATTAGTATTGTGGAACCTTGGGGAGCGACTGGTCTTAACGATTTGCACACAGTCATGCCAAAATTGCTTTCAAGGCAGTGGCTTGCCACGACATAATATTTTTTGATAAGTTTTTTTTTTGCCACGATAGGTCTACTCTTTTTTCTTACAATTAACATCTTCTTGATTAACTTGACATCTTTATTTGTTTATTACAATAGCATGTCACAACTTTAAAATATACAATTACTTTGTCAACTTTATTCTTTGGTCTCACTCATTAATTTTGCCAAATTTTCATCTCCAATGTACCTATGTTATTCATTAATACCCAAATACATATAAAACCCCATAATCATGTTATGTTAGGTTTATTCAATATTAAATATAACCAAAGAGCTACAAAACTAAGTGTAAATTAATATTAAAATAAATAAAAATATGCCCAACATAACCATCCCACACTTAAATCGTCCTCGAAAAAACTACACAATTATAATAGACAAAACATAATTAAGCTCCTACCATTCAAAACACATTGCACATATGACCATGGTTGATAAAAATAATTACACTCTAGCATATGCATTCAACACACTCTTCCCTTTAACTTATGCCATACTTCAAAAATATTCACAACAAAGACAATATGCTCACAATAATCCTAGTCTCAAAAACCAACTCAATGTTATACTACAATTATGTCTTGAACACTCAACATCGTAGAGAAGTCGAATACCACTACCTATGTCACGACCCCAAACCACCCCGGTCGTGATGGCACCTATGTGACGACCCGGCCAGTTGTCTCATGAGTTACCACTCTGTTTCTCCCATTTTTGCTTCTTATTGCTTTGTCTATTAGTTCTAGGTGCGACTAGGTTGGTTGGCTCGGGTTCGGAAAGGTTTTGGTGAGGTTTGAGACACTTAGTATCTTTTGAGGAAGCTTAAGTTGGAAAAGTCAATCGGATATTGACTTATGTGTTAGAAGGATCGGATGTGAGTTCTGATGGTTCGAATAGCTTTGGGAGTTGATTTGGGACTTATGAGCGTGATCGGAATGTGTTTTGGAGGTCTGGAGTAGATTTAGGCTTGAATTGGCGAAATTGGTATTTTGGTGTTTTTCGGTTGATAGGTGAGATTTTGATATAGAGGTCAGAATGGAATTCCGGGAGCTGCAGTAGTTTCGGTGTGTCATTTGGGATGTGTGTTCAAAATTTCAGGTCATTCGGACGTGGTTTGGTATACTTTTTGATCGAAAGCTTAATTCAAAAGATTTTGGAAACTTAGGCTTGAATACAATGTGTTTTGGTTGATTCTATGTTGTTTGAGGTGTTTTGAAGATTGGTACAAGTTTGAGTAGTGATATATGATATAATTTTGCTTTTGGTTGAGGTCCCGGGGGCCTCGGGGTGATTTCTGGTGGTTGACGGAAAATTTGGAAGTTGGTTATGACAGCTGAAGTTTTCCCATTGTTGTCATAACCGCACCTGTGGCTAGGGGACCACAGGTGCGGTCTCGCAGAAGCGAGATTCGAGTTGCAGAAGCGGAAAGGGCCTAGGAAGGCAGAAACCGCAGAAGCGGTTGAAGAACTGCACCTGCGATGGCGCAAGTGCAGATTGGAATCGCAGATGCGAAAGTGGGGGCTTAAGTAAAAGACAACAGAAGCAGCGTCTTGGACCGCAAAAGCGGTACTGCAGAAGCGGTAAAAGGGCCGCAAATGCGAAATGCCTAGGCCAGAAGGTATAAATTATTTTCTTCACGAATTTTGGGTTATTCACCATTTCTAAGTCGGGTTTGGAGCTTTTTGGGAGATTTGGAAGAGGGATTCCAAGGATATTGTCTGGAGGTAAGATTATTGAACATAAAACTCGTTCCTATGGTATTATTTCATGGATTAGGGCTGTAATTAATGGAATTTAAGGGTTAAAATTGGGGAAACTAAGGCTTGGTATTGGAGACCTAGACTTGAGGATTTGAGGGACCATTTGTGGCCGGATTTTGGTACTTTTGATATGTATGAACTCGTGGGGAGATGAGGAATCTATTGATGTGAATTTTATCGAATTCCGAGACATGGGCCCGGGGGGTCGGGTTTTGGTAATTTCGGAATTTGTGTTGTAAATTGATTATTTTTGCATGGGCTTCGTTCCATTACGTATTTTGACGTTGTGATTCTAATTTTGGATAGATTTGACGCGGGTTGAGGTCGATTCGAGGGGCAAAAGGAGTCGCGGGCTAGAGTTTGGACCGGATTGAGGTGAGTAATGATTGTAAATGTTGTCCTGAGGGTATGAAACCCTGACTGCACATCGTTGTGCTATTTTGAGGTGATGCACATGCTAGATGACGAGTGTGGGGTTATGCACCATTGGGGATTGTGACTTAGTCCATCCCGAATGATTGTTTTACCGCGTATTTGATTGAAAACTATTTGTTATCGTGATATTTTGGGTTGAATGCCATATTTGGGCCTCATGCCAACTATTTGGACCCTTAGGGGATTTTTATGATATTTCCTCACTGTTTTGACTTTATACTTGTACTCAGTCATGCTATATTCTATTGTTTTCATAACTCGACCATGTTTACTCTACTTTAACACTTAAAATGATATTTTAAATAATATTTTGGATTGAGCATCATGTTTTACTGTTGCCCGAGTGGCTTATGAGATTCTGACTGAGTAAGGCAGAGAGCCTATGTTGTGAGGAAACACTGATTATGATTATGAGGCCGAGGGCCTGAGATTTGTACGTCATGAGGTAGCTTGTTGATATGATGCCGAGACCCTATGTGATTATGTCACGAGATAGCTTGATATTGCGCTTGGGCCGTAAGGGGCCCCTCCAGGAGTCTGCATATCCCCAGTGAGTGGGAGTACCCATTGTGATATGAGATAGAGCCCGAGGGGCTGGTATTATTCCATGTGTTTCCCGAGGGGCTGATTCTATTGGTATTATGCCTGAGGGGCGGTTCTTTATGAGTTTACCTTTCCTAGTTGTCTGCCATTTACTTGCTTATCTGTTAAAAAGGCATTCCGAAGAAGTTTTAACTAAACTAAAGTGACTTTACCTATTTTCCATTGTTTCATTGCTTTCTCTGGCTTTTACTACTTCTTTATAGTCTGTTGGTGTACCTTAACATGATTTCTTATTGCTCAGTCTGCATTTATTATTATTACTCATTGAGTTGGAGTACTCACTTTACTCTCTGCACCCCGTGTGCAGATTAAGGCGCTTCAGGTCCTGCTTGCGAGGGTTGAGAGAGCTTCCTGCAGATTCCGGAGATTCACTAGGTAGCTGCTGGCATTTCGTAGCCCAGTGCTTCTCCCTCTATCTTATTTCCTTCTATTTTAATTATGTAATAGTTGAGTAGACTCTTTCAGACTTGTAGTATTATTATAGATGCTCATGACTGGTGACACCCCGATGTCGGTCTATGTCTATTCTGCAACTGTAGTATTCACCTTGTTTTGGGGAATTTATTATGTTAATGTCTTAATATTTATCATTATAATTGCTTAAATGAATTGGAAGTGTGTCGACTGGCCTTATCTTCACGAGAGGCGCCATCACGACCGGGTTCGGGTTTAGGGTCGTGACAGCCTATCATAATACTAGGCAAGCCGAATCAACACTAATAACATAAAGGTCTTTTGTAAATTCATTTCCAAATCAGTTATGAACACAAGTCTTGCATTTAATTTAACAAAATAGCAGAAGAAAACATGTACGCAAATACATCCACATCGCCCGATCCTAGTGTCACTAGTCATGAGCCATTAAGATATTGTCTAGTGTTGTCTACTCAATACAAGAAGAAAAGACTGAAATAAATAACACTAAGGATAGGAAGGAGAAAGGCAGGGTTGCGAATGTCGTGCAGCTACCTTGCTATCTCCGGAAATACTCAGAAGCTACTGAAAGCTCTCACTCTGATGCTCTGGCACCTGGATCTGCACACAAGGTGCAGGGAGTAACGTGAGTACTCTAACTCAGTAAGTAACCAAAGTAAATAAAGTCTGAGTGCAGTGATGAGTATTTAAATCATATACATAATCTAACATAAAATCTCAATGGAAATATCAAAGTCAAATTCGTTGTTCAATTTCCAAACAACTCGTAAAAACTTCAATTTCAATGAAAGTTATTTAAAATATTTGTTCAACACATTTCAATAGAGGCTCGGTATAAAGGAGAGTGAAAACAATAATTCATAAACAAGCCCCTCAGGCTAAGCATCGCTCATATATATATATAGCCCTTCGAGCAGCCTCTCAGTCACTCGTGACTCAACTCTCATCAATCAACACTCTCACTCAGCACTCCGCTTAATAGATATCTCATAATAATAACCGATGCGGCGTTCAGCCCGATCCGTAATATATATTCGCCTACACTCACTAGGGGTGTGCAGACTCCGGAGGGGCTCCTACAGCCCAAGCGCTATATCAAGTCATCTCGTGGCATAATCAAACTGGCCCTCGGCCTCATGATAAGCCACATCCATAATATATATATATATATATATATATATATATATATATATATATATATATATATATATATATATATATATATATATATATATATATTTTTCACCATCCGGCCCTTGGCCCCTCTCAGTCATCAACCTCATAGCCACTCGGGCATTTCAGTGAAAAATCAAGAAAACTAAGCTCAAACAACTTTAAAATATTTGAAACAGAGTAATAAAACTAAATCAAAAGTAAACAGGTAAAAATCATAACTGAGGATATGCTTTCGAATCAAGACAGTGTGAGGAAAGTTATAAAATACCCCTGAGGGTCCAAACAGTTCGGCACAAGGCCCCAAACGTGGCATTCAACCCAAATTGATAGGTTCATTTCTAAAACAGATAGATATCACATAGAGTTTACCAAAATAGACAATTCTACAGTTGTCACGGGACTGACCAAGTCACAATCCCTATGGGTGCACGCCCACATGCCCGTCATCTAGCATGTGTGTCACCTCATTTACCAAAAACAGTACGAAATTCCGGGGTTTCATACCCTCAGTTCCAGATTTACAATCGTTACGTACCTCGAATCGTATGAAAATCTACTCTACGATTCCTTTGCTACTCGACTCGGCCTCAAATCACCCCGAATCTATCCAAAAATCAGAATCCTAACATCAATATATGCTAAGTGAATAAAGCCCACGCTAAAATATCAAATTACATTAGAAATCCCGAAATTGGTCAAACCCGACCCCGAGGCCCATGTCTCGGAATCCTATAAAAATTACATTACTAGAATCCTTATCCTCGCACGAGTCCATACATACCAAGAACATCAAAATCGAATCTCAAATGGCCCTTCAAATCTCCAATCTAAACTCTTCAATTTCAAGCCCTAATTCTCAAACTTTAACCCTTAAATTCCATTAATTTCATGTCTAATCAATTAAAAATCACCATATAATTGAGTATTGAATTCAAAAACCTTTTCTCCAAGCGTTACCCCTCGAATCCATCTTCAAATCCGCTCAAAAAGCTCCAAGCCCGTCTAAAAAATGGTGGAAATGGGCAAAAATTCGCGAAGGGAAGCTTATATACTTTCTGACCCAGGGATTCCGCACCTGCGGTCCTTTTCTCGCTCCTGCGGTACTGCTTATGCGGTCTAACTAACCACATATGCGATTTTCACTTATTTCCCTTAAACTGCACTTGCGCCTCTCTACCCGCACCTACGGTCTCGCAGGTGCATTCCATCTTCCGCACCTGCAACTTCTGGCCTTCTCGCTTATGGCCGCATCTGCGACTGCTTTAGTGCTTCTGCGGTCTTGCACCTGCGGTCCCCAATCCGTAGGTGCGGTTATGATAGGAGCAGTAGCTGAAGGTGCTCAATTTCAAAACCAAACTTTTCGAAAATCTTCCAAATTCATCCCGAGGCCCCCGAGACCTCAACCTAAAATACGAACAAGTCATATATCATCATTCTAACTCATACCAACCCTCGGAACACTCAAAACAATATCGACACATCAAAACACCCTCTAATTTAAGCCTAAGAATTCCAAAACTTCTTAATTCCGCATACGATCAAAAAGCCTATCAAACCTCGTTCGAAAGACCTAAAATTTTGCACACACGTCATAAATGACATAGCGTACCTACTCCAATTTTTGGAATTCCATTCTGACCCCGATATCAAATTTCCACTACCAACCGAAAAATGTCAAAATTTCAATTCAAGCCTAAATCTATCACGGACCTCCAAATTACATTCCGATCATGCTCCTAAGTCCCAAATCACCTAACGAAGCTTTCCGAATCATAAAAACCAAATTCCGATATCATTTACCCACAAATTAACTTCCGGTTGACTTTTCCAACTAAATGACCAACTTAAGAGACTAAGTGTCTCATATCACTCCAACACTACACCAAACCTAAACCAACCAACACAATACGATGAAATGCAGCTGAACAACACATAAAGAAGCAGAAATGGGAAAAATAGCGTTGTAACTCATAAAACGACCGGCTGGGTCATTACAACCTATCCATCACGAAACCATGTGCCCTCACAACAAAATCAAGGAAGTAAGTAGAATCCACACATTCAACTTTCATGATCAAATATAGTTTAAGAACTCATATATATCAAAAAATCTCTCACACATAAAGAAGACACATGCATGCAAAAGGTACCATAGGCTTGCCCATTCTGTAAACCTCTACTAATGTCGGCTCGCTCGATCTAAAATCAATTAGGAATTTTTTATGGTTGTAATATGGGGTTAAGGGACGGGTAGGATATATTCTAGGAATAGTGACTAACCCTTCTAAGCACTTTAACACATCATATATTCAACTTTAAGTGAACTTTCTTTAACCCAACTTTAATTTTACAGATAATATTATCCCCAAATCATTCCTTTTTTCTGCAAGCACTACTTTAACTCTGACTCACTAGCAAGGACAAGATGTATTATTTCTTTTTCTATTAATTTTCTTTCTTTCAGATTTTTTTCTTTTTTCTATCGCAACAATAGATTTTTCTTTTACAATTTTTGCTAGCGGTGTATCTCTTACAACATAAGTGAACCTTTTTTTTATTTCATTGGTTTGACTCAAAAGCCACCCAAGTTCCATCCTTACCTTTTCTAATCCTCATTTTAAAATTTAAGTGCTTTAAGAGGTAAAAGAATCAAAATAAACTCAATTAAGAATAAAAAAGGATATCGACTTATAATGTGGGTGCCAAATATAATCTATAGGCTCAAAAGGGTTAATTAGGATAAGTATCAAAACTCAAGAAGATCAAAAAAGTATAAAATTATTTTTCAAACCGAGCATCACCTACCGCTTCAACTTACTTGTTGCACAAATTCTAGACTCAAATGCAATGCAATGGACTATACAAAGACCTCACTTCACACAGGGCACATGACTTACTAAGGACAGTCCTATTCTAACTCTCAACTAATTCAAGTATTCAAGGAGCCATAACGTATTAAGCATTAAGCACAAAGTGAACATAAATCAAGAAAACGAGACATAGGCGTCACAAGACATGCTATCCAATGTATCAAGGTATCATAAATAATTTTTAACACATATAGAACATAATACATCTATCAAAGCCTAAATATGATGCTATCAAATAAGTCAAAAGGCGCCTAGGAATCTCATCTTCCATCCATTTACATCGTAATCGACCCTAAAAAATTATTATTACCCGATCCAAATTACATTCCTTGGAAAAGAACTGGGACAAAAATCACGGGGGAATATTACTACCTAAAGAAATAAAAGATATTTTTTGTATTTTTTCTATTTTTATATTTTTTTTGTATTTTGTTAGACTTTAATCCGTAAAGAAAGATGCATATTCGTCAAGAAAAGTTCAATATTTTTCTAATTATATTTTTGATGTTCTATCTTTTCCATTTTTTTAAAAATTAAACTACTAATAAAATTCATTACCAATATTTTTTAATTTTTCTCTAACTAAGCGATGCTAAAGATGAAAACAAGAAGCTAATCTATGCTAAGGGTATGGAACTACAAAAAAATAAAATAAGAAGCTACATGAGAGTAATATAATAATGTAAAAACCACAGAGAATTCCCCACCCACACACTTAAATCATGCAATGTCCTTAATGCACAAATAAATCCAAAAATAGTGAAGGTGGAAGAAGAAACTCCCTAAAAGGCCAAAGGCCGAAGCAATAGCAGCTCACGGGATACTTGTAACGACCCAACGGATCGTTTTATGTATTGTATCCTCGTTCCCCTATTTATTATTTTTCTATGTTTATTTATGATTTTGTGACTTGCTGGGATGATTGGTTTTGTTTTGGGGATATTTCGAAGTCAATTGGGACATTTAGTCCAAAGCTTGAAAGCTTAAGTTGAAAGAGTTGATCGGAGTTCGACTTTTACGTAGACGACTCCGTAATGGAGTTTTGATTGTTCTGAAAGCTTCATATGGTAATTTTTGACTTAGGCATATATTCGGATATTGATTTGGAGGTCAGTAGGTTGGTTTGAGGCTTTTTGGCGAAAGTTGAAGGCTTGAAAGGTTGAGCGGTTTGACCGAGAGTTGACTTTATTGATATCAGGTTCGAATTCTGGTTTTAGAAGTTGAAATATATATGTTGTATCATTTGGGACTAGTGTGCACAATTTGAGGTTATTCGGAGTTGATTTGATATGGTTCGACATTGGTTTTAGAAGTTGAAAGTTCATTAGTTTATTAGGCTTGAATTGGTGTGAGATTCATGATTATGGTGTTATTTGATGTGATTTAAGGGTTCGAGTAAGTTCGTATCATTTTTTAGGACCGGGTGGTATATTTGGATGAGGTCCTGAGGGCCTCGGGTGTGATTAACATGGTTAGCAGAACATGTTTGCACTTAGAGTGATGGCTGATAGGCTTCAATTATGGTGCAATCGCACCTGCGAGGGATTTCCCGCAGGTGCGATGCCACAAAATCTGCATTTAGAGCACAGGTGCGCATAAGGCTGCGCTTGGCTGAGGCTGGAGAAAGACGCAGGTGCAAAGGATATACCGCATCTGCGAGTCCGCGGATACGGACATGTGGTCATAGAAGCGGGCTAGGGTGGATTTGTGGAGAACCACAGATGCGAGGAGTTTTTGCATCTGTGAGCCCGCAGATACGGAAGAGTGATCGTAGAAGCAGATCTTGGTCGAAGGTTGGATTTCCATAGATCTGAGTGGACCATAGAAGTAGTCCCGCAGGTGAGCAAGGGGGACCGCATGTGCGCTTGGTTGGGAGTTTAAGTGAACTCCGCAGAAGCAGACTTTTGGCCGCATAAGCGGTGTCGCAAGTGCGACCATATTGACCGCAGGTGCGAAATCGTTGGGCAATGTATTAAAATGAGGGTTTGAGTCATTTCTCTCATTTTGGACTTGTGGAGCTCGGCTAAGGGCAATATTTGAGTGGGTTTTTGCTACAATTGAAGAGGTAAGTGAAGTTTAATCTTTAATGATAGATATTGATTACCCACTGATTATTGCACCTAGTTTATGTGAATTTGAAGTGAAATTTGGGGACCTTAGACTATGTTATTGGAGAGTAAGATTTGGTGATTTGCGGGTCATTTTTCGATGGAATTGGATGAAATTAGTATGGTTGGACTCGTAACTAAATGGGTGTTCGGATTTGTATATTTTGTCAGGTTTTGAGGTGTGGGCACAAGGTTGACTTTTTGGGTTGACTTTACATATTTGATTCAAGACCTTAGCTTTATCTTTGGGAATTATTTCCTATAGCTATTACTTATGGTATTAAGTTGCTTTGGCTAGATTTGAGACGCTCGGAAGCCGATTTGCAAGGCAAGTGCTTTTTGGAGTATTGATTTGCACGCTTTGAGGTAAGTAACATATCTAAACTTGGATTTGAGGGCATTTAACCCTGAAAACTATGTTATATGAAGGTATTGGGGGACGTACATGCTAGGTGACGGGTGTATGTGCATGCACCAATATGTTCCTTATTTGAAGTGGCTTTTAGACCATTACCGCAATTATTTTGCTATCATACCTTATTATACTCGTTTTTTCCCTACTTGCAGATGTTACAAAATTTAATCCATGTTAGACATCATGTCTTGGCTATGTGCTATTTGTTTGAGAGTTGATAGGGTTATTCTTGCCATTTTGGAGCTATTTGCCTTATTGTACACATGTTCTCAATCATGATGCTATATCCGTGTATGATATCTCTGTCTTAGTAATTCTTATTTAATTCCTCACATATTGTTTATGCCTTTTATGTGTAACACTATTAAATTGAGTATTTTGAGATGCTTTTATCTGAGACTTGAACGGTAAAAGACTGTGTTTAGGCCATAAATCTGGTTTGGTATTGATATTGAGGTAACGCGTACATTAGGCCCATATTGGGCTAAACGTCATTGTTTTGGGGCGATGTGTACACCAAGCTACACTATTGGATTAAATGATTATGATTAGCTCTTGGGCAGGATCCATCCATTTGGAGTCTGATATGCCAGTAGTGGGCGCACGTACAATGTTTTATATAGGTTCTTGATGATGGGCAGTTATGCCAAGCACCCGTATAGTGCTATGTGTGAATATTATGATAGATCCACTGTGATATTGTTGATTTGACATGTATACTTGATATGTAGGTATAGAGATGTACCTTCCTCATGCTAGTTGTAAATGAAATACTTTATATGTGTTGGGCTTTGACTGCTATACTTCAAAGAATGCCTAAATTTCTGAAATGTGAACAAGCTGAACATTATATCCTTGAGCTACCCGTTTCTACTGTTTCCCTTTATATTCTGAGATGTTATTGTTATTTGACATTAGCGTTTGACTACTGTTTCTAAGCTTGTCACTCCTTTCAGCGCAAGGTTAGTGTTGTTACTAATTGAGTACGGGTCAGTTGTACCCATACTACACTCTGCAATTAATTATGCAGATCCAGGTGTCATGACCAGTCACCAGTAGCGGAGTTGCTTGTTGAACTGAGTATCGAGAGATGAGGTAGAGTTGCATTCTCGTCCGCGGCCTTGGTGTCTCTTTATTATGTACAGTTTCTTAATTTCTGACAGTATCATAATTGGTTATTTCAGGCTTGTATTTTTGTATTAGAGCTCATTACTCTGCATTTACCAGTTTCTGGAGGATTTATCATATATTAGTGGTATTGTTCTATATTAAGGCTTTAGACGTACGTTATTTTTTTTACAATTATGGTTCATTTTTATTATATTTGGCCTGCTTAGCAAGTACGTTAGGTGCCATCGCAGTGGGTTAGTGTAACAACCTGGCCGGTTATTTTGAGTATTTTACCCTGATCCCCCTCTATGTTGTATCATGGTTATGTGACTTGCTGGGGGTATTTGGTTTTGATTCAGGCAAGTTTCGGAGTGAAATGGGACACATAGTCCTTAAGCCGGAGGCTTAAGTTGAAAGAGTTCACCGTTGTTTGACTTTTGTGTATATTACTCCAAAATAGAGTTTTGGTGGTTCCAATAGATCCATATGGTGATTTTGGACTTAGGAGTGTATCTGTATGTTTATTTGGAGGTCTGTAGGTCAATTCGGCTTGAATTGGCGAAAGTTAGAAAGCTGAAGGTTTGGAAGGTTGAGAAGTTTGACTGAGAGTTAA
This sequence comes from Nicotiana tabacum, assembly GCF_000715075.1. Taxonomy (NCBI): domain Eukaryota; kingdom Viridiplantae; phylum Streptophyta; class Magnoliopsida; order Solanales; family Solanaceae; genus Nicotiana; species Nicotiana tabacum. The sequence goes on from NC_134089.1 coordinate 62,373,607, forward strand.
ATTTATTGATATCGGGATCGGATTCAAATTCTAGAAGTTAGAATAGGTTCGTCGTGTCATTTTATGACTTGTTTGCAAAATTTAAGGTCAATCGAAGTTATTTTGGTATGATTCGGTGTTAGATTTTGAAGTCGAATGTTCATAGTTTCAATAGGCTTGAATTGGGTTGTGATTCGTTGAATCGATGTTGTTTGATGTGATTTTTAGCGTCGAGTAGGTATGTTATGTATTTTGAAACTTGTTGGTATATTCGGACGGGGTCCCAGGTCCCCAGGTATGATTCAGATTAAATTCGGAACTAATTTGGACTTGATCATTTTTGCTGAAGCATCAACTATTATGGTCTCATCACACTTGTGGTGGTAATGGCTGCATGTGCAGACTCGCTGGTGCGAGTGGTGAAGCACAGAAGCAGAAAGGGGCAGCTCAGGTCTGGGTTCGAATGTGCGAACACTTGGGTGTGGGTGTGTCTCCCTAGGCACGAACTTTTCTTCCGTAGAAGCGGAATTTGGGAAGGCATTGTGCAGGACTGCAAGTGCAGTCTAGTCTCTATAGACGCGGGCTCGCAGGTGCGAGCCATTGGTCTGCAGGTCCGGCATCGCAGGTGTGACAGTAAAAGGCTTAGGTCGAGGGTTTCATCTCATTTTCATTTTTGGAGCTAGGGAGATAGGTTTTAAGGCAATTTTTAAGGGATTTTCAAGGAAATCATTGAGGTAATGGATTATAACTCAGCTTGGGCTATATTACACGAATCCATTGTTATTTTCATCATTTAATAGTGATTTGAGTTGGAAATTTGGGGAAAATTTGTGAAAACTTCTTAGACAAAATTTTGGGGATTTGAAAGGCGATTTGAAGTCAGATTTGAGTAATTTTTGTATGGTTGGACTTGTTATCGAATGGCTTTTCGGATTTTGTAATTTTAGTCGGGTTCTGAGATGCGAGCTTGAGGTTGACTTTTTGAGTTGACTTTTCTTTTTCTCTTTAAAGATCATAACTTTATTGTTCAGAATTGTTTCCTATAATTTATATTTATGGTATGGAGTTATTTTGGCTAGATTCAAGCCGTTCGGAGTTGGATAATCGAGGGAAAGGCGTACTAGTGGGTTGAGTTAGCGTATTTTGAGGTAAGTGTCTTGACTATCTCTGTGTGGGGGAATTACCCCTTAGGATTGGTGTTGTTTTGTGTTAATTTTGATATGTGAAAGTCATGTATATAAGGTGACGAGTGTGTACACAAGATAAATATGGTAATCGACCGGTTTTAGCTACGTAGATTGTTTTCATGCCTTTAATTGAGTTACCATAATATGTTATATTCATCATCTTTATTCTATCTTCACATGCTATACTTGTCTGACCTCTTACTTGTTATTTGCCTTTACATGCGTATTTTAAATGACTGTTTCCTCTATTCCTTATTTATTATTTAACCACTGAATTCCTTACTTGAAATTGTTATTTCTTGGAATATCTTGGTGTTGAAATTGGTATTGAGTTATTAAGGCCGTGATTCACATTGAGGCAAAGTTGTTAAGTTGTGAAATACTATTCTTGTTGAGTTATTCACTTCCGGTTGTTATTGTTGAGACCCTTGTGCATGTTGTGGTTAAGCCATGGGCTATTTATTGTGAAAATGCCATTATTGTTGGCTTCTTTAGCAAGTTGTGATATTGGGCATTTGAGGTGCAATTTGTGATACGTTGTGATATTGATAATCATGCGATGCCATAAGGATTGGGTTTGAAATGCATGCGGTGAGATAAGGTGGGCTTGATCGCGTGTTGCTAGTAGGGAAATTACTTGAAGCCACGCAGTGTGATAAGAGGAGCTAAAATGCGGGAAGATATTTAGGGAAAAATGATTTTAAAAACTAAATGCAAGGCTCCCGTGGTGATATAAGGAAAGACTCTAAATTGTTTTATGATATGAGACTATGAGACGGTACCTCCGTAGTGATTCTTGTTGATACTTATCTATTATATCACTTGTTGTTTTGGTTGATTTGTTTCCTTGGCATAGTATTCTTTACTTTCTTCCATGATGCCTTATTTGCCTTAGTTAAGTGTAGCTAATCGTGGCATATTTCTCCTCGTTTCATTTCTATTATTTATCATTATTACACTGTCATATACTTGTTCAGTTTTCTTATTTATTCTAGTAAGGCCTTGACTTGACCTCGTCACTACTCTACCGAGGTTATGCTTGGCACTTACTGGTTATCGTTATGGTGTACTCATGCTACATTTCTGCACATCTTTTTGTGCAGTTCCAGGTACCTCTTACCAGTACAGGCACCAGTGATTTGAGTTCAGATTCAGAGACTTCAAGGTACACCTACAAGTATCCGCAGGACTAGGAGTCACCCTCTATCTAGTCTATTTTATTTTGTTTCCCTTTTATAGATACTATTGTATAGGGATGTTCAGTACTTTCTTATAGAGCTTGTAACTTATTATCGCCGGATTTTGGGGAGTTGTATTTTGTTGAGTTATGGAATCTCTTTAGGCTTAGCTAGTGTTAGAGACTATGTGCCATCACAACATCCTATAGAGGGAAATTAGGGTCATGACAAGTTGGTATCAGAGCTCTAAGTTCATAGGTGTTATGAGTCACAAGCAGGTTTAGTAGAGTCGCGTAGATCGATACGAAGACGTCTGTACTTATCTTTGGGAGGCTATGGAACTGTTAGGAAAAGCTTCACATCTTTGATTCCTTATCATGTGAATATGCTGACTTCAAAATTCTAAATCTCTATATTTTTATTCTCTCAGATGGTGAGGACACGCACAGCTGGATCTGATGATCAGATACCCGCGCTCCCTGCTAGAGTCGCGATGGGTCGGGGCCGGGGAAGAGACCGAGGGAACATGGTGCAGCCAGAGCACCTTCCTGAGCTACGATAGAGGAGCCACCGGTAGCTCCAGTTGGGGGGCAGGCACCTGAGAAGCCTATTACTGCCCCTGAACTTTCAGGAGACCCTCGCCAGTTTTTTAGCATGTTTGGAACTCTAGCTCAAGCAGGGTTGATTCCACTTGCACCTGCCACATCTCAGGTCGGGGGAAGAGCATAAACTCCTATCGCTCGTACCCCAAATCAATGGGTCTAGATTGAACAGGTTTTAGAGGTCATACTAGTGCAACCAGTTGTCCCAATTCAGCTTAAGGTTAGGGCAGCAGCATCTGAGGGGGAGTAGCTCAGGCTTGAGAGGTACCAGAAGTTCCACTCCCTACTTTCAATGACTTAGCTTCAGAGGATGCACATGGTTTTCTTGAGGAGTACCATCGTATCATCCATATTATGGGTATTTTGGAGACGAGTGGGGTTGCTTTCACTACGTTCCAGCTTAAGGGAGTGGCTTATCAGTGGTGGCGAGTGTACGAGTTGGGTAGCCTGGTAGAGGTAGCTTCACTCATATGGGTTCAGTTTTCAGAGATGTTCATGAGAGAGTTTGTTCCTCATAACTTTCGAGATACATGACGCACGGAGTTAGAGCAGTTGCACCAGGGTGCTATGATCGTGTTGGAGTATGTTGTTAGGTTTAGCGAGTTGTCCAGACATGTACTGTCCTTAGTCTCCACAGTCAGAGAACAAGTCCATCGATTAATCGAGGGGTTCAACCATGGTACTAGATTCAGCATGGCTCGAGAGAAAAAGATTGATACCCTATACTAGAAGGTGGTGGAGATCGCTTAGAGATTGGAAGGTATGTGGGGTCGGGAGATAGAGGACAGGGAGGCCAAGAGGCCTTGAGATTCTGGCACATATAGTGGCGTTTGTTCCCTAGTTGCAGCCTGACATGGTAGAGGTTATGTGAGCCGCCCAATTCATTCAGCACTTCCATCTTCCAGTGGTATTTCGGCTACTCCCAGGTCTCAGGTTGCCCATTATGCATTGCCACTATCTAGTGCACCTCCTACATAGGGTGCTTTCAGCGGTTAGTCCAGCCGACCAGGCCCAAGCCAATTTTAGCAGCCACGTCCTCCGAGAACATATTTTGAGTATGGTGATACTCGTCATATGGTAAGCGACTGCCCCAGACTCGAGAAGGGTGCACCTCTATAGACCACTCAGGCTCGACGTCTTCCACTGGGTCCTTAGACTTCTCGGACTATGGTTACTACACCATTTGCCACTCAACCTACACAGCCAGCTAGAGGTGGAGGTCGGGAGGGTAGGGGTCGCCCTAGAGGAGTAGGCTAAGCCAGATGTTATGCTCTACCGACTAGGACAGAGGCAGTTGCATCAAACTCAGTCATCATAGTATTTCTCCAGTTTGTCATAGAGATGCATCAGTTTTATTTGATCTAGGATCTACTTATTCTTAGGTGTCATCTTACTTTGCTCCATATTTGGGTATATCCCGTGATTTCTTGAGTTTTTCCTATTTATGTGTCCATACTAGTGGGAGTTTCCATTGTTGTTAATCGTGTGTATTGGTCATTTTTAATTGTTTTTGGTGGTTTTGAGACAAGAGTTGACCTATTGTTGCTTAGTATGGTATATTTTGATGTTATTTTGTGCATAGATTGGTTGTCGCACTATTATGCTATTCTTGATTGTCACGCCAAGATGATGATGTTGGCTATGATGAGGGGTACTTTGGATTATGTTCCTAGAAGGGTGGTGTCTTTACTTAAGGCACAATGGATGGTTGGGAAGGGGTGTGATGCATATCTAGCCTTTGTGAGGGCTATCAGTGTTAACACTCCTACCATGGAGTTAGTTTGGTAGTGAGGGACTATCCAGATGTTTTTTTGACAGTTCTTCCGGGCATGCCGCCCGATAGGGATATCAATTTTGGTATTGACTTTTTACCGTGGACATTCAACTCATTTATATTTCACCATATCGTATGGCCCCAGTGGAGTTGAAGGAGTTAAAGGAGTAGTTGCAAGAGTTGCTTGATAAGGGTTTCATTCGGCCTAGTGTGTCACCTTGGGTGCTCAGGTCTTGTTTGTAAAGACAAAGGATGGTTTTATATGGATGTATATTGATTATCATCAGTTAAACAAGATTATAGTGAAGAACATGTATCCATTGCCATGCATTAAAGACCTATTTGATCAGCTACAGTATGTCAGAGAGTTCTCGAAGATTAATTTGTGGTCAAGCTATCATCAGTTGAAGATTTGGGATCTAGATATTTCGAAGACTGCCTTCAGGACTCGGTATGGTCATTACGAGTTCCTTGTGATGTCATTAGGGCTGACCAATGCCCCATCAACATTCATGCACTTGATGAACAATGTATTCCGGCCTATCTTGACTCATTCGTGATTGTGTTTATTGACGACATCTTGGTGTACTCCTGAAGCCAAGAGGATCATGAGCAACACCTGAGGATCCTGCTTCAGACCTTGAGAGAAAAGAAGTTGTATGCAAAATTTTCAAACTGTGAATTCTTGCTTGAATCAGTGACGTTTTTGGGTCTTGCGGTGTCGAGTAAGGGGATCAAGGTAGATCCGAAGAAGATTGAAGTAGTACAAAGTTGGACTAGATCGTCTTCTTCTACTGAGATCCGGAATTTTCTTGGTTTGGCAGGGTATTATCGTCGATTAGTATAGGGTTTCTCATATATTGCTGAATTATGACCAGATTGACCCAGAAGGGCGCTCTGTTTAGGTGGACTGAGAAGTGAGAGGAGAGCTTTCAAAAGCTCAAGACTGATTTGACTACAGCCCTAGTGTCGGTGTTGCCTATGGGTTCGTGGTCTTACACTATGTACTGTGATGCATCATGTGTTGGCCTCGATGCGATGTTGATGCAAGATAGTAGGGTGATTGCATATGCATCTAGACAACTGAAGGTGCATGAGAAGAATTATCATGTCCACAACCTGGAATTAGCAGCTATTGTTCATGCCTTGAAGATTTGGCGGCATTGCATGTATGGTGTCCTTTGTGAGGTCTATACCGACCACCAAAGTCTACGATATCTATTCAAACAGAAGGATCTTAACTTGCAGTAGCGGATATGGTTAGAGTTGCTTCAGGACTATGATATTACCATTCTATATCATCTCGTGAAGGCCAATATGGTGGTCAATGCCTTGAGTCAAAAGGCAGAGAGCTTGGGTAGTTTAGCAAATCTATCGACATCGGAGACGCCATTAGCACTGGATGTTCAGGCCTTGGCTAACCAGTTCGTTAGATTGGATATTTCGGAGCCGAGTTGAGTTTTGGATTTCGTGGTTTCTTGGTATTCCCTTTATGATTGTATCAGAGAGCATCAGTATGATGACCTCCATTTGTTTTTCCTCAAGGACACGGTTCAGCACGATAATGCCAAGGAGGTTACTCTTGGGGATGAGGTGTGTTGCAGATGCAGGGCTGGTTATGTGTACTTAATGTAGATGGATTGTGTGAGGTTCATTCTTCAGGAGGCCCACCGTTCGCGGTACTCCATTTATCTGGGTGCCGCTAAGATGTATCAAGACTTGAGGCATCACTATTGGTGGAGAAGGATGAAGAAAGATATAGTGGAGTATGTAGATTGGTGTCTAAATTGTCAGCAGGTGAAGTTTGAGCATCAATAGCCAGGTGGGTTGCTTCAGAGGCTTGATATTCCCAAGTGGAAATAGGAGCGAGTTACCATAGATTTTGTTGTCGGGCTACCACATACTCAGAAGAAGTTTGATGCAATATTGGCGATTATGGATAGGTTGACCAAGTCGGCTCATCCACCATCAGACGTATGGACAAACCCGAATGCACTATTCAGATATTGGAGGATATGCTTTGTGCATGTGTTATGGAGTTCAGGGGTTCTTGGCTCCGTATGAGGCCTTGTATCAGAGGCGGTGTCGGTTTCCAATGGGTTGGTTTTAGCCGGGTGAGGCTAGGCTATTGGGTACTGACTTGGTTCATGATGCTTTGGAAAAGGTTAAATTGATTCAAGATTGGCTTCGTGCAACCCAATCTAGACAAAAGAGTTATGCGGATCGGAAGGTTGGTGATGTTGTATTCATGGTTGGAGAGCGGGTCTTGCTTAGGGTTTCACCCATAAAGGGTGTTATGAGGTTCGGGAAGAAGGACAAGTTGAGCCTTAGGTTTATTGAACTTTTTGAGATTCTTGAGAGGATTGGTGAGGTGGCCTACAAGCTTGCACTGCCACATAGTCTAGCTGCAGTTCATCTTGTATTCTATGTTTATATGCTCCGTAAGTACCACGGTGATTCGTTCCATGTTTTAGATTTCAGCCTAGTCCAATTGGATAAGGATTTGTCTTATGTTGAGGAGTCAGTGGCCATTCTGGACAGGCAGGTCTGAAAGTTGAGGTCAAAGAGCATTGCTTCAGTGAAACTTCAGTGGAGGGTCAACTAGTCGAGAAGGCGACTTGGGAGACTGAGAATGATATGTGTAGCCATTATCCTCATCTTTTCACCACTTCAGGTATGTCTCTATACTCGTTCGAAGACGAACGTTTGTTTTAAATAGGGGATAATGTAACGACCCAGCCGGTCATTTTGAGTATTTTAGCCTCGATCCCCTATTTATTTCCTCCTTTATGTTGTATCATGGTTATATGACTTTCCGGGGGTGTTTGGTTTTGGTTCAGGTGAGTTTCGGATTGATATGGGACACATAGTCCCTAATTCGGAGGCTTAAGTTGAAAGATTTGACCATAGTTTGACTTTTATATAGATGTCTCTAGAATAGAGTTTTGACGATTTCAATAGCTCCCTATGGTGATTTTGGACTTAGGGGCGTGTCCAGATGTTGATTTGGACGTCTGTAGGTTGTTTCAACTTGAATTGGCGGAATTTAGAAAGTTGAAGGTTAGGAAGGTTGAGAAGTTTGACCGGGAGTTGGCTTTATTGATATCGGGTTGGATTTTGATTTCAAAAGTTGTAATAGGTCCATCATGTAATTTATGACTTGTGTGAAAAATTTAAGGTCACTCGGAGTTGTTTTGGTATGATTCGGTGTTAGTTTCGAAAGTCGGATGTTCATAGTTTCAATAGGCTTGAATTGGGTTGCAATTCATTGAATCGATGTTGTTTGATATGATTTTTGGCCTAGAGGAGGCCCATTATGTGTTTTAGAACTTGTTGGTATATTCGGACGGGGTCCCGAGGGCCTCGGGTGTGATTCAGATTGACTTCGAAACCAATTCAGACTTGATCATTTTTGTTGGAGCATCGGCTATTCTGGTGTCATCGCACCTTCGGTGGGAATGGCCGCATGTGCGGACTCGCTGGTGCGAGTGGTGAAGCGCAGAAGCGGAAATGGGCAGCCCAGTTCTAGGTTCGCAAGTGCGGACACCTGGCACAGGTGCGCTTCCGCAGGCGCAAACTTTACTTCCGCAAAAGAAAAATTTAGGAAGGCCTTATGCAGGACCGCAGGTGCGGTCTAGTCTCCGCAGAAATGGGCTTGCAGGTGCGAGCCATTGGTCCGCAAAAGGACAGGTTGATGAGCTTTTGGAAACTTTGATATGGGCAAACTCCAGAAGCATCAGGGCAGAGTTTTTTGGCATTAGTTAGAACCACACCTGCGATGGATTTTCCGTAGGTGCGACAGTAAGCCTACAGATGCGAATCGCAGGGCAGAAAGGGATTAGATCGAGGGTTTCATCTCATTTTCATTTTTGGACCAAGAAAGCTCGATTTGTGGCTATTTTTCGAGGGATTTTCAAGGAAATCATCGAGGTAATAGATCCTAACTCGATTTTGGCTATATTACATGAATCATTGTTATTTTCATCATTTAATTAGTGATTTGAGTTATAAATTGGGGGGGAGTGAAATTTCTTAGACTAAATTTTGGGGATTTGAAAGGCGATTTGAAGTCGGATTTAAGTAATTTTTATATTGTTGGACTCGTTATTGAATGAGTGTTTGGATTTTGTAATTGTGGTCGGGTTCCGAGATGCAGCCTGGGGTTGACCTTTTAAGTTGACTTTTTATTTCTATCATAACTTTATTATTCGGAATAGTTTCTTATAGTTATTATTATGGTATGAAGTTGTTTTGGCTAGATTCGGCCATTCGGAGTTGGATAATCGAGGGAAAGGCTTACTAGTGGACTGAGTTAGCGTGTTTTGAGGTAAGTGTCTTGCCTAACTTTGTGTGGGGGAATTACCCCTTAGGATTAGTATTGTTTTGTGCTAATTGTTATATTTTACAGTCGTGTACGCAAGGTGATGAGTGTGTACACGGGCTATATATGGTAATTGATCGGTTCTAGCTATGTAAATTCTTTTAATGCCTTTAATTGTGTTACCATAATATGTTATATTCATCATCTTTAGTCTATCTTCACATGCTTTAATTGTCTTACCTCTTACTTGTTATTTGACTTTACATGCCTAGTTGAATTTACTGTTTCCTCTATTCCTTATTCATTATTTAACCATTGAGTTCCTTACTTGAAATTGTTACTTCTTGAAATATCTTATTGTTGAAATTGGTATTGAGTTATAAAGACCGTGATTCACATTTAGGCAAAGTTGTTAAATCGTGAACAACTATTCTTGTTGAGTTATTCACTTTCGTTTGTTATTGTTTAGACCCTTGTGCATATTATGGTTGATCCATGGGCTATTTATTGTGGAAACACCATTATTGTTGACTTCTATGGCAAGTTGACAAATTGGGCACTTGAGGTGCAATTTGTGATATGTTGTCATATTGATACGCATGTGGTGGTATAAGGATTGGGGTTGAAATGCATGAGGTAAGATAAGGAGAGCTTGATACGCGTGTTGCTAGTAGGGGAACTACTTGAAGCCACGCGGTTTGATAAGGTGGGCTGAAACGCAGGAAGCTATTTCAGAAAAAATAATTTCAAAACTAAATACAAGGCTCCCGCGGCGATATAAGGAAAAATTGTGAATTTTTTTGTGATATGAACTACGAGGTGGTACCTTGGTAATTATTTTTTTTGGATACTTTTATATTATATTACTTGTTATTTTGGTTGCTTTGTTTCCTTGGCATAGTATTCTTTGCTTTCTTTTGTGATGCTTATTTGCTTTAGTTCAATATAGATATTCTGGCATATTTCTCCTTTTTTCATTTCTATTGTTTATCATTATAACATTGTCGTATACTTGTTTAGTTTTCGTACTTATTCTAGTAGGGTCTTGACCTAACATCGTCACTATTCTATCGAGGTTATGGTTTGCACTTACTAGGTATTATTGTAGTGTATTCATGCTACGTTTCTGCACATCTTTTTGTGTAGTTCTAGGTATCTCTTACCATTCTAAGCACTAGTGAGTTTAGTTCAGATTCGAACACTTCAAGGCATACCTGCCGGTATCCGTAGGCCTCGGAGTCACCCTCTGTCTAGTCTATTTCATTTTCTTTCCCTTTTATAGACACTGTTGTATAGAGATGTTCAGTATTTTCTTGTAGAGCTTGTGACTTGTTATCGCCAAATTTTGGGGAGTTGTGTTCCGTTGATTTATGGAGTCTCTTTATATGATAGTTGTTGAGTTATTTGAAATTTTTATAAATTCTCACTTAAATTCTGCATGTATGTTAGGCTTACCTAGTCTTAGAGACTAGGTGCCATCACGACATCCTACAGAGGGAAATTGGGGTCGTGACAGTTAGAATTTTTGGGTCGTGACATACTCAAACTTCTCCCAGACATGGTCCTGCGTGGGCACCCCACACTTATTTCCAACCATCTAGCTCACTTTCGCTTATCTTATGGCCTTTCTTCCTATGCACATAATTTTACAAAAAAAATACACTACAAAATAACACAACAAAAAAAGTAAAAGAAAGCAGTAATGATGGGTTGCCTCCCAACAAGTGCATGATTTAACGTCGCGGCACAACGTGAACTTCTTTTGCCTCTAGCTCGAACTTATGAATTGAATCCCTAATTTGGATTCAAGATTTTTGCTATGCTCCTCGGGTGGTGGGAAAAATATAATTTGGCCCAAGTAAACCAATTTCACATTCTACACTTCTTGGCCTTCAAATGAGGTATGTAATTTTATCTCTCTAGCACAACAAATTTAAGAATGTAAGCACCTTGTTCCTCGTTCATTGGCTCCTCTAAAGGCTTAGATGACTCGATTTTCATGTCATCATCCAAACACAATGTTGAAAAATGTATGTAATGAGGACGAATGCACCCTAATTCTAGAACTACATTACTATTTACACCCTCATATGTACATACATTGTAGTCTTCAAGTGCAATATTATCTACGTTTTCACATGGATCTAGTGTAATTTTCTCAAAATTGACATCATCAACAAAAATATGGTTGAATGATTGGCTCTCCACTTTTAGCTCTTTAATTTGGCATATAAGCTCATTTTCAGCTTCACACAACTCAGAACTATTTTGTTGGGCTTTAGACGCAACTACCTTTGTACGCAATTGAGCCTCCAAGTCATGAATAGAACTGCCAATTTGGTCGATCTCTTGTCTCAATTCAGCTCTTCCTTATATAAAGTGCCACATCTTATTTGTAATTTTCTCACGGAGACCTTCATATTCCTCTAATAATTTCTTGTGCATATAAAAATGTGAACATCATATTCCACATCATACAATTCATTACTCATATCAAACTCACAAGCATTATTAGAATAATCATAACACGAGTTTAAGTGTAGGATAACAACACTTAGGACAATTACTTCAATAGCCAGCACAAATATTACAGGATTCAGATGGTGCACACAATTCGCTCTTGAGAATATTTTCACTCTGTTACCACAAGTGAGATCCTCTACAATATGGACAATGATCACAAAACAAGAATATTTACCATGCCACCACTTTTCGTTCAAAGTTTCCATGTAAAAAATGTAATACTAACTAAAAAGAAAATTAAAAACTTGAACAGAAAAAAATAATTAAAGATTAACTTAGATAAACAGTCAATAACTAAGTCCCCGGCGATAGCGCCAAAAACATGTTGGTTCCCCAAGTACACACAAGCATACGTGATCGTCAAGTAATAAAGTGACTCAAAAGTCGGATGTCGAACCCACAGAATCTTGGAGTAATTATTAACTAAGCAAACTAAAATTAATTAACTGTCCAAGGTAATCAAAAGTGTTAGGTTTTCTATTACAACTACTAATATAAAATTTAAACATGTAACTAAATTAATAAGAAGCAATTACAACAATAACAACAACAACAACCCAGTAAAATCTCACAAGTGGGGTCTGGGGAGGGTAGTATGTACACAGACCTTACCCCTACCCCGAAGGCGTAGAGGGGCTGTTTCCGAAAGACCCTCGGCTCAAGATAATAAGAAAAACAAAAGGAGAGAATATTAGCTTCACCACAGAGATCATAGGAAAAATAGGAACATAAATTGCAGAAGAAAAATACAAGGCAGAAATGATGGCTAGTAAATAGATCTTGCACCGAAAAGAGAAAGTATTAAGACATGGCAATGCCCCTAGTTATTTTAGACTAAAACCTTACCAGACTAGGCTCACAACGGTACCAAGTAACGCGAGACTCAACTACCCTACAATCGTAATACTCGACCTCCACAACTTCCTATCAAGTGTCATGTCCTCGGAAATCTGAAGTTTCGCCATATCCTGCCTGATCACTTCTCCCCAATACTTCTTAGGCCTCCCTCTACCTCTTCTCGTGCCCTCAACAATCAGCCGCTCACACCTCCTTACTGGAGCATCTGGGCTTCTCCTCATTAGATGCCCGAACCATCTGAGTCGCGCTTCCCGCAGCTTGTCATCAATGGGAGTCACGTGCACCTTCTCCCCAATATTATCATTTCTAATCTTGTTCATCCTAGTGTGCCCGCACATCCACCTCAACATCCTCATTTCTGCTACTTTCATCTTTTGGATATGTGAGTTCTTAACAGGCCAACACTCAGCCCCATACATCATAGCCGGTCTAACCACCGCTTTATAGAACTTGCCTTTGAGTATCGTCGGCATTCTCTTATCACACAAAACTCCGGTTGCTAACCTCCACTTCATCCATCCTACCCCGATATTGTGATTGACTTTAATCAAAGGAGATGAAGAATCCTGCTCGTGGTCGGTTTATCAATCCTATTGAATTCATAGGTATATTTGTTAATCCAAATTATCTATGGTTCCTAGTTGACCGGATCGTTTATATAAATAGCATGTTCCCACATTACTAACCGTCTATCCACAATATATCAACCCTATATTTATATGGCATTAAATCTATCATGTACGAAGAAAATACGACATTCAACTAAGCAAAACTGTTAGGTATATTCCTATCCTCATCGCGAAATCCTTCCCCGAGCCACGGGTTTAGAAACAAGCTCTATCTAATTCCTCTCTAATCTAAGCATGGTTTTCCATGTGTAGCAAATATAATAGGATAAATTGGTGGCCACACAATTTACAAATTGAAACTAGAATTAGAGAAATAACAAAAGATGATAATTAGAATCAATAAAGACGTATTTAATAAACGTCAATATTCATGACAACCACAACCCTAGAACGCGAAGTTTAGCTCCACATAAACATGGTAGTCAAATAACAAATCATCCTAAGAAATATAAAAATTGCTAAGTTTGATGGAAGAAAGAAGGAATCTGATGAATTCTGGCTTCCACGGTGGTTCTGTGCTCTCCCTTGGTCAAAAGTTGTATAAAAATCGTGCTTAATGACTATTTATAGGTGTAGGTAAAAAGCCTAGACAAAATAACTAAATCCAAGATCAAAAAGAAAACAAAATAGCTTCGAACCAGGACCTGCGCCTCGCGCCAAGCAGTGTGTAACGCGAGGCAGAATCCGCGGTGGACGAAGCGTCGCGAGGCTTGTGGCAGAGGAGTTTGGTCCGCGTCGCAAGTGCTCACTTTTCAATTGCACTTGCAGTATCTTTGTCTTCATGCTCTTGAGAGGTAAGCTTTCTCTCTTATTTTTCTACAATGTCTTTTGTCTTCTTCATAAACATCCTTCTTAAGTAACTTGACACCTTCCTTTATTTATTACTATAGCGTATCACAACTTAAAAATATACAAATGCTTTGACAACTTGGTTCTTGGTCTCACTCATTAATTTTGCAAAATGAAATTTTTTAATGTACCTATGTTATTCATTAATATCCAAATAAATATAAAACTCCATAATCAAACTAAATTGGACATATTCAATATCAATTAACCAAAGAGAAAAAAAAATAAAAAAAAAATAAAATACAACCAAAGAGCGATAAAAATACGAGTGAATTAATATCGAAATATATAAAAATATGTCCGGCATCAAATAGTTCTAACTTACTAATATGTATTTCAAGATTTTATTAGAATGTCAATTTAAAAAAAAATTACTAAGAGATTAAACAATGAAATTAGAACTGTGTTTTAGGAAACTTGAAGGTGCTGATAACTTTCACCATAAAGCAACCGGGTAACAAGTATCAAAGCTCCATTGATGCCCCGTTAAATCTTCAATCAACGAGAATCTAATGTCTTCTGCACATCCTTTTGTTTATTCACTTCTTTGAGAGGTAATAAAAACAAAGAAAGTAAAGAGTAGTTACTAGCTAATCCTTTTGTTTCACGGTTTCCACTTAAATGAAGCAAGACTTTGAATATTTAGTGTAACTTTTCAGTGCCCTGTCTAACGGTATAAAAGGGTTAATTTATCCGACCATGAAAAAGTTACTCATCCATCTAGAAAATTAGCAAAAATAATGTTCGAACATTTAGTATATAATAATGTCATATAGTCACTACAGACCAGTGTTTTAAAAAGTGTTTTCGGGGTGAGACCTGAAGCGAGCTTTGGGGCGAGGCTCACCAAAAATGCCCTGAGGCGATGGTGCGGGGGAAAGTCTCAAAAGGCATACGTCCAGCAATTCGGGGCGTACGCTCGGATGTTGATGTGCGTTTTTGTAGTGAAGCGTAAGTCCAAAAGAATTTTTTCAAATTAAAACAAAATTTACTGAATAAGTCCTTAATATAAAACTCAAATTCTCAAAAATCAACTTGTAATTACTCAATAGTTTAAAAAAGGAACAGAACATTAAATTTATCCTTTTTTATTGCTGCACTAATTTATAATCTTTTTCAATTATTTATCTTGTATGCTAGTCGGCTCCTATCTCCCAAAAACAATGACAATTAACCTTTTTTTTTCAAATACAAAGAAAACTCAATTCTCCTCCATAGCAGCAAGTTCAAAGTTCAAATTGCAAGTTAGTCATCATTTTTGTTCCTCCATGTAGAAAACTTTATTCTGTTCAACTTAAGTTACTTGTGCTTGTAAGTAGCATATAATGGATTATTTTGAGTAGTTTTTTATGGGGATGAAGCATATATATATATATATATATATATATATATATATATATATATATATATATATATTTCACTATTTATAGTTTTCTTCAAATTTTATGCAATTTTACCTATTTAAAAATATTACTGTAATTATATTATTTTATAAAATACTAAAAATCAACCCATGAGCTTACGCCCGTGTCTCGGGACTTACGCCTCGCTGAGGCACATGTAAAATATCTCGCCTTATGCCCACACTTTTTAAAATACTGCTACAGACTACAAGAAGAAAATTGAATTGATTTTGTATTCCAGCTTGTAACAAAGAAAGAAATGAATAGAAATGCCAAAGTAACTAACTAGTGTTGTTTATGAAATCAAAGAGAATCCGACAGGAATAACTTGTGTTCCTACAGCTACAATGGAAGAGGATGGTGAGGCGAGGAGGTGTAAGGTGAATAAGGGGAGCCCCTCAGTGAATGGGCCATAATTGGAGCTGGGCTTCTTGATGTGGACATCATCATGCTACTCTGGCCCTCCACTACTCTCCTCGGCCCTTTTTCGGCCCATATAAACTCTTGTTGCTTCACCCTACTTGGGTAGCCCATGCAACACCCCATCTCTCCTGCTCTTTTTATGTACCTGCCACATTTTAAAACACTAGTATTAGGATACGTGTGTTGTGTGTGTACCTCATATCGATGAGTATTTTGTCCTTAATATTAACATAACACTCATGAAGTTAAGGACATGATGTCCTAAAGTTTAACAACAGAAGATGCAAATACAGGATACTTTATCCTTAATATTTACACAATACTCATGAAGTTAAAGATACCACGTCCTTAAAATTTATACAGCACATATGAAGTTAAGGACAGGATATCCTAAAGTTTAAAATTACACTACACATATGAAGTTAAGGACGGGATGTCCTAAAGTTTAAAATAGAAAGTGCTAATTCAGGACACTTTGTCCTTAATATTTACACAACACTCATGAAGTTAAGAACATCATGTCTAGTATAGGGTATTTTTGTCCGAGCGAGTAAAAGTTTATTAAAGCACTGGCTAACGAGTAAATACATTTTAAATAGTAACTTAAAAGTAAATATAACTCTAATTAGTGGCTAACCGTGCACTTTTCCCAAGAAAAATATACACGGCCCGTATGAAAAACAAAATCAATGTCAAATTGAATTCGATTCTTTCGACTCTTTTGGATTCCTCACCTTCAATAGAGTACATGTTATATGAAGTTCGTAGGTTAGGTTTTATATATTACTTAATTACTACTCATATTTTACCTTGTAGCTCTATAAGGTAAATTCTAATTGATTATAATATCCTAAATATTAGGACATTTCAGATAGTAGTTCAAATAAGAAAGCTATATAATATGTAAAAGTTTAGTTGATTTTAATCCTAAATATTAGGAGTAGGAAATAATTAAATTATACTTTTATTCATTATGAAATCTATTTTTATAAGGTAAAAAAACGAACGGTATTTTACTAAAAGCTTGGTACTTTTAATGTAGCATAAATATAGATGTGAACACAATTGTACTGGTAACTATATCTGTTTAACGGGCGGGCTGGAACGGGTTGAACGGAAAAAACTCCAGCCCGTTCGTTTATCGGGCGGGCTATTTAGCGAGCTGGGGGCGGGTTGGGAATTTTCAGGTTATTTAGGGCCCGTTCGGGCGGGCGGGGCTAGTGTAATTTTTTTTGTTTTTTTTAATTAAATTTTGACCATTGGCAACCGTCCAAATAATAATAAAAAAATAATAATTTGTAACGGTAATCGGGCTGATAACGGGCTGCAGCCCGTTAACAACTCGTTAACAGGATAACGGGCTTAGCGGGTAGGGTGCACCATTATCTAAAATATGTTTGTCCAAAACCCGCCCCGACCAACCCGTCCCAGCCCGCACATTAAGCTACAGTAACGGGCTGACCCAGATTAAAACGGATTGAAAACGGGTCAGCCCGGTCCGATTAACACTTATACCGATAACTACTACTCCATCAATTTAGGTGCAAGCCACAATATTTGTTTAAAGTTGTTGAAAAGTCCTTGGACTATCTGAAACAGCGCAAGGGCCAAAAGGAAGAAAAGGTAAAATATTAAGGAGAGAAAATCATATATAGCCCCCCGCTCAAAACTTATAACAGTCGGTAGCCATAAAATTATACCATACATATTATAGCCCTAAACTAATTATAACGGCTAGCAATTGAAATTATAAAACACAGCACTTCAAACAGAAACCATCGGCCATATCATTGGCCCAACTCCTGAAAAGAAACCCACCAGCAATGTTATTCTCAACGAATATCCTATGTATTTTTAATTCGTTCGTCCTTTAGTTTCTATTTCCTATGGTCTCACAAGCATTTCTGGTTCGCCATGTGTTAATTTTTTTCTTCTAATAAGTCGATAAAAAAAACTCGAAGAAGAATTGGTGAAAAATTTTATTTGGTAACTACCAAATTAAAGCACCGTCTATTTGTTGATCAGAAATAACTCCAGCAAAAATTAAATTATTTAATTTCATGAAACGATAGGAATATGTGCTATTAGAAAATAATTATAACAAGTCGACAAAATAGATTATTGCAAATGACTAAGTATTAGAAACTACTTAGTCAGTGTATACTGACTAAGTATATTCTATTACAATAATTTTACATGATACACTTATTGAATTGTAGAAGTTTTATGATTGTTCTTTCTCAGGTAAATGCATAACGTTGAAATATATACAAAATAGACTTTTACTATACAATTTAAATATAATGGACGTCACTATACAAAATAGTCTCTCACTATACAAAATATATTAAATAAATTAAATAAACTGTCATTATACAAAATAGACTGTCACTATACATAAAATATACAAAATAGACTATCATTATACAATTTATATACAATAGACCATCACTATACAAAATATATACAAAATAGATTGTCATTATACAAAAAAATATACTAAATAGACTGTCATTATACAAAATATGTACAAAATAGACTATCACTATATAAAAATATACTAAATAAACTGTCACTATACAATTTATATACAATAAACTGTTACTATATAAAATATATACAAAATAGACTGCCACTATACAAAATAGACTGTTACTATACAAAAAATATACAAAATAGACTGTCACTATGCAAAAAATTACAAAATACAATTTAAAAAGGCAAAAAAAGGCTGCTCTATCGCGTAAGGGAGGGTCGAACCTATGACATTCAGCTTGGAAACAAACACTCTATCCACTGAGCTACAGCCGCTTGTGTTGTTATGTTCATTCCTTTCGGCTACTATATCCAATATATTTGGGCCGAAGGGCCATTTTCTATAAATGGGCCAAAATATGGACTATTAAAATTTTGAGGGGCTATAGAGGGTAGTTTTCTCAATATTAAGTGTGTTTGCCTGCCACATTCATTGGTAGTAATGTGTCATGTGTTCCAATTTAATAAAAATTCTCTCAATTTCTTTGTTTTTCTTTCAATGTTAGATACTTAAAAATATGTAATTGCGTTGCCATCATTTAGTGAAAAAGAATTTAATATAATTTTATCCGATAAGAGAAAAAATGCGAGTAAGAGTTGGACATTGTTACACTCTGTTATCATCATTTTCAAATAACCTATCGATGTACATTTAAACTTTTTGATAACTAAACGATATGGTTATCCAGTAAAATTCTTCTAAAAAGGTTTAATATACATTTTTATAACAGTATCCCTATATAACAATATTTTACTATAAAAGTCAAACTTTTTCATAATCAATTTTTATGTTATGTTATAATATATGCTCTATAACAACACTTCGCTATAACATTCAAAAATCTTCGGAACAAACAAGATTGTTATAAAGAGGTTTGACTATATTGGTTCAATGACTAACCCATACGGGAAAGAGATAAGAATACTTTTAACTTTTCTCAAGGACCATTGGAGCTTTTGATGTTGGGAAATGGTCAATCTTTCATAGAAGTATACAAGGGCGGCTCAACTACATGCGAAACTTAAAACCAAAATTTAATATGAAGCCTAAAGTTTTAAAAGGAAGTTATAAAATATTTTTATTTGAAATCTATTTTTTTAACTTTTTGAGATATAAAGTTGTCAATAATCTTATTTATATATAATCGATTTTTTCTAATAATTCTTTTTCAAATGATATTATAACCAATTCATTTAGTCTTTCTTGAGATATTGTTGATTTTAGATAAGATATTATGGAGCAATAGAAGTATAGAACTATTGGAAGCTTGAAAGTATCGTTGAACACTCAAACTAATAAAATCTTGGAGAAAGAATGTGAGTAAGAATATTAAAGAGAAAGACAAAAATATGTAGGGTTTTTGAAATATGAAGAGATTGGTAAAAAGAAAGATTGACTTGAACAAATTAAGAAAGGGAGAGTAAAAATTTTACACGTTCTCTAATGAAGGAGTAAAAAGTAAAAAATTAGAACGTTGGAAAACTATTCATCTACCCATTTTAAGTAAGTCAAATTATTACTTTATTTGTATATGTATAAAGAGCTTTCTTTCCTTTTATATTAAAACTCTACTTTTATATTAAAAATATTACTCCATCTGTTCCAATTTATGTGAACCTATTTTTTTTAAAAAATAAGTCCCCAAATTTGGAGGCATAAGGCATAAGCCTCACCTCTTATAACGATAGAGCCGGCCTTGGAAGTATATATAAATCAAAATATTCTATGAGTGTTTCTTATCTAATACCACTAATCAACTTGGGTTGCCATAGTAATAAAGACAAGCATTAGAAAACAAAGAAGTAAATCAAAGGAAATTAAGGAAAATTGAGAGGTAGGTACCTTTGACTAAATCTTTTTCCCAAGCATTCAACACATTTTCTACCTTCTGCCATCTCTCCCATGCCCATGCGCAAGCATTGCCTGCAGTAGACTCTTCCACATACCTGTTATTATACATATAGTTTTGAAGAGTTTACTTAAATAGTCGTACACCCATGCGTTTAAATTAAAAAGAGAGCTCACAGATATATAATATATGTTTAGTTCATATATAATATATGTATATTCGTATATAATCTATGTATACTAATTAGGAAAAATAAACAGTCGACTAGATATTTGTGTAGAAATCCCTATTATTTTCCAGATTTTTAACTTATGGGACATATAACTAAACCAAATTTGTGAATGCTTGGAAAAATAGATATACTTCACTTAAGGGACGTCTAGCTCAGAGAGAAGTTATTTGAAGATTTGTAATGCAAGGATTATTTCTTAATTTGATGATCAGTTTGATGTATGAAAAATTAGTATATAATGTATAATTTAAAAATAAGTGTGTTCTTTTAAACAAAATATAATTTTGTTTGCTGTTATAAAGATTAGTTTTATCATTTAGCTGTTTTATAAATTTAACTAATATCAGTATTTTTATTTTACATTCTATTTTATTTAAAATAATACATATTCTCCTGCAAATGTTATGTAGAATATAATTTATGAGGAAAAGAAAAATATAATATTATTTTAGTAATGTTGGATTCTATGTGCAGATCAAAACTCTTATCAAACCAGCCGAACAAGCGTAGGGTTTATATGATGTGGGATTTGAGTTTATAATAATCATACAAAGAATTTTTACAAAAACAGTACTCCTCCGTTTTGTTTTATGTGAACCTATTTTCTTCTTGGTGCATTCCAAAAAAAATGATCCATTTCTAAATTTAGAAACAATTTAACTTAAACTTACAATTCTACCCTTAATGAGAAGTTTTTATAACCACACATATACTTTGGGTCGGAACGGAGTGAGTATAGTTTAATATGATAACTTACTATTACTATTATTTTATACTTACGTCAAAAAAATTGTATAAATATATTTTAAATTGTGAGTGCAAACTTAAATTGGATATGAATAAAAATAAGTCTAACCAGGCAGCGGTGACGAAAGAGGTAGATGTAGGTGGTGCAAACTGTACAAATATTGGAGTGAGGAATCCCTGGTCGCCGCCGCCCGCCCGTGGATACCATGCTTATCCCACTCATTTGACTCATGTCATGATCATAACTCATGCTGTTCCCTACTACATGCATCCTCCCATGTGAACCGTAAGGATGATGATGTCCTCCATGGACGACATGCCCATGATGATGGCCAGCTCCATGTCCTTCATGTCCATCCATTGAATGATGATGACCAGCTCCATGTCCATGATAATGTGCATGTATTTCACGATGATGATAACCTCCACGGCCGCCATAACCATGATGAAGATTATGGTGATGGTCACTATGGCGTCCATGCAACATGGCATTCTCCTCCATGACATGGTGACGATGGTTTTGCGGCTGACGGTAATCTTGATAAACATGATTATTAGTATGATAATTATTTTCAATAACAATATTTTCAAAAGCTCTGTTAAAGTCTAAGCTGGGCAATTTGGTAAGTGATGAACTAGGCAAAGGTTCAGAAACATCAGACATCATGACTTCCTTTTGGAAATTAATTTTCTTATCTGAAGAAGAAGAAGAAAGGGTAGCATTATTATGCTGTTGTTTATTATGGGGACGGACTTCAGAAAGGTCTTCAAAAGTAAGGTTGACAGAATCATCAGGAACTCCAAGATACAAATCTTCTAGTTCTCTTCTTGCTTTGGCCAAAGTTTCCAAATCTCCCATAATAAATTTAGTTTGCGTGGGATCGATCGATGAGTTGTTAGAACAAAATTTTGGAGAAGAGATCGAGGGTTTAATTGCAAGTGTTTAATTAGTGGTAGAATATTGGTGGGTATTGTATAGGAAGAGAGAGCAGAGACACGACGATAGTGCAAGGACAAATTAAATAATGTACGTAGCAGCTCAGGCCGGCCATACATGTCAACAATCACTAAGACACAAATGCACAATTTTCTTTTCAATTAAAGAAAGCATAAACATCCTTTTTAATTTTGAATCTTCCTTTAAAGTTTAACGTATGAGTTTAACTTCTTCTTTCTGAAAACTTTTTTGTACTGGTAGATCACTTGATAAAGGGTGAAAATGCATGCTTTTAGTGTGTTTGTGTGTTATTTCGTGTGTGAGTTGCGGGAGTTCACATCGTTTTTGAAGTGAAAATATGTTTATTACGTGTTTCTTATGTGTAGGAACAAACTTGCGTAGAAAAGGATCAAATAAGAGAAAAATTGGTGAAAAATAAGCTGAAGAGAAAATTCTCGGACAGCAAAGCGAGGTTCACTTCGTCATACCAGGACCGAAGCAGAAGAAATCTGGAAAGTCCCGGACAACGAAGTGAGGGTCACTTCGCCAGACCGGGACCGGAGCAGAAAAATTCAACTTTTCCAATCCGAATTAGGAGAAGCAATTTCGGCCCAATCCAACCCTAAACCCTATAAATATGAGTTAGCTGCTTTTTGGAGGGAGAGAAGACTTTGGAGAGACAAGAACACGATTGGAGCAAGGAGAATGATTCAACTTCACGTTTTTTCCTCTTTCTTCCTAATTTTCCTTTGTTATGAATTCTAATCTTGTATTTGTGCAAACAACTATGAGTAGCTAAATTCTCATCTAGGGTTTGATGAACCTATTGAAAGATGATTTTTTCACTGCGTTTAATATAAATTTGCGCTTTGTTTTTCTCTACTTGTTCAACTAAATTATTATTGTTGTTGGTTGAAAATCCTCAATTGATTGTGCCTATTTAGTGTGTACTGCTCGAGAGAGAGTATGTATTTAGGTAGTTGTTGATCAATATCACTCCTAAGTATTTGAGAGATCAATACGGAGGGTTTAAAGGAGGGATTAGAGATAACGAAATCCTGGTGCGATCACAGTGAGCAGTGAATTAGTGCTAGCTAGCGTAGTTTGAGAGAATACGTCTAGTAAATTGTGGTAGTTGTTCGAGAGAGAGCTACGACACTCAAAGTACTCACGATTGGTAAAGAATACTTGGGTGAATTTATAGGAAACGCAGCGGGGGAGATTCCGACAATAGGAAAAATCAAAATCCTAGACTTTTTCAATCTTGTCTATAACATTTGCTTTGGTAGTAATAAAATTACAGCTTTCTAAATACTTTGTTTTTAGTTAGTAAATACACAAACCATTATTTTATATTTCTGAAGGTTGATTACTTGAATTCTTGCGAAATTAGTGGTTGTGATTAGTAGGTTAATTTCCTGTAGGATTCGACTTCAGACTTATAAACAGCATTATACTTGCAGCGACCGCTAAACCTCTTAGGAGAGTATAGTTGGGCGTGATCACCACCTAAAGGATAATGTCATCATTGATTAAAAGTGAAATTAACATAAACTGAAAATTGTGGTCTAATATACTTGCTGTTATAGGTATTGATAATGTAAATTAAAATTTTCACATTTTCAGAGTGTATGTATATATACGTTAAACATATCCATTAAGGACATCCCAAAGTCAGACTGTCAAAGCATAAGTAACTCAACCAGCTCCGAGACATGTCTTTGTTCTTTGTTTTCTCGTATTCTTCCTCTGACCTAATCAAACAATATGTGGGTGTTCGGAAAAACCTCCAATTTTATTATTAATGTGAAAAAAAATTGCTCATATTGAGCATGCGAACATGCGGTTATATATTACCCCATTGTAATTGGTTTAAAAATTCAAATGTAACTTTTTATTATTCTCAATTTGTATCTCACTACAAAAAAACACTTATTTTGTGAGAGTTTGTTTTATCCAATTGTGACGGGTTTTTGACCTCCTAAAAAAGAATTGTGTTCTAGAAGTGCCACAATTATCTTTGCCGCGAGTATTTGTAACAATCGATCAGTTGTTTTGAGCTCTAGCGCATCGTTCAGCGGATTGAGGCCTCGAGTAGCTTCACTTAATGTTTTATGATTTGTACATGTGGTTGGAATTGAATTTCGGGAAATCCAAAGTTAATTCGGATGAAAAATTCTCAATTCGGAAGCTTTAAGTTGGAAGAGTTGACCAAGGTTGACTTTTGAGTAAATGACCTCGATATCATGATTTGAAGGTTTCAATAGGTTTGTACGATTATTTCGGACTTGGGCATATGTTCGGGTTGAGTATCAGGTGCTCCGGGAGCATTTTGGCGCTTATTATGAAAAATTGACATTTTGAAAGTTTAAGAATTCCCTAAGTTTGATTTGAAGTGGATTTTGGTGTTATTGATGTCCGCCTGGGGTTCCGAGTCTTGGAATAGGTTCGCATTATGATTTGTGACTGGTACGTAAAGTCTGGCGTCATTCCGGGATGTTTAGATATGATTCGGACGTGTTCGCCAAAGTTTGAGTGTTTAAAAGTTTAAAGAAGGGTTTTTATCGTCGATTCATAATTTTGATATTATTCGTGGTGTTTCGAGCCTTTGGAAAAGCTTGAATAAGGTATTGGGACCTGTTGGTGTGATTGGACAGGGTCCCGGGGCCCTCGAGCGAGTTTCAGGATGTTTTCGGATCATTTCCTCTATGTTTTGCTGCTGCTGATGCTGATTCTGGTGTTGTCCATCGCGAACTTGTAGGGTTGCTCGCGTTTGCGAAGAAGGATTTGAGCTTGAGAATTTTTGTTCATCGCGTTCGCGAATGGGTCCAGTGTTCGCGAAGGTGTGGGCGGATGTGCACCTCGTTCGTGGCAGGAGATCATATTTGCGTAAGGGAAAAGGATCGGGCCTGGAAGCTTGGCTTTTGCGTTCGTGTTGGAGTGGTTGCGTCTGCGAAGATGTGGCATGATGAAGCATCACGTTTGCGACCCATGTCTCGCATTTGCGAAGGGGAGTTTTGGAGATGGAGCAAGATGCTCTTCGCGAACGCGAGGGTGTATAGAGTAAAATATGTTATGATAGGTGGTTGCTTAAAAGAATGACACGTGGAACCAAAGGCAATTATCCTGTTTGGCACCGGAAGGAATGACACTCATAAAGAGGCAATAAATACCCTCCGCCCGGTGGCATTAATAAATAATATTCCACAATATTGAGTTGCCCGTTACAAAAAAATTGTCATTTATGCTCACCGTTACACTTCCATCAATGACCCTCACAATTGACATTGAAGAAGAGTACGGTCCTAGGACCTTGTTCCCTAGACGTAGTTATAAATAGTGAGCTCTGTTATCATTGTAAGGGAGACGAATTTTCTGGTAAAATTGATACTGTGATCTATATTAAGCTCTATACAACTTTGTCTTCTTATTTTTTGTTTTTATTATTGTTGCGCCCGGAATCACTATTTCTGGTATTTCATCTTCACACCAATGCTAAGTATTAAATATTTCTTAAGTTATTTCATTATTTCAGGATCGAATTAATTCACTTATCTAAAAATCATATATAAATTTAACTGTACCGTGTTACGGGTAAATAGAGGGTAAGGTCGCGTTCGTGAAGAAGGTCGGGTAGCGCAGTGTTGTTTTAAAACGGGAGTTTGGCTCATTTTCACTTTATTTCTTCCATGTGGGCCGACTTTGGAGCGATTTTGGAGCGCCATTTTCCTCATCAATCATTAGGTAAGTGATTTCTGCATGTTTTGAGTTAAATACACGAATTTAGGCTAGTTAATTCAAGAATTTGAGTGAAAATGTGAGATTTTTGGTAGAAGACCTAGAATTGGTATTTTTGAATTTTCACCACGAAATTGGACATGGAATTATGAATAAATGATATATTTGGGTCTGTGGTATTATGGATAATGTTTGTTTTCAAAAAAAAATATTGGAATCCGGGCACGGGGCCCTGAGGGTTGACTTTGTTGGCTTTTCGTGCGGAGTTGGGAATTGTTATAAGTTAATTAATTATGAGTGTCTGGAGTATATTTTTATTGGTTTGCATGTTGTTTGACTAGTTTCTGATATTTTGGCTTTGATTTGAGGAGTTAGAGAGGCATTAGAGCCGGTTGGAATTTCGGAGTGAGGTAAGTCTCCTATCTAACTTTGTTAGGGGGAAACTATAACGACCCGACCGGTCGTATTGAGAGTTGTAGCTCCATTCCCTCATTTTCTGCTCCTTTTATGCTCTACAACTTTTATATAACTTACCGAATTAGTTGGTTCGGGTATGGAGAGATTTCAGAGTGAATTGAGACACTTAGTCTCTTAATTGAAAGCTTAAGTTAGGAAAGTTGACTGGATGTTGACTTATGTGTAAACAACCTTGGGTTTAAATTTTAATGGTTCCGTTAGCTCCGTTGGTGATTCTGGACTTAGGAGCGTGTCCGGATTGTGATTTGGAGGTCCGTAGTAGAATTAGGCTTGAAATGACGAAAGTTGAAATTTTCAAAAGTTTGACCGGAAGTGAACTTTTTGATATCGGGGTCAGATTGGATTTCTGAAAGTTGAAGTTGGTTCATGGGGTCATTTGTGACTTGTGTGCAAAATTTGATGTCAATCAGACGTGATTTGATAGGATTTGACGTCGTTTGTAGAATTTAGAAATTTCAAAGTTCATTAGGCTTGAATTCGTCTGCGATTCGTATTTTTGATGTTGTTTGAGGTGATTTGAGGGTTCGATTAAGTTCGTGCCATGTTTTAGGACTTATTGGTATGTTTGGTTGAGGTCCGGGGGGCCTCGGGTTGATTTCGGGTATTTAACGGACTTGGTTTTGAGTTAGAGAAGTAGCTGAAGTTTGTTATTGCTGGTGTAATCGCAGCTGTAGAGTGAGAACCACAGGTGCGAGCCCGCAGAAGCGGAAAGGAGCCTGTAGAAGCATAAAGGAGGAAGCTTGGCAGTGGCCGCCTGTGTGAGGTTCTTTCCGCACCTGCGAGGCCATAGATGTGGGCCTGTCGCGCAGAAGCGGATAGGAGTGAGCAGGTGCGGTAGCTGGAGAAGTTAGGGTTTTCCGCAGAAGCGGACTTTCCACCGCAGAAGCGAGATTTTGGCTGCAGGTGCGGAAGGCCTGGGCAGAACATATAAATAAGAGGATTCCGAGATTTTTCACCATTTCTATTATTTTAAGCTTGGATTTTTGAGGTTTTTGAAGAGATTATTAAGGTAAGCTACTCCTTGAGTTCATTTTTCTTCAATAATTATATTTCCCCACTGATTTTTTCTACATAATTGGTGTGTTTTTGTGGTGAAATTTGGGGGTTTGAGGCTAGGGATTTGAAGAGTGAATTTTGGGGATTTGAATGACCATTTGGTGTCAGATTTTGATAAATTTGGTATGGTTAGACTCGTGAGTGAATGGGCTTTCAATTTTGTGACTTTTGTCGGATTTCGAGACGTGGGCCCGATGGTCAGGTTTGAGCCGATTTTGGATTTTTGGCTTATAAATTCGTATTTTCTTGTGGAATTTATTCCTTTAGCCTATATTGATTGTATCGTACTGCTTGTGGCTAGATTTGGGACGTTTGGAGACCGATTTGAGAGGCAAAGGTGTGGTGAAGTAGATTTTTGCTCGGATTGAGATTAGTAACACTTTCAAGCTTGGTTCTGAGGGTTCAAAACCCCGAATTATGTGTTATGTGATTGGTATTGAGGTGACGTACATGCCAAGTGATGGGCGTGCAGGCGTGCACCATGTGAATTGGGACCTAGTCGATTCCATGGCACTGTAAAGTGGTTTTATTTTGTTGATATCCGTGTTTTCACCATGTGATAAAATAACTGAGTTGTCAATCATGCTAGAGATCATGTTTAGGCTATATGGTGGTACTATTGGGACCATAGTGGTCGTTTCTTGCTATTGACTAACTGATCTCATTGATATTTCATACTCAGTCATGTTCATTCATTTCATATCATATCTCGGTCTTTGTTGTTATTTGTTGATACATCATATCATCATGTTCGGGCTAGTTTCATGACATTTGTGAGCCCGTAAGTGAGACTGGAGAGATTGATGACTTAGTTAAGTCGGGAGCCTGATTATGAGTGATATTTATGAGATCGGGCTACATGCCGCAATGATGATACTGATTTATAATAGCGCTTGGGCTGAAGGAGCCCATCCGGAGTCTGCACACACCCTAGTGAGCGAAGTTGATATTATTGAGGGATAGGTTTTCCCTGGACATGAATCTTGTCCGAAGCATATACATCTGGAGATGGATTTACTCCACAGGCTGGATTGGCCCTACTCGGTATTAGGTGACTGATGGTCAGTGACGTATATATTTCGAGATGGATCTTTCATGGGCCGTACAGGCCATATACAGTACCGAGTGATTGGGCATTTGAGAGTGTGAGCACATGAGGTTGTCAGCATGGTGCATCACATACAGCATGTGCATTGTCATGTAGAAGTAGAATAGTTATATTCTTCATATCATTCAGATTTGATCTATTTTACTATTTTGAGCTATCTATTGAAATTGAAAGCATGCCTACATTTCTGCACTATTAATTCTATTTTGAACTGTGCCGGTTGAGTTCGTCACTGCCTTTCAGTCCAAAGGTTAGATTTGTTATTTATTGAGTTGGTTGTACTCACGCTACGCGCTGCACCACATGTGCAGATCCATGTGCTTCCAGTCACGGTGGCTGCTGATTGAGGAGTCAGGTCTCGGAGACTATCGAGGTAGATGCATGGCGTTCGCAGGCCTTGACTCTCCTTCATTATCTTTATTTGTATTTTAGTTCTTATTCCCTAGTCATTGTAGTAGATTGTATTCTGGAATAGATACTCATGTACTTGGTGACACCCTGGTTGTGATAGATTGTATTGTGTTGCATAATTATTTTCTGTTTTCAAAGAGTTTTTTCTTGAATATTAATTGCTTCTGTCTTTATTTTCAAATCTTTTACTGTGTTGAGATGGTTGAGTAGTGGCTTGCCTAGTTTCACGATAAGCGCCATCACGATAGTTGGTTTGGGTCGTGACAGAAACCACCCCGTAGGTATTAAGATTTGTTATGTGCTACTAGTTGTGGGTGCTACGTACACACGAGATGACGAGAGTCTGTACGTAGTTAAAAATATGTTTATGTCCGGGTAGACTTAGAACTTTATTACGTAATATAACTTAAATCAATTTGGGAATATATTAGGCCGAGATTTATCGTCTTGAGTTGTTTGGAAATTTATTATATAAACGGTAAAAGTCATGTTTACTTTATGCTCCTGTAGCTATGTTTTAAGCACATGACTCGCAATTTGTTAAGTTTCTTCCTTTCTTGTGGATCAGGCTGAAAGCCTCGACATTATATGAATTTATATGAGATGCATCCATGGATCGGGCCATAAACCTCGGCATTGTATGTACACGACTATATGGATCGGGCCGAATGACCTCGGCATAATTCGTGCGTAAAATCGTTAAGAGTCTAAATACCAACGAGATTACCGTCTTAATTAAACTTGGAAATTACGTAATATTTTCTTTAGGACTTGAGATCGGATATTTAATTGAGGGTTCCTATTTGTTGAGATAGCATGTGGCCCTTAGGGACATTTAACTGATAATTGTTGTTTAACAGAGTTTTGTTATCTATTGTTCCTTATTCTATTGATCCTGTTGTATTTCATGCCTATTTATAATTCATGCAGTTTATTTATTTGGACTACTAGTAAGACTCGATATCGACCCTTCGTCACTACTTCTCCGGGGTTAGGCTAGATACTTACTGGGTATGCATTGATTTACGTACTCATGCTACACTTCTGTACTAAATATGCAGGATCAGACAGGTTCATTTGATTGTCATCTTGGCGCGTAGGCACAACTACTGAGGACACTTTATTGTGAGCTACATTTCATGCTACGTGTCGCAGCCCACGGAGTCTCCATCTTATTTATTTACTTTATCATTTCTATGTTATATTCCAGATAGGTGTTGTATTATTATTATTATGGCATTCTTTAGTAGACGCCCATGCACTTGTGACACCGGATTTTGGGATATCCTAGTAGTTGTTTATGGTTCAATTTGATATCGTCATATTTTATTTTTTATCTTACTAATATTTTAAGTATTCATGATTTTTAAATGCATTGAATATTTCACTTGATAGACTATGATTTCAAAAATAATAAAATGAATAATTGAATTAATAGTTCACTGTTGACTTGCCTAACCGCGACGTTGGGCGTCATCACGACCTTGTATAAGATAAATATGATATGACACGTGGTCATCTAAAGGAAGGACACGTGGAACCCATGAAGAGGATGGCCAAAGACCGAACACAAATATTCCGCTTGTCATCGGAAGGGAAAACGTTCATAAAAGTGTGTTAAATGCCTTGCACCCCGTAGCATTTAATAAGGAATATTCTGCATAATTAAGAGCAACGGATTGTTACAGGGAATTTGGAATTTTTGTCTACCGTTACATCTTCATCAATGACCCTTATAATTGACATTAAAGGAGGGCACGATCCTAGGACCTCCTTCCTTAGACACAACTATAAATAGTAAGCTTAGTTATCATTGTAAATGATACGAATTTTCTGAAAAACTTATACTACATTCTACACAAAGCATAATATAATTTTACTTTCTTGCTTTTTGATTTCATCATCGTTGTTCCCGGACACCTTGTTCCCGGAACTGTCATCTCTACTGTTTCATCTATATTTTAAGGCTAAGTATTGCATAATTCTTTACATATTTTATTATTTTCAGGAAAAAATTAGTTCACTTATTTAGAAATCACGTATAAGTTTAACTGTATCATTTTACGAGTAAATAGTTTGACGCTCACTGTGGGGCCTAGACAGTCGTGCAATGAAATTTATCCTTGCCTTTTTTACTAATGTGTTTTGATTATTTTGTCTTAGAAAAAATCATAAGAAATGGCAGATAACACTGTTAATGACATGCACAACCCCGAGGTTCGAGGAGATCAACCTCACTTCGAGGACTCAAATAGTGACACCCATAAAGAAGGGAATGATGCCACACCGGTGCATAACAGGCAGTATCCTCGACATGTTCGGGAGACGACTCCCGATGATGTTGATGAGGAACATGTCGTCGATGTGGTATGGGTCTTGTAAAAGCAACAAACAATCATTCTAGGCCATCTCACGCACAAGACAAGGTTATGACGGAGTTGAAGCAGGCAGTGTTGGGGGCTTCGAATAATGCAAACAGGCGAGATCCAATTCCCCCGGTGTTCCCGCAAACCAAAAAACGCAGAGGGTTGACATCAACACTTCTAGGGGTGAAGTTGGCTCTGACGGGGCTGGGGGAGAGGATCCGGTCTCAATAACGAGAACAATCCTTTCAAAAATGAACTTGTACGGTTTATGAGAGAATTAAACTACCGCATGGACCAAATTTCGGGTGCGCCACCAGTACTGAAGGGCCGGACTCCAAGAAGTATACTCAATTGACGTACAAGCCAAGTGTTGCACGAAAATTAATCCCGAAGTGGTTTAAAATGCCTGATGTGCCAAAGTATGAAAAAACTTCATATCCATAGGGGCATATTACCCCCTACACAATGGCGGTAAAAGGGAACGATCTAGCTCCCCACAAAATTGAATCTATGTTGTTAAAGAAATTCAGAAAAACTCTCACGAGGGGAGCTTTGACGTGGTATTCACTGTTACCCGAGCATTCCACAAATTCCTTTGAAATTATCGCAGATTCTTTCATTAAGGTCCATGTCGAAGACAGAAAAGTACAAGCTCGAAAGGTCTATATATTCAGGATTGCGCAGGGAGAGTCCGAGTTATTACGAGAGTTTGTTGCCCGATTCCAGAGGGAAAGAATGTTGCTCCCGACTGTCCCGGATGAATGGGCAACTAAAGCATTCATCAAAGGATTGAATTCGAGAAGTTCAGAAGC
Organism: Nicotiana tabacum; assembly: GCF_000715075.1. Lineage (NCBI taxonomy): Eukaryota > Viridiplantae > Streptophyta > Magnoliopsida > Solanales > Solanaceae > Nicotiana > Nicotiana tabacum. Next base: position 62,405,602 of record NC_134089.1, read on the forward strand.
CTCCCGAAAATTAAAGGAAAACCTGCTTGAGTTTCGAGAAACGACTTAGGCGGATGTCTAGTACCGTTATGAGTCAAAAATAAGGATCGAAGATGATCAGGTTAGTTCCACCATCGACCAAATGACGGGATAAGAACAAAGAAAAATCAAAGGATGATTACGACATAAATGAGCGGACTTTGAGGGGCCTATTTTTGCCCTACGAGTGGGCTGAAGGCCATGGCAGAAACCTTCGTACAACAGACAAGTTCACCATTGACAATAGGACCGATCGCAGTCAGAACAACAGATCATAGTAGGACAAAGAAATGTCAGGGTCATGGGATCCTTCTTACCCCAAATTATCGAAATACAACTTCAACGTCTGTATAGTGGAATTAGTGTCATCCATGAGAAATATCAAAAAGGCACAGTTTTCGAGACCAATGAGATCTGATCCCTACCAGAGGGATCCCAACTTGTGGTGTGGATACCATGGAACTAATGGCCATCGGACAGGGGGCTATCAATACCTTTGGAAAGAAATGGAAACACTATTGAAGAATGGTCATCTCAGAGAATTCTTAAGCGACCGAGCTAAGAAAAATTATAGTCATAATAGAGGCAACGTGGAACCTTCAAAAGCAAGAGACAAACACCCACACCAAATAATTAATATGATCTTCGGAGGGAACGAGATTAACGGGGTCACTTTCTTGGCACTAAAGAAGATGAAAGTGTCACTAACTCATAGTAAAAGGCTCCGGGAGGACGATATCACTTTTATGGAGGAGGACGCAGATGGATTGCTACTACCACACAATGATGCACTGGTAATTTCTTTAAATGTGTTAGATTTTAAGATTAAACGTGTTCTAGTGGATCCAGAAAGTTTGGCTAATATCATACAATGGAGAGTATTGGAGCAAGCTAAACTCACCGGAAGCATTATTCCGGCCACAAAGCTACAAGCCGGATTCAACCTCACAAGCGTGACAACCTGGGGAGAGATTCTATTGCTCACAAACACTAAAAGACTAATGAAAAAACCCCTTTTTGAAGTAGTAGATGGTGATATAGGATATAATATCATCCTGGGAAGGCCATGGTTACACGAGATGAAAGTCGTGCCCTCAACGTATCACCAATTATTGAAGTTTCCAACGCCCGAAGGTATCAAGCAGATAAGGGGGATAAACCGGCAGCGAGAGATATGAATGCAATTTCGGTATCCAGTAGCAAAGGAAAGGAACACGCAACATAACAATTACAGGAACTGGCACTTACCCCCAAACTAGAAGAAGTGAGCCCAGAAACAGAGGCGTCGGAACATTATCAGGTACCGAGACATTTCCAAGTTCCAGAAGAGATGGATGCAATGAAGTTCACGGCGGAAGAATTGGATCAAGTTGCATTGTTTGAAGAATTCCTAGAAAGGAAATTCCACTTGGGGGCAGGACTGCACTCGGAACTCAGGTTCACTTTTATCGAATTTCTTAAATTCAAAGCCGTTTGTTTTGCATGGTTGCAATATACCTCCAGTAAGACAAATGAGGCACCCTATTGCCGAAGCCAGGAACAAAGTTGTCAAAGAAGAGGTAACCTGTTTACTTAACATCAGTTCGATTCGAGAGGTAAAGTATCCGGATTGGCTAGCTAATATAGTAGTAGTTCCTAAGAAGAACAATAAATTTCGCATGTGTGCGGATTATAAGGATCTTAATAAGGCATGCCCGAAAGACTCGTTCCCACTGCCAAATATCGATCAAATGATTGATGCCACGGCCGAGCACGAGTTAATGAGTTTCCTCGATGCTTATTCCGGATACAACCAAATCAAGATGAACCCGAAAGATCAGGAAAAGACTTTGTTTATAACGACTTTCGGTATGTATTGTTACAATGTGATGCCCTTCGAGTTGCAAAACGCCGGAGCCACTTATCAACAGCTCGTGAATAAGATGTTTGAAAAGCAAATAGGAAAGAATATGGAAGTTTATATAGAAGATATGCTTGTTAAGTCTTTAAATGCAGCTGACCACCTTAAATATCTACAAGAAACTTTCGACATCTTGAGGAAGCATAATATGAAACTTAATCCCGAGAAGTGCACATTCAGGATAAGTTCTGGTAAGTTTCTGGGATTTTTGGTCTCACAAACGGGAATGGAGGTAAACCTCGATAAAATCAAGGCCATAGAAGACATCTCGGATCATCTGTCAAACATAAAGAAAGTCCAAAGGCTCACAGGAAAATTGGAAGCTTTGAGCAGGTTCATTTCCCGGTCGTCAAAAAAATGTCATTGCTTCTTCGCACTGCTCAAAAAGAAAAATAATTTTGAATGGACACCGGAGTGCCAGCAGGCGTTGAGGGATTTGAAGAAGTACTTATTAAGCCTTCTATTGCTTTAAAAACCAAAAGAAGGTAAAACGTTGCTAGTCTACCTCGCGGTCTCGGAAGTAGCGCTAACTGCAGCTTTGGTCCGAGAGGACAAAGTATGCAATCTCCCATTTATTACGTTAGCAAAATTTTAACGGCAGCAGAAACTCACTACCCACATTTGGAGAAACTGGCCTTAGCTCTCGTAGTTACCGCTCTGAAGTTGAGGCCCTACTTTCAATGCCTCCCGATAGTCGTGGTGACTACTTTTCTTTTGTGGAACATTCTCTATAAAATCGAGCTCTTGGGAAGGTTGGCCAAACGGGCCATAAAAATGAGTGAATTCGACCTAGTATATAAACCAAGGACTGCATTAAGTCACAAGTCTTAGCCGACTTTGTGGACGATTTTAATCCGGGATTATTGCCTCTGGCAGACAAAGAGGTAGTAATGGTGTCGGAATCAACATAGGGGTTTTGGACCTTATACACGGAAGGAGCTTCCAACGTGAAAGGGTCTGGGCTCGGAATAATGTTAATCACGTTTCGGGGAAAACCTTAAGGCAAGCCATCAGAACGGTCCATTTAACTAACAATGAAGCATAGTATGGAGCCTTGATTGTAGGGATCGAATTGGCCCGGGGACTTCATTCCGAGGTCATCAAAATCAAATGCGACTCATAGCTGGTGGTAAATCATGTCTACGGGATCTTTAACACCAAAGAAGAACGTATGCAACAATACATGGTAAAGGTCAAGGCTCTGTTGGCGTGATTTCGGGAGTGGTCAATTACTCATATCCCAAGGGAAGATAAAGTAGAAGCAGATGCATTGGCAAACTTAGGATCATCAACGAAAATGAAGGGATCGGAGTCCAGAATGGTAGTACAATTGATGAACTCAGTCCTGGATACAGATGGTTATTATAAGGTAAATTCAACTAATTTGGTCTGGGACTGGAGAAATGAAATCATCGACTATCTCGACCATGGGAAGTTTCCCGAAGACCCTAAAGCATCCCGGGCGCTGTGCACCAAAGCGACATGATATAGCTTCGAAAGATGTCAATTATATAGAAAATCTTTCCAAGGATCGTTGGCCCGATGCTTAGGGGCATCTGAAGCTAACTATGTCATGAGAGAGGTACACGAAGGAATATGCGGCAACCACTCAAGTGCAGATTCCTTGGTGATGAAGTTGGTGCGGGCAGGATATTATTGGCCCCGTATGGGACAGGACTCCAAAGATTTTGTATAAAAATGTGATAAGTGATAACGCTACACACCGCTATTACATCAACCGGAAAAACCTTTACACTCAGTTATATCTTCATGGCCATTCATGAAATGCGGAATGGACATCGTTGGACCGCTACCACCAGCTCCCAGAAAGGTAAGATTTCTTTTAATTTTGACTGACTATTTTTCTAAGTGCGTGGAAGCAGGTCCTTACCTGAAGATCGGAGAACGCAAAGTGGTCAATTTCTTGTGGGAAAATATAATTTGCAGGTACGAAATACCAAAAGAGATTGCATGCGACAATAGGCCACAGTTTATCAACGGAAAAGTTACAAAGTTCCTCAAAGATTTAAAAATAAAGAGGATCACATCTTCACCCTATCATCCGAGTACAAACGGTCAAGCGAAATCAACAAACAAAGTGATTATTCAAAACCTCAAAAAAAGATTGGAAGCAGCAAAAGGCAATTGGCCCAAAGAATTTCCCGGAGTTCTATGGGCCTACCAAACAACAACCAAGTCGAGCACAGGAAAAACTCCTTTTTCCCTGGTGTATGGTGCAGAGGCTCTAATCCCAATGGAAGTGGGAGAATCCACCTTAAGGTATTTTCAGGCAGATGAAGAATCAAACAACAAAGGAATGTTAATCAACTTGGAGTTGTTCGAGGAATGTAGGGACTTGGCGCATGTAAGAATGGCAACTCAAAAGCAAAGAATGGAGCGGCATTATAATCGAAGAGCCAACCTCCATTATTTTAAAGTAGGAGATTTAATTCTAAGGAAAATAACTCAAAATACCTGGGAGCCCAATGCGGGGAAGCTGGGTCCAACGTGGGAAGGCCCCTACCGAATTTCGGCTATCACCAGGAAAGGTTCATATGAGTTGGAGAACCAGAATGGAGACAAGTTGCCCAGCAATTGGAATGTGGTGCACTTTAAAAGATATTATTGCTGATGAACTATATCCAATCAGAAAGTATGTGTTGCATTATTTTTCCCTTCATACAATTTTTGTCCCAATTGAGTTTTTCTGGCAAGGTTTTTAACGAGGCAGCGATAGAAAGCATACTACGAAGACAACAACAACAAGACCTTTGATAGCAAGACAAACAAGCAAGCTTCTACTTGGGGACAATTAGATAATCTTTGGCTTGATAGAAAATTCCCACGGGAAAGTTAAGTTTTCTACCGAACAAAGGTTACTCGACTGTTCACGAGCACAAACTACTAGAGGATTTTTAGATAATCTTTTGCTCAATAGCATAGATTCCTGAGGAAGTTACCAAGTTGAGAATTATCTGGCAATTCATTGATGGAATTCTTCGCTTTCTTTGCATTCGAGCACTAGGGGGAATGATATGAGTATACGACATCAATAACAGCCACGTCAACTCGAAAACAAAAATTCGGAAACATAAATACATCATCGGGACCGGGGACTGCACATCCAGCTTCGTAGAAACAAGTTGTACAAGATAGCAACAAGTAATGGCAATTTCTTTTTTGCATGGCAAATGCTTGTATACTTTTGAAGATAGAAGGAATTAAATGAAATAAAATCCTTTTATTTTTATCTTGTTTATGGTCTCAATGATGAACTAACTTTTTTATTCGAAAGTTAAACAAGTACTTCAAATGCTAGTGCCGTAGTAAACAGGAGACGTCCTCTTCAATAGCACTGTAAATATAGAGGGCCCTTTCTTATGAAAACCCTCACGTTAAAGGGTTAGTTTCAGAAGAATTTATGCCCGGAATCAAAATGCCTTCAAGGGAAAATGCACCCGAAGACGTACACGAAAGGAAGCAAAAAGTAAACTTGCACAAATACTTATAGAAACCCTCACGTAAAAGGGATAATACTTGTAACCAAAGTGCTTCAAGGAAAAAGCATCTGAGACTACACATAGCAAAGCGCGAATAGAAAAACGTGCGCAAAATTCTTAAGCAATGCAAAGATTAAAACTTGCATGGATATTCAAACGAAAATATGACTCAAACAATATTTGAGCAAAAATATGTCTTTACTTACTAGAACGTGCCAAAACGGGAAAACTACAAGATTGGGAAAAAGAAAAGAAAAGCTAAACTGCAGTATATCCGGAACCAGGAGGAAGAGAAGTGTCCACGCCCCCGGGAGAAGTAGGTTGATCCACCGATGGCTCGACATTTTCCCCAATTTGGTCTTCAGCATCGTCGCCTTCAGATTTCTTTTCAGTTCTTGAAAACTCAAACTGGAACCATGAGCATCAGACTGCACTGGGAGTCCATTTTTAGCAGCCATCTCAAGCTCTTGGGCTTTAGCAATTTCAGCATTAAAGTCAATGATACCCACTTTGGTCTCTTCCAAGATTTGTCTCCTCATGCTGTACATGGCATAAATTTTTTCAACAATAAGGGAAGCTGCTTGGCACTTAAGTTCTTTTTTGAGTAGGGTAACCTCGGCAGAAAGGCTTTCCCCGGCGGACCTAACAGATCTGAAGCGAACATCAAGGTCACGGGCAGTTGAACTATAGAGCCTATTATGCTCGATAGTTCTCTTGTACTTCTTTTCCAACTGGGCATATTTTGCCCCCGCAACAGCAAGCTCTTCAATTTTGGAGTTCAAAACTACCTCAAAGTCAGTCACTTTTTCATTAGTGGCAGCCTCACACTCGGTTGCAGCAAGAACGATGTCATGGACTTTAGCCCATTTGGCCTTGGCTTAATCAAATCTAACCCTTGGCGGGGCAATTTCTTTGTTAAGGGTTATAACCTCTTACTTGCTTTGTTATAAACGAGCCTCCAATGCAACATCCTCAGCAGCTATGGCTTCCAATTCCTAGAGGGAAGCGATACTTTGCTCCTGCTCTGCCAAAAGTTGATCTCGAACGGAAGTAAGTTCTTACCTCTAAAGGCCCTCGGAAGCAATAAAATTGGACTAAAAACAAGAAAGATGAAACTTAGAATATGTTCATATAAAAATAAAAGAAATAACAAAAGAAGAAAGGAGAGTACCGCTGCGGCATTATGCATGGCATTATTCACAGGCACTCGCCCGAGAGTACCCTAACCTATTAGTTTGTATGGGTCCACCAAACTGTAGAGTACCTAGTCTTCTACAAGATTCTACTGAGAATTCTAATAAAACAGTATGTAAATGAGGCAGAGGATTTTTACGTGGAAAAATCCCACACAATGGGATCAAAAAAACCACGACCTACACCTGTAGGCTTTTAACTTAACTAACTTGTAATCTACCTATTACAAGCCACTTTACAATAATTACTATTGCAAAGGATTTACTCAACTAACTTGTGGTACTCTTACCACAAGCCACTTTGCGACTTCCTAGTTACAAAGGCTTTTTCTAACTTGTGATGCTCTCACCAGAAGCCACTTTGTAACTCTACAATTACAAATATTTTTCCTTATGACTAAATCTAGTCACAACATAAACTCAAGGAGTTTACCGATTTTCAAGAGGATTCCTAATCAAACGCTTCTAGGTAAGCAGTTTAGGAGATATAATAAGTAAAATAACAAGATTATAACTGAACTAGGACAACAACAGGCTATCTTTTTGGAACTGGTCCGTAGTTGCGTTCAACCTTGTTCTTCAAGCTTGTGAGGATTGATTTCTTCTGTTTTTGCAAGATGCGTGAATAAGAAACAGAAACCTTCCAGTGATATTTTGTATAAAGCTCATTGTGGGTATATCTTGATCACATCACTTGAAATGATGTGAGTACTTTGTTTGGTTAGAGAATGAGTGGGCGGACAGTGCAGTGTGGCAGAAACAGTGTCGTCAGTCACTTTATTTTCAGCTGTGTCCCATTGACTCTGTACTGCTATGAGGAAACTGCAAGAGTAGCAGGTTCTTGTGTGGGTTCCTAGCTCCTGAAGCTGTCGCAGTTCACCTTTAGCTGGAATCCGTTAAAGCTTACAGCAATCTAAGTAAGTCAGGTTCCCTGGTTCTTAACAATAAGTTTGTTAGATCATCAAAACATAAGGCAAGAGTATTTAAAATCTATCAATTTCCCCTTTTTGATAATGATAAACTTAACATTTATAGGGTGGAATTTAGGCAGTAAGAACCAGTTTCAAAGTATTAGGGAACTCAGGAGAACACAAAGTTCCCCTTGAGACTATGCCTTATCAGAACAATAGTTTACATGGTCAGAGCATTAAGAACCAGTTGCCCCATGTGTTTCCCCCTGACTCCTATTTTTCCCCTTTTGGCATCATTAAAAAGAACAACAACACAAAGAAGTCTAGCTAAGCTAACTCATGCTACATATGTGCACACAATCATGATAGAGAATAGAACACACAGAGAGACAGAGAGAGAGAGAGAGAGAGTACTAACATAATAAAACGAGAATTTATATTAATAATGATTTAATATGCCTCTATCTTTGAAAAAGGCTAGAGGCAACATTTGGACTTGCTAATGAGAGCAGTAGTGTATCATCCCAACCATAAAAAAAAAACAAAAAAACATCCGCCAAACCATCAACAAAGAACCAAAAAAACATAAGAAACATATCCAGAAAACTAGTCACCGAAGGGGTACTTAGGGGGCACTAGAGGTAAAAGGCTTGGTAGCTGCAGCAAGTGTCTGGAGAACGAGGTCTATTCGGGCGTTTCTCAACTTTTGCTCATTGAGCAGTTCTGCCTTCAGGTTCTCAACTTGCGCCCTGAGATCAGCATTTTCATGTGTCAAACGAGCCACTTCATCATTCCACATGGGAACCCCTCGAGCTTGCTGACCTTCTAGGATAGCATTCCTGGCCTTCAACCGACGAATTTCCTCAGCTACATTGTTCTGGGCATTGATAAGCTGAGAAACAGTTGATGTACTTCCTACCCCTCCATACTTTTCCACACACTCGCACTCTTCCAATGTTGTCTGTGAGAAGGTCTGCTTTCGAGTCCCCACTTTACCTATTCCCAGTGGAACATTAAACAATTTGAACACTGGAGTAAGCAAGAATCCATAGGGAAGGCCATGATTACTGTCCTTGAAGGTGGCAACCTTTTATATGTGTTCTATCATAATAGCAGGCAAACTTACAGGATTGAAACCGTCCAGTTGCTCCATTAGGAATAGGTCGGACTTAGAAGTCACTGACCTCCTTTCAGCTTTAGGCAACATGACTTTGTTAACCAATTCAAACAGCAGCTCGTAAACATGGAGTATTGCTTTCTTATGGATCTCGTCCCCTTTCTGATTAGCATTGTCTTTCACCATTGCATTTCTAAAATTATACAGACAAACATCTCGTACACTCAACACCCCAACTGTAGGAAATATAAAAATTCTCTCCAAGAAATTTTACATCAAAAACGATGTCCATCCCATTGACCAAAGCACAGACATGGTCAGTATCAACTGGAAAGAGGCTAGCGAAGAAACTTTGTACCTTCTCCTGATACACCTTAGGTGCATCAATGTGAAATAGATGCACCCATTGTTGAAACTCGACCATTTCCAGAATTTGGCGCATTCTGGCCATCTCAGAGATTGATGGGTCAAACGTACGACCCATCAGAACTTTTTGATGCCTCAGGCGCTCAGAGCCAAGGCTGACTCCACTTCTCATTTTATTCATAGAACTAGGTTCTTTAACAAGTTAAGACTTGCGTTTCCTAAACTTCTCTTCACTGACTTTGCCTTTTCCCTTGGACTTGACTAGTACATCCTCATCGGACATGGAAAACTCACTCACTACCTCCTTCATCTTAGACTTAGATGCTGACCCTTTCTCTATTGAAAAAGGCTTTGTCTTTTTCGAGGACTGCCTAACAAGTGAACCAGGTTCCTCTGGAGTTCCCTCTTCCATCTCGACTACAGGGATAGCCTCATCACTTATAGGTACACCATCATTCACCAACTTTCTTCTTTTCTTCTTACTACTCTTCTTGCTCTTTTGAAGAGCAGAGTCGTTGGACACTTTAACTTGAAGCCTGGTAGTAGGTCGTTTGATTTCAGACTCAGGGGTGGACACAAACCTTCGCTTACTTATGAATGCATCAAGAGCCACATTATCTAGGTCTTCTTCATCACGGGATCGCATTTTAGGTGCTTGAATTCCTAGGGGAACAACATCGAATGCGAGAACAGTACTGTCATGGGGATGAGGGCCCTAACCTGGGTCCTACGGAGAGGGGTCATGTTCCTCATGTGATGCCCCAGTAGTATCTGCTACTGCATCCCCTTCAACAGCCACAATGGCCCCTTCTTCCTCCATACTTGTGTCTCATTTTTTTGGGATGTAGTTTCATGCAATACCCTAGCAGCAGATACTACAAACACAGTTACAACATCTTTTTCTTCTTTAACCGGTGCTTCCACAATCATGGAATCAGTGGCAACGATGGCAGAACCCTTTGTGAACTCAGTATTTTGACCTTGTTCTCCACTTAGTGTTTGACTGGTGGGAACAACAGACGATGGGGAGAACGAAATAGTAGTTTCAAGGGTTTCTGAGTTGGAAAGAGATTGGGAAACTGGGGAAGGTGTGACTGCATCAGCAGGAGTGATAGAGGGTGAGGAAGGCTCAGTCAAAATGAAAGGTTCCATAGATGGGTCAGTGTTAGTTACAACTAAGGCAGAGAGATCGGAAGTTTTCTCAACCATTGAAAAAGTGGTGTGATGACCCTTCCTTTTTGGGTGATTCTAGTGTAGGACTTATGGTTAAGAAGAGCAGAAGAGAGGGTTTTTAAAAGGAGAGGATAATTATGAAGGGAGAGGAATAGGCACTAGTTTTGAAACGGCGATTGAGCATGGAGAATTGTAATGTTTTAGAGGGAGATGAAATGTTTTGAATTAAAGGGACGTGACAGCAGGATCTGAAAAGTTGATGACATGGCAGTTGTATTTTGTACCCTTTTTAAGACGTGTATTAAAAGGATGCACAAAACTACTAAACTTTAGTACGAGAACTTGGTTCTTGAAATTTCTTCTTCTTTTTTGTTTTGAAAAGAATCAATCCTCTTTTATCATTCATGCACTGCATCAATCACCTCTATGCTCATCATGCATGTTTACCTGCAACGATATTGAAGTGAGTTAGACATGGCTAGAAAACACTTTGAGCCAGTTATTTCTTAAGGATAAGAGCTAGCCAAAGAGGAAACAGGTTTTTAATTTGGCTTCAACAGTCCCAGCTTTACTCTATTTCTTTCAAAATGTTCCCTGCTTAGTGCCTTGGTGAAAATGTCTGCAATTTGATCTACTGTGCTACAGAACTTCATACATATCAACCCTTTCTCCACATTATCTCTCAGAAAATGATGCCTCACATCAATATGTTTTGTCATTTTATGTTGAACTGGATTCTTGGCCATGTTTAGTGCACTGGTGTTGTCATATAGAAGGGGCACACTCTCAGTGAGTACCCCAAAATCCTCCAGTTGCTACTTGATCCATAGAAGTTGAGCACAGCAGGATGCTGCAGCTACATATTCAGCTTCAGCTGTTGATAGAGACACTGAATTCTGCTTCCTTGTTTCCCAAGAGATAAGACATGAACCTAAGAAGTGAGCCATTCCAGAAGTGTTTTTTCTATCCACAAGATAACCTGCATAGTCTGCATCAGCATACCTAATCAGATTAAAACTGTCACCTGATGGATAATACAACACTAGGTCTTGTGTTCCTTTGAGATATCTCAGTATTCTTTTGGCAGCCTTCAAGTGAGATTCCTTGAGATTTGATTGAAACCTCGCACATAGCCCCACGCTGAAAACAATATCAGGTCGACTGGCAGTGAGATAGAGGAGAGACCCAATAATGCCTCTATACATTGTTTGATTTATAGGAGATCTAATTTCATCCATGTCCAGTCGAGTGGCAGTTGCAATGGGAGTATCTATCACCTTTGATGCTTCCATGTCAAACCTCTTCAAGAGTTCCCTGATGTATTTTTGCTAACAAATAGAAGTGCCCTTTGGGGACTATTTTACTTGAAGACCCAAGAAAAAGTTTAATTCTCCCACCATGCTCATTTCAAATTCACTTCCCATAAGTTTTGCAAATTCTTCACACAGAGTCAGTTGTTGCTCCAAAAATGATATCATCAACATAAACCTGAACGATGATCAGGTTCCTTCCTTGTTTCTTTAAGAAAAGAGTGTTGTCAATTTTCCCTCTTTTAAAACAATTTTCTAAGAGGAACTTTGACAGTCTTTCATACCAAGCTCGGGGACCCTACTTTAGCCCATATAGAGCTTTGTCTAGTTGGAACACATATTCATGGTGCTCATGACATTCAAACCCCGGGTGTTGCTTCACATAGACTTCTTCCTTAAGGAGTCCATTCAGAAGTGTACTCTTGACATCCATTTGGAAAAAGGTGAATTCCATATGAGATGCAAAAGCGATTAGAATTCTGATAGCTTCCATGTAAGCCACTAGAGCAAACGTTTCATTATAGTTAATCCCTTCCTCTTGATTGTAGCCTTGGACCACTAGCCTAGCCTTGTTCCTTGTGGTAATCCCATGTTCATCGAGCTTGTTTCTGAATACCCACCCGGTTCCTCTAATGGTTCGATTTGGGGGTCTAGGTACCAGGTGCCACATATTGTTTCTCTCAAACTGATGCAGCTCGTCTTGCATGGCTGTAATCCAATCTGCATCTTTCAAGGCCTCCTTAATGTTTTTGGGTTCTATCTGGGAGAGAAAGGTTGAGAAGGCAAGTGAATTTCTGGCTCTTGACCTGGTTTGTACTCCGAAATATAGAGGGGTGATGATGTTATCTATAGGGTGAGAGCTTTGGTGTCTCCAGTTAGACGATTGAGGTTCATTCTGAGAGGAGGGAGGTATGTATAGCTGATTTTCCGCTATCCTTCTCTCAGGTTCTAGTGGAGTTCCCTAAACTGCATCAACCACCCTTTCTTCAGCTTCAGTGGTTGTAATTGAAGTGTTTGGTTCTGTTGATGATGAGGCAGCATTGTCTTCATTTTGCTCCTTTACTTGACTCATCATATCTGCCTTTCCGTTTGTCATGTTAATGACTTCACCAGGAGCAAGTAAGGGTTCTCCATCTTGATCTTCCTCAGCACTCTTCTCAAATGATGGATAGGATTCATCGAAAATAACATGGACATTTTCCTCAACACATTGAGTCCGCTTGTTATATATCTTGTAAACCTTGCTTTGAGAGGAGTAACCAAGAAATATTCCTTCATCACTTTTGGCATCGAATTTACCAAGCCGATCCTTTCCATTGTTGAGAACATAGCATTTGCATCCAAATGTTCTTAGGTGAGGCAGCTTGGGTTTTCTTCCATTCAACAATTCATACGGAGTCTTGTTCAGAAGTGATCTGATCATGCACCTGTTCACTAAGTAGCAGGCAGTGTTGACAGCTTTAGCCTAGAAGTTTCTTTGCAATTCCACTGTCAATCAGCATTGTTCTTGCCATTTCTTCTAAAGTTCTGTTCTTCCTTTCTACTACTCCATTTTGATGGGGAGTTCTGGGAGCTGAGAAGTTGTGAGTGATGCCATTTTCATTACAAAATTCATCAAATTTGACATTGTCAAATTTTATCCCATGATCTAATCTAATGCATACAACTCCAGACTCCATCTTCACCTGGATTTTCTTCACAAAGGCTACAAACACTTCAATAGTTTTGTCTTTTGTTCTGAGAAACAGAGTCCATGTGAATCTGGAATAGTTATTCACGATTGCGAAAATGTATCTTTTTCCTCCTTTGCTTTGCACCCTCATAAGTCCACATAGATCCATATGTATAAGCTCAAGCGGCTTTGAGGTGCTCACATCTCTTTTAGACTTAAAGGAGGACTTCACATGTTTTCCTTTAGCACAGGCATCACAGACTTTCTGCATCTTGAATTGTGACAAAGGCAGACCATGGACCAGGTCCTTTTGAATTAGTTTGTTTAGAAGGGAAAAGCTTGCATGGCCTAGTCTTCTGTGCCATAGTTCAACATCATCGTCAACAGCTTTCAGGCAACTCAGATCACCACTCTATAAAGATTTAAAGTCAGCAATATAGATGTTCTTGTATCTTTTGGCCACCAATACTATTTCACCGGTCACAAGGTCAGTGACTGTACATATTTTGGACAAGAATTCCACCTTGTTTCCTTTATCACAGATTTGAGAAACACTCAGGAGACTGTACTTAAGCCCATTGGCATAGTACACATTTACAATAGAATGATTGAGCGACTTCCCAACTTTTCCAACTCTAAGAATGTACCCCTTTTTACCATTGCCAAAGGATACACTCCTTCCTTGCAGGGCTTTTAGTGAAAGAAAATCTGTGGTGTTCCCAGTCATGTGTTTCGAACACCCACTATCCATGAACCATTGTTGACCGTTTCCTTTCATTGTTCCCTGCACAAGAGATTAGGAGTTAGTTTTAGGAACCCAAACAAGTTTGGGTCCCTTGTAGTAAGCAAGAGGATGAATAAGAGCTCTCTTAGTCCATGTAGGTATTGTGTGTTTTTTGTAAGTGGAACCTGGTCCCTCTTTTGTGGTCACGATTTCAACAGCCACTTTGTCTTTCTGAATTAATTGATTCTTGACCTGGACACCTTCCTTAAAGCGCCCAGTGTTCCCACATTGGGTACGGGACTAGTTATCAGAGACAATTACGTACTTACTATGAGGGTTTTGAGGAGTTTTCTCCCTTTGGAACCTTGCTCCCTGCCATTTTTCACAATCATCAGTAAGCAAGGCAGTGGTAGCTTCTGAGGACCAAGTCCACTTTAGAGACTTTTCAAGATCATTAATTACTCTTTCTAGATTGGTTTGGAGAAGCTCATTTTTCTAAATTTCAGCACACATCCTAAATCTCATAGCTTTCACCTCATCTTCAAGCCTAATGTATTCCTCACTTTCTATCTCCTTTCCTCTTTCAGAACTTTCAGGTTTTGACTTAGTACATGGTTTTGCTATTGCTTCCCTTTGATCTGCAATTTCTGCCAATAGAACACTCTTTTCTTTTCTAAGGATTTCAATGGTTTTCTTATGGTCAGTAACTGCAGCCACTAAGTCTTCTCTAGTATGTTCAGATTCTTCTAATTCTAAGATCAAAGAATCCCTATCCTCCGCAAGACTACAAAAGGCAGTGATTAAAACATCAGCTAAACACATGAGTTTTTTTGGAGAATAGGATTTCAGATTACTCTGAACATCCCTGAAGTTTACCTCTTTGTTTCCATTGTCTTCATCATCATCTGATTGAGCCATCAAAGCAAAAATTAAGTCATATCCAATCTCCTCTCCTTCAACTGCCATCATGGAACTATCACCAATATTAGGTTTATCTTCAAACTGTTTTACTTGTGTAGTTCCCTCATGAGCTGTTTGCAAAGTTTCCCATATTTCCTTTGCAATGTCGCAGGTAGAGATTCTATTATACTCTTCAGGTCCCATTCCACGTACAAGAATTTTCTTGGCATGAAAATTCTTCTCCATAGCTTTCTTATCTACTTCAGTGTATTCTTTGCTGGTTTTTGCCATTGAAAATGCAAATTCATCTAGTACCTTGATTGGAACATAAGGACCATTGCAAATGATATCCCATAGCTCACAATCCTCAACCATGATGAAATCATGCATTCTAGCTTTCCACCACCAATAGCATTGTCCATTAAACTTGGGGGGTAGGTATATGGAATGACCTTCTTCAAAATTTGGTGGAGCCACCATGAGGATCCTTCCTAGGTGTTAGCCTGATATGAGGAACCCGCTCTGATACCAATTGCTAGTTTGTATGGGTCCACCAAACTGTAATGTACCTGGTCCTCTACAAGATTCTGCTGAGAATGCTAATAAAACAGTATGTAAATGAGGCAGAGGATTTTTTACGTGGAAAAATCCCACACAAGGGGATCAAAAAAACCATGACCTACACCTGTAGGCTTTTAACTTCACTAACTTGTAATCTACCTATTATAAGCCACTTTATAATAATTCCTATTGCAAAGGATTTACTCAAATAACTTGTGGTACTCTTACCACAAGCCACTTTGTGACTTCCTAGTTACAAAGGCTTTTTCTAACTTGTGATGCTCTCACCACAAGACACTTTGTAACTCTACAATTACAAAGATTTTTCCTTATGACTAAATCTAGTCACAACATAAACTCAAGGAGTTTACGAGTTTTCAAGAGGATTCCTAATCAAACGCTTCTAGGTAAGTAGTTTAGGAGATAAAATAAGTACAACAACAAGGTTACAACTCAACTAGGACAACAACAGGCTATCTTTTTGGAACTGGTCCGTAGTTGTGTTCAACCTTGTTTTTCAAGCTTGTGAGGATTGATTTCTTCTGTTTTTGCAAGATTCTTGAATGAGAAATAGAAACATTCCAGTGATGTTTTGTATAAAGCTCATTGTGGGTACATCTTGATCACATCACTTGAAATGATGTGAGTACTTTGTTTGGTTAGAGAATGAGTAGGCGAACAGTGCACTGTGGCAGAAACAGTGCCGTCAGTCACTTCATTTCCAGCTGTGTCCAATTGACTCTGTACTGCTATGAGTAAACCGCAAGAGTATCAGGTTCTTGTGTGGGTTCCTAGCTCCTGAAGCTGTCACAGTTCACCTTTAGCTGGAATCCATTAAAGCTTGCAGCAATCCAAGTAGGTCAGGTTCCCTATATGGTTCTTAATAGTAAGTTTGTTAGATCATCAAAATATAAAGCAAGAGTATTTAAAGTCTATCATAACCTTTTCCCAATCTATCTCTGAAGCCAAAGGCTTTAGATAATTAGCAAGATCTACCGGCTGAGAAAGCAGGTTGTACTCGGTAAAGACTGAAAGGGTAACATTCCTCCTCTGATAGGGATCTTCAGAAAGAGCAGCATAATTTTGCCCCAAATTCCTATGAACTGGGGACTAGGAGGAGGAACATCTCCTTTATGATCAGATGCGGCCGGTGGAGATGATGTAACAATTGTTGGTGCAAGAGTGGATGAAGATGGAAATGATGTAGCAATTGTTGGTATTGGTGAAGATGGAAATGAAGATGATGGAGTTGAAGAGTAAAAAGCAACTGCATCAAATGCAGCACTGGTTGTTGTATGCTCGCCAACTAAAGACGGCAGGGACTCGATACTTATCCCCATCATACCAGGCATATAAATTGGGGCCCCAACACGGGAATTGGAATTTTTCACTAAATCAAATTCCCCCCAAAGTTCCGAGGTATCGTCCTCAGTTGGTGTAATTAACCCAACCGATTGAGCATTATGTTGAGTTGATGATGAACGTTGCCTTCTGTGTAGAGAAGCTCCATCATCACTGGCCTCTCCATCATCGTCAATCATCATGGTGCCTATGACCGGCCCAGGAGGAGGGCTAGTGATCAAAACTTCCGGAGATGATACAGGGGCAATAGTCTTCGCCCTCTTATTCTTTTTCACGGCCACAGAAGAACGCTTTCTTTTTGGTTGCTTGTTCTCCGGACGGGGACTCCGTAATAAAACACTTGCGCTCGAAGTAGATCCGGAGACACCTACTTGAGTAAGTGCCTCTTGAAGCAACCTTGCCGCATCAGCAAGATCAACCAAAATGTTCTCCTCGAGGACAACAACTTAGCCCGTAGGTAGACTTGATTACAAGGAAGAGGTAGACGGGGTTAGTCAAGCTCTTCACATAAAGAAATTGAAACAAGTGGGTTTAAATTACCATGATTTTTGGCCTTCCACCCATATTTAGGGTCTAGTTCTTTCCACAAATGAGTTTTGGGCATTGTAACATCCAAAATCTTCTAAACCCACCGGTCCAAACCTTCAACTACCAGTGGGGTCCATCGAGTTGTTGAACATGCGAAGGGTAAAAAATCAATACCGCTACCGAAGGATATTTAGTAAAAATATCAAACAAAGATCTTACAAGCGGTTCCAAGCGGCCGGAAAGGATGATGTCATTGTTGGAATGATGTCGTTGGTGGCGATTGCAGTGAACCGTTCTATTACCCACGATCGTTATCATCATCCATGCTAGTCAACAGAGCATGGTGGCCACCTCTGCAGAGATTTATCATTCCCCCATGGAAGATCTTGGGAGAGTAGAGATTCATTATATGAGCTAAGGTTATCTCTTCATCAGTCTCCTGGAACAAACGCCGAAGGAAGGCAACCATCCTCCATGCAGAAGGACTTACTTGTGCCAAACCCACTTGGTAACTGAGGTAAAATTTTGTAATCATGGAATCAAGCTCTTCGCTCAAAGAAAACGCACTCAAAGTAAAGGGATACATGTAGAAATATGTAAAACCCTTTTTGGGTAGGGTCGCTTGCTCCGATAGATTAGAAGCGATAATATCAAACTCAGGGAAGCGACAGTCTTCCTTCACAACATGAATACTGGAAGGACAGATAGAAGAAGGATATCTACTGACGGCCCATGTACGAGAGTTAGCAGTAGGGAATTTTTCCTCAAAGTCTTTTGTGGTAATAAGACTTCTAGGGATGATGGAGGCTACTGTTAGAGGAACAAAATCCTCTGCCGTCTTCTTGTTCTTTGAAGAACTGGTATGCTTTGAGGAAGAAGCCATTATGTGAAAGGAGGAGAAGGTTTTTTGTTTGAAGAGAGTTAGAGAAAAGATAAAGAACAAAGGTACAAATCAAAAACTTGGAAAATTATGACGTGTAAAGGAAAAGGATTATGTGTATAGTAAAATTTTGGCAGCTAAATTCATAGCAATGATTACTTCGTGAATCGGCAAAATCTATGCTGAATCGTGGGATGATGCGTGTTCGGGGAATTAAATATAGAGAGACGTGCGTTTAATCAACCGTCAGAAGCCTACAGAGGGAGTTATAGAAATTCCTGCCAAAAGAGTATTTCTACCAACTTCCCAATAACATAAAGTTATGTCACCAGAAAGCAAGGAGATTATCTGTATAGGGTAATATATGATATGACACGTGTTCATCTAAAGGAAGGACATGTGGTACCCATGACGAGGATGGCTAAAGACTAAACACAGATATTCCGCTTGTCACCGGAAGGGATAACGTTCATAAAAGTGTGTTAAATATCTTGCGCCTGGTAGCATTTAATAAGGAATATTCTGCAGAATTAAGAGTAATGGCCCGTTATTTGGAATTTGGTATTTATGTCTACCATTACTGTCATGCCCCAAACTTAGGTGGCGAGACCGATACCCGGTGCCTGAACTAACCTAGCGTACCAACTTGCAACTAAGTGACTCTGAACATATAATGTCATACTTTGGCCATTGGGCCACATTGCAAGACAATTTGCGAAGCAAAATATAAAATTGAACGGAAACTAGCGCTGACTAAACATCAATATAAAGTTAGGCCGATAATGCCGTCATACTACTATAGCTGACAAACCAACAAAATATACATACAATGCCTACAAGCCCAACATACTACACTAACTGACATGATATGTCTACAAGCCACTATTGATGGATGTACTATGATCGGATTAGGTCCCCGACCTACTCATAACATATATACATACATATGGAAGATGTACACAAAATCCTAGACCAGGCAACTCCGAAGGACTTGGAGCTTACCGATCAGGCTGAACTCGGGCAACAGCTACTGAGGAGGTCTACCCATCTTTCTATCTGAACCTACACATATGAAATACAGTGTCCCTAGAAAAGGGACATCAGTACGAAATATGTACCAAGTATGTAAGGCAATAAAATAATTGAAAGCTGAAACTGAACTGATAATATAATAACTGAAAGTAACTGGGAGTCAAAGATGATTTGGAGATATACTTACCTACCGATACTGACTCAACTCTCTCAATATAGTAAGTAATATAAATGTCCGGCCCTATAAGGCTCGGTACGTGTAATTACTCATTCGTAGCAGGCTCGTTCATAGGTACTCAAACATACTAGGCTATGTATCTCGTCCATTCTAGGCTCGCTCATAGGCGCTCGGCCTCAGTAGGCTTGGTATATAACTTACCATCTGATTAGAGGTTGCACAATAGGGGCCTACCTATCGATTATAGCTCGATGATGGTGAAAATACTGTAATATTATATATATATATATATATATATATATATATATATATATATATATATATATATATATATATATATAGAGAGAGAGAGAGAGAGAGAGAGAGAGAGAGAGAGAGAGAGAGAGAGAGAGAGAGACTCTTAACTAGAAGAAGACAATACTCAATTGAATATAAAGTCCCGATAAGGGAAAATACTGTAAGTTATGAGACTAGGATAATGTATAAAAATTCAGGATTTTGAACTTCTCTTTATGCCTCGTTATCAAACACATGTAGTTACGAGATCATGCCAAAATAAAGGAAAGGCTTAGTCTTCACATACCTTATCATACTCTTTCCAATAACCAAGTTGAACTCGCCTATTCGCACCTTAATCTACAACGATGATAATAATACTATCATTAAGTTACGAAAGGTGCAACTATCACACAACGAACGATAAGCTTATTTTGTATTAAAACGGGTAGCATCTCCCCTATAATCCTTACTTCCTCCAAATTCAAGATAATACCAACAATATAATAACAACATATATACATTATTTTTCAACCTTATATACACTAGCAGAGTCACCAGAGCTGTCACACCTCCTTTTTGCGCGCCCGGCCCCGAAGGGTTAAATGCGCGAGGGAGTTTTTCCAATTTAAGTGACAATATTCAAAATGAGATTATTTATTTAATTCAGAGTCGCCACTTGGGAAAGGTTTGGCTTTTGGTGTCCCAAGTCACCGGTTTATCTTGAATCCCAAATCGAGGAATTTTTAGACTTTTCCAAATGAAGTCTGCGAACCAGAAATTCTAAGTAAGGAATTCTGTTGACCCGAGGGAAGGTGTTAGGCACCCTCGAATCCCGTGGTTCTAGCACGGTCGCTTAAATTGTTATAATGGCTAAATATCTGATTCAAATACATGTTATGACTATATATGCTTTTATTAAATTTAAAACCGCTTTTATCATTATCATTTATTTTTATAGAATTGCAACGTCGTGAAAATGCATCTCGAACCACGTCACAATCAATGCACCCGTAGTTGTTAACACGTTTCGACTCCGTTGAGATTTGGATTCGGGTCACATCAATGTGCACCCAAGTTTAATAGTGTAATTTATTAAGGGCGCCTAAGGGGGTCTAGCGCGTTATTATTTGTAGAAGGCCATGAAATTTATTAAATGGCCTATCCTGAATTCTAGATAATTATCACGGTTATTTATTGAGGGCCCCGCGATTTACATCTCATTTGGCGAGGCTCGTCTCATTATTTTAGAAGGAACATCCTAAAACGGTTACATTTCTGATGTGTTTATCTCTTAAAAATAGAAGAAAAGATGCGTGCTATTTTTAACTATGTGTTTGGCCCAAATCTGGATTTTAGCTAATCGTCCGATTAATTATTTACGGACTGAAGAAACATTGTACCTCATGAAAACATGCTTTGAACTTGATAAAAGAAATGTATATGGGATTGATGAAATGCTACGACTGTTACAAGAGCTCCCTAACTTTAACTTATTCAGACAAGATTAATTAAAATTGCTTGTTTAGGAAATGCGACTAATGGTATTTGAAACTCATCCTGTAAACTGCTTCACGCAAACTGAAACTCAAGAGTTTGAAACTGTATTGTCTTTAGCTAGATCTAAACAATCATTTGCCCTTACATATTCGAAACATGCTTAAATAGCGAGTTTGAGTTAACAATTGTATTAAAATGGCTGCACATTTCATGGATTGTATTTACATCTTATGTACTACTAAAAAGAAAATTCAGTTTAGGGTTTAAAATCCTAATGCTGATTGCATGGAAAAGCTCAGTTTAGGGTTTAAAACCCTAATGCTGATTGCATGGAAAAGCTCAGTTTAGGGTTTAAAACCCTAATGCTGGCTGAAAGGAAAAAGTTCAGTTTAGGGTTTAAAACCCTAATGCTGACTAAAAGGAAAATTCAGTTTAGGGTTTAAAACCCTAATGCTGATTGCATGGAAAAGCTCAGTTTAGGGTTTAAAACCCTAATGCTGGCTGAAAGGAAAAAGTTCAGTTTAGGGTTTAAAACCCTAATGCTGATTGCATGAAAAAGCTCAGTTTAGAGTTTAAAACTCTAATGCTGGCTGAAAGGGAAAAGTTCAGTTTAGGGTTTAAAACCCTAATGCTGACTAAAAGGAAAATTCAGTTTAGGGTTTAAAACCCCAATGCTGACAAAAAGGAAAATTCAGTTTAGGGTTTAAAACCCTAATGCTGATTAAAAGGAAAATTCAGTTTAGGGTTTAAAACCCTAATGCTGATTGCATGGAAAAGCTCAGTTTAGAGTTTAAAACTCTAATGCTGGCTGAAAGGAAAAAGTTCAGTTTAGGGTTTAAAACCCTAATGCTGACTAAAAGGAAAATTCAGTTTAGGGTTTAAAACCCTAATGCTGATTAAAAGGAAAATTCAGTTTAGGGTTTTAAAACCCTAATGCTGATTGGCTGGAGATAAAGCTCGAGAATAATACACGATCTATTTTTGAGTTTTCTTGTTTCAATAGAAGATAAAAGGGAGTTTTGCGGGAACTTACCTTTTGAGTGAATTCCTTATTGCCAAAATGTTTCTTGTACCCGTGTACCTTCTTCTTTGGGCGACACCCGCTTCTTGCATGGTTGTCTTGGATCATTCCTGTTTCAACTTTTCAGACAAAGAACAATTGTTAGTTCGGAAACGACGGTTGGTTCGGTGACCTTGATCGTTCCCAATTGCTTTGTTGCGTCTCTATTTCTGTTGCGAAGTCCCGCCATTGATTTGATTCGAATGGCGAAACCTTTAGACTGCTCAGGCTTGTATTTCCGGATTCTGTGATGATTTGCCTCGTAAGGCCTCTTTTTTTTTTCTTTTTGTCCCGTTTTGATTGAAGGTTCTCAACGGGGATTTTATTGGAGGTGTTCTGTGGGAACTTGTACAAAAGGAAGCTATGTGGGGGGGATATTTACAAAGTGGATTCTTTGTGCGGATTCTGTACAATGGGGTATGCTGGGTTTTTGTTTCAAAACGGGTTTCCCAGGGTTTGTAAGCTTGTTGGGGAATATTTACAAAAGGACTCGCTGGGGATGTGCTGGTGAAATTCCAACGGGGATTTTTTTTTTTATACTGGGGAGACTTTGTGGGAGATTGTACAAAAAGAGAAACTCTGTGGGGTTTTGTACAGGGGGAGACTCTGTGGGGATTTGTTCGAAGGTGGACTTGCTGGGGGAAGATTTCAAGATTCCTCTCTTTCTTCTTTACTCCGGAACACCATCAAACGTCATGATTCATCATGCTTGGGTAATCATATCAACGAGATGAGGTGCTTTCCTTCATGAGACGGGATTCCGTGCAAACAAACCTGCCACCTGTCCTTTCCGGTGTGTCCTGAACTCGGGGTTAAAATGCAAAAGGGATTCGAAAAGAAACAAAGAAAGGGGAAAACAAATCAGAAAAGGAATACCCTTTTCGGGATGAGAAAGACTTATCTGAGGAAGATAACGCTGGCTTTAAATGACATGACATGCTTTTTGGACTGGACGTCTGACCTTCTAAGAGCTTGCGTTTTCCTGAACCAGAACGGATCTGTGATTCCAAACTGGTGGCACTCTGCCGAAACTTTCTTGGGATGGCGTCATTCTTTTTCGGTCAACAGCGCCCTTTGCGGGTTTTCGCTGGCTGACCTCTCTCATTTCTCTTCCTGTCATCGCTTGATAGCACTCTTTGCGAGTTTTTACTAAACAAGCTCTCTCATTTTGGTTTCTCTTCTCCCGTCGCCTCGTGGTGCCCGAAGGTTTTCACCGCCGAGACTCTCTCATTTTATCTCTCTCAATTCAGAGTGTGATGGTCTTCGTTTGTGACGCTTATTGATTCCCCACCATATTTGGTAATTGATTTGAAGGCTTGTGCTTGGTAAAGAGAGGTAGTGATACTAACTTCTCAACTGCTCGACGTGCCCCGGTTTTCAATTTCAGGGTGGATGGGATTTTATTATT
The DNA here is from genome assembly GCF_000715075.1 of Nicotiana tabacum. NCBI lineage: Eukaryota > Viridiplantae > Streptophyta > Magnoliopsida > Solanales > Solanaceae > Nicotiana > Nicotiana tabacum. The sequence continues at coordinate 62,429,171 of NC_134089.1, forward strand.
GGTGTGACTGAACCTCAGGGAGAGGATGCCTACGTATCCTTTCGGAATCAAGTCAAACGTAGTTCAGGCCTCAATCAAATTTTGTTTTTGTTTTCTTTCTTTGTTTTTTTTTTGTTTTTTTTTTCTTTTTTTTTTGTTTTTCTTCTTTTTTTTTCTTTTTGTAGAGAGGGTTGGGTAGTGTTTGGGGAGTAGTGGGGAATAAAACCTTCGCCATTTTCAAACATGTCAGGACCACTGGAGTATGATTTAGACGTAGTACCTCTTGACTGCATCTGCATTTACTGCTGTGTCGGGGTCATTTCCTTCGATATCACCTAAATACAATGCTCCTCTTGGCAATATTTTCCTTACGATGTATGGGCCTTTCCAATTTGGGGCGAACTTTCCTTTCGCTTCTTCATGATGCGGCAGAATACGCCTTAGTACCAGCTGACCTACTTCGAAATTCCGGGGTCGGACTTTCTTGTTGTAAGCACGGGCCATTCTTCGTTGGTATAACTGTCCGTGACAAACCGCGGCCATTCGCTTTTCATCAATCAACGTCAATTGCTCTAGCCGAGTCTTGACCCACTCGTTGTCCTCGATTTCTGCTTCGACAATGATTCGAAGCGAAGGAATTTCTACCTCTGCCGGTATTACAGCCTCGGTCCCATAAACCAAAAGATAAGGAGTCGCTCCCACCGATGTGCGTACCGTAGTGCGGTACCCCAATAATGCAAAAGGTAACTGCTCATGCCACTGTCGGGAACTTTGTATTGTTTTCCTCAAAATCTTCTTGATGTTTTTATTTGCAGCTTCCACAGCACCATTGGCTTTCGGCTGATAAGGAGTAGAATTCCTATGCGTTATCTTGAACTGCTCGCATACATCTCCCATCAAGTGACTGTTCAAGTTTGCTGCATTATCTGTAATGATAGTCGCAGGAATATCGAAACGACAGATAAGATTTGAGTGCACAAAATCTACTATAGCTTTCTTAGTGATCGACTTGAGAGTGACAGCTTCTACCCATTTTGTGAAGTAATCGATGGCAACCAGTATAAACCTGTGTCCATTCGAGGCCTTTGGTTCAATTGGTCCAATGACGTCCATGCCCCAGGCGATAAATGGCCAAGGCATAGACATGGGATGCAGTTCCGTGGGAGGTGCATGAATCAAATCACCGTGCACCTGACACTGATGACATTTCCAAACGAAGCTGAAGCAATCCTTTTCCATGGTCATCCAGTAATAACCTGCTCTAAGGATTTTCTTTGCTAAGACATACCCGTTCATGTGAGGTCCGCACACACCTGCGTGTACTTCGTGCATGATCTTTCTCGCTTCCTCGATATCGACACATCTGAGGAGATTGAGGTCCGGGGTCCTCTTATACAACAATTCGCCGCTCAGAAAGAAACCACTTGCATGTCGCCTAATGGTCCTTTTTTGATCTCCAGTAGCGTGCTCGGTGTATTCTTGTGTCTTCAGGAATTTCTTGATGTCATGGTACCAAAGCTGCGTATTTGATCCCGCCTCGATTACACTGCAGTAACCGTGTCTTTCCTTGATTTGGATTTCCAAAGGATCGACGTGGGCGTTGCTCGGGTATGGCAGCATTGAAGCCAAAGTAGCAAGTGCATCTGCCAGTTCATTATGACACCTCGGAATATACCTGAACTCTATTGATGTAAAGCGCTTGCTGAGGTCCTCCACATGTTGTCGGTATGGGATAAGTTTGACATCCCGAGTTTCCCATTCGCCTTGAACTTGTCGGATGATCAGGTCAGAATCTCCCATAATCAGTAAGTCTTCGACATCCTGATCGATTGCCATATGCATGCCCATGATGCAAGCTTCATACTCAGCTGTATTATTTGTGCAAAAGAAACGAAGTCTAGCTGTGGCGGGATAATGCTGACCAGAAGGCGAGATCAAAATTGCCCCAATCCTTACGCCATTGGCATTCAAGGCTCCGTCAAAGAACATCTTCCAAACATGAGCTTCCTCCGAGATCACTTCTACGGTGTTTACTTCTTCATCTGGAAAGTAGGTATCCAATGGCTGGTATTCCTCATCGACCGGATTTTCGGCCAAATGATCTGCTAATGCCTGGGCTTTCATCGCCGTGCGGGTGACATAAACTATGTCGAATTCCGTAAGCAAGATTTTCCATTTAGCCAGTCTCCCAGTAGGCATTGGTTTCTGAAATATATACTTCAAAGGATCCAACCTGCTTATGAGGAATGTAGTGTGGGCTTGGAGATAATGTCTCAGCTTTTGAGCAACCCATGTGAGAGCGCAGCATGTCCTTTCCAGCAGAGTGTATTTGGCCTCGTAGCCGGTGAATTTCTTGCTCAAGTAGTAAATTGCTTGCTCCTTCTTTCCGGTTACGTCATGTTGCCCGAGGACGCAGCCGAAAGAATTCTCCAAGACTGTCAGATACAAGAAAAGTGGCCTTCCTGGTTCCGGAGGGACCAAGACTGGGGGATTCGAAAGGTACTCTTTGACTTTATCAAAGGCTTCTTGACACTCAGGTGTCCATTTGATCGCCGCATCTTTCCTTAATAGCTTGAATATGGGCTCACACGTGCTTGTCAGCTGGGCAATAAACCGACTGATGTAGTTCAACCTGCCCAAAAGACTCATCACGTCTTTCTTTGTTCTTGGGGGAGGCAGATCTCTGATGGATTTTATCTTAGTTGGATCTAGCTCGATACCTCTCCTGCTTACGATGAAGCCCAAAAGTTTGCCCGACGGAACTCCGAAAGCACATTTGGCTGGGTTTAGCTTCAAGTCATACTTTCTTAGCCTCTCGAAGAATTTCCTCAAGTCTTGGATGTGATTATCCTGCGTTCTAGACTTGACTATCACGTCATCCACGTACACCTCTATTTCCTGATGCATCATGTCATGGAAAATGGCAGTCATGGCCCTCATGTAAGTAGCTCCAGCATTCTTCAGACCAAATGGCATGACCCAATAACAGTAGGTGCCCCAAGGCGTGGTGAAAGCAGTCTTCTCGGCGTCCTCTTCATCCATCAGTACCTGATGATATCCAGCGTAACAATCTACGAAAGACTGTATCTCGTGTTTGGCGCAATTATCAACGAGGATGTGGATGTTGGGCAGCGGGAAATTATCTTTAGGACTTGCTCTGTTTAGATCTCGGTAATCTACACATACCCGAGTTTTCCCGTCCTTTTTTGGTACTGGAACCACATTCGCCAGCCATGTTGTATATTGGACTACCCGAATCACTCCCGTTTTCAGCTGCTTGGTGATCTCCTCTTTAATCTTGTCACTGACCTCAGTTTTGAACTTTCATTGCTTTTGTTGAACTGGAGGATAATCAGGATGAATCGGCAATTTATGAACCACTAGATCAACACCTAGTCCCGGCATGTCATCATATGACCAAGCAAACACGTCTTTGAATTCAAGAAGAAGTTGAATTATTGCCTCTCGCGTTTTCTTGTCCGTGTGAATGCTTATTTTGGTCTCCCGGATTTCTTCCGGGGTTCCTAAATTTACCGGTTCAGTGTCATTCAGATTTGGCTTAGGTTTATTCTCGAAATATTCCAACTCTTGGTTTATCTCCCTAAAAGCCTCTTCCGCATCATATTCTGGTTCTGGGTTCATTAATTCGCAGTTAAATAACTCATTGTGATCCGGGCGTGAAGTCCGCAAGCATGTCATATTTAAAGCCGCATTATTAGGACTGAAAAGGAAAATAAAAGGAAAAATGATAAAAATCAGAACAAAAGAAAGAATAGGAAAGCAATGATGATTTTTTTTTATATATTTTCTTTGGAAAGTTGGAAGACAACAATGTTTACAACTAGGAATTCAAAGCAACAATTGAAAAGAAGAAAACGTTCAAGTTATGTCCTGGAGATAACTTGTGACACAGGAAAGGTGGCAGGACAGGTCTACCCGGACTTCCGTCTAGTCGGGAATGGCGTAGCCTCCCAGTTTTGGAGTTGGGCGCTCAGCCCCATGTACAGCATCTCAGCAGTGCTCGTTCCTTCACCTGGCTGAACCATGTGGATCTCGTAGAGCATTTCCCTCATTGCCCCACATATCTCCTCGATTTCCTCAGCTGTGAAGACCTCATCATCTCCTTCTTCGATGTACCTTGGCCTGATGAAAGTCGCATATAAATCCGGCAGCGGTCGAGGTAACTTCCAACCCTCATTTCTCCTTTTCTTTGCCCATTCTTCGTCTGCTGGAGTAGGTTTAAAACCTAGTCCAAAAGGTTTCTTGATGACTGGCAAAGTAACGGGTTCTGTTATTCCCTGAAGGGTTCGTCCAAGTCCCTTCCCTGGCCTAAATCCGTGCCGGATCATTTCTTCGACCACCATAAACGAGGCGTTAGACAAGAAAGGCTGGGGGCAGGGTATTCCTTCTTCGTGTTGCTCTGTCAGTACAACCTCGAAAGCTTGATAGACCGTATGTTCGCTTCTTTCTCTTGGTTCAAGGTACGGGATGGATGGGTCCCGATAAATGACATGCTCATCTTCCCCATGGACCACGATCTCTCGGTCTTCGTACTCGAACTTCACCATCTGGTGAAGAGTGGAAGGCACGGCTCCTGCCGCATGGATCCAAGGTCTGCCAAGGAGGAAATTGTAGGATGTGTCCATGTCGATCACCTGGAAGGTTACTCGAAATTCGACTGGTCCTATGACCAACAACAGGTCTATTTCTCCCATGGTATCTCTCTTGATGCCGTCGAAAGCTCTTACGCAGACATTGTTGGGTCGGATTCTTCCGGTCCCAATTTTCATTCTTTGTAGCGTGGAGAGCGGGCAAATGTCAACGCCTGAGCCTCCATCCAACATTACCCGCTTGACATAATAGTCTTCGCATTTAACTGTTAGATGCAAAGCCTTGTTGTGTGCTACTCCTTCCGGGGGTAAATCATTCTTGCTGAAAGAGATTTGGTTGACGGCGAAGAATCTTTCTGTCATCCGCTCTAGTTGCTCCAACGAGGTTTCAACTGGTACATATGCTTCATTCAGGGTTTTCAACAGGATCTTTTGATGCTCGGTTGACCTCATCAATAATGACAGCATGGATACTTGCTCAGGGTACTTGCGCAGCTGATCTATCACTTCGTAATCCGGCATTTTCATTTGTTGGAAGAACAATTCCGCTTCCTCAACACTTACGGGCTTCTTTGGCGGGAAGCGCCTTTGTGTGGTGTTGCTCAGTTCTTGGGTATTTGAATACCTTCCAACGAAAGTATTTTCTGGGAGTTCTCCCATGACCTCTTTACCTTTGTACATCACCAAAGTCTTTTGATAATTCCACGGCACTGTGGACGGGTTGGTCATTGGCTTTTGTGGCACGCGTCCGATAACCACTGGCTCATTCAGCCAAGGTGGTTGAATCGTCCCCCGGACCACATAGGCCCCTTTTGGCACGTACATAGGTTTTGTCTTTTTGATCCCGAAGTTCTGCGCCTTCTCAGCTCGACCTCGTGGTATGTAAAGAACTTCATTTTTTACAGGGACCACTTTCTTCTCTACCTTCTTTTCAGGCTTGTTCTTTATAGCTTTGACCTCTTCCCCCTTTTCTGGTTTCTGGTCTATTTCAGGCCTCTTCCCCGTGTCGACAATGGCAATTATGGCTTTCAAAGCAGGGTCGAACTCTTTGTCCTCACAAATCATTCCGATCAGCGGCCCATTATTGTGAGCGGGCAATGGATTGTTAGTCACATTTGGGATCTCTTCGTCCCTTAGCACTATTTTCCCCTACTCTATCAAATTTTCGACCACTCTTTTCAATGACCAGCAGTCGTTTGTATCATGTCCCTCGGCTCCTGAATGATAGGCGCATCTGACTCCGACTTTGTAAGAAGGCGATGTTGGCCTTTGCCTCGTTTGGGGAATTGGTTGCAAGAAACCCAACTGGACTAGCTTAGGGAACAAAGTAGAGTATTGTTCACCGATGGGCGTGAAAGTCCGCCGTCGGGGTGGCTCCTGGGGGCGGTAATTATTCTGCGGGGGTTGTGGGTTATAGTGGTTGCGGTAAGGAGGCTGATTTCTGGGAGGTGGAGCTGGGCCTCGGTTGGCTTGTTGTGGTGGATGGTTATAAGGTTGGGCATTCATGACCATATAAGGCTGATGAGCATATGCCAAATTTGAGTGGGGGTAATAGTGTTGTGGGGCTCTTTCCGGAAAATGGGGCCTGGGGTGACGATACTCCCTTGTTTCAGAGGCTGCCATAGTCGCTTCTTCCTTCTTCTTCCCCCTTGTCGTTCCTCCAGATCCGCTTTGGACGGCCTGAGAGGTTGCCCTTATGGCTGCTTGACTCAAAATCCTTCCCGTTTTCAACCCATTTTCCACCATCTCTCCAATCTTGATCGCTTCCGCGAATGGCTTACCCATAGCCGACATCATGTTTTGGAAATAGTCTGACTCTTGAGCCTGGAGAAAGGTAGTGACCATTTCCACTTCATCCATGGGAGGCTTCACTCTCGACGCCTGTTCACGTCACTTAATAGCATACTCTCTAAAGCTTTCTGAAGGCTTCTTCTTCAAATTCGACAGGGAGTTTCGGTCTGGCGCAATGTCGATGTTATACTGGAATTGTTTTACAAAATCTCTGGCGAGATCATCCCATATATGCCATTGGGACATTTCCTGATCCATATACCATTCTGAAGCTATCCCTACTAGACTTTCCCCGAAGTATGCCATTAGCAGTTCTTCTTTTCCACCGGCTCCCCGCAATTGGTTGCAGTATTTCTTAAGATGTGCAATGGGGTCACCGTGCCCATCGTATTTCTCAAACTTGGGGGTCTTGAAACCCGTTGGCAGGTGCACGTGAGGAAACATGCACAGGTCGGCGTAAGAGACACTCTTTTGCCCACTCAATCCTTGCATATTCTTCAGACTTTGTTCAAGGCTTCTCATCCTTTTGGCAATCTCATTTTGTTCTGCAAATCTGGGGTTCTGATCCTGCCCGGGTGCAAGCTCGCACTGAGGTGGTAGAGGATTAGTATTGGTAGCGAACCTAGTTGGTTCCATTGAGAACGATGGGGCTTGGAATGTAAAAGATGATGAGTCAAGGCTTGGCTTGTATGTGGTAGGTTGTGCCGTAATCGGGCAAGGCGATGCAGTAAAGATGTTCATGCTTGCATCAGTGGCCGACATTCGGGGATGAGGTTCAGAAGGCGATCCAGCGGAGAAGGATGAGGTGGCTGGGTACCCGAATGGGGTAGCAGGATAATTTATGGGGACATTAGAAGTCCCACTTGACCTGGAGAATAATTCAGGGAATCCGGGGACGACACTTGGCGGCTCTTTCCCATTGTTCCAGTCGTCCAGCATTTCCAACATGCGGAGCCGTAGGATTCTATTTTCCTCTGCAGCTGTGGATTCAAGTGTGAGGACGGCTGAGATTGAGCTCTCCTCAGAAACAGGGATCGTTTGCAATGGAATTTCTGAAGACATTTCCACACTTCCTTTCGACCTGGTGAAGTAAGTGTGAGTACTGCTTCTGGCCCTAACAACAGGTGGTTGAACACTTTTCCTTGACCTCGTGAAATATGAGTGCGAGGCCAGACTTTCACCAAACCAACCGTCTTTTCAAAAACCCTGGAAAAATGCTCAATGACAAACGCACGGATGTTTTCAGATTTCTCCAAACCATCTCGCCATTCCCTGATTTCACCTTTTAGCCCTTTTATCAGCTGCTCGTCCGATCGACGCCTTGGTTGTCTATCTGCATCCAACCTTATCTGTTTGATCTGGGCTCTGAGCATTTCATTTTCTTGAATTAACCTGTTCCGCTCTCCCAGATCGGTAGCAATTTGCACGCTGTGCTCGTATTTCATGCCTTCTACTTGTTGCTTTAATCTGCTGATTTCGGCACAATAACCTCTTTCCTTTGCTAACCAATCCCAATGCCTTTGCGATGACTCGATGAAATCCCGGATGTGGGGTCTCTTAGCTGGCCTTTCATGCTCGAGTTCCCTTCTATACCATGCAAGGTAACCTGGCGCCGTTTCTCCTTTGGCTCGATCCCGCACGCAAGTATCTGATTTCAAATATTGACCCTCATTCCAGATTTGGCGAATCTTCGCTTCTGGGAACTGTCCGTTAGGACTTATCTCAACTGTTTGAGCGCTAAGATCTTCCTCATGAGGTACTGTCTGGCATCTTCCGAACTGTCTCAAAACTCGGCCGGGTGCGTAAGGTTGAATGCTCTTAAGCCCCATCAGTAAGAAATGAGTTTTAGCCGCCGACATATATAAGATCTCATCAACAGGCAACCATCCCAACGTCCATTGTATTTGGCTGGCAGTAAGAGCTTGCAAGAACGAGGTCCATGCCAGGACTCCTTTGGGCCAAATGATCTCTCTGGTTCTCGTGTAAGATTCTTCTATGCGGGTCTTTTCCGGGGAACCATGGCTCAAAATCTCGGAATGATGGCAGAGGTGCTCGGTCATCCATATCTGTAGGAGCAAATTACAACCTTCGAAGAAATTTCCCCCAGATTTACAAGCTGTGAGAGCTCGAAAGATGTCAGATACCACCATTGGCGCGAGAGTACTGTCACTTTGCGTGAGTAAAGTGCTGACGACCCCAGATATCTTCAAATCGATGTTTCCATCTTTCCTCGGAAATACCAGAAGACCCAGGAACATTATCATGAACGCTACCCGTCTGTGCTCGTCCCACTTCTGACGAACTCCTTTGCTGCACAGTTTGTTGATTGGATTATTGAATCCCCCCTCATGACCGTACCTATCATATATGAAGCATGGAGTACAAAATCCGGCTGCCAGATCCGGGTTGTGGACTGTTCTAGGTATCTTCAATGAATCTAGGAATCGATGTACCGTGACGACTCTTGGGGCGACCAAGTATTTTTCCCTCAAGGGAAACTCAGTATTCCCGATGTATCCGGCCATTTCTTCCAAAGTCGGGGTGAGTTCAAAATCAGAGAAATGAAAAACATTATGCGTCGGGTCCCAATAGGTAACCAAAGCTCTTATGATATCTCCCCGAGGCTGGATTTCCAACAGACCCACAAGACCTTTCAGATATTTCTTAACCTCATTTTGTCCTTCAACACCTAGATCATTCCACCATAGCCGTAACTTGACAGGGATTTTGGTCATTATTGAAAAATGTTCATTTTTCATCGTGCTCATCCTGCACATTTATTAAGGTGATTTTAACAAAATGACTGACTCAAAAATATTTTTACAGAGAGGATCAAGTTTTGAACACGGCCTTTAAACACTTCGGAGACGAAGATTTTAAGGCCGTGCGGGTCTATTGGATAAAAACGCTAAACAAGACCCAAAGGTGGCTGTTTATGCAAAGTCAGCCTTCCGGCGTCCCTTTCGGGAACATTCGGCTATTTATGATAAAACAACGTCACCTGACTTATTTACGACTCTTTTAAAAATTTGACACATCTTTTATTTATTTATTTACTGATTTTTGGCTATTTAGAAAAATAGGGTTGAACCCGACGAGGGTTGCCTACGTATCTCACATCCGGTGAGAATCAAACCGGCGTAGTTCGGGATATCGTAAAATAGGAAAAAAAATCGAATAAACCTAGAAATCAGGAATGCGTATTTTTTTACATTTTTTTTTGAAAAGAGATAAAGATTAAAGAAACTATTTATTTTTTTTTATATTATTTTTTTTAGAAAAAATTTGGACTATTAGTCTGAATTCATAAAAGGGGTACTACGAAAGAAACAACACATTTTTTGAATTATGAATTTTCGATTTTTTTTTACTTTTAAAATAAATACCTTTTTTTTTTATTTTGAAAGTGATAAAAGAAAATTTTTATATTTTTTTTAATAACTCTCAATAAACAAGACAGTTTTTTTTAGAAAAATTCCGGCGAGGTTTTGACACTACTTGGACATTGGTTTTATTTTCCAAAAATAAGTAATTATCTCCCCTACGCTGCTATTTTCCCCTTTTTTTTAGGAACCGGTCGACATGCGGAACCGAAGCAAATAAATGCACAACACAGATAGGAATGCAGCATGATGGTCTTTTCCATTTCAGGTTGCCTGTCCTAGACGGACCCAACCCCTGTGTTGAGTCCCCTAAGTCAAATGCAATATGATGCAAATAAGCGTTCCTACTAGGGATCCGGCATGAAGTTTCATTATACTAGGTTTAAACCTTGGTATTTGTTCTAGACTGTGTACCCGAGCGGACAACTCGAGTCGAGGAGGGGGCTACGTACCGGGGACCCGCGAGATCGTCCGGCTTTGTAACTTGTCCGACCTCTTTCTTATTTCAGGTATTGACACTAACAGAATAGGGAGTCTCGACCAGCGAGCTTCTCCCCGGAGGTAAGAAAAGAATGGTTTTGGCACAGTTTATATACAGTTCAGATAATATCAAAAGCGGTAAAAGACAACATTTAGCACTTTTATGCAAAACATGTAATAAAGATCAGATAATAAAGCCAAATATAACAATTATTCTAAGCTCGAATTCTTGGACCCTGAACCAGTGGTTCTGGGTCATTGTTCCCCAGCGGAGTCGCCAGAGCTGTCACACCTCCTTTTTGCGCGCCCGCCCCGAAGGGTTAAATGCGCGAGGGAGTTTTTCCAATTTAAGTGACAATATTCGAAATGGGATTATTTATTTAATTCAGAGTCGCCACTTGGAAAAGGTTTGGCTTTTGGTGTCCCAAGTCACCGGTTTATCTTGAATCCCAAATCGAGGAATTTTTAGACTTTTCCAAATGAAGTCTGCGAACCAGAAATTCTAAGTAAGGAATTCTGTTGACCCGAGGGAAGGTGTTAGGCACCCTCGAATCCCGTGGTTCTAGCACGGTCGCTTAAATTGTTATAATGGCTAAATATCTGATTCAAATACATGTTATGACTATATATGCTTTTATTAAATTTAAAACCGCTTTTATCATTATCATTTATTTTTATAGAATTGCAACGTCGTGAAAATGCATCTCGAACCACGTCACAATCAATGCACCCGTAGTTGTTAACACGTTTCGACTCCGTTGAGATTTGGATTCGGGTCACATCAATGTGCACCCAAGTTTAATAGTGTAATTTATTAAGGGCGCCTAAGGGGGTCTAGCGCGTTATTATTTGTAGAAGGCCATGAAATTTATTAAATGGCCTATCCTGAATTCTAGATAATTATCACGGTTATTTATTGAGGGCCCCGCGATTTACATCTCATTTGGCGAGGCTCGTCTCATTATTTTAGAAGGAACATCCTAAAACGGTTACATTTCTGATGTGTTTATCTCTTAAAAATAGAAGAAAAGATGCGTGCTATTTTTAACTATGTGTTTGGCCCAAATCCGGATTTTAGCTAATCGTCCGATTAATTATTTACGGACTGAAGAAACATTGTACCTCATGAAAACATGCTTTGAACTTGATAAAAGAAATGTATATGGGATTGATGAAATGCTACGACTGTTACAAGAGCTCCCTAACTTTAACTTATTCAGACAAGATTAATTAAAATTGCTTGTTTAGGAAATGCGACTAATGGTATTTGAAACTCATCCTGTAAACTGCTTCACGCAAACTGAAACTCAAGAGTTTGAAACTGTATTGTCTTTAGCTAGATCTAAACAATCATTTGCCCTTACATATTCGAAACATGCTTAAATAGCGAGTTTGAGTTAACAATTATATTAAAATGGCTGCACATTTCATGGATTGTATTTACATCTTATGTACTACTAAACGAATAAAATGTCACAGTTTCAGATTGGCATAAACTTTAATTAAGTACAACCTTACTAATGTGTCTCTATTAGGCTAACAGACCAAGAAACTACATATCTTAACAACATTAAAAAGCAATTCATAAGCAATACAACAGGTGCTTCTAACTCCTTCAAATCTTTTGATTCATGCTTTCATTGTTACATCAAATGCGAGTCTTAGTATGTACCTGGATATTGGATACAACAGAAGGAGCAAGGGGTCAGTAGGGCAATAGAAGCGATACCAAACAGCAGCAGTAACAGCAGGCACCAATAGAACAGAAATCCTAATGCAAGAGGCCAGTAAAGCCAATGAAGGAAAGGCAGAATGAGACAAATTCCCAGTAGTAATGGAGTCAGAGAATCAAGCAATCCAATTCCAGGGGAAGCCAACAACACAAATCCAAACAATAGACTTAACTAACACTTGAAGGAAAACAGGACTAACTTGGACAGTTTGAACAAAATGAGAATCGAACAAACAGTAGGGAGAAGACAATTCCTGATTTTTGTGATATCCCTTTCCCTATCTCCTTTCTTTTCAAGTTCTAATGTCAGTCCTCAATTTGAAATCTATTTGGATTATCAAAGAGAAAACTTTTCCAGTTTCTGTTTTCAGAATTTGAACTCTCAGATGTTCCCTCTCAGTGTCTCTCTCTATCTCTGTATGTTTTTTCTGTGTATCTCTATCAGCTCTCTCTTTCAAAACTCCTCACAGTGTGTGTATTTTTTTTTCTTTTTCAGTTCTGATTCTTTCTTTTCTTATCTCTGTATGTCCTCCCTTTTATAAGCCTTCATATTACCCCTTTTACAGCCTGATAGATTATCACCAATACCCCTCCCATGTGCCTCCCATTTTCCATCCCAACTTTAGCTAATTAAGTATTAGACCCCATTCACATTCCCTGGCAGATTCAACTTTTCCATTTTATTAACTAAAAGCAAGTATGGGCAGTAGAATATATCTGACAGCATATGCTGTCAAACCATTTTAAAATTGAAAGCCCTTTTATGCAGGAAAACAGGCTGTGCACAAGGCACATGAGGTGCACCAATGCACATGCTGTGCTAAGTGCACATGCCCTCCATTTCAGAACTTTAAACAAACAATCCTTTTTACATTACTGATCAATTCAAACAGCTATAAGTAAACAAAAACTGGTTCTTAATTGACTCAACAAATGCTTAGCAGAAGTAAATCGATTTGTTATTGTTCGGACAGTTTAAACTAATTGACGACACATGTCGACTCGACTATATTAGCATTAACATACACAATCGTAACCAAAAATCCGACATTTAACAGTATCGACCCATAATTCGAATTATACTGACTGAGCAAAGTGGTACTCGAGGAACCAATTGCTCAGTCAACATTTGAAGCTCAATTATTGTACAACAAATACATATGTCTTATCAGAATAGGAGGGGGATTTTAGACAAACAAACAGAGGTTCAGGAAAAGCGGTTGAAGCACAGTTGATAGAAGTCAAGGACAGAAAACGAACAGACCCTTACAACAATCGAACGAACCAAAACAACTAAGAAAAGAAAGAAACTCACCTTAAACCGCAAAAGATCAAAACCTTAACTCGGACTTGGTCAGGCCTTTCTTAAGGCTGAACGGACTTTAAACGAAGTGTTTCTCAGATGAGAAACACTTTGATTAAAGTCCATTAGACCTTAATCTCTTCGGTTGAACCAGTGACGGAGGAACACAAAACTTTCAAAACTTAGATCTGGGATTCAGGCTTCCCTGGTTAGATTCGGACCAAACCAAGTATGGTTTGGTCACGAGGAGGGTCTGGGGAGTGTCTGGTGTGAAGCTGGGGTTGGTTGGTGTAAACCGAGTTTTGACTCGAATCTTCAAATGAAGATTCGAGGACCTAGGGGATGATTCGAACTACATGGTTAACAGATCCATGTTCAGGATGGAAAGGGGGTTCTAGGGTGTTAAGGGGAAGGTCACCGGCGTTCATGCCGCCGGTTTTCATGGTGGGGGATACAGGGGCGGCTCTAGGGTTTGATGAGGATGAGGTTGAAGACGGAGGCTGGGGTGTCGGATGGGGGGCAGGGTAAGGATCTGGGCTTATATAGTTAGTGGGTGGGTTGATCTCAACCGTTAGATCAATCTAGATCTACGGTTTGGATCTGATGGTCTTAAGTGAAACGGTGTCGTTTCAAGTGTTGAGGGTTTGGGTTCGGTCCGGGTGTAAACGGGTCGGGGCCATTGGTGGGTTATGGAAATGTGATCTTGGCCGTTGATTAATCTGAGATCAACGGCCTAGACCACACTGGGTTAAAACGGTGTCGTTTAGACACCCTCGGTATCAACCTGGACTGGACTGGACAGGCCTGGGTTTTGGGCTGTTTGTTTGGGCCAATTTTGTTAAAATTGGCCCAAGTCCGGAAGGGAAGGGGTCCTTTCTTTATTTTTTTTATTTATTTCCTTTTTCTTATTTATTTTAAAACAAAACTAAGCCAAAAAATCAAATTAAAATTAAATACACACTCAATACAATTATTTGCACACACACTAAAATATTTCAAAACAGGTAAAGTCAAACAAAATAAAATCACGGACGAAGATGCCTATTCATGATTTTCTATTTAACGACCGGATTACGGTTCGAATTATGCAGGACACACATATTTTATTTTTTTTGAATTTTGTTTTAATAAAGTAAATAAATAAAAATGGGCCGAAGTCACAAATAAATCAACAAGGTGCCGCACAGAAATCCAAAAATTGTACAGCAAGGCCAATTATTATTTTTTATTTCTTTTTGGAGCGATTATCGTGCGAAACAAAAATCACGTGCTCACACAAAACAGCCCAACACACCCCAATTTCTTCATACACAAAACGACCAACGTAGTAGTGTCAAACAGCCCGAAAATGTTACGACGAACCACCAGCCCACCACCTTGAATTTATGTGGTGTTTCTACACACCCTTCCTCCTCCAAAAATCCACACAGACCAACAACAATATAATACAATCCACAAAACAGTTCGCTACAAGTGAATAACTCGAACTCACAGCTTCCGATCATCGTTCCGTGAGTTCTTACAAATATAGAACGACTTACCATGCATTCACAGCAGAAAAATGGATGAAAGAATGCAGTAAACTTACCTTATTTGTTGGATAACTCAACTCCTATCTTGGTTCGTCAAACTCTAGGTTTTACCTCTAATTAGAACTTGAAAGTGAGAGAAAATCATTTAGGGTTTGTGGGCAGTTTTTGGGAGGATTTTTGCAGAGCTTATGTCTAGTTATTACGCCCTATTATCAGTATAATATATGAAGGAAATAGGCCTTTAAAAGGCCTCTTTGGATGACCCAAACTGGCCCATTTTTGCTCCCTTATTTAAGCAAGTAGGTGACACGCCTACTTGTCACCTAGCAGTCTGCGCAGTCTCATAAAAATGTCGATATCTCTCTACTCCGATGTTGTATTGACAAATTGTCTAATGCGTTAGAAAATAGACTCATAGATATTCAATTTTATGGATGGAAAACCCCATAAATCTAAGTATATTGGGAGAAAATCACAATTACATTTGACCCAAAACTTCAGTAAAACTTATGAATGTAACTTGTGATGACTTTCATCGACTTTTGTTCCACAACTCGCTTGACTTCAAAACATAACACACGGCTATCATACCACTAATAAAAATCATAACATAACCTCTTTATCATGTTAAGCATCCTAGTCTCATCCTAAAATTACATGTTATAACATTTCCAACTTGTCGACTTTCGAAGAAACATTGTTATCTTCAATTCCTTCAGCTTATGAACTTTCCAACCCTCTTTGTAATTATTGTTCATGATCTTCAATATTTGTAACATCCGATGTAACATCATTAACTTAATTTATATACTTTCAAATATTATCTCATTTTTTGGTCCTACATTAGTTTGCTTACGACGCACTTTTACGTACAAAAATATAGGGTGTAACATCATTTCCCCCTTGGGAACATTCGTCCTCGAATGTTTACTCTTAGAGACTTTGGAAATTTTTTGCCTGAGTCTCCTCCGAACACTAGACTAAAACCAACCTGCACGTAGCCAGAAAATATACTATGCATGCCACACATGGCCAATGTCTTTAAATAGCAACACTTTGCCTCACACAGCTGTAAATCATAAATACTGAAAGTCAAAAAATAAAAGCTTACCTGATGACCTACTAACCCGAATAGAGCTGTGTTGTAGCATCCCATCTCGAACCATATCTTTAGTTTGAAATAGGTGGGGGTATTTAGACATCATTTCTTCCTCCGCTTCCCACGTCATCTCTTCCACATTCTTGCTTCTCCATGAAACCTTCATGGAGGCAGCCTCCTTATTTCGTGGCTTGCGGATTTGTCGTTCTAGGATGGCAACTGGAATTTCCTCATATGACAAGTCCTCCGTAATCTGTACATCATCCATGGGCACCACTCGGGTAGGATAGCCAATGCACTTCCGTAGCATAGATACATGAAAAACCGGATGGACGGACTCCAATTCTGAGGGCAATTCTAACTCATAAGCTACTTGGTCCACCCTAATAATGATCCTATAAGGACTAATATACCATGGGCTAAGTTTGCCTTTCTTGCCAAACCTCATTATGTCACTTCACAGGTGATACCTTTAAGAATACTCAGCCATTAACCCCAAACTCTAAGTCTCGTCGTCGCACGTCAGAATATGACTTTTGACGACTTTGAGCTGTCAATAGTCACTCCCAGATAAGCTTTACTTTCTCTACGGCCTACTAAACCAGGTCTGGCCCATGTAACCCAGATTCTCCAACATCAAACCACCATATAGGATACCTACACTTATGCCCATACAAATCCTCGTACGGAGCCATCTTGATACTGGAGTGGTAAGTATTATTATATGAAAACCTCGATAAGAGGTAGATATTCCACCCAATTTCTTTTAAAATCCAACACACATGCTCGTAACATATCCTCGAGTGTCTGAATTGTGCGCTCAGCTTTTCCATCAGTATGTGGATGAAAAGTTGTGCTGAGATTCACCTGAGTCCCTAGACCTCTCTGAAATGACCTCCAAAAATGTGTTGTAAACTAGGCCCCACGGTCAGATATAATAGATATTGGTACTCCGTGTAGCTGCACTATCTCCTTAATATATAACTTTGCATAATCTTCTGTTGTATATGTAAATCTGACCGGTAGGAAATGAGCTGATTTTTCGTAAGCCTATTGACTATCACCCATATAGAATCGAACATACGATGAGAACAAGGTAAACCCGTGACAAAGTCTATGTTTATCGCCTTCCATTTCCACATCGGGATCTCTATAGTATGCATTAGCCCTCAGGGCTTTTGGTGCTCTATCTTCACCTGCTGGCAACTAGGACACTGGGCGACAAACTCAACAATTTTCTTCTTTATATCGTTCCATCAATACACATCCTTAATGTCATGATACATCTTCGTCGACCCAGGATGAATGGAGTACCACAAATAATGTGCCTCTAACATAATCCTGTCTCGTAGCCCTGCTACATCTGGAACACACAGATGACCCCTGTATCTGAGAACCCCATCTCCCTTGATCTCTAACAATGGCTTCTTCTGCTGTGGAACTCGCTCTCTCAACTCGACTAACTCTGGGTCCTCGTACTACCTTTTCTTGACTTCAGCTATGAGAGATGATTTTGCAGTGTTTTGGAGTACAACTCCACTATTGTCAGAATCTACTAACCGAACCCCCACACAAGCCAATTGATGAATATCCCTAGTTAGTTTTCTTTTCTTAGCCTCTACATGTGCTAAGCTACCAATAGATCGACGACTTAAGGCATCTACTACAATATTAGCTTTCCCTAGATGGTAGAGAATGTTAACATCGTAATTTTTCAATAACTCAAGCCATCGCTTCTGCCGCAAATTCAATTTTTTTTTGCTTGAAGATATATTGCAGGCTTTTATGATCTGTAAATACATCAACATGAACACTATATAAATAATGTCATCATATCTTAAGTGCATGGACAACTGCAACTAACTCAAGGTCGTGGGTTGGATAATTCCTCTTGTGCTTCCTTAACTGCCTTGATGCTTACGCAATTACCTTCCCATGTTTTATCAGGACACATCCTAACCCAACACCTGAGGCATCATAATACACGGCATAACCGTCTGGACCCTCTGGAAGTGTTAGAACTGGTGTTGAGTTCAACATATTCTTAGGCTATTGGAAACTCCGCTCGCAATCCTCCATCCACTGAAACTTAGTTGCTTTCTGCTTCAACTTCATCAATGGTGCCGAAAGGGAAGAAAAACCCTTTACAAACCTCCAGTAGTATCCTGCTTAGCCTAGAAAGCTACAGACCTCTGTTGGAGTGGTAGGTCTAGGTCAAGATTTCACGGCCTTAATCTTCTGAGTGTCTACCTTATACCTTCATCGGATACAATATGCCCCAAGAATTCTACAGACTTCAACCAGAACTCACATTTAGAACATTTAGCATACAACTTATGATCACGTAGGGTTTAGAGTACCGCTCGTAGGTGGTCCGTATGCTCATCCTCTAAACGTGAATAAACTAGAATATCATTAATAAATAATATCACTAACAGATCTAAAAATGGCCGGAATAGGCTATTCATCAAGTCCATAAATACGGCGGGTGCATTCGTCAACCCGAATAACATGACAAGGAACTCAAAGTAGCCATATTGGGTCCTGAAGGCTGTCTTTAAAATATCTTTCTCTCAAACTCTGACCTGGTGGTATCCCGACCTCAAATCTATCTTTGAAAATAATCTATCCCCTACAACTAATCAAACAAGTCATCGATCCTTGGAAGTGCATACTTATTCTTAATAGTTACCTTGTTCAGTTGCCTATAATCGATACACATCCTCAGCGAACGATCTTTCTTCTGCACAAATAGTATTGGTGCCCCCCAAGGTGAGGTACTGGGCTTGATGAAATCTTTCTCCAGCAAATCTTTTAACTGCTCCTTCAACTCCTTCAATTCAGCAGGTGCCATTCTATACGGAGGGATGGATATTGGTTAAGTTCCTAGAAGCAAATCATGCTAAAATTAATCTCTCACTCTGGAGGAATATTGGAAGTTCATCCAGAAACAAATCTGTATACTCTTTGACTACGGGAATAGATTGAAGTGTAGGTATCTCAGCATCTGCATCTCTAACTTGCACAATATGTTAAATGTACCCTTTTGAGATCATTTTCCTTGCCTTCAAATAAGAAATAAACCTACCTCTGGGTGTCGCTATATTACCTACCCATTCAAGGACTGACTCACTCGAAAAATGAAATCTGGCGGCCTTTGCTCGCAATCAACTATGGCATATCAAGCAGCTAACCAGTCCATGCCCATAATAGCATCAAAATCCTTCATCTCTAGATCAACTAGGTCGGCTGAGGTCTGACGACTACAAACTATCACCATACAACCTCGGTATACCCGTCTAGCAATAACTGATTCTCCGATCGGTGTAGATACTGCAAAAGCATCAGTTAGTATTTCAGGCACTAAACCAAACTTCCCTAAGACAAATGGGGTAATATACGATAAAGTAGATCATGGGTCTATCAAGTCATAAGCATTGTGAGAGAAAATGGTCAATATACCTATCACAACGTCTGATGAAGACTCATGGTCCTGTCGACCCGCTAAAGCATAGATACGGTTCTGATTACCACCTAAACTGGAACCTCTACCTCTTCCTCGACCTCTACCAACTGAAGACTGAGACTTACACCCTGAAGGATGCACAGATATAGATGATCCTATTGCTGAACTCGCTGGTTGTGCTATACTCTCAGAATCTCTATTTGGGCAATCTCGCATCATATGCCCTGGGCGTCCACATGTATAACAAGCATCAGAACCTGCTCGGCATTGGCCCAAGTGTCCTCTATCGCAGATGTCACACTGTGGCAAAAATGACCATATCTGCCCTGAACCTCGCTGTCGCTGCAAACCCGATGCATATAACTCTCACTTGGTCATGACTGAGTATACCGGTCATACCTATAACCCTGTAACTAAGGTGGCAGAGGCCTAGGTGGTCGTCCGAAGTATTGGGGCCTATAACTACCTTGAGACTGCTCCTGAGACCTGGGAAATCTCATCCTCTTACACGGCCCTTGCTTAGTCCTCTCAGTACCTTCCTACCGACGCCTACCCCTTTCTATATTCTGGATGAATGCCTGAATCAGGGAGATATCTATACTATCCTGCAATGCAACGGTGGCACATGCCTCGATCAACTCTGGGGCCAACCCTGCCATAAACGTATGGATCTTGTCCCGCATAGTAGCAACTATGGATGGTGCATATCTGGCCAATGAGTCAAAATGGAGACTATACTCTCGAATACTCATATTGCCCTACTTGAGGGCTAGAAACTGATCGACCCGAGCCTGTTGGATCTCCCGCAGTAAGTACTGGTCAAGGAAGGCATCTAAAAAATTCTCCCAAATAGCTGGAGGTGCATCACGTTCCCTGGACCTATCCCATCCCTTGTACCAAAGGATGGCTATATCTCGGAGTCGAAAAGTTGCTAGCTTAACTGCCTCTTTCTCTATGGCATGCATAACCCGAAAGATCCTGTGAAGCTGATCTATGAAATCATGCGGGTCCTCCCTCTGATATGTCCCCATGAACTATGGGGACCCAAAACAATAAACTCTCCGACTCTTAAACTCCCAAACCCCTCAGAAGATCCTGCACTAGCTGATGCCCTAACTTGTTGCAGGGTAGATACCAACTGTGTCAACAAATGCACCGCACTCCTCAAGTCCTGATCTAATGGAACTGAAGGGGGAACTAGATGTGTGGTATCCCTAGGAATCTCCTCAGGTGGTGGAGGAGCTGGTAATGGCTGAGTAGGGGTCTCGCACTAGGCCTCAGACTGCGCCCTATCTACTGGGGTACCTTGTTGGTCCCCCTCTCGCTAGCTATAGTCTTCCTAGTCATGGTCATCTATTTATGCAAACACCAACACGTAAATTTAACGTAAATTTCCTGTAACTCAGTTCTACATCATGATTTAGATTTGAAAGAAGGATAACCAAATCCTAATGCCCTGTAGTTCCCTTCTTATATGATATGGTGCATAATATATCTATAAACAAGACCCTACTAGACACGGCTTGTAGTATTCATAGGATAGAACTACTCTAATACCAATTTTGTCACACCCCAAATCTGGGGGACGAGATCAGCACCCGATGCCTAAACTAACCTAGCGTACCAACTTATAACTAAGGGACACTGAACATATAATGTCATACTTTGGCCATTGGGCCACATTGCAAGACAATTTGCGAAGAAAAATATAAAACTGAACGGAAACTAGCACTGACTAAACATCAATATAAAGCTAAGCCGACAAGGCCGTCATACTACTACAACTAACAAACCAACAAAATATACATACAAGGCCTACAAGCCCAACATACTGCACTAACTAACAGGATATGTCTACAAACCACTAGTGATGGATGTACTGTGATCGGATTAGGTCCCCGGCCTACTCATAACATATATACATACATACAAAAAATGTACACAAAATCTTAGACCAGGCAACTCCGAAGGACGTGGAGCTTACCGATCAGGCTGAACTCGGGCAACACCTACTGAGGAGGTCTACCCGTCTGTCTATCTGAACCTGCACACATGAAATGCAGCATCCCCAAAAAAGGGACATAAGTACGAAATAATATACTGAATATGTAAGGCAATAAAATAATGGAAAGCTGAAACTGAACTGATAAAATAATAACTAAAAGTAACTGGGAGTCAAATATGACCTGGAGATATACTTACCTGCTGATACTAACTCAACTCTCTCAATATAGTAAGTAAAATTAAATGTTCGGCCCTATAAGGCTCGGTATGTGTAACTGCTTGGCCGTAGCAGGCACGCTTATAGGCGCTCAGCCACACTAGGCTCTATATCTCGACCATTCTAGGTTCTCTCATAGGCGCTCAGCCTTAGTAGGCTCGGTATATAATTTACCATCTGATTAGAGGTTGCCCAATAGGGGTCCTGCCCTTCGATTATAGCTCGATGATGATGAAAATACTGTACTACTGTATATATATAGACCATCTACTCTCTTGATTGGAAGAAGACAATACTTAACTGAATATAAAGCCCCGATAAGGGAGAATACTGTAACTTATGAGACTAGGATAATGTACATAAGTTTAGGAATACGAACGTCACTTTATGCCTCATTATCAAACTCATGTAGTTACGAGATCATGCCCAAATAAAGGAAGGGCTTAGCCTTAACATATCTTATCACAATATTTCTAATCACCAAGTTGAACTTGCCTCTTTGCACCTTAATCTACAACAACGATGATAATACTATCATTAAGTTAAGAAAGGTACAACTATAGCACAACGAACGTCAAGCTTATTTTGTATTAAAATGGGCAGCATATCCCCTATAATCCTTACTTCCTCCAAATTCAAGATAATACCAACAACACAATTATAACAAAATATATACATTATTTTCCAACCTTATATACACCACAAAATACTACAAAACAACCCAACATACCCCAATCTCTTTACACACAAAACGATTACCGTAGTAGTGTCAAATAGCCCGAAAATATTATGACGAACGACCAACCCACCACCCTACATTTATGTGTTGTTTCTCCATACCCTTACTCATCCAAAACTCCACAAAACAGTAGTAAAACAAGCAGACCAATAGCAACACAAAATAGTCCATAAAACAGTCTGCTACAAGTAGATAACTCGAACTCATTGCTTCTAATCACCATCCCTTGAGTTCTTAAAAATATAGAACGACTTGCCATGCATTTACAGCAGGAAAATGGATGAAAAAAAAAGCAGTAAAATTACCTTATTTGTTGGATAACTCAGCTCCTATCTTGGTTTTTCAAACTTTAGGTTTTACCTCCGATTAGAACTTGAAAGGGAGAGAAAATCTTTTAGGGTTTGTGGGCAATTTTTGGGAGAACTTTTACAAAGCTTATGTCTGGTTATTATGCCATATTATCAGTATAATATATGAAGGAAAATAGGCCTTTAAAAGTCCTGTTTGGATGACCCAAACTGGCCCATTTTTGAACTCATTTAAGCAAGTAGGTGACACACCGACTTGTCACCTAGCAGTCTACGTAGTCTCGCAAAAATGCCCATATCTCTCTACTCTGATGTTATATTGACAAACGGTTTAATGCGTTAGAAAATAGACTCATAGATTTTCAATTTTAGGGATGGAAAACCCCATACGACTATGAACGTAACTTGTGACGACTTTTATCGACTTTTGTTCTACAACTAGCTTGACTTCAAAATATAACACACGACTATCATACGACTAACATAAATCATAACATAACCTCCTTATCATGTTAAGTATCCTAGTCTCACCCCAAAATTACATGTTATAACATTCCTAACTTGTCGACTTTCGACGAAACATTATTTTCTTCAATTCTTTTAGCTTTTGAACCTTCCAACCATCTTTGTACTTGTTGTTCATGATCTTCAATATTTGTAATATTTGAGGTAACATCATTAACTTACTTTATATACTTTCAAATATTATCTCATTTTTTGTCCCACATTAGTTTGCTTATGACGCACTTTTACGTACCAAAATATAGGGTGTAACAGTTACATCTTCATTAATGACTCTCATAATTGATATTAAAGGAGAACACGATACTAGGGCCTCCTTCCCAAGACATATCTATAAATAGTGATCTTAGTTATCATTGTAAAGGATATGAATTTTCTGGCAAACTTAAACTACATTCTGCAGAAAGCTTAATATAATTTTATTTCTTGATTTTTTGATTTCATCATCGTTATTCCCGGAACTGTCATCTCTGTTATTTTATCTACATTTTAAGGCTAAGTATTGCATAATTCTTTACTTATTTTATTATTTTCAGGATCAAATTAGTTCACTTGTATAGAAATCACGTATAAATTCAACTGTACCATTTTACGTGTAAACAAACCTATAGCAGGAATTGGGCCATGATAACATTATTGTGGTGATTTTTTAAAACATCCACGACAACCGCCACAAATGAATTTTGAATTTGTGAGTTTTTTAAAACCCCTGCGATATGATTTGAACTTGCCAAAAACAAATTACTGCAGGTGTTTATAAACCCCTTCAATATGATCACAATGGTTCAAAAGAAATATTGTGGTGCTTTATAAACCCACATTATATGGTTTAAATTTTTATTTTTTTTGAAAAAAGGTTATATGGGTTTTATAATCGTTATAATATGATATTAATATTTCAAGAAAAAATAGTGGCAGCTTATTTTTGCCACAAAAGTTTGTTGTTGAAAACTCTTTTTCTTATTTACCACACCAACAACAAACCTATTGTAATCTCACATAGTGGGATCTGAGGGGATAGAGTATACGCAAACCTTACC
Source organism: Nicotiana tabacum (assembly GCF_000715075.1). Lineage (NCBI taxonomy): Eukaryota > Viridiplantae > Streptophyta > Magnoliopsida > Solanales > Solanaceae > Nicotiana > Nicotiana tabacum. Next base: position 62,453,376 of record NC_134089.1, read on the forward strand.
CCTACTTAGTAAAGGTAGAAAGACTGCTTCAGATAGACCCCCGACTCAAAAAAGGAAAGAAGGAAAAGAAATAACAATTGGAACAACAGCGAGACACTACACGAAATAGAGTTTTTAGTGGCGATGATTCGTGACGACCCTCGTAGTTGCCACAACAAGTAAGGGTTTTCATGGCGACCTATTAAAGTCGCCACATACCATGATATTTGTAGTGGCAACCTATAAAATCTCAACAAAAGCAAAAAAATTTGTGGCGACAAAAACAATTGCAAAACCAAAACAATGTAAAGTCGCCACAAATATTAACTAAACAATAACACAAGATTTTTATTGTAAACAAGACCATATAATTCTTAGCAAAAACAAGATACAAGTGGCTTACTGGTATCGCATATCTTTGGCTAGACATGATCAAATTTTTTGAGGGATACAAGCCAGTTGTAATGACAAGAAGGGTGACTTGGCAACTGCCTCATAGTGGATGGTATAATTGCAATACTGATGGAGCTTCGAGGGGAAATCCAGGACCTAGTTCTATAGTATTCTGTGTGAGGGATGATGTAGGTACCTGGTGTATGCAAAGCAAAAGTACTGGAGGACATAACAAATATTGTTGTTGAGGCTAAGGCCATTGAAGAGGCTTATCTTACTGTATGGCTCACGACCTACACCATCTCATATTGGAAATAGATTATTTGGGGATGAAAAAGATTATTGAAGGGGAATGGGATCCACTATTGTGTATTATAACTGAGGTTAGGAGGATACAGGGGATTAAGGAGCACTTCAATGTGCTATTCCAGCATGTTCTGAGAGAAGCCAACACACTGGTAGATTTTTTAACTAACCTTGTATTTTCTTTGTAGGTACACTTGAGTTTCACTCTTTCTCTGAACTGCCAAGTGCAGGAAGGAGACTACTTAACATTGAAAAGGCTCAATTACCTAACTTTAGTGTTAGGATAGCAAAAAGAAGAGAACCAGACTGATGTTAGTTGATACTATAACACTGTCTGCCTTGGCTATCTTCACTAGACTTTGTATGTTGTTGAGTTGCTTGCCAGTGGTATTAGCATGGTTACATGCTTAATCTGGTGGTGGCTCTATAATGTACGAAGCAATTACAGCATGCATGAGATCTTCTATTGCATATATGAGTACACAAAGTCACATACGGGTACTTCTATGTCTTCATACATGCAGTCATGCAAGAAGCATCCAAGATAGTTGGATTACTACGTATTGGTACAAGTATTGGCCAATTTATATCATGCTGGAGGCGAGGTTCATAACTGCACATTACCAAATTGAAGCGAGGTTAGTTAGAGCTCACACGATCTCATTAAAGGCTACATACTGCATATATATTGGCAGAGTCTTTTAGACGGCTGCTAAGGAGTGATGTAGTCATAGGAGTTTCACATTTGCCTTGTCCTTTGGAACACAAAACCTGGCGCCCGGTGAGAGTTTTATAGGTGCTACTTTGGGTGTTTGCACTTGGCTTGTGAAGTTACATACACCATATTCCTATTGAATTATTCGTCTGATGCTTATGTAATAGCTAGTTTAATTATCTGCATATTTGTAATGACCCAGCCGGTTGTTTCATGAGTTACCGCTCCATTTCCCTCATTTCTACTTCTTATTGCCTTGTTCAGCTATATTTTGTGTTATCGAGTTATTTGGGTCGGGTTCGGAGAGGTTTTGGTAAGGTTTGAGACACTTAGTCTCTTTTGAGTAAGCTTAAGTTGGAAAAGTTAACCGGATATTGACTTATGTGTTAAAGGGCTAGGATATGAGTTCTGACGGTTCAGATAGATTTGGGAGGTGATTTGGGACTTAGGAGCATGATCGAAATGTATTTTGGAGATTCAGAGTATATTTAGGCTTGAATTGGCGAAATTGGAATTTTGGCGTTTTCCGATTGATAAGTGAGATTTTGATATAGGGGTCGGAATGAAATTCCGGAAGTAGCAGTAGGTCTGTTGTGTCATTTGGGATGTGTGTGCAAAATTTCAGGTCATTCGAACGTGGTTTGATAGACTTTTTGATCGAAAGAGGAATTTGGATGTTTTTAGAATTCTTAGGCTTGAATCCGATGCAAATTTGGTCTTTTGATGTTGTTTTGAGCGTTCCGAAGGTTGGAAGAGTTTGAATGATGTTATGGGATATGTTGTCATATTTGGTTCAGGTCTCGATGGCCTCGGGTGAGTTTCGGGTGGTTAAACGGACCATTTCAAGTTGGATAAAATTGCAGAATATATGTTGTTGATATTGCAGACAGTTGTTCTTCGCGTTCACGAAGGGTTAGGATGGGAGGCTGTGAAGTTGGCCTTCGCATTCGCGAAGGTGGTCCCATGATAGCAAAGGGTTGAGGCCAATGGTCATCGCGTTCGCGTAGAGGAAAGGTGAGCAGCTGGGTCCAGGTTGGTTTGTTCTTCGCATTCGTGGATGGGGAGTCGCGTTCGCGGTGAGTAAGGAAGCTAAGCCTTCGCGTTCGCATACTGGGAGTCGTGATTGTGAGGAAGGAAAAATTGGTCAACTCAAATTGTGCTTCACTAATGCGAGGCATTGACCGCGTTCGCGATGAAGGATTTTTAAGTGCTGGATAGAATGTTTAAAAGACCCATTTCCGCGATTTTTAGCCTAAGTTCCTCCATTTTTGGGCTATTTTGAAGCTTTTTGAAGGGGATTGAAGAGGGAATCAAGAGAGAACACTTGGAGGTAATATTTATGGACTCAATACTTAATCCTAATGTGATTTCTACCTAATTAATCATGGAATTTGTAAAATTTAAGCCTAAATATTGAAGAACTAGGGCTTGTAATTGGAGATCTAGAATTTGGGATTTGAGGGGTCGTTTGTGGTTGGATTTTGGTACTTTTGGTATGAATAAACACGGGGAGTGATAAGGAGTCTATTGATGTAATTTTTATCGGAATCCGAAACGTAGGCCCGGGGGTCAGGTTTGGCCAATTTCGGGATTTGTGTTGTAATTTGATTTCTTTCGAGTGCGCTTTGTTCCCTTAGCATATATTGATGGTTTTGCACTAATTTTGGTAATATTTGAAGCATCCGGAAGGCTGATTCGAGAGGTAAAGGCATCGCGGGCTAGAGTTTGAACCAGATAGAGGTGAGTAATGATTGTAAATGTTGTCCTGAGGGTATGAAACCTCGAATTTCACATCGTTGTGCTATTGTGAGGTGACACACACACTAGATGATGAGTGTGGGGTCGTGCACTGTTGGGGATTGTGACTTAGTCCATCCCGAATGACTATTTTACTGCGTATTTGATTGAAAACTGTTTGTCATCATCATGTTTGGGGCTGAATGCTATATTTGGGCCTCGTGCCAACTGTTTTGGACACTTAGGAGATTTTTACTATTATTCCTCACTGTTTTGACTTTATACTTGTACTCAGTCAATTTATATTTTACTGTTTTCATAACTCAGCCATGTTTACTCTATTTTTACATCTTAAATGATAATTTGGGCTGAGCATTACATTTTTACTGTGCCCGAGTGGCTTTTAGAGATTTCTGACTGAGTAGGGCCGAGGGCCTGTTTTGTGAGGTTATTATGGGATCGGACTACAAGCCGCAACAATGTTGTACTGATTTATGATTATAAGGCTGAGGGACTGAGTTGTTATGCCACGAGGTGGCTTGATATGAGGCTGAGAGACTATTGATTATGCCACGAGATGGCTCGATATTGTGCTTGGGGCGTAAGGGGACCCTCCCAGAGTCTGTACACCCCTAGTGAGCGTGGGTACCCAGTGAGATATGTGATATAGCCCGAGGGGCTGAGGTTGTTCCATGTTATTGCCCGAGGGACTGATTTCTGTTAGTATTGTGCCCGAGGGGCTGATTTTATGTGTTTATGTTTTCTTGTTGCTTTTCATTAACCTGTTTAACTATTAAAAGATGTTTTATAGAGGTATTTACTGAACTTAGGTGTTTTTACAAGTTTTCACTGTTTTGTTGCATTGTATTGATTTTAAACTGCCTCTTTATAGCATGTTGTTGTGCTTTACATGATTTCTTATCTCTCAGCTACTTTTACTTTTATTACTCATTGAGTTGGAGTACTCACTTTACTCCCTGCACCCTGTGTGCAGATTTAGGAGCTTTGGGTCCCGCTAGTGAGGATTGATTACTCCTAGCAGGCTATTCGGAGTCTACTAGGTAGCTGCTCGGCGTTCGCAACCTAGTGTTTCTCCCTCCTATTTTATTTCCCTTGTTCTAGTTCTATAATAGATTGTATAAACTCTTTCATACTCTTACACTTATGTTAGATGCTCTTGACTTGTGACACCCCGATGTCGGGCTGTGCTGGTTCCGCAAATTGTACTAGTTCACTTTTATTTTGGAATGATTAGTATGTTAATGACTTAAATTTTGTTATTCTAATTGTTTAAAAATGAATTAGGAGTTGTGTCAGCTGGCCTTGTTTCACTATAGGCGCCATCACAACCGGGTACGGATTTAGGGTCATGACAAGTTGGTATAAGAGCCTAGGTTATGTAGGCCTCACGAGTCATGAGCAGGTTTAGTAGAGTCTCGCGAATCGGTACAGAGACGCCTGTATTTATCCTCGAGAGGCTGTAGAACCTTTAGGAAAAACTTCATATTCTTGAAATTCTTGTCGTGCGAATTTGTTGATCCGAGTACTAAACTTTTGTTATTTTATTCTCTCATATATGGTGAGGACACGAGCGACCGGTCAGGATGGACGACCACCAATACCACCAGTTGTGGCCACTAGAGGCCGAGGACGTGGTCGAGGTCGCGGTAGGGGCAGGGGTGTAGCCCGTACAGCAGCTAGGGCAGCACCTACAGATCCATTAGCCGCCCTAGTTCAGGATCTGGTCCCAGTTGTGGATACTCCAGCAGCACCAGCTATGCCCATTGTGATTCCAGGTCTTTAGGAGGCCCTAGCTCAGATTCTATCAGTATACACTGGCCTAGCTCAGGCGGTCTCAATTACTACAGCCGCAGCTATTTCTCAGGCTGGGGGAGGCACTCAGACACCCGCCGCTCGTACACCTGAGCAGGTCGTACAGGGACTTCAAACACTGGGGGCACATCCAGCCCAGTCGGTTACAACTGTTCAGGACTATGTAGCTCCTGCCATGCTAGAGGACGAGCAACGCAGGTTGGAGAGGTTTGGTAGACTTCAGCCTCCAACTTTCAGTGGTGTAGAGGGCGAGGATGCCCAGGGTTTCTTGGACAAGTGTTAGAGGACTTCGTACAGCGGGTATTCTGGAGACCAACGGGGTCGCTTTCACTACTTTTTAGTTTTTTGGAGTTGTCTTCACTTGGTGGGAGGCTTATGAGAGGCGTAGGCCTATTGGTGCAGCACCCCTTACCTAGCAGCAGTTCTCCATTCTCTTTTTGGAGAAGTATGTGCCACAGTCTCGCAGAGAGGAGTTGCGCAGGCAGTTCGAGTGGTTGCGTTAGGGAGAGATGACTGTGATGTAGTATGAGATGAGGTTCTCTGAGTTAGATCGTCATGCTATTTGGTTGGTTCCTACAGAGAGAGAGAGAGGATTTGGAGGTTCGTTGATGGCCTCACTTATCAGCTTCGTATTCTCATGACCATGGAGAGGGTGTCTGGTGCTACTTTTGAGGAGGTTGTTGACATTGCCCGTGAGATTGAGTCTGTTCATCACCAGGAGCGAGATGAGAGGGAGGCCAAGAGGCCTCGGGGATCTGGTAGTTATGGTGGTGCTCCTTCAAGAGGTCAATTTCAGCATGGTAGAGGCCATCCATTCAGGCATGCTCAGCCAGCTCGCCCAAGTTATCGTGGGATGTCATTGGGTCATGGTTCTCATAGTTCTCATCAGGGCCAGCCATCACTTAGTGCCTTTCCAGCTTAGAGTTCGTCCTATGCTCCATCAGTTCAGGGCTCTTCTATGCCAGGTGCATCTGCTAGTCATTTCGGTGCTAGGGGTTCCCTTCAGTCCCCGTCTCCATCACTAAGGAGTTGCTATGAGTGTGGAGAGTTGGGTTATATGTGGAGGTAGTGTCCTCGTTGTCTCGGGGGTTCATCTCAGCAGAGGAGTCAACCATCATCTTCAGCACCAGTTACTTCACCATCACCCACCCAGCCAACTTGGGGTGGAGGACAGTCAGCTAGGGGCCGTCCCAGAGGGGGAGGTCATTCAGGTGGTGGTCAGACCCGTTTCTATGCACTTCCAGCTCGACCCGATGTTATTACTTCAGACGTCGTGATCACAGGTATTGTCTTAGTCTGACACAGAGATGCCTCTGTATTATTTGATCTAGGTTCCACTTATTCTTATGGGTCATCATACTTTGCTTGTTATTTGGATACGCCACGTGAGTCTCTTATTTCATCTGTTTCTGTATCTACTCCGGTAGGCGATACTGTTGTTGTAAACTATATGTACCGGGCATGTGTGGTGACTATTGGGGGTTTGGAGACCCGAGTGGATCTGTTGTTGTTAAGTATGGTAGACTTCGATGTTATACTAGGCATAGATTGGCTATCTCTGTGTCGTGCTATTTTGGACTGTCATGCTAAGATAGTGACATTGGCTATACCGGGTATGCCAAGGATTGAGTGGCGAGGTTCGACTGATTATGTTCCTAGTAGGGTAATTTCATTCTTTAAGGCCCAGCGGATGGTTGGGAAGAGTTGTCTTTCATATCTAGCCTTTGTGAGGGATGTCGGTGCAGAGACTCATAGTATTGATTTTATTCATATTGTGAGGGAATCTTCCGATGTTTCCTGCAGACCTGTCGGGCATGCCACCGGATAGGGATATTGATTTTGGTATTGATATGGTGCCAGGCACTCAGTCCATTTCTATTCTACCGTATCGTATGGCACCAGCGGAGTTGAAGGAGTTAAAGGGGGAGCTTTAGGAACTCCTTGATAAGGGGTTCATTCGGCCTAGTGTGTCGCTTTGGGGTGCATCGGTTCTATTTGTGAAGAAGAAGGATGGCACTATAAGGATGTGCATTGATTATAGGCAGTTGAACAAAGTAACAATTAAGAACAAGTATCCTCTTCCTCGCGTTGATGATTTGTTTGACTAGCTTCAGGGAGCGAGAGTGTTCTCCAAGATTGATCTCTGTTCAGGTTATCACCAGTTGAAGATCAGGGACTCGGCTATTCTTAAGATAGCTTTCAGGACCCCATATGGTCATTATGAGTCTTGGTGATGTCTTTTGGGTTGACCAATGCCCCAGCAACATTCATGCATTTGATGAACAGCGTGTTCCGGTCTTATCTCGACTCATTTGTCATAGTTTTCATTGATGATATTCTGGTGTATTCGCGTAGCCAAGAGGAGCACGCGAAGTATTTGAGATTTGTGTTGCAGAGATTGAGGGAGGAGAAGCTTTATGGAAAGTTCTCCAAGTGTGAGTTTTGGCTCAGTTTAGTGGCTTTCTTGGGGCACGTGGTGTCCAGTGAGGGTATTCAGGTTGATTTGAAGAATATAGAGGCGGTTCAGAGTTGGCCCAGACCGTCCTCATCCACAGGGATTCGCAGCTTTCTTGGTTTGGCAGGTTATTACCGCTGGTTTGTTCAGGGATTCTCATCGATCGCATCACCCTTGACCAAGTTGGCTCAGAAGGGTGTTCCATTCATGTGTTCGGACGAGTGTGAGGAGAGCTTTTAGAAGCTCAAGACAACCTTGACCACAGCTCCAGTGTTAGTTTTTCCATCAGCTTCAGGTTTATATACCGTGTATTGTGATGCTTCGAGAGTTAGTATTGGGGTTTGTGTTGATGCAGGAGGGTAGAGTTATTGCTTATGCTTCTCGTCAGTTGAAGCCCCATGAGAAGAACTACCTTGTTCATGATTTAGAGTTGGCTGTCATTGTTCACGCGTTGAAGATTTGGATGCATTACTTGTATGGTGTGTCTTGTGAGGTGTTTACTGATCATCGTATCCTCCAGCACTTGTTCAAGCAGAAGGATCTCAATTTGTGGCAGCGGAGATGGTTGGAGTTGCTAAAGGATTATGATATTACTATTATGTACCATCTGGGGAAGGCCAATGTGGTGGCTGATGCCTTGAATAGGAAGGCGGTGAGTATGGGGAGTTTGGCGTATATTCCAGTTGGAGAGAGACCTCTTGCAGTTGATGTTCAGGCCTTGGCCAATCGGTTCGTGAGATTGGATATTTCGGAGCCCAGTCGGGTATTGGCTTGTGTGATTTCTTAGTTTTCCTTATTTGATCGCCAGAGAGTGCCAGTATGATGATCCTCATTTGCTTGTCCTTAAGGACAGAGTTCAGCACGATGATGCCAGAGATGTGACTATTGGTGATGATGGGGTGTTGAGGATGCAGGACTGGATAAGTGTGCCCAATGTAGATGGGCTTCGGGAGTTGATTCTGGAGGAGCCCCATAGCTCGCGATATTCTATTCATCCGGGTGCAGCAAAGATGTATCAGGATTTGAGACAGCATTATTGGTGGAGGAGAATGAAGAAGGACATTGTGGGATTTGTAGCTCGGTGTCTCAATTGTCAGCAGGTGAAATATGAGCATTAGAGACTAGGTGGCTTGCTTTAGTAGATGGATATTCCAGAGTGGAAGTGGGAGCGGATCACCATGGACTTTGTTGTTGGGCTCCCACGGACTTTGAAGAAGTTCGATGTATTTGGGTGATTGTGGATCGGCTGACTAAGTCTGCGCACTTCATTCCTGTGTGTACTACCTATTCTTCAGAGCGGTTGGCAGAGATCTATATCCGAGAGATTGTTCATTTGCATGGTGTCCCAATTTCCATCATTTCAGATAGGGGCACTCAGTTTACTTTGCAGTTTTGGAGGTCTGTGCAGCGAGAGTTGGGTACTCAGGTTGAGTTGAGCATAGCTTTTCACCCTCAGACGGACAGGCAGTCCGAGCGCACTATTTAGATATTGGAGAACATGTTGCGCGCTTGTGTCATTGATTTCGGAGGGTCATGGGATCAGTTTCTACCGCTCGTAGAGTTTGCTTATAACAACAGTTACCAGTCGAGTATTCAGATGGCTCTATATGAGGCTTTGTATGGGAGGCAATATAGATCTCTAGTTGGTTGGTTTGAGCCGGGTGAGGCTAGGCTATTGGGTACAAACTTGGGGCAGTATGCTTTAGACAAGGTGAAAGTGATTCGAGAGAGGTTTCGTACAACGTAGTCGAGACAAAAGAATTATGCTGACATGAAGGTTCAGGATGTGTCCTACATGGTTGGTGAGAAGGTTCTGTTGAAGGTTTCACCCATGAAGGGTGTTATGAGATTTGGGAAGAAAGGTAAATTGAGTTTGCGGTTCACTGGGCCTTTTGAGGTGCTTCAGAGGATTGGGGAGGTGGCTTATGTGCTTGCTTTGCCACCCAGCTTGTCAAGTGTGCATCCGGTATTTCATGTTTCTATGCTCTGGATGTATATTGGGGATCTGTCTCATGTTTTCGATTTCAGCACAATTCAGTTAGATGGTGATTTGACTTATGATATGGAGCCAGTGGCTGTTTTGGAGCGTCAGGTTTGAAAGTTGAGATCAAAGGATATAGCTTCAATGAAAGTGCAGTGGAGAGGTCGGCCCGTGGAGGAGGCTACCTGGGAGATCGAGCGTGAGATGCGGAGCAGATATCCTCACCTATTTGAGGCTTCAGGTATGTTTCTTGACTCGTTCGAGGACGAACGTTTGTTTAAGTGGGGGGGATGTAACGACCCGGCCGGTCGTTTCATGAGTTACCACTCTATTTCCCCCATTTCTGCTTCTTATTGCCTTGCTCACCTGTATTTTGTGTTACCGGGTTGGTTGGCTCGGGTTCGGAGAGGTTTTGGTAAGGTTTGAGACACTTAGTATCTTTTGAGTAAGATTAAGTTGGAAAAGTCAACTGGATGTTGACTTATGTGTTAAAGGTATCGGATGTGAGTTCCGATGGTTCGGATAGATTCAGGAGGTGATTTGGGACTTAGGAGCGTGATCATAATGTATTTTGGAGGTTCAGAGTAGATTTAGGCTTGAATTGGCAAAATTGGAATTTTGGCGTTTTCCGGTTGATAGGTGAGATTTTGATATATGGGTCAGAATAGAATTCCGGGAGTTGTAGTAGGTCTGTTGTGTCATTTGGGATGTGTGTGCAAAATTTCAGGTCATTCGGACGTGGTTTGATAGACTTTTGATTGAAAGCGGAATTTGGAAGTTTTTAGAATTCTTAGGCTTGAATCCGATGCAATTTTGGTGTTTTGATGTTGTTTTCAGCATTCCAAAGGTTGAAACAAGTTTGAATTATGTTATGGGATATGTTGACATTTTTGGTTGAGATCCCGAGGGCCTCAGGTGAGTTTCGGGTGGTTAAACGGACCATTTCAAGTTGGATAAAATTGTAGAAAATCTGTTGTTGATGTTGCAGACAGTTTTTCTTCGCATTCGGGAGTGGACCCTCGCGTTCGCGAAGGGTTAGGATGGGAGGCTGTGAAGTTGGCCTTCGCATTCACTAAGGTGGTCTCGCAATCGCGAAGGGTTGAGGCAAATGGTCATCGCGTTCGCGTAGAGGAAAGGTGAGCATCTGGGTCCAGGTTGGTTTGTTCTTCGCGTTCGCGGATGGGGAGTCGCATTTGCGGTGAGTAAGGAAGCTAAGCCTTCACGTTCGCGTACTGGGAGTCGCGATCGCGATGAAGGAAAAATTGGTCAACTCAAATTGTGCTTCGCGAACGCGAGGTGTTGACCGCGTTAGCGATGAAGGATTTTTAAGTGTTGCAAAGAATGTTTAAAAGGCCCATTTCCGCGATTTTTAGCCTAAGTTCCTCCATTTTGGGGTGATTTTGAAGGGGATTGAAGAGGGAATCAAGGGGAAATACTTGGAGGTAAGATTATGGACTTAATACTCATCCTAATATGATTTCTACCTAATTAATCATGGAATTTGTAGAATTTAAGCCTAAATATTGAAGAACTAGGGCTTATAATTGGAGACTTAGAATTTGGGATTTGAGGGGTCGTTTGTGGTTGGATTTTGGTACTTTTGATATGAATGAACTCGGGGAGTGATAAGGAGTCTATTGATGTAATTTTTAGCGGAATCCGAGACGTAGACTCGGGGGTCGGCTTTGGCAAATTTCGAGATTTATGTTGTAATTTGATTTTTTTCGAATGGGCTTTGTTCCCTTAGCATATATTGATGGTTTTACACTACTTCTGGTTAGATTTGGAGCATTCGAAGGCCGATTCAAGAGGCAAAGGCATCGCGGGCTAGAGTTTGGACCGGATAGAGGTGAGTAATGATTGTAAACGTTGTCCTGAGGGTATGAAATTCCGTATTTCACATTGTTGTGCTATTGTGAGGTGACGCACACGCTAGATGACGAGCGTTGGGTCGTGCACTATTGGGGATTGTGACTTAGTCTATCCCAAATGATTGTTTTACTGCGTATTTGATTGAAAACGGTTTGTTATCATCATGTTTCGGGCTGAATGCCATATTTGGGCCTCGTGCAAACTGTTTTGGACCCTTAGGGGGATTTTACTACTATTTCTCACTGTTTTGACTTTATACTTGTACTCAGTCATGCTATATTTTACTGTTTTCATAACTCAGCCATGTTTACTCTGTTTTACATCTTAAATGATAATTTGGGCTAAGCATTATATTTTTACTGTGCCCGAGTGGCTTTTAGAGATTTCTAACTGAGTAAGGCCGAGAGCCTGTGTTGTGAGGCTATTATGGGATCGGGCTGCACGCCGCAGCAGTGTTGTTTGATTTATGATTATAAGGCCGAGGGCTTGAGTTGCTATGCCATAAGGTGGCTTGATATGAGGCCGAGAGCCTATTGATTATGCAACGAGATGGCTCGATATTGCACTTGGGCCGTAAGGGGCCCCTCCTGGAGTCTGTACACCCCAAGTGAGCGCGGGTACCCAGTAAGATATGTGATATAGCCCGAGGGGCTGAGGTTGTTCCATGTTATTGCCGGAGCGACTGATTTCTCTTGGTATTGTGCCCGAGGGGCTGATTTTATGTGTTTATCTTTTCTCACTGCTTTTAATTCACATATTTAACTATTAAAAGATGTTTTATAAAGGTATTTACTGAACTGAGGTGTTTTTACTATTTTGTTGCATTGTATTGATTTTATACTGTCTCTTTATAGCATGTTGTTGTGCTTTACGTGATTTCTTATCTCTCGGCTGCTTTTACTTTTATTACTCACTGAGTTGGAGTACTCACTTTACTCCCTGTACCCTGTGTACAGATTCAGGAGCTTCGAATCCCGCCAGTAAGGGTTGATTGCTCCCAGCAGGCTATTCGGAGTCCACTAGGTAGCTGCTCGGTGTTCGCAGCCCAGTATTTATCCCTCCTATTTTATTTTCCTTGTTCTAGTTCTGTAATAGACTGTATAAACTCTTTCATACTCTTAGACTTATGTTAGATGCTCATGACTGGTGACACCCCGATGTCGGGCTGTGTTGGTTTCCCAAATTGTACTAGTTCACTTTTATTATGAGATTATTAGTATGTTAAGGACTTAAATTGTGTTATTCTAATTATTTAAAAATGAATTGGGAGTTGTGTCGGCTGGCCTTGTTTCACGATAGGCGTCATCACAACCGGGTACGAATTTAGGGTTGTGACAATATTTATTCCTTATAGGAGGTTAGATCAATTGGTAGTAGTTGAACAATTTGTAAAATATGGACCCTATTTGGGATTAATTATATATATATAACTTAGCCACTAGGAAATAAGCCTAGTGGCATATTTGTTAAAAAAAAAATAACACATGTTTTTATGGCGACTTACTCGCCACGAAAGGTAATGCTTTTATGGTGACTTTTTAATCATCCCAACTATTAAAACAACTACAAGAAAAAAAATACCACTAATTAATTTAAATTCACATTATAAATATTAAGTTGTCTAAATATACAATTACTCTCCTGAATATTTGATATTAAAAAAATAAATTTATTAGGATTTATATAATGTAAAAATAAACATAAAAAATTATAGATGAATGTAGGATATTATTATATTCTTCAATTTGTAGGAGGTGAAGCTACAGTACTCATCAATTAAACATATAAATGAAATCATACTCAACCCATATTTTTCTTATTTTTAATAATTAAAAGTGAAAAAAAGTAAAAGTAACCAAATAACAAAGAAACTCTAAGTGGTCAGACTCAAACCAAAATTTTCTATCCATAAGCCCATATCCCACCCCATGCCTGCCCCCAACATACCCTAGAATCTCATTTCCCCTAAACGTCCCCATAAACCCCTATCTGCCCTTTCCCAAATTCATCTAGCCTCTTCCGGAGAAATTTCGACCGGCAATTTCATATCTTCGACTTATAAATCACTTTTCCAAATTCCACAACTCCTTTTGATCTTTTCAATCTTCTCTACCCCTTTCGCAATGCTACTACCATCCCTTTACAATGACAAGGCTAGGATTTGGCTAGAAATTGGGTGGATAGTAGATAAGATTCGTTGGTTCAGCTGCTATGTAGTCAGTCGTAAGTATATTTTTGGGGTTGATTGCTTAAATTTATGCAATTAATTGGAGAAGTGTTATTTTCTTGTGGATGTGATTGTACTTTTTCGATATGTGTTGTTTATTTTCAATTTGACTTGCTTTCTGGCTTTTTTATGCCCTCTTTGCTTCAATGTTTGAGTGATCCTAATTTTTTATCTCCATAGATTTTCTTGAGCTCTTTCTACTGTAAATTAGGGCATTTCAAGTTTTAATTTCTGGGCATATGACAAAGTTCTCTAGTTAGAATTTGCAAGGGCTTGCTTTGATAGCTGAACTTGGCACCACTTTTATATTTGTTATCTATTCAAAAGATAAAAGTGGCTAATGCTAATGCAACTGGAATGAAAAGGAGACACACCCACCTATAGACTAACCTTCGACCATAATCTTCAACCTCCGGACTCTCCTATCAAAGGTCATGTCCTCAATAAGCCGGAGTCGCGCCATATCCCGCCTAATCACCTCTCCCCAAGACTTCTTATGTCTACCTCTACCTCTACCTCTTCTTAGCCCTATCATGGCCAACCTCTTGCACCTCCTCACTGGGGCATCTGTGCACCTCCTCTTCACGTGCTCATACCACCTCAGCCTAGCTTCCCACATCTTGTCCTTCACAGGGGCCACTCATACCTTGTAACGACCAGACCGATCGTTTTGATAATTTGCATTCAGTTTGGTAGTTTGAGGTCATAAATAGCTTCATATAGTGTATTATGACTTGTGTGTATCATCGGTGTTGGTTTTCGAATGATTCGGGGTTGATTTGGAAGAATGCTTATTATTATTGAAGCTTTAAGTTAGAAGAATTGACCTAGTTTGACTTTTATGAATTTGACCTCGGATAGGAGTTTTTATAGTTCCACTAGGTCTGGATGGTAATTCTGGACTTGGGACTATGCCCAGATTTGCATTTGGATATTTCTAGAGGGTTTTAACTCTAATTGGCGAAAATTGGTGATTTAAAGATTTGGAAAGTTCATAGGTTTTATCGGGAGTTGACTTCTATATTATCGGGTTTAGATTATTGTCCTAGGATTTAGAATAGGTTCTTATGTCATTTGAAACTTGTGTGCAAGATTTTGGTTCATTCCAGATTGGTTAGGCTTGAACCGGACGCTTGGTTGAAGTTTGAAGTTTATGAACTTAAGAGTTCGATCTTGATCGACGATTCGTAGTTTTGATGTTATTTTGCGTGATTTCAGAACTCGAGTAGGTCCTTATATTTTGGGACTCGTTGGTATGTTCGGATGGGGTCCTAAGAGGGTCGGGTGTTCTTCGAATTCATTTCGGACCATTCGGAGTTTGCATGAGTTGTTGGTTTTCTGGTGTTCCAGTTGAACTTCACGTTCGCGGGAGAACAGACTCGATTGCGATGAGTATTTTGTTAGCTGACTGGGTTGTTAATCGCGTTCTCGGTGAGGCTTCCGCGTTCGCATAGTAGGAATGTGGCAGGCATGAGTTGTTCTTCGTGTTCGTAGGTGAGGTGCCGCATTCGCGAAGGCTTGGCAAATTAGTGAATCGCGCTTGTTGTACTGGAGAGGCGAACGCTGAAGGTCTTTTTGGGCAGTGACTTTTGTGCTTCGAGATCGCGAAGATTTTCCCACGATCGCGATAGGTATCCCTGAAGCAATATTATAAAGTACTCTATTTCGAAAGTTTTAGTTATTTTATCACATTTTGAGTGATAGAGCTCGAATTTGGGCGATCTTGGAGGCGATTTTCACGATTTGAATTGGGACAAGTATTTTTGACTCAGTTTTGATTATATTACATGATTCCATCTTCGATTTTGGAAATTGATTGGTGAATTTAAAAGAGAAATTGGGGATTTTTGTCAAAGCTTTTCTAAAGTGAATATTTGAGATTTGAACATCGATTTGGAGTCAGATTTGAGTGAAATTAGTATGGTTGGACTCGTATTCGAATGGTTGTCAGAATTTGTAAATTTTGTCATATTTTGAGGTGCGGGCCCGAGTTGAATTTTTGGTTGACTTTGAGCATTTGATTAAAGATTTGACCTTTTTCGTTTGGATTCGATTCCTATGGCACTATTTGATAAATTTGAGTTATTTTTGGCTAGTTTCGAGCCGTTCGGAGGTCGATTCGTGCGGGGTGGTGCTTCTAGTGTTTCGATTTGTCTTGTTTGAGGTAAGTGTCTTGCCTAGATTTGTTGAGGGTATTTTTCCAAATAAAATGATATCATTTGCTGCATGCGGGGATGATGTATATGCGAAATGACGAGCGTATATGCATATGCTAGGGTTATCTATGCTCGGGGTTGATTATTTGGTTCGTTGTGCCTTGCTGGATTATGTGATTTTCTTGCCTCATATTTTACTTGACTTTTATAATAATATAAATATGAATTTCGATGTAAGAAATCTTGTTTCAGCTTGTCATAACTAGATTAAATTTGGCGGCCTCTTTATGAAACTTTTGATGTGCTAAATTTGGTCATCACTATACCTAATCACAAATACATGTCTATGACCGTAATTCTAAGGTACTTGGGTTCGATACTTTTGTTGAAAAGCATGTTCGAGCTTTGTTGAGATACTTGAACAATAAGGTTTTTGATGTTTATTGAATTATGTATTGGTTCAAGAGCCATGATTGATGTTCACTTGGTGTATTTGCTTAAACACTCTTCTTGATGTTATTCATGCTTCCTACTTTACTTGTTATTGATATACATGTGCTTAGTGAGGAAGAGTGTAAAGAACGAAGGGTGATGCCATGCCACTGCATATATATTATCATGCGAGAAAGAGTGTAAAGCACGAAGAGTGATGTCGTTCCATTGCATATACATTATCATGTGAGGAAGAGTGTAAAGCACCAAGGGTGATGTCATGCCATTTCATATACATTATTACGCACGAAAGATACTGTCGTGCCATTATTTTACATTATCATGTGAGGAAGAGTGTAAACCATGAAGGGTGATGTCATGCCATTGCATATACATTTATGTCTTCATTCTGAATTTTCATTGTTGCACCTATGCTTTCTATGTGACTTCTTGTTGTTGTTGTCACGTCTTTGCCTCGTACCTTAATTATTAGTGTTCTATCCACGCTTTCTATATGTTATGTAGTCACAATCATGCTTTCCGTCTTGTTTGTTATATTTACATCTATGTCTTTTCTCGTTTGTTGTGCTCTCATCTAAACCTTCTACTTTTAGTGAAATTTATGTTCTCCTACCTTAATTTCTATCATTTGCCACCTTTTTGTTACTGTTGTCCGTATGCTCTGCCTTGTTTTATATTGCTATATGTGTATTTTCCACTTTGCTGTTATTATTATTGGCATTTCTTTTTGTCATATTAAAACCTCATCTTTAAAATCACAGAACCTATTTATTCTGACCCGAAGCATAATAGGTATGCTACAAAATAAATAAAACCAATCAAAACTTGTTCAAGTTTTGTTTCAGTCGTCTGCGCCTAGCTCCCCCTGCGTTCCTTCTTCACTAAGTAAAAATTATTTTTGTGTGGATTGTTGGTTTTGAATTTGAGTTATATTGGAAAATTTGATTGATAATTCTCCTTGGTAAAGACATTGATTAATCGACCTACTTATTTGATATTGCTCTATATATTATTTCTTGTAAAGGTAGATAGTGAATTAGCTTTTTGTTTGTCAAGTAGTGATGTTGTTATAATCGCCATTCGCGAGTTGAGTCACCCAATTAATTTGATAATTTAATTGGATGACTCAACTTACGACCCATATTCGGTTTCAACAATTTTTAATGGACAAATACCTTCGCCATTTGTTTTTTTTTTTTCTTTTTGGTGGGGGGCGGGGTGGTTCTAAACCAAAGTAGGAAGCTAAAATTATACTGTTTAGCTTTACGTAGGGGATTCATGCATGTAAGCTAAAATTATACTGCAGGGAAATATCGATGAACTTGAGGATGTCCATGAAAAACAAAGATTATGTCAAAATATAATGATTAAAATACAAGAATGCCCTGTGGTTTTCGTCCCTAATATTGGAGTATTTGCCAGACTAATTTAGTAAAATTAGTATATTACACATAATTAACTAGTTAAGTAGCCCTTAATTAATATTGGAGACCAAATCGTATATCTCAAAATTGGTAACCAATGTCATTTTTTAGTATCCTTTCTTTCCTGTTTCTTCTTCGTGTATATATATGTATGTAAAAAATAGGCCAAAATACATAGATAACTGTTGCTCCTAAATGCACACGCAAGTATACGTGGTCGTACAAGTAATATAGAAATTTAAGTCCAGATATCGTACCCACAAAGACTTGTAATTAACTATTTATTAAATTAAACTAAAATAATTAATCTATTCAAGCACTTTTCTAAAGATTATTAACTACAAGTAACCTAGAGTTGAAAACTAAGAAATTAAAGAAAGCACGTCGCAAGATTAGATATGAATTCATTGGTAGAAAATATTCCAGAGTTATGGGTTAGTTAACAATCCCGTTGAGTCTTCCACTTAAATTGTCCAATTAATTTATCTGGTTTATTGATTTTACAGGGTTAATATTACTCCTAGTATTCTCCCGAAGTACTACTCGCCTATTCAAGCTAACCTAACGCATATATTCCTATGGAATTAGGTTTAACAAGAACGCACTAATAATTCCTGTATAATAACCAAGCAAGGCGATTAGATATATCCCTATCCTAACCGAAAATTCATTCCCGATACTAAGTTCAAGATCTCGCTCTACTTAATCTTATATGCAATCTAGAATTCTCTTTCTCGAGTTCAATCCTAGATTCCTAGATAGTATTTAATTGGTGATCAAACAATCAAATAAGCACAAATCTCTTAATTTTCTTTTGGGGGGACAAAACCCAAAGGATGTCCTCACCCCCCACCCCCCCTTTTTATTCTTTTAATTTTCTTTTTTTTTCTTCCGCGTTTTATTCAATTTTGCTCCAAATCTCTTTATCTTCATACCGTTTTATTCCTACACAGTTAAATTATAATATTAAGTATAAAGTAATATAATTAACACTCAAAAGATGATTAAAAGTATTAGAATGTGAGGTAACAATGGGTAAATATATGTATTTTTGGCTAAATATCACAACCCCACACTTAAACTCGTGCTCGTCCTCGAGTAAGCATTAAAATCACTCTCAATAAATCAAGCCTAGAAACACTACTATTTCGGTTGATACTAACAATTAGGCCCTAGAGCTACTCAACTCAATCCACCAGATATACACTTCCTAATCATCGTGCAAGATATACAAGTCACAAACAAACAATAAACTTCTAACCTCCTAACCTCAGAGACGAATTCTAACTTATCAATTTAAGCTTGTTCACCTACTCTGTCAAAGAAATCTAATAACATCACATATCTATCATGAAACAAGTGCTCTCACAAGAAGAAATAGTCAACACACTCAAATCAAAGAACGAATATAATTTAAGGACTTAGCATCAAAGAACACTCTAGCACACACAAACGAATTCACATGTATGCACAAAGAACCATAGGCTTGCCCATTATGTATATCTCTACTAATTAAGTATGCTCGACTAGAATCAAATAAGATTTTAATGGGTTGTAATGTTAGTTAGGGGGGTGTCACGACCCAAACCGATGGGCCGCAACGGGCACCCGGTACCTTACTCAACCGAGTACCAATGTAACGTATCTTTCTTATTACATCATTATATACACATGTCATACGGGCTTAATAGGCCAACATGATCCTTTATAAACTTATAGTCCGGTCAGGCCATACAATTTTTCACGTACACGACATATGTCTACAAGCCTCTAAGAGTACATAAATGTCATAAAGGTAGGGATATAGTCCCGCCATACCAAACAATACACGTCTAAATTATACCAGCCAAACAAGCAACTCCGAAGCAATTGGAGCGCACCAACATCTTTCGTTGAACTGATAGCCTACTTGGAGGGCTCTCGACCTGTCTATCGGGACCTGCGGGCATGAAACACACCGTCCCCAGGCAAAAGGGACGTCAGTACGAGTAATGTACCGAGTATGTAAGGTACATAAATAAATACATAAGAGACATGGAAGAAATATAGAGTACATGACTCAACCTATAAGTCTGAATAACTTTGTAAATTATAAATTACTTTTAGCGTCATGCATATGCATATGTATGTCATGTCATGCATAGGTACATGTTTTATAGCATCATCAGCCTCTGAGGGCATCCCATCATATCATATCGGCCACTGTGGGCAAAATCATCATCGTATACAAGCTGATCAGGTGGTGGTGTGTATATAACGCCATAACCTTTCCCATATCCCATATACATATATATACATACATACATACATACATATATACGCGTATATAACGCCGTTTGAATCATATTTCAGCCACTGTGGGCAACATCATCATCATATACCAGCTGATCAGGTGGTAGTGCGTATATAACGTTGTAACCTTTTCCATATCCCATATACATATATTTACATATATACGCGTATATAACACCATCTGGTCATGGGTCAATGCACATGAATGCAATGATGAAAAGTACGTTAATAAAATCTTTCGGAATTTCGTAAGACCATTTTGTCTTGAGCAATATCATAAAGTAAACTTTCTTTTTCTTAACTTTCATATTTTTCTGAGACCCATGAACAGATGATAAAATAGTATGACACATAAAAATTCAGGAACATAGATATCTCTAATACTTCTATGAATAGAGTCATTTATGGAATTTGTTCCTTTGCACATTTCGTCGTATCGTATGGATCATGCCAAAAGAAAGAATGGATAGTATTAACATATCTGGGGTAGAGAAAACTCCGTATAATATTCTTGACGAAGATTACATCGTACTCTTTTAGAATCGCAAAATTTAGATAGAATTAAGCTTCTGCTGGTTGAAATGTTTGAACGATTGAGCTTCTGTTCTTGGTGTTACCGTATTTGAACCAAGAAAGAAAATTTTTCTTGCTTTTTGAGGAATGGATATGTTACTCCTTTCTAATTAGAAGCAGTGTGGTTGATCCTAGTGTGGTTGATCAGCTTATTGCACTTGTTGATTGCTGAATGTTAGAAACTGCCTAATTAATTCTTTTTACTAAAAGCAACGGATGGTTGTTTTTTTCGTCCCTATGGGACATCAACATCTATGTATTTTAACTGGAGTATTTTTCTAAATCAAAGTCATCCTTGCAACATCAATGTTGCTATACAATTGTGATAACTCACGTAGTCTTCTTCTGTTGGCATAAGAGAATCAAGAAAGAGAATTAATATATAAATTGACACTCATAGATCCTTGGCAGCCACCTACCCAAAGATCAATATGAGTCACTTTCTCAAATGTGGCCTTCTGCCACGTTTTCTTGGGGGGGAGGGATTTAATCTTATCCACTTATTAGTTAACTGGGTAATGTTTCGTTACCCGATAATTAATTCATTACCCGCATAATTTAAAAATTATCACAAATTACTTAAAATTCTATTATTTTTAAAAATACTTCATATATACTTTATATATTATACTACCGTGGTTATATGGTACCTTGCATGGTACTAGTTCATAATTATCGGGTATTATCGCTCCACCCGTATTTTATTCCAAATTGATCACTTCCAACGAAACTCGTTTTCTTTAATCTATGTACCCTTTTATCCTTCATAACACTTATTTATCGTCTGTTATAAATAGCATAAGTACGTTAACGTCAAGATGATCTCATCCCTAAGTCTTACATCGGTTAACTGAAAACGAAATTTTAACGTACAATACTTTAGGGTACAACATGGTCGTAACTTAATACTGCGAAACGCGACATCACCGTAATGTAATACTGCGGGACGTGACATCTCACTTTCGGGCTCTCATTAATTTATTTATGGCGTATTTTCATGTACGAAATTATGGGGTGTAACATCATTCCCCCCTTTGGAACATTCGTCCTCGAATGTTGACTGATGCGCTTATCGTTCTCATATCCTATAGCTCTTGCGAATACTTTAGTAGTCATCTTGCCATCTAGGCAACTGTTCTGTGAATAAGTCCAAAGGCCAGGGTATTCCCCCCTTTAGGCCTCTTTCCCACGCTATGACTTGTGATCAAATTCCTTCCAATCTCATAATTGTTGCTACCTCCCATCATGCAGCTTCTACGATACTGACCTTGTAAGTGTGCCCAATCTCTAGAATTCATATGTAGAGCTTGATAAGATGTCCCTTTCGGCATATATGAGTATATTGAAGTTCTTCGCTCGGTACTTTGTTGAATTCACAAATATTGCTATATCTCATCGCCTTGGTCCGTTTAGCCATTCAAGTGAATTTACTGCCATAACTCTTACTTTAAAATATCATTGCTAAGGTCTGCTACCAAATCCCAGCTTACTGTCGTTGCTTATTCCATATGTATAAATTTAAGTCCTTTAATGCTTCCTCATTACTGCTCATCTTTAGAATGACGGCCCAATCTCATCTCATACTTTGTGACTTTTGTCCATCTATTGTTGATTCACCTCAATATTGATATACAATATACCACTAATAACTTGAAACTTCTCACGTAATACCTTGCCCCTAGGGCTTACGTTACCTCAAGGAATATTCGAAGTGATTCCCATAATCATATTTCATAGTGTCTCAATGTGATTCACCTTATGGGGGTATTCTAATTTCATGCTGCCAGCGAAATCTTTTCTCCTTATCATCTCTCTTTTTTTTAAATTATTATTCAAACAAAGGCCCAAACGTCATCTTGTATATGTTACAATTATACCCTCATTTTATTACCAGGTCAGCATTTCATTCCTTCTAAATGCTATTAATCTTAGACTCCTTTGAGTTCATTAAAGCTATAGCGAGATTTGTATAACATAGAGAAACTATCTGCTCTTCTTGTTTTCATGGGCTTAAACCTAAAGATTGATCCATTCTCGTCACCTTTTCACTTGTCTTTCCTCATCCTTACTCATGCTTCCTTAAAACTTTATTGCTCTACCATACTTTAGCTTGCGACCTATATATATCCATTTATAAACTTTCCTTCAACTTGCTTGCACCATAGATTTTCTTATGTTATTCTGGAACATCAAGCGAGACATCACATCGTCTTTAACTATCATTTACTCTCATAATCAGGCTTTTCGATACCTAGACCATAGGCTGGAAGATATGCTACTGACGTCGCTGCTATCATTCCTGGATATTGAATCCCCGCACTTATAGACTTCTATCCGAAGTATGGATTATTCACGATCTTCTGCCTTTGAGTATCTCGTACGTTGTTCACCTTTACCTTACTTACCTTAAAATTTCGTATCGCATCTTCTATATCTTTCATGACCTTCCCTCCACATAGGTATAATTCACGTCCATAACTTGAAGCTCTATTATAATACTCGCACCTCTGTTACATACACTATCCGATGGGAGCTTTGACTTCTTATGAGGCTGTTACTTCTTCTAACTGGCTTTCTTATAGAGCCATTATAGATTATGGTTGTTGTGCTATCTCTTTTGCGCCTCAATATTAAGAGTGATTCTGCTATGCTCTCAATCACTATGTCCATAATTTTTTGGGTTCAATAATCAAACTCTTGATTTACTTAGTTGATGTAACTTTTTAGTTTCCTCTTCCTTCTGATCAGCCTTTACATAGGCTTAAGCTATTACCTACGTAATTACCTTAGCCTTTCATGGGCGTTATGGAATATCCATGATACAATCTTCTAACAATTCAATCCTTTGTCTATGCTCTGGGCTCAATTCTTTCTTTAAACTTATATTAGAGTCTTCTATGGTTGTATGATTGTTAACAAATATGCTGCCTAGATAATGCTCTACAATCTTGAATGTATCCATAACGTACTAACTCTGGATCATTGATCGAATAATTATTTCGTTCCATCTTATCTTTCTTTCAACGTAAGCTATTACTTTTCCTGGTCTTTCTGCCCCCTTGTTGCATCCATACTTAGCTTATCTTAGTGCCCACACTTGCCAGATTTTTCATACAACTCATATGATCTCGAATATTACTTTTAATTCTTACTTCCTGTTCATTAGACACGGTAGGTGCCACTTTCCTTTGGAATGCTTACAATGTTGTTGCGAGATTGTTGTTACACGACCATTTCCTCTTTAGGTCATTATGCTTAGGTTGAAGCCTTCTTTCTTATCTCCTCAGCTAGTCTTTCGTTGTAGTACTTAGGGAGAACCCTTGATTCTCGTAAAGTTGTGAGCTTATTACGGGTCTTTTTTTTATGTCCTTATTTGCCTATAATCTTCCGTAGTTGCTTATTTCCATGCCCTTGTGCTTGTATGGATGCTTCTGAACTGATATCTTGACTGCCTTCCCAGTGACACTTTCTTTTATCCCCGTAACACTCATACGATACCTTTAACTATCCTGACTCTTGTTTGAAGATATCTCAAGTATTATAATGATATTCTTTGAGGCTGAATTCTCCATGTTGGGTTCTACTATGTTTATCTTACACGATCTGATGACTCGTCTGGAACTTCCTATTTAGCCATAACTGGGATCTTCCTGACCAATTACTAACTACTCGTTGACCCATTTTCATATCAATATTCCTCGTAATCTTTCTTGGGTTATTTCTTTTGTCTTGACTTACGTCTCGCACTGGCTCCTTATTTATCAAAAACATTCCAGGCAGGAACCCTTACTTTCTTTTCTTGGTGTCGTGCTTACATAATGTTCTAGAATCATAGCATATTTGTAACATTTTGATAAGTACAATCTCATCCCTTTCTCATTCTTATCGCGTTCTTCCTTTATCATTCCATAGTCACTTAAACCACTTAATTCTGACTTAATGTCACATCACTCCATATCCCCTCCCCCCCTTCAGTGGTGTACAAAAAGCTGAAGCCACGAGGATCTACCTATAGATGTTTTAACTCTTCATTTTTGGCGTCGTTTCTCAACATCAATGATCCTTACTCGCCTTGTGGCAATCCTTCTGTACCAAGGATGACAAATTCCCTTACTTGTGAGGGTGACACTTAGCGTAACTGGCAAATACAGTCTCTTAAGCTTAACTCTGCTTACATTGCTTGCTCTAGGGAAGCATCTCCCTGAATGACCATTCTCTGAATTCATCATGAATCTTCTTCTGTGGTCCATTCTATTACCGCCGGAACAGAATCTGAAAATACCATGATGCCGAGTACTTTCCAATCATTTAGTCCCTAATTCATATTTAGTTTATCTTGTTTACCAGTCCATATCTCTGTTACTCTGGGGATTAACTCTCCCCTCTAGTAGTCGTGTTGGAGTCACGAACTTATTTCTCGAAATAAGGATATAACCTTATGGCCTGTACTCTTTTGTTGTCTTAAGGCCCATCACCTTTCGTCTCTTCTTTCATTTGACTATAGGTTCTGTAACACTCTACAGTTTTCATCTATGTATTACACCTTATTCATAATGCTTCCTTAACTCTCTTCTTATCTCCCGCTAATTATCTATGTCTACTACTTTATTCTAAAAACTCGAACAAAAAATTCTTTTGCCTTTGGCTCCCCTTGCTTCATCCCTTGGCTCTTTCAATTGCCTAACATTCTTTCTTTACTGGGGGCAGGAGCCATACTAAGATAATATTTATTCCTTCAAGGCTTCCAGTGCTCATATCTAGCTTTAATATTTTAGGGTGTACCATCTAGGTGTCTCACGAGGAGATCTACTAGCACACTTGCAATATCCTTTGGAAATGTCAACTAACACAAACAATCCATTCACCATTTTGGTTTACTCTAACCCCAGCCAGGTCCTGATGTTCTGTCATTTTCTTAAAATACACCTGTTAGCCCCCATAGGGCATAACTGAGATGGGTACGGCCAATTGTACATATCTCTGTTACTGTTGAGGGTAACTCTTAATGCTCATATTTTTCTACCAGAACTGTAATATCGATAATCTTCATTAACTAGGCGCCCCGTACCCTTCTTCACCTTGCTTCTTTTACTTCTTTAAAGCATTGTCTTTTACCATAAAAGTGGATAAATATTCTTGCCTTAAGGTCCCTTATTAAGAGGCTTACACCTTTCAGTAAACCCATGATTTGCTAAAGACCTCATATTTACTTATCATAAGCAGGATGAAACTAAATCAATAATTCCACAGATGTATCTCTTATCGATCGTCTTGCTGAATGTAGGCATCGTCTTATTACGAATAGAATTTTGGAACTTGAATTCTTATAAGTGAGTTCTACCACACGATCTAGAGTAAGAAGAAAGAGTGACAATCCTAAATGCCCTGTAGCCTCCTGCTTATAAGTGTGGTGCACGACACACCCATAAATAAGACTCTACTAGACACGGCTTGTAGACTCCCTAGGACAGAACTGCTCTGATACCACTTTTGTCACAACTCAAACCGATGGGTCACGACGGGCAACCGGTACCTTACACAACTCAGTACCAATGTAACGTATCTTTCTTATTACATCATTATATACACATGACATACGGGCCTAATAGGCCAACATGATCCTTTATAAACTCAAAATATAGTCCGGCCAGGCCGTACAATCTTTCACGTACGCGACATATGTCTACAAGCCTCTAAGAGTACATACATACAGCCAAACAAGCAACTCCGAATCAATTGGAGCGCAACATCTTCCGCTGAGCTAATAGCCTACTTGGAGGGCTCTCGACCTGTCTATCGGGACCTGCGGGCATGAAACGCAGCATCCCCAGGCAAAAGGGACGTTAGTACGAGTAATGTACCAAGTATGTAAGGCACATAAATAAATACATAAGAGACATGGAAGAAATATAGAGTACATGACTCAACCTATAAGTCTGAATAACTTGTAAATTATAAATTACTTTTAGCGTTATGCATATGCATATGTATGTCATGTCATGCATAGGTACATGTTTTATAGCATCATCAGCCTCTGAGGGCATCCCATCATATCATATCGGCCACTGTGGGCAAAATCATCATCGTATACCAGCTGATCAGGTGGTGGTGTGTATATAACGCCATAACCTTTCCCATATCCCATATACATATATATGCATACAAAAACATACGTGTATATAACGCCATTTGAATCATATTACAGCCACTTTAGGCAACATCATCATCATATACCAGCTGGTCAGGTAGTAGTGCGTATATAACGTCGTAACCTTTTCCCATATCCCATATACATATATTTACATATATACACGTATATAACGCCATCTGGTCATGGGTCAATGCACATGAATGCAATGCATGAAAGGTACGTTAATAAAATCTTTCGGAAGTTCATAAGACTATTTTGTCTTGAGTAATATCATAAAGTAAACTTTTTTTTCTCAACTTTCATATTTTTTTAGTCCCATGAACAAATGATAAAATAGTATGACACATGGAAATTCAGGAACATAGATATCTCTAATACTTCTATGAATAGAGTCATTTATGGAATTTGTGCATTTGCACGTTTCGTTCGTATCGTATGGATCATGCCAAAAGAAAGAAGGAATAGCCTTAACATACCTGGGATAGAGAAAACTCTGTATAATATTCTTGGCGAAGATTGTCTGTACTCTTTTAGAACCGCAAAATTTGGACGGAATTAAGCTTCTGCTCGTTGAAATGTTTGAACGATTGAGCTTTTGTTCTTGGTGTTACCGTATTTGAACCAAGAAAGAAAATTTTTCTTGCTTTTTGAGGAATGGATACGTTACTCCTTTCTAATTAAAAGCAGTGTGGTTGATCCTAGTGTGGTTGATCAGCTTATTGCACTTATTGATTGCTGAATGTTAGAAACTGCCTAATTAATTCTTTCTACTAAAAGCAACGGATGGTTGTTTTTTTCGTCCCTATGGGACATCAACATCTATGTATTTTAACTTGAGGATTTTTATAAATCAAAGTCATCCTTGCAATATCAATGTTGCTATACAATTGTGATAACTCACGTAGTCTTCTTCTGTTGGCATAAGAGAATCAAGAAAGAGAATTAATATACAAATTGACACTTATAGATCCTTGGCAGCCACCTACCCAAAGATCAATATGAGTCACTTTCTCAAATGTGGCCTTCTGCCACGTTTTCTTGGGGGAGGGATTTAATCTTATCCACTTATTAGTTAACCGGGTAATGTTTCGTTACCCGGTAATTAATCCATTACCCGCATATTTTAAAAATTACCATAAATTACTTAAAATTCTATTTATTTTTGAAATACTTCATATATACTTTATATATTATACTACTGTGGTCATATGGTACCTTACATGGTACTAGTTTATAATTATCGGGTATTTTCGTTCGACCCGTAGTTTATTCCAAATTGACCACTTTCGATGGTACTAGTTTATAATTATCGGGTATTATCGTTCGACCCATATTTTATTCTAAATTGACCACTTTCAACGAAGCTCGTTTTCTTTAATCTGTGTACCCTCTTATTCTTCAAAACACTTATTACTTGCTTACTATAAATAGCGTAAGTACGTTAACGTCAAGATGATCTCATCCCCGAGTCTTACATCGGTTAACTGAAAACGAAATTTTTGACGTACAATACTTTAGGGTGCATCATCGTCGTAACTTAATACTGCGAAACGCGACATCACCGTAATGTAATACTGCGGGGCGTGACATCTTACTTACGGGCTCTCATTAATTTATCTATGGCGTATTTTCATGTACGAAAATATGTAGTGTAATAGGGGGCGGATAGAAGAACTATATAATAGTGGCTTACACTTCCATAAGCACTTTGCACTTTTAAACTTCATCACCTGTTATTTTCATCTCTTAATTTTATTTTTCAACCCTCTCTTCATCAATTGTTTCACAAGTACTTCCCTCATATCAAGAACATTCTTTTTAAAGCAAATTTTTTTTCTCTTTTTTTTCATGTCACATTCTTTTCAAGAGGGTCTTTCCATCACTTTGCAGCTATCATTGGTCACCATTTTTTACTTAATCATCCCTTTCTTCAAATTTATCATTTAATATCACAGTCTAAGCAATAGTGCTGAAGGAAGCAAGCACAAAAAGTGTAGAAGTATAGTATAAGTACACCCGATCCCATGTACTTAGTAA
The DNA here is from genome assembly GCF_000715075.1 of Nicotiana tabacum. Classification (NCBI taxonomy): domain Eukaryota; kingdom Viridiplantae; phylum Streptophyta; class Magnoliopsida; order Solanales; family Solanaceae; genus Nicotiana; species Nicotiana tabacum. The sequence continues at coordinate 62,481,960 of NC_134089.1, forward strand.
GTATCGAGTCTGTCACGCCCCAAACATGAAGAGGCGTGGCCAGCACCTAGTGCCATACTCGGGTCGAGCGTACCACTCTATAATTGTGAACTCTTGAGGGGTAACCCTCAACTTTGGCCGATAAGGCCATATTCTGAATCATCTGAAAATAATGTCTCTCATATGAGGGGTAAACACGCCCAAAAGTTGATATATATAATTGTGCAGACCGACGAAGCCGCCATGAATATCTATTGCTATAAAAAATATACAGGACTCGTCTACAAGCCTCTAGAGATAACTGAATTGTACCATGGTCGGGACAGGGTCTCGACCTACCCATCAAACTTGTATATATAAAATAGACTCCAAGGTCTAAACGTGGTAACACCGAGGAAGTGAAGCTTACCAACCAAGCTGATATTTGACTTTATTTGCTGGAAGGGTCTATCCAACTGTCAATCAGGACCTGTAGGCATGAAATGCAGCGTCCCCAAAAAAAAGGGACGTCAGTACGAAATAATGTACCGAGTATGTAAGGCAACAGAACTGAAAGCTGAAACTGAAATGATAATATAATAACTGAAAGTAACTGGGAGTCAAAGATAATCTGAAGATATGCTTACCTGGTGATACTGACTCAACTCTCTCAATATAGTAAGTAAAATAGATGTCCGGCCTTATAAGGCTCGGTATGTGTAACTGCTTTGTAGTAGTAGGCTCGCTCATAGGCGCTCGTCCATACTAGGTTTTGTATCTCGGCTATTCTGGTCTCGCTCATAGGCGCTTGGCCACAGTAGGCTTGGTATATAATTCACCATCTGATCAGAGGTTGCCCAATAGGGGCCTGCCCATCGATTATAGCTCGATGATGGTGAAAATACTGTAATATTGTGTGTGTGTATATATATATATAGACTCTTTTCTCTCTTGGCTGACAAAAAACAAAACTAAACTGAACATAAAGTCCCGATAAGGGAGAATGTTGTAACTTATGAACTAGGAAAATGCACATAAATTCAGGAATATGATCTTCTCATTATGTCTCGTTATCAAACACATGTAGTTACTGGATCATGCCAAAATGAAAGAAAGGTTTAGCCTTAACATACCTTGATTCTGTTGAGTCTTTAATACCTTCCAAGGAATTCTTCAAATAACTCAACTCAATCTACTACAACATAAGAAGATTCAAAATCAGTGCTGAGTAAAGGCTAAGTTCGCAACTTAAACTAGTAGCTCGTTTACATAAATTTGGGCAGCATCTCCCCTATAACAAGCCCTACTCCAATACCATATACCAGCAACACCAAGAACAAAATAATAACAACATGTATGCATCATTTTCTAACCTTATCTTCATCACGATATATCACAAAATAGCCCCCACCCCCAAATCACTTTATACATAAAACGACAACAAAAGTAGTGTCAAACAGCCTAAAAATGTAACGATGAATGACCAGCCCACCATTCCATCATTATGTGTGTTTCTCCACACCTTTTATCCTCCAAAACTCCATAAAACATCAGCAAAATATACAGCCCAAAAGTAACACGAAACAGCCCACAAAACAGTCCACTACAAGTCGAATAACTCGAACTCACGGCTTCCAATCACCGTCCTGTGAGTTCTAACTATTAGGAAATAAATTTATCAACCTTCCTTGATATTTAAAGCTTAATTATAGAAATTATATGTTTTATTAACTATGAAGTACCTTCCAAAACTCAAACTACAAAGAAAAAGAGAGGTGATATAGCGATACTTACATCGTATGTGGAAAAGTGAAGAAAGAGACGACATAAGGCCTATATACCCATTTTTAAAAAGTCAAAAAGGTGCTAGCTTTGTACCCTATTATTGGCACTTATACAGACGCTTATGTCATTTTATCTGGATGTCATATGAAAGAACAGTTAAGCGAATTAGAAACTACATTCCAAAACCTTCAATTTGGTATATAAAATGTCCCAAAAATACCTCATATAACACACGAAATGTATTGATCAAAAAACTTTAGTGACACACCTACTTGTCACCTATGCAGTCTGCAAAGTCTCGTAAAATTGCAAATATCTCTCTACTCCTATGTAGTATCGACAAACGGTTTAATGCATCGAAAACTAGACTCGTAGATCTTCTATTTGGTAGGTATATCATTCCCTAATTCCAAGCATATTGGGAGAAAAGCTCTGGTGTATTTGACCTAAGTTTCAACACATTTATGAATGTAACTTGAGATGACCTTTTCCAACTTTTATTCTGCAACTCACTCTGCTTCAAAACATAACACACGTCTATCATATGGCTAAAATTACTCATAGCATAACATCCTTATCATTTTAAGCACCCTATTCTCACCCCAAACGTACATGTTATAACATTCCCAACTTGTCGACTTTCATTGAAACTTTCAATTGGTTTAGCTTCTATGCGTCCCAACCCTCTTGGTACTTGGTATTCATGATCTTAAATATTTATAACCTCCATGGTATCATGATAACTTACTTTATTTACTTTCAAAGATGATCTCATTTCTGATCCTACATCAATTGTCTTAAGATGTACTCTTACGTACGAAAACATGGGGTGTAACATCATCCCCCCCCCCTTGGAACATTCGTCCTCGAATGTTGGCTGATGCACTTATCAGTCTCATAACCCATAGCTGTTATGAATATTTTAATACTATCCTTTCCATCTAGGCAACTGTTCTGTTAATAAATCCAAAGGCCAGGGCATTTCCCTCTTTAGGCCTCTTTCTAACACCACAACTTGTGGTCGGAATGCTTCCAATCTCATAACTGTTGCTACCTTATGTCATGCAGCCTGTACAACTCTGTCCTGCGTATATGTGATTTTTCTCCCCATTGTCCTGCAGCTTTTAGCCAATCTATAGGCCTCACTTTATGAACATATAAAGATCTATGACAAGCTGTCAAAAAGAAGCAATTTTGGGTCGGCCAAAGAGCGCATTTAAGGGGGTAAAACCTAGAGTTTGAAGAACCAAGATAGGGGCTGAGTTATCCAATAAGTAAGGTAAGTCTAGTTCTCTCTTTCATCTATTTTTTCTGCTGTAATTTCATGGTAGGTCGTTCTATACTTGTAAGAACTCACGGGACGGTGATTGGAAGCCCTGAGTTCGAGTTATTCACTTGTAGCGGATTGTTTTGTATTGTTGTTGGGCTGCGTGTTTTACTACTATTTTATGGAGATTTGGAGAAGGAAGGGTGTGGAGAAACACCATATAAATGTAGGGTGGTGGTCTGACCATTCGTCATAACATTTCTGGGTCGTTTGACGCTGCTACGGTGGTTGTTTTGTATATGAAAAGATTGGGGTGTGTTGGGCTGTTTTGTAGTATTTGATGGTGAAATATATGGCTGAAAAATAATGTATATATGTTGTTATTATTTTGTTCTTGTGTTGTTGGAGTTATCTTGAATTTGGAGGAAGTAAGGATTATAGGGGAGATGTTGCCCATTTTTATACAAAATAAGCTTGTCATTCGTTGTGCGATAGTTGTATCTTCCATAACTTAATAATAGTATCAATATCGGTGTTGTAGATTAAGGTGCAAAGAGGTGAGTTAAACTTGGTGATTGGAAAGATTGTAAAAAGGTATATTAAGGCTAAGCCCTTCCTTTATTTTGGCATGATCTCATAACTACGTGTGTCGGATAATGAGGCATAAAGAGAAGTTCATACTCCCGAATTTATATACATTATCTTAGTCTCATAAGTTACAATATTCTCCCTTATCGGGACTTTTATATTCAATTGAGTATTATCTTCTTCCAGTCAAGAGAGCAGAGGGTCTATATATAAATATATACACAGTATTACAGTATTCTCACCACCATCGAGTTATAATCGATGGGTAGGCCCCTATTGGGCAACCTCAGATCAGATGGTAAATTATATACCAAGCCTACTGTGGCTGAGCGCATATGAACGAGCCCAGAATAGCCGAGATACAGAGCCTAGTATGGCCGAGCGCCTATGAGCGAGCCTACTATGGCGGAGCAGTTACACGTTCCGAGCCTTATAGGGCCGGACATTTATTTACTTACTATATTGAGAGAGTTGAATCAGTATCAGTAGGTAAGTATATCTCCAGATCATCTTTGACTCCAAGTTATCATATTATCAGTTCAGTTTCAGCTTTCAGTTATTTTATTGCCTTACATACTTGGTACATTATTTCGTACTGACATCTCTTTTATGGGGGCGATGCATTTCATGCATGCAGGTGCAGACAGACAGACGGGTAGACCTCCTCAGTAGGTGTTTCCCGAGTTTAGCCTGATCGGTAAGCTTCACGTCCTTCGGAGTTGCCGGGTCTAGAGTTTTGTGTACATCTTACGTATATATGTATATATGTTATGGGTAGGTCGAGGCCCTATTCCGATCATAATATATCCATCAGTAAAGGTTTGTAGACATATCATGTCAGTTAGTGGAGTATGTTGGGCTTGTAGACCTTATATGCATATTTTGTTGGTTTGCCAGCTGTAGTAGTTATGACGGCCTTGTCGGTCCATTATTATATTGATGTTTAGTCAGCGTTAATTTCCGTTCAGTTTTATGTTTTGCTTCGCAAATTGTATTGCAATATAGTCTCATGGCCAAAGTATGACATTATATGCTCAGAGTCCCTTAGTCGCAAGTTGGTACGCAAGGTTAGGTGAGGAACCGGGTGCCGGTCTCGCCCTCCAGGTTCGGGGCGTGACAGAGTCTAACCTCGAAGAAGTAATGACGAGGCTATGACAAGCGCGCACTGTAAAATTGTATGAGTATTAAGCAGAGAAACAATAATAGTGTAGAGAAACGATTAATTTCATAACGAAAGAAATAAAAAGAAGTAGATAACAAAGGACCCCAGATAAAACATCACTTCGCAACCTTACAACACAATACAATAATGGAGCATACAACCTAGAATAACGACATAATATCCTTCCCGTTGCGGCACAACCCGATCCCAACTATCACTAACAATATCATTGCGGCGCGCAACCCGATCTTTTATATATATATATTATTTTTTACATATATTATATATATTATATATATATATATATTATTATTTTTACAGCGCACAATCCGATATAATATATATAATAATACTGTTGTGGCATACAACACGATCCAATATATATTAATAATTTTGCGGTGTGCAACCGATCCAATATGTATAATAATATTATTGCGGTGTGCAAATTGATCTAATATATAATAATATTGTTGCAGCGTGTAACCCGATCCAATATATCAGAAACAACCAAATACGTCGAATACCACAATTTAACATATAAGGGAACTAAAATGCATAATTCTCTAAGGCAATCCAACATAACTTAGTACAGTGAAACAGGAAAAAGTAACGGCAAGGCAAGTAAAGACATGAGACAGATAAAATCATCTATCTAATAACATGTAAGAGCACGTAACAAATAAAGGCGTACAATAATTAAAAGTATGAAATAAGCTAGAACATGTAATAATTAAGGACATATAACAAGTAAGGACACATATATCAAGTAAGATATCAAGAGTGAGCACCTAACAAGTAATAACAAGAAATAAGTAAAGAAATGGCATAATTAAAGACGCAAAATAAAGTAATACACCCTACATGCTTAAACACATGACAACACATATACACTCATCACCTTATATATACGCCGTCCCCAACCATAGATCACGTAGCAAATAGACCAATCATATTTTAATTCACTCAAATCATGGTTAACCATGATGCTTACCTCTTTCCGGAACAAGATTAACAACTCAACACGGCTTTTCCTTTAGAACAAGCCTCTAAACCACTTGAATCTAGTCAATTATTATTGAAACAAGTCAAAACAAGCTTTAGAAACTACCCTCGTACGAAAAAGGTATGCTCTTTAACATAATTGGAAAAAAATAACAAAAAATCAACCCAAGTCCACATGGTTAAAATTCTTAATTAAGACCAAATCACGATTATCCATTCATCCCCGAATCCAAATATGTGATTTGTTTCGATACCTGACCCCAATTTGAGGTCTAAATCTCAATTTTACGAAAATTCCTAGTTTCTACCCAAAACTCCCAATTTCTACTCCATGAATTTGATAATGAAGTTTATGAAAAATTAATGGATATTGAATGAAAATAAGTTAAAGTTACTAACCTATGAAGTTATTACTCTCCAAAAATTGCCTTTATGGAGTCTAATTTTCAAAAATGAAATAAAATGAGCTAAGTCCTGAAATACCAATATTTTACCCAGCTGGAGGTATCGCAAGGGTGAACAACTCACAATTGCGAACCAGCTCCTGATCCAGAGATTTCGCAAATGCGACAAAACCATTAGCAAATACGAATACCCCCGCTTCCGCAAAAGCGATCCATGCTTCGCAATTGGGAAGTTACCTTTAGATTCACCAATGTCACAAATGCGACACATTTCTCGCAATTACGAATACATTTCTTGGTGTTGTTATATGTAGGATCCAACAAGAAACGAATTGGAACGAAAAAGGTAAGAGATAGAACAAAATAAGATGGAAACAGGCACAAGGAAATTTCCTATGCGTAGACCAGCGCTAGGCACTGCCTATGGCGCTGGAGTCAGACGTGAATGAAGTAAAAAAGCTGGCCAGTGCAGGGCTAGCGTGACTCGCTGCCCTGGACGCTAGGTCCAAAAAATCACCTATTTCACCCAAGACTTTATTTTTTCGTCCCTACACGACCTAAGTCGTATAAAAAGGATCCTAAACCTAATTTGGGGGAGACACGCCACTTTTGGAGATAACTACACGTGGGGAGCACTTTGTAACAAGGATTATCAGTTTTCTTTCATTCATCTTAGTATTTTCAATTATTCAAACACTTGGGAATTTGATTAGAATTATCATGTGTGGCTAAAACCCATTAGTTTTGGGTTATGATTATCCATAAATATTGACGTTTGACATTATTTTCTCAGTAAATATAATTTGCTATTCTATGATTGTTTCTTCAATTGTATGCTTAATTGCTTGATTGTCTGACCAACGGTCAAGTTCTAGCAAATATCTAGATTATGCTTGATAAAACTAGGTTTAGATTAGAGAAGGATTGATGAGAGTATGATCTTAACTCTAAGGTGGTGAGGACAGAATTATAAATACTCACATAGCATAACTGAATATTGTGATCTTAATACGTTCTTGGTAGGTTAATTTCATAGAAATATAGAAGTTAATCTATCCTGAGAAGGCGAGTAGTAATACAAGTAAATACAATTCGGTATATTAGCAGGTATAAGCGAATTGCATTAAAAGGGAATTAAAAGTAAATACAATCCGGTAAATTAGCAGGTATAAGCGAATTGCATTAAAGGGGAATTAACTAAAACTCAATAGGACTAGTGAATTGATTACAACCTTCGAATGTTTATCTCTATTGAAGCAACTTCAACAACAAATTCTCTGTTGTGCTAGTCTAGATCTCTGTTTTTAATTATTCGTCTTAGTTGATAATAACAACACTCAACCATTTGCTCGACTTGATTTGATAATAATTCTAGTTGAATTAATAGGTAGTTGATAACAAGTCTGTGTGGGTTTGACACTCTGTTCATCACTATATTACTTGTTGATCATGTATACTTGTGTGTGTAATTGGGAGCAACAAAGAGGTAGGGACTCTTTGACTAAGGGATATTCGGAAGGAAATGGCTACAGATTCGCTAGAATACTACTGAATTTGAGAGATATTAGTTTTTCTTGGCTTCTCAGCTGGAGTAGTATCTTGCAACAACCAGTTCTGTGCAGAGAGACTTGGCTCCTGGAAATGGGTTTTGGAATTGACAAATGAGACCTATGTAAATCTATTTGGAAAAGAACAATTTCACCCTTATGGAGGATTTTCATAGCTCTAGTATTAAAGGCTGAACTCATTACCTTATATTGAATTCTATAAATAATGGCTTCTGGAAGGGATCCCAGTTTGGTCTTATAATTGGCTGATTTCTACCATTCCTAAGTGGGAATCATTAAAGTCTAGATATCTAGAATCTCTAAGACAGAGGAGCAGAGATTTGTCTAGACCTTCTCTGAAAAAGTGGTGTAGCTGCAATTTGAACTAAACCAAAATGGAGATAGTTGTATTTTCGTCTATATTTCTCTATAGACTTAGGGTTTAAAAGTCTAATGTCCTCACGATCTGACTCAAGAGGAATGGTTAGCTTGATGGTTGAACTATGATAATCATTGGTTAAGAGCCATCTTGAAGACTTGTAAATAATGGACTAAGAATGTTTAGGGATTTTCTAGTCATCAATTGATTTCTACTAATCAAAAAAGCTAATCTCTTCTTTGAGCTTAGAATTAGATGAGGAGGAAGAAGAAGAAGCTGGAGAAGGAAAGGAGTTTTTGGAAGAGGAAAAGAAAGGGTGGAAGAATGCCATAGTTAGTCCTCCAAGTAACTAGTTGGAAAAAGTACAATAATAACTTAAATGCTTCCTATTCTCGGCTCAAAATATTTAAGTTCCTAACTTAATATTACACATAAAAATTTGATCTAGAAGTTAAATAAATGGATACATGGTTTCTTTTATACATAATAGCCAAATCTGATCATTTTCTAATAAGTTCTTCTTATTAGTGTCGACGCCCCCTTTTTCTATGGGTCGAAATCGGGTATACAACATTGGGATGACAACTCTTTCCCTTTCGAGAATTGGGTTTTGGAATTTTGAAGAGTCGCCACCTAATGATTATAGTGCATTAGGACACTTTAAGAAAGGTTTGAGTTGGAAAAAAACCAGAGTTCGGGTAAGGGCTAGAAATTATCTCGAGAGGAAGGTGTTAGGCACCCCTCAAGATCCACTAGTGTGGTCCCGGCCAAGTTACAATTGTGACTTTACAAGTAAACAGTCAAGGCTCAAATAAGGACTTGCATACAACATTGCAATTAGGTTGAAAACTTTTGAAGGTAAGTAGAGAGAACAGAAATTTATGAAAAAAAGATTTGAATGGTTTCACGAGAAGAGATGAAAGCAAATAAGGAGAGGGGGGTCCTAGGTTTACGATTAATATGGATCACTTCAATGCAATACCCAGCAATCACTCCTCAAAAAAGAGGGGTCGCACGTGATATTAGCGCATCGGTCATCATCTCCATATCTACCCTTCACACCCCGTTAAGGTATTAAAGTGCTGAATAGTATCGTTACTTATTGCATGCTATTACTCGTCCAAATCCTATCAGTCCCGGAGGCATATGGGACTACTAATCATAAAGGGGAGGGAGCTGGGGCTTTTGCAGTTTTTTTTAAAAGGATAAAATTCTAAGGCGACATTCAAAACATATACATCAAGTATTGGGAAAGCAAGTAAGCAGATATGGCTCAAATAAACCTCCTTAAATCAGAGAAAATCATATAGTTTAGCATGTCTTACACGTACTGATTAGGTCTGAATTAAACTTAAACATTAAGGCAGGCTGATTTATCACATATTTTTCAGATAAGAAGTCCGAATTAGGCCTGCCTGCTGGTTGTAATTATCAATGACTGGTGCAATTATAGTTTTTACCCTAAAGCTTGCCTAGGTGTTAAACGGAACCTATAGGCATGATATCTATTAGTTCAGAAATAAAGAAGTAAACTGATTGTAGAAAAAAGAATTGTCAATTACAAGGACATAAGATCTGCAGGCGTTAAGCATTATTGCTACTGATTTTAGGCTTATAAGCGAGTTGACGATTCAGGTTTGGTTGATAGCTCCTGTAGGCATGCTTTCTAGGCGTTACTGATTTTAAGCGTTGTTATTGTCATGCAGAAATCCTATAGGCAGGTCATCTATATGCAGTTAGTTATTTAAATCTTATAAACAGGTTTGCCTAGTGACAGATGCATATGCAAAATGCAGGAAGTCCTATAGGCATATTACCTATATGATATGCAGAATTTCAAAAACGACTTATAGACATAGTATCTATATGAAGTGCAGAAAAACCTATGAACATGGTATTTACATGAAATGCAGAATTTCAGAAGTATAGGAATTCCCTATGAACATGGTATCTACATGAGATGCAGAATTTCAGAAGTATAGTAATTCCCTATGAACATGGTATCTACATGAGATGCAGAATTTCAGAAGTATAGTAATTCCCTATGAACATGGTATCTACCCTTTTGCATGCAGGACTGACCCTCCCTTTTTCACTAACACCCCAACAGTTTATTACAAGATTATTACATACCAGAATGAATAAGAAAAAGATAAGAAATATATCAGAAATTAAAGATTCCAACCAAGGAGAGCCTAATTCAAACCCTGGGTCTGAAATATGAAATAAACCAACTTCCAAAGATCAGATTTCCAAAGCCTTTATCTTATTTGGGATGTGTCAAAGTTCCAAGGAGCGTCAAGAACTCCATGCAATGCTTACACCCCCAAATATTATTGCAGAATTAGATTATAGTGCAGTGTGGAAGGGCCAGCCCTTAAATGTCCAAGCTCAGAGGGAACTCAAAGTCCCAAGGCAAGGCTCATAGGAGGGGGGCGGAACTTAGAGGCTAGGAGTAAGTGCAAGTGCAATAGAGGGGAATTAGGGGAAGTCTTGCGTAAACTGGTGGTCATACCCAACAATAAGGAGTGTTGGCACACCCTAACCAGTCTACTAGGCCACATTTTGGGAGTTAAGATCCATTGAGGATCAGGTTCAGACCTGAGCAGCAATTTGGATACTGCCAGGCCATAAACCTTAACTCAAACACATAGAATGGAGTAGGGGTATGGGGAATTCACAACAAACAACATATGCAAAGAGAAAGTAGCATATTCAATACAGAACATGAACAGGAAAGTAGCCAAGAGTGTAGCAACTGTAAAGTAAACACATAGGGATGATGCTGGAATCAAAATTAGGACATACCAGTTTCAGGGAAACAAATAAGTGAAAGCAGAAGTCTTGTAAGCTAAATTGCAAGCAAGCAGTACAAAAGATCTCAGAAGAGAGTAGGGAATTGAAAGAGTATTGTAATTGAGAGTGTGTGTGTGTGTAAGAGTATGCAATTCAAAGTGTGTTCAAGTGCAGAAGGGTAGTCCCCTTTTATAGTGCAGAAAACAAGTAAGAAAAGGTAAGAAAATAGTTTGCAATCAATCACATAAAGTCTCCCTTTGGTTAAGGGATTTTGATTTCGAACGGGCATAAGACAATTAAGGAAAGAATTTGATTAAAACCTTTTCCAAAGTAACATAATAAGGGTAAATACGCAGGGTTTATTTAAGGCAAAAGTCCAATGGTACATGGTTTGTTAAAAATAAGGAAAGGGAATCAATCAAACAGTTAGTAAAATCAAAGCTGCAAGCTTTGTTCGAATGAACCAAGTCAGAAAAAGGGTAAAGAAAGGTTCAATTAGGGAAAATCAGTAACAATCAAGTAAACACCATTAAAGGAATTCGGAATCAATTAGTAGTTGGCAAAACCTTTTGAAAGAAGAGTTCTCATATATAAAGCACACAAATATGTGAATCAAGAAGAGGCTGTCAAATTATTTAGAAGAGAGTTTAATCGAAGAGAAGTTCAGAATCATAAGCAAAAAGATACAGGTTCAATTTGCAGACTCATAGTGAGTCTGAGAGTTCAGGGTCCCAAAGTGGAGCCTTAACTCGAACACAAAAATCAAAATCGTCAAAGGAAACCCCCCAAATCCTAGGGTTTCAAAATTGAATCAGACATGGAAGTGAGAAAGCAAGTCATTTGTTTCAGAGTCTCAACAAAACAGATATGATAGCATGTTTGAATGACAAAGGAAGAAAAAATCATGAAGAACATATTTGAGAAATCTCGGAAGCTAAACAAGTTCAGAAGAAGGAGATAATACAAACGTGAACACAAGTAGATGAAACATGTAAGAACATGAACAGAGTCCAGTAAACAAGATCAAATAACGTAACGGTAAACACACATAGTAAAAGAGTAAAGAAAACTAAGCAGGGATTAACAGGAGTAACATGCATAGCAGAAAAGAAAAGGTAGAAGAAGTACATGCATAATAAAGAGTAATCACACCAGCAGGGTATGGACAAACACACATAAAGTAAAGAAGAAGAAAAATCAGAAAGGTTTTTCCTAAAAAATCCTTTCAGAAACCCTAAAATCAAAGAGAAACGATTTTGAAAAGAAACTTTTGGGGAAAACACTTTAGATGGCAAGAAAAGCATAGATACAGTATAGATCTAAGCAAATAACGGTAAAAGGACCTTGAATAGCTTAGGGTTTCGGAGAAACCCTAGAAATAAGAAAGGCTTGAAAACATGTCCGATCTTGAGTCGGAGAGGTCAAGAATCAGGCTCCTGAGTCTTGAATATGCCGGAGCATGGCCGGAGGAGCCATGAAATCAAAGGTCTGAGAAGATCGGAGAGGGAATCGTCGAGGTCAGGCCTCGAAGCTTCGAACAACCCTAGATTATTGGTGAAGATAGGTGAGTACCAACTATCCATGGCCTGAGAAGCCATGGATTCCGGTGACCGGTGGTTGAAAATGGGGTAAGAGGAGGCTAGGGTTTCGGAGAGTTTTTGAGAGGATTTGAGAGGGTTTGGGATTCAAAGGCGGCGGGCCAGGTGAGAATAAGGGATTAGGGTAGTCACCTGTGTTTAATTATGGTAGGGCGAATAGTGGTCGTTGATCCGAATGATCAACGGCCTAGATTTAAGAAGGTAGATGGGGAACCGGGTTGGGTCGTTTGAGTTGGGTTAGGGGTTGGGTCAAAAGGAATTGGGCTAGTCCGAATTTGAGTTTGAAATTGGGTCAATTTTAGGCTAAAATCGAAATGTAATGGGGCTACAATTGAAACGAACTGAGGCCAAAATTTAAATAGCCAGTTTTCCCTTTTTATTTTATAAAAATAGTAAAAAATGATTTTGAAAGCAAATTAAAAGCACTGGATCCGTTAATAGTATATAAATATTAATTTAAAAATATTGGAACCAGTTTCATAATTATAAAATGTTATTAAATCTTAAAGCAGGCTAAAATTGCAATTATATGCAATTTAGATTTTAAAATACCAAATTAATTTGTAAAAATATATGAAAAGTAACCTACCTATATTTTGGTATAAATATAAGAATAAGATAAGTTATTCACCAAAGTGATAATTTTGGGAATAATTATTGAGCAATAAATCAATTTAAAAATCTTTTAAAAATTGAAAAAATACTAAAACACTTGGGCATACTTATATATGTATGTATATGATATTTGAAAGTATTTGCATGTAAAAGAAATACATAGGAAAAAATTAGTTATCAACAATTAGATGACCCAATAGTTATAAATAACCATCTGAAGCCTACTAATTACCTTTTTGGGAATGTCTAGTAATTTTTCCTTAACATAACAACTTACAGTGTAGATTAGTAAGGATCACAATATATGTATATGTATATATAGATCTAAAATTTTTATCCGTCAATACCACAAAAGAGCAAGTTAAAAACAAGAATAATAATCCTTACTTCTCTGGATCATATATAGAGAGAGAGAAAAAAAAGAAGAAAGGATAGGAAGAATATGAAGTAATGACTAAAAAGTCAGTTTATAAGGTAAAAATCACATCAATGATCAAAATTTAAAAGTTATGAAAGTTGCATATAAAATTGTGTCAAACAATTTCAAACATTCCAAAATAAAATAATGTGTTGTACGAAATTGAGATGGAACAAGCACCTTCAGTAACAGTGGCCTCAGTCTAAAACCAAAGTAAGGGAAAAAATAACTGGAAGAAGCAAACTAATATATATAAATAAATAAAAAAAGAACACAAAGACATATAGCGCATACATGCAATGCGCTATATGACTTTTTGATAACGCTCCAGGTTAATGATCTCACCAGTTCTTTCTTCTTCTTTTTGATAACGCTCCCGGTTAATGATAATGCACTATGTGGGTGGGTGGGGGGAGGGGTCACATAGCGCATGGAAGGCATGCGTTATGTGCTTCAAGTGTACTTAACCAACAAAGTGGGCAACAAAGGTAAAGGATGGTGCACTAGTTAAATGGTAGGTTGAGTGGTGGCCATGACCCTTATGTCATGGGCTTGATTGTAGCCCTCTACAAAATATATTTTTTCAGTTTTTTTTCATTTTACAGATATCAAGTTTGTCACGTCCCAAAACTGAGGGGCGCGACCAGTGCTTGACCGGGTAGCCCCAGTCAAGCGTACCTGGGTGCCTTTCCTATCCCACGTGTTACCCCGCATTTTCCTTTATCCGTCAACCAAGTAAAATATCCATTTGTAAATTTGAACACATTCTTACAAGATTTACATAACATACATAGTTACTTAGCGTGGTTTACATGTTACACTGCGCAAATACAAAATACATAAGTGCATAACCCACATTTCCTGTCTACGGAGCCTCTAGGGATACAAAAGAGTGTTACAATACTTGCCGGTAACAAGGCTCCGGCTATACCTTACGCAAATACTAAAATAAGATTGCCGTGAGGGAAAAGCGGCATAAGCCATGCAAGGCCCCGAGAGGAAAAAGGGGCTCACCAATATAGATGACGGAGAGTGAAGGAGTGCTACTGTCGGTGGACTGGAGTACCTGTTATAGAACCACCTACAATCATAACACGAATGTAGCGCCCCCGGCAAAAGGGATGTCAGTACATTTGAATTGTACTGGTATGTATGAACAAACTTTACCCCAAGTAAAATCAAGAAATACACAGGTAACAAACAGTAATAGAATGAACAATCCAATGCACATGAAAGGAACAACTAAAGCCAAATAAGTTCCACAATCTCTCATTTTCCCCTTTCAACATTATTTCATCACATCAATGGTTTCACAACTTTCACATATTTTCATTTCAATAGTGATTTCGATCACTTTTCCACCCTTATTACCTCGGCCACCCTTATCACCACAACCCACACCTTATAACTTTGTGTTGCAGCGCGCAACCCGATCCCACCGGACAATCAAATTTCACACGACAACAACAATAATTCACAAAAAAAATTTCATAACATCAATACCATTTCCATCATATGCAACAGCCCGTATACAATTTAAGTCACAACGATAATTGCCCGCAACAAGTCACGTATGATATTACCACAGTTGTTTCAATTGCATCAATTACGAGTTCTTTCCATCATTTGTTACACAGTTCTTACCACATGAACACATTCACACACACACACACTTGGTTTGTTGCCATTTACTTACACCATTATATCGCGAGACTTAACCAACAACGTTTAAAGCATATTAATCACAAGAATCATCATTTCAAGGAAGCATAAGTTCATATCAACAATTCATACATTTGGGCCCAAGACACCATAGATGTCACCAAGCAGTAATTCATGTACAAGGTGTTGTCGTAATCGTTCAACTCATTTAAGTTATTTCACAATACCATCTTTCATTACTTACCACGCAGGGTTTTAGCCATTATACACATTCCCACATTTGGACACATTAACGTTCTTTCATTAGTTAACACTGTCATACCTCCTTTTTCACCAGTGCCCCCGCTAAGGGGCGCAGAAGGGAGTTTTTCCAATTAAAGGACAATCAAAACGGGATTTATTTATTTATTTCAGAGTCGCCACTTGGGAGATTTATGGTGTCCCAAGTCACCCGTTGAATCCCGAAACGAGGAAAAGAATGACTCTGTTTAACAGTCTGCGCACCAGAAATCCGGATAAGGAATTCTGTTAATCCGGGAGAAGGTGTTAGGCATTCCCGAGTTCCGTGGTTCTAGAACGATCGCTCAACTGTCATATTCGGCTTGATTATCTGATTTTATACAATTATGAACCTACGTTCAAATTTTAACTGTTTACCGCTTTGTTATTATTTATTCAAAGAATTGCAACGTCGTGAGAATACATCTCGAATTGCGCCACATAAATGTACCCGCAATTTTTGATACATTCCAACTTCGTTGAGATTTGGATTTGGGTCACATAAATGTGCACCCGAGTTTAGGAAAATAACATTATTAAATACGCGCCCAAAGACTAACGCATTGTTATTTTGAGAAAAGTCGTAAAGTTTGCTATGCGACCTGTCTCGAAATCTAAGCATTCGAAATAACTATCCGTTGAGGGGCCCGCAATTTGTGTATTCTTGTTTGTCGAGGCTCGTCTCATTCATTATTTTTTAAAGGAATTTGCAACGTCATGGACACGCATCTCGAACCACGTCACAATCAATGCACCCGTGGTTGTTGACACATCTCGACTCTGTTGAGATTTGGATTTGGGTCACATAAATGTGCACCCGAGTTTAAGGAGGTAAATTATTAAAGTACGCGCCTAAAGAGACTAACGCGCGGTTGTTTTGGGAAAAGGCCGCGAAGTTCGCTAAGCGGCCGATCCCGAGTTCTAAGTAATTAATACGTTCATTTGTGAGGGCCCCGCAATCTGTGCATTTTGCTAGGCGAGGCTCATCTCATTTATTTTAAAAGGACAATCCTAAAGTGACTACATTTTTATTAAGTTCGTCTCTAAAAAAGAAAAAAATTCTAATTAATTACATGCTTGAAAAGGCCGCTACTTATTTATCGGATTAAGACAAATGCAAACTGAAAATTACAATCGAGACAAAGGGAGATTGTGTCATGCCTTATTCTGTAATTGAATATTACTAAAATTGAAATTATAAATAGAATACGGAATTTACAAATAATATTACCAAAATAAACTAATTATCCTCTAACTAATTTAAACCCACATTGTTAGATGAATTAAACCGTTGGAATTAATTGTTTATAACTATTTGAAACTGGAATTAACCTTAATCACTAATGCTTATTCGAAAGTTTGTCAAACTTAATCGTTAATTCGTCTTGTTTGAACTCAACTCATGCCTATTGGATTAATGATCTTAGCAATTACTACTACGATCCTAACTTAAAATATAGTGGGCCTACTAATTATACGAGATTATTGGCCATTTTTTATTCTGTCTAATATTTACAGATCTCCATTACTAACATGATTAAAAATTCACAAGCTTTGACTCATTTCTATTCCAGTTTGCATGAATTTAGAGTTATACTTCTTAAATCAAAATAATCTCCAATAATGACTATCTATCAATTCATGTACCCATAGGCATATAGAAAACAATTCAAACTACTTAGAATAGTTCTAAGCACAGTCCAATTTTCAGTATAGTTGTACAATGTAAATACATGTTTAAGATGAGCTTAAACATATACAATATTTCCTAATGTACATTCTAATATATTAATTGAACACACTTTAATAGTTAAGCCTTTTAATTTAGCATTTTTGCAGTTTGAAGTCACATCAGTACTAATCTCAGAAATGTGTACCTGGAAAGGGACCACAAGGAAAAGGAAGAAAAGGATCAGCAGGAGCAGTAGCAACAACACCAGTAACGGAAATAGAACAACCCAGTAACAGTGTTTAATAAAACCAGCAGAATTTCAGCAACACCCCAATGAAACAATAACAAATAACCAACCAAACTCAAGGAACAAACCAAATGAAATCCCAGTAACACCAACAACAATCAACGGGCAGAAACAAAGTGAACCAGAAATGCAATAGGACAATCGATTTCTGACTCTCTGTCTTTCAGACTCTTAAGGAAAGAAACTCAGAACTTCAATTCAAAAACAAAAAAACGCTAATTCTGATTTTCAGTAGTCAAAGCAAGACCTCACTCTTTCAGTTTTTATTTCTTAAGTTACTCACCTTTTTTTAAAACTTAAATTGAAAGACCAGTTAATGTTTTACCCTTCAAAATCTGCTCCCTTAACTTGTGTCAACCCCCTTATTTATAGCCAAACTTGAAGCACTCAAATTAATTCTCACCATCTTCTACCCATCCCCATTTTGAATCCCACTACTTAATATTTTGTCCCCCACTATATTAAAAAAATATTAATTCCCACTAACACATATCTTTTCTTTATTTAATTCTCTCATTCCCCACCACCGCATGCTTTGTCTCCCACTATATTAAACAAATATATTAATTCTCACTACCACTTGTCTTGTCCCCCACCATGTATTAAAAAATGTATCAATTTAATATTATTAGTACTTAGTGGACAGAACACTCAAATTAATCATTTTTTAAAACTTAAAATCCCGAAAATGCCCCTGAAACTACTGAAATTACCATTCTACCCCTGAAAATACTGCAATTTACCATTCTACCCCCATCAGCTATAACCAATTCACCTAATCAATTAACCAAAATACAGCAGCTATAACCAATTCCTAATCAAATTTCATCAACAAATTTACGCTAGAAACTCAGATTATGTCAAATATCATCAAAACAAAGACTAAGGATTCAGGGAACCAAACCATATGATGAACAATAAAGAAATAACTTAAATCATTTTGACTGAACAACATTTTTAACAACAAACATACTTTCAGATTCAATAACAGTAACAAATTGAACATAACAAACAAGTAGATTCAAATCACTAAACTCAATAATCAATTGAACTTCAAATTAAATCTAACAACATTACAACCAAGATAAAGGATTCAAGTGATTAAACTAACACACTTCTATATTAAAACTAAACAAGAACAAATGAATAAAAACAAACTGAATAAATAATCAAGAAATGACAAACAACAAACAAGAAAAGAATCAAACATATACTGATTTTAGATCCGAGAATATCAAACAAAATACGGACAGAAATGAAACTTAAACCAACTAACCGGAAATGACTGCAACGGAATAGAAACTCGGACAGCAACCTCGACGTACCGGATCTCGACTCAACGAAAACCCACCTTCTCTTTTAACCTCGACGAACTCAGAACGACAAACGACGATCTCGACGGATTGAACCTGAAGAACAATGAGATAGCAGCTGAGTTTCCAGGGGTGGTCGTTTGACGATGAAACTGGACGGAAATGGTGTTTGCGAGGCTGTGCGATGGGCTGAAGAAGGAAGCAGCTGCGTTTGGTGTTCGATGAATGACGAAGCAGCTATGGTTGTTTGGACGTGAGGGAGGCGTCGTACTGGTTTTTCCGGCGACTGGAGGGGTCGTTTGGACGTGAGGCTGTATGTGTGCGCGTTGAGCAGACCGACAAAGAAGAAGAAGAAGAAGAAGCCATGGCATCGTCTGGTTGGCTGCGTCGCTGGTGGTTATGGAGGCTGGGCTGTTGGTTCGAAGAAGACGAGGAAGAACAGCCATGGACGACGAAGGAGCTGGAGGTTGGGGTCAGCCATGGGAGCTGGAGCTTGGGGTCGTTTGGAGAAGAGGGGGCGGATGTTTTTAGGGTTTAGGGAAAATGAAGAATGAAAAATGGGAAGAGGGGGGGTAACTCGTTTGGGTTATGGGGCGGACCGGGTCGGGTTGATCCGGTGGGGGTTTGGGTTGGATAAGGGGTTATTTGGTTTGGGCCTGTGGTTTAAAATTGAAGAAAAGACCCAATCTGATTTTATTTTTCTTAAAGTAAAACTAAAATTCTAAAAATCCTAAATTAACCTATAGAACTAAATCAATTTATAAAAATGCTAATTAACTCTTAATAAAAATTAACACACAATTAAATAGCAATTACGATAAAATCACACAATTTGGACATTAAATGCTAAAAATTCAATGTACGTTATTTTTATGATTTTTTGTTCTTGTAAAACAAATATAATTGCTCCTAATTGTAGAATTAAATCCTAAATGCAAATGCGACATATTTTTGTATTTTTTATTAATTTAACAAATAAACATGCACAGACAAATACAAATAATTATCCAAAAATGCCACAAAATCCTCAAAATTGCACACAAAAGGAAAATTGTTTTATTTTGAATTTTTGGGAGTAATTCTCATATAGGGCAAAAATCACGTGTTTACAAACACATACTCTCATACCATCATCCTCAAGCATTTACAAGCTTAGCACATAATAAGGTAGGCACATCAAATCACTTTTCACAATCACATATAACACGGTGGTGTGGAAATCAACTAAGACAATCAATACACATATTTTCATACAAGGTACACATACCGTATACTCGTCACAACAAGGGGATTCTACAAGAGTTAAAGTTAGCCATACATACCTCAAAGAGCTTTTCCTTAAGTTACTACAATGTTCCGGAAATTCTAGCAATGCCAATCTACTTCTAGACATAACAAAATTGAACACAAATTAGGAAGATATTCATAATTCTAGCTCATTCGAGCATTTTATCAAACACTATATGTGCGTTAAATCTTTATGGTCCTTTTATAGAGGATTTCATCAACCCACAACCCATGCGTTACCATCTTTAGCTCAACAATATTTCTACAACCTTTGACAATACATGCAAGCAAGATAACAACTCCAATACCCACAAACATTCTTTATAATTACCCATCTTTAGCTAGATTTGAAATTAAAGGTTAGGGTATAGAATCTTACCTCAAGGATGAAGGCCTAGTGTGGTTTTCCTTGTTAATCCTTTAAGATTTGAGCAAGAGTTGTAGAAGAATTGATGAGGGGTACCTTCTCACTCTAGGGCACTCTCTCACTCTAAAAATATCTGATTTTTGCTCAAGAAATGGTCCCTTGAATCTATTTGATGAAATGAGGTCGTTTTATAACAAAAACCCCGATTTTTGCACAGACGCACTGCATGTGGCGCCGCATGGGGAGGCATGGTAATGAAAAATGTGTTTAGAAACGAAACTAGAGGTGCTCTGATAATTTACACAGTCACGTCGCATGGGGCGGCGCGGTAGTGTAAAATTCTGCGCTGCTTTTGGTAATTTGGTCATAACTTTTGGTAGGAGTGTCCGAATGACAAACGGTTTGAAGCGTTGGAAACTAGACTCAAAGAAATTTTATTTGATAGGTTGTGAATCACACAAATCCTTATATAACTGGAGATATGATTGTCCAAAGTGAGGTCTTGTGCGTACTCATTTACAACTTTAGTCTATTTGGTAACTTTCCAACTTGTCTTAGACTCAGGCTTCTCCTTAGACCCTAAATCAATTATAATAAGACTTATACACTTATTACCATATCCAAATGATATCCATAATATCATTAATCCTCATTTGCACACAAGATAAAATATTTGGCCTACCTTGGCACCACGAAATCTTAAATTACTAAGCAAAATTTTCTGGGGCTTTACATTCTCCCCCGCTTAAGATCATTCGTCCTCGAATGAGGATCAAGTTTCATTTATTAGCCATCCTTATGTAACTTCTGCTTTTTCATATTATGAAATATATCATCAACCCCGAATTTGGCTATTTGTAACTAGGACTATCCACATGTCAGAGGGCCCCAGATACATATCCTAACAGCATATACATGTTCCATAGACATAACATAACTTGTTCAACACCAACCATGGCCGCATAGGCAACATACATAGTCAAAATGGAATAGTTTAACATAGATCAAATCAAAAGATAAGAGTTTACAGGAACCAAATGCATGAAAGCTATTACATAATTATCCAAACAAATGTGGGTACTTCTTTCTCATTTCTTCCTTGGTTTCCCAAGTGGCTTCCTCAACCTGCTGGTTCCGCCATAACACTTTTACAGAGGCAATTTCCTTAGTTCTCAATTTCCGGACTTTCCTATCAAGAATGGCAACTGGAATTTCTTCATAAGATAGTTCTTCATTAACCTCAATAGCTTCAATTGGCACAATAACGGACGGATCTCCCACTACCTTCTTCAACATAGACACATGGAAGACCGAATGTACCAACGACATCTCGAGTGGCAGCTCGCGCTTGTATGCCACCTGACCGATCCTCTGAATGATTCTATACAGTCCGACATACCTCGAACTTAACTTCCCTTTCTTCCCGAATCGCATGATGCCCTTCATGGGGGAAACCTTCAAAAATACTCAATCATCTTCTTTGAACTCCAAATCTCTGCGACTAATGTCCGAATAAGACTTTTTGGCGACTCTGAGCAGTTTTCAACCTCTCCTTAATAATCCAGACTTTCTCCATGGCTTGATATATGAGGTCCGACCCTATCAATTCTGCTTCTCCAACCTCGAACCATCCAATGGGAGACCTGCATCTCCTACCATACAGTGCCTCGAATGGTGCCATCTGGATACTAGCATGGAAGCTGTTGTTGTAAGCAAATTCTATGAGTGGCAAATGGTCATCCCAACTACCTTTGAAATCACGAGTACAAGCTCGCAACATGTCCTCAAGCGTCTGAATAGTCCGCTCTGCTTGCCCGTCAGTTTGAGGATGGAAAGTTGTGCTGAGATTTACCTGCGTGCCCAAGCCCTGCTGAAATTTCTTCCAAAGTTGGTCGTGAACTGAGCCTCTCGATCTGAAATGATTGAGACTGGAGTGCCATGCAACCTGACTATTTCTTTGATATACAACTGGGCATACTGTTCCACTGTGTCGGAAGATTTAACTGGCAAGAAGTTCGCTGATTTTGTGAGTCGGTCAACGATCACCCAAATTGAGTCGAATCTGCGCAGAGTGCGCGGCAGCCCTACTACAAAATCCATATTGATCATCTCCCATTTCTACATTAGAATTTCTATGCTTTGAGTCAATCCACCAGGTCTTTGATGTTCGGCCTTCACTTGCTGACAGTTCGGACATCTAGTCACAAAGTCCACCACACCCCTCTTCATGTCGTTCCACCAATAAATTTCCTTGAGATCATGATACATTTTCGTAGAACCTGGGTGCACAGAATACCTGGAATTATGAGCCTCCGCCATTACCCTCTCCCGAAGATTATCCACATCTTTACTTAAAAATATTTTTACATTTATAAGTATTTTCCAGTATAAATAAAATAATTTAATACTTATTATTAAATTGTGATTTTGAATTCATTAAAAGTAAAAAGAGAGAAGCCTTTTATGATTTTGCTAAAAAATCTATGAATATTTTAATAATTATTTCTTTTTGTGTTATCATCAATATGAAAATATTTTTTTCCTCTTTTTATTTTCAACATAGAATTATGAGTTTTATTTAATAATTAAAATTTCCCAAAAGAAATTTAATTTATATATACATTTTAAGCTATTGCTGGGAATTCTTTCATTTGTTAATATTTTTTCTTTCTGACTATATTTATCTTCTTCTGCTTTTTTCCACATTAGTTTGTTTCTTCTGAGTTGTTTTTTTTGCTTTCTTTTCTAATAATCTATCGTTGAACTTAACAATCATTGATCAAAACTTTAGATTTGAAGTGTCATAGTTAGTTATCCTATTACTGCTCACACGTACACTCTTTTTTTTATGGACCACCAATATGTAAATGAGCAATTACAAAATTCTTTTCTGATTATGAATTACTTCTCAAATTAACTATGTGATCCGCAATGGCTGCTGTTTTCTAAGACAATAATATGTAAAATCTTTTAAGACAATAAAGTAAGTAATACAAACCTCTAATATTCTATCTAAATACTAGTTATATATTATAAGCCTCAAACATTTTGTCATCCACCATGGCTTGGTAAGAGTCTAGATATTTTCAGTTGTATCTATTTAAACGAGATAAGAAAGAAAGTTCCAAAGAGCAGAATGACCGTCCAACTCCAAGAATACTAGGGAGCGGGCATTGCTCTTAGCGTGTGATAACAACGAAAGAAAACTCCACATACAAATTACGACTAAGATATCCATAAATGTTTGGACCTCTATTTTGTCAAACTTGAATATTCTAACGGATCAACAAATGATGGTACAAAAAATGAAAATCAATGATGTCTGCAGAAAAGTTCCAGACAGGCACTTAGATCATAAAGAATCAAGATTTACAAATTGTTCCCTGAAATGCTCAACTATTTACGCATAGAACAACTTTAGTAAATCTAGATGATACGTATGTGTGAAAAAACCAGATAAATAACGCATTTTAAAAAGGATATCCCGGTGCAAAAAGCTTTTACTATGCCGAGGTATGGGGAAAGACTGCACCACATTGGTTCTATAATATGCAGCCTTACCTTACATATATGCAAGAGGTTATTTCTATGGGTTGAACTCGCGACCACCTAGGCACATGACAGCCCCATTGTAGCAAGGCTCCCCTTCCAAGGTTCAAAAAATATTTTTAAAAGATAAAGAGCCGAATCAGGAAATTACCCATTGTCACCATTATTCTCCTGTACTAGAGCATCAGCAGGTCTGACACATCCATTATCCGGTTGCTGTCCTTCACTCTCAGCAGTAGCTAGTGACAGCAAACACTTGCCCAAGGTTGCGAGCCCATTCTGCGTTTGATACATATCCGGTGGAAGATCAGCAGCATTAATAAGAGATGTCATGCTTATTCCAGCTGCTGCCTCAATTAGCATTTCATCTTCGCGATTAGGATGACAGTTAAGGTCCAACTGTCCCTCGCCAGCTCCAACTTTCTCCATGTTATCCCCATTTGTATTTCTTTCGTTTTCGGAATGACTTGTTTGCATCATCAATTCAGCTCCACTTGCCCCATCTGTTTCTGATCCATCTTTAGGTGGAACCTGATCCTTTGCCTGTGCAACTTTTGCCTCTCTTTCCGATTGTTTTTTCTTCTTACGCAGCATGAGGGTTTTAAAACGTCGTTCGGCACTCAAGCAGGCGTTGCACTTACACGTAGGCTGGTGCTTGCCCTTTCCACTTGGAGGCTGAATGCAAACAATACAAGTGCAACCAGGACGGTGCCGAGGATGTTTTGTTGTGGCTCCAACTAAAGGCTCTCCCAGGTCGCCAATGTTGTCTCCCAAAACAGCAACTGTTGCTAAGGCATTTAATCCAGAAGGTTCACAATCTTCATTTTTCCCGGCAATTTTTTGCCTCTTGTAACCTGGAAATGAAAAAACAATATAACAGTGAAGGGCATAATCTTTATAAAAGGAAACAATCAACTTTCTAGACGCGAGGATATGAGAAGAAATTATATTTGTTTTGCAACTTTTGGTTGGTAAAAACAAAAATGAGCAAATAGTTTCACTTCTTTTCTATTCAAAAAAGTCGTAGAATACAAAACTTAGCAAGTCCACTCATCAACATGTATAGCGTATACCCCATCCTGATCCACAACTCATTTGCTTTCTTCAAAAAACGTTACCTACATAAATGGTTTGATGCACCTACTACTTTTTGGTTCGTTTAAAGAGACAATCATCATAAATTATCTTTATAAAGTAGGTGGAAACACAGAACATTATACATTTTTGACAAGCCAAAGGACATAACACGGCCTAATTCAAAGACTTCGGCACGGTGTGATATCTTTCTTATAGATGAATCTGCATTGGAACAACTTCTATTTGGCAGCTACTCGGATTGCCAAGGAAGGACGGGTCATTAGATGGAAAAGAATAGGGGTGTTCATCGTAAGAAGTTACAAAACTATGGATTTCAACTGAAGTCCAACTTCAACTTTGGTTGTGATTAATTCAATGTCAGTGCTAACGCTACCGAATGAACATAATTAAGGACGATCTACATCTCCACATGGTAACTGAGAAATGGACCTTTTTGAAAGTGACTAATTTTTCATGACGAATCTTGTACGTACAGTTACTTCCATTTGATCAAATTAGAAGAAGCACCAACTTTTATCAACTTCACCTTTCCTGAATAATCTGCATCTAACAAGCTAGTAAAATTTTGAAGCTACATCACAAGTGATGTATGCTAGAGTGTACAATGTGGTTTACTAGTGAAAAAATTCACATAAGATGTAGAACCCTTATTGTGGGGATTAAGAGATCTTGACTTCTTGGGTGCTTTTAAGCACTAAAAGATTCTATATTTTACTAGCAAGTAAGACATATGTGGGATAGGACAGCTAATTGCATTAGTGAAGTAGCTAGAGCGGTGTTGGGAGTCTCGAGGGGTAATTTTGGTGGACATTAAGGGGAGGTGGAATGGAGAGGTCCAAAGGAAAGTTGGAAGCCAAGAAGGTTGCCTATATGAAGTTAGTGAAGAGAAAAAATGAGGAGGAAAAGAGGACGAATGTGGAGAGGTATAAGACGAAGAAGAAGGAAGCAAAGTTGGAGGTTACAGCGGCAAAAACAGCAGCTTTTGAACACTTATATGAAGAGCTAAGGACAAAGGCGAGGATAAGAAGCTATATAGGCTCGCCAAGGCGAGATAGAGGAGGGGCCAAGACCTGGACCAAGTGAAATGCAGCTAAGACGAGGAAGGCAAAGTATTGGTGAAAGAGGCATACATTAAACGAAGATGGCAGGCATACTTCAATAAATTCTTAAATGAAGAGGGTGTCACGAATATTCTGCTAGGGAACTTAGAGCACTCCGAGAATAGTTGATATTTTGGATATTGTAGGTGTATAAAGTTTGAGGAGGTTAAAGAGGCTTATTCGCAAGATGAGAAGGTGAAAAGCGACCGGGTCTGACAAGATCCTGGTGAAATTTTGGAAGAGTGCATGAAATGTAGGTATAGAGTGGCTTTCTGGGTTATTTAACGTCGTTTTTAGGACGACAAAAACGACTAAAATGCCCGAGGAATGGAGGTGGAGTACAATGATTCTGTTGTACAAGAACAAGGGTGATATCCAAAATTGCAACAGCTATAGGGATATCAAGCCACTAAGCCATACTAATGAAAGTGTGGGAGAGGGTGGTGGAAATGAGGATGAGCCGATGAGGATGGGTGTGTCTATTTTCGAGAACCACTTCGGATTCATACCGGGATAGTCAATTACAAAAGACATCTATCTTGTAAGGAGATTGGTGGAGTAGTATAGGGATAGGAAGAGAAAAAGCATACAATAAAGTACCCAGGGAGGTCTAGTGGAGATGTTTGAAGCGAAAGGTATACTTGTGGCATACATTAGGACGACTAAAGACATGTACAATGAAGCCTAGATCGGAGTGAGGACAATGGGAGAAGACTCGGAACACTTTAAGTCGTGATGGGGTTACATTAGGGATCAACTCTTAGCCTGTTCGTATTTGCCTTGGTGATAGATGAATTGACGCGACATATCTAATGGGAGGTGCCATGGTGTGTGATATTTGCAAATAACATAATATTGGTTAACAAGAAACGCGACGAAGTTAACGCTAGGCTAGAGGTTTGGAGACAGACCCTGCAGTTTAAAGGTTTCATGTTGAGCAGGACCAAAACAAAGTACTTGGAATGCAAGTTTTGTGACATAAGTCACATAACACATGAGGTGGGTGTGGACGTGAGGATTGATACACAAGTCATCCCAAAGAGAAAAAGTTTGAAGTATCTTGGGTCAAAAATCCAAGGTAATGGGATAATTAACAATGATGTTACACATCGTACAAGAGCGAGGTGGATGAAATGGAGGCCCGCATCCGGTGTGCTGTGTGATAAGAACGTGCATTCAAGATTTAAAAAAAAATTCTATAGAGTGGTTGTTAGACCAACTATGTTGTATGAGGCAGAATGTTGCCAATCAAGAAATCACACGTTTAGAAAATGAAAGTAGCGAAAATAAGGATGCCGAAATGGATGTGTGAGCATACCAGGAGAGATATGATTAGGAACTAAGATATACAGGCCAAAGTGGGAGTGGCCTCCGTGGTGGATAAGATGAGGGAAGCGAGGCTGAGATGGTTCGGGCATGTGAAAAGGAGATGCACAAATGCCCAGTAAGGTGATGTGAGAGGTTGGCAATAGTAGGTCTTAGGAGAGGTGGAGGTAGGCCGTATTAGGGTAAGGTTATTAGACATAACATAGCACATCTTCATCTTACCGAGGATATGATCCTAGATAGGAGGGTATGGAGATCGAGGATTAAGTTAGAAGGTTAGTAGGTAGTCGAGGACCAATGTCTCACTTTCATGTGTGAGAGGCTTGGTGACAGTTTGAAGCACCTTATATGCTCGTCCTTCTATGTACCAATAGCATTAGTATTATTCTCATATTATCCTATTTTGTAAATTTTTTATATTATCTGTTGTTCCTTTGCGTCGGCTATCTTGTTATTATGATGTTGTTACTGTTTCTTTTCTCCAGTATTTCTAACATGGTCTCTTCACTATTGTTTTTTTCAAACTTGCTTTGTTTTTTCTTTGAGCAGAGGGACTATCGGGACCAGCCTTTCTACCTCACACAAGGTAAGGGTAAGATCTGCGTACACATTACCCTCCCCAGACCCTCTTGTAGGAGATTACAATGTGTATGTTGTTGTTGTACTAGCAAGTAAGACGTGTTTAATCATTCATCATCATTCTTAACCATATATACTTCTTGACTACATCATAATTATGTAGTGAAATGTCTTTTTTCACACATTTTCCCCATTAAAGTATGTCTAACCACTCTTCCTGAAAGAGGGAAAAATTAAAAATACAAATAAAAGGTGGTAGGGGAGATAGTCTATTAAACAAGGAGAAAAGATGTGATACCCTTGCTGACTCTAAAGAAAGCTTCCAGTTCCTTTGCTTTAATCTCCTCAGGAGCCGAACAGGAACATCTGTAAACAAAAATGTTGGCAGAAAATGGGTAAGATAACTGTAGCCTTTCTTCATAACTTATTTAGTCAATAAGTACACACAGGTAGAGGTTTATATCAGTTTGCAGAGCCCCCCGCCAACACATAAAAAAAGGGTGAAAAATCTCAGAGCGATGCACCAGAACATGGCATCTTGGACAACTAAACGTGCTTAAAAGAAATTAAAGGCCTAACACCAACTTGCTCCAGTTAGCTAAGCTTGCCAATGATATGAGAAGCCAAAAAGGAAAAAAGAAAACTCCACACAAAATGTTTAATCCACTTTTTCTTAAATTGATATGGGTGAGGCCGTGGGGGGTTTAATGCTGAGTTTTGGTTTACCTATTAAGAAACTTCACCAAATGGGCAAGAAGCAAAACATTTCTTTATTTCAGCAATGTGATATTTATAAATGAGAATCAAATAACAAGCTTAAATAGTAACAATCAAAAATGGAAGATTACAAACCTATTTGAGTCCCAGATGTTGTCTGAACAAGTCCACTTAGGAGGAAGGAGAACATACATGGGCAATCTACGCCACTTGGAGCAGCTGTCACATTGAGCCCATTGTTCCTGGTCCCTGTACAAAGGGTACTACAACCACTTAACAATCTTGCAGTTTCTAGCAGTGAAATAAGCAGCAGCAGTGAAATAAGCAGCAGCAAATTCACTAATTTTCTATAACGGCAGCTTTGATATGAAGCAAAAGCAAAGGCAAATATTATAGAAAAAGCACATAGTTTCTGTTTTTGATCTTTTCGGATTCTACATCCTCCGATGTACGTGGAAAAAAATAGACAAACAATGAGGCTAAATGTAATGGTATAGTGAGAAAACTTTCTGAACACTGAAAAAGCTTTTCTTAATAGTCAAGAGTCTGTGCCTTACCCAGAAGGCCGGGAAGTAAATATTGTCTGCTTCCCAAAGACTGGTGGTTCCTATAGTTAAAAGAAAGCATTATAGTTTTCAATTACTAATCTCTATCATGATGGAAAGGAAATGAAGAAAAATAAAATGGGAAGAAACAAAATTTGTGTGATACAATGTACACTGAGTTGGCTTACATCATACGCCTCAAATTCACAGTCCTCAATCACAAGAATGGTCGGTTGGGTAGTTGGAGGTGGACGGAGCAATTCTTGTGATTCTTCCCATGACATTCTAAGCTCCATGGCATCATCAGCATGCATGAGAAGCCTCTTATTTTTATACCCGATGTTTGTAGTCTTTTTCTGTAACACCCCATAAATCCGGATTAGTTGTGGATGTGTTAGATGACTATTAATGTGATCTTTTAGACATGTGAAGCCCTATCAAGATGAGTATGGGTAATGTAATACTCCGTAAATATGAATCAGCTGTGTACGGACAAGGACTATTTATGTAATACCCCGTAATTTGAATCGGTTGTGGATGCATTAAACGAGTATTAGCGTGATGGTAATTGAGTGGTTATGTTAATAAGTGTATAAGTTATGTTAGAGGTGAATTGGGGTCTAAGGAGAGGCCTAAGTCTA
The DNA here is from genome assembly GCF_000715075.1 of Nicotiana tabacum. Lineage (NCBI taxonomy): Eukaryota > Viridiplantae > Streptophyta > Magnoliopsida > Solanales > Solanaceae > Nicotiana > Nicotiana tabacum. The sequence continues at coordinate 62,511,921 of NC_134089.1, forward strand.
AGCCAAGTTGGAAAATTTCAAAATGGACTAAAGCTGTGAATGAATACGCACATGACCTCACTTTGAACGATCATATCTCCGGTTCTATAACGAGTTGTGTGATGCATAACCTATCAAATTAAAGCCCTTTGAGTCTAGTTTCCAACGCAACAAACCGTTTGTCATTTGGAGGTGTATACAGAAAGTTATGACCATTTTACTGGGCAGGTGTCACTAGCGCGAAGTCGCGCGCGAAGTCGCGCGTTTTCGCTGAGTATTCTGCCTCGCGCGCGAACAAGCGCATCTGGAAGGTTTTAAATACTTTAAAGGCCGGAAATAATAGAAATGGAGTCACTTCTCAAGCTTAGGGTTTCCTCTACACCCCAACTCGACCAAGGCATCCAATTGCACACCTAAGGTGAGTTTTTAAGTGTGTTTTCATGGTGATTTCACTTCTCAATCACTAGTTACAACATGATTTTGATTGGGTTTCATAGGATTTCTTCAAAATCTCAAGAACACCCTAAAAGTTGTCTTTCAAGATTTGGTCTACAAGAGGTAATCCTACACCCTTAGACTTACATATATGGTGTTATTATGGAATCATGAGTATAAATCAAGTATTACAACTTATGGTATGGTGATTGGAAGCCATAAATTTCCAATTTAAATACATGATCATGGTAGGGATTTAAGGGTGATTATTTGATAGGATTTGTTGGTTGGGTGTGAATGGATGGTCATATACGTGATGTTGAAAGTTATAAATTGGTTAATCATGATGGTAGGATAAATTGTTGATGAATGGTGGTAATTAGATGAACTAATTATATGGTGATGAGATGTAGAGGTTTATGCCTACAAGGTGTTTGATAATATGCCTAAATGGCTTAAGTTATGGAATTTGTTACTAATATTGGTTCCATTGGATATTGCTATTGTAGATTGAAGGTTCTTAGTGTTGTGGATCATTGTAGTATCACTAAGGGGCGACATTGAGGTATGTGAGGCTAACTCTCTATGTTTGGGAATGTTAATGATCCTCCCTACACTACGTTTCTTTTACGACGTATCAATTGCCTCAGAAATATAGTTAACCCTAGTTCCTTGAATAGTTGTAGAGCTTCTATTCTCTAGCTTCATAACTCGGTCATGACTTTCATTCCGAACGTTGTGAGCTCAGTTCGTATTCAATATAGACTTGGGTTTGATGTCCCTAAGTCTCAGTATGGCTTACTCAACATGTCATAAACAGTTGAAGTTTCGGTGTTCATAATCAGTTCAAGAATACATATCTCATTCTAGTCCTATTCAGTATTCCAGTATTATGTAGCTCAGTATGATTCAGTATTCCAGTATTATGTACTCAGTATGACCCAGTATTCCAGTATCATGTACCTCAGCGTGATTCAGTATTTCACTATTATGTATTGTAGTATGATTCTCAGTTCCTGATTTTAAAATCCCTGAATGTTGAACACCTGTATTTGGGCCTGAGGCCGCAGTCAATGCTTTATGCATCTTTGGGCCTGAGGCCGCAGTTTATGATTTATGCATCTTTGGGCCTGAGGCCGCAGTTTATGCTTTATGCATTTTGGACCTGAGGTCGCAGTTATGTATACGTATACTTGGGCCCGAGGCCGCAGTTTGTGCACATATATATATATATTGGGCCTGATATTGGGCCTGAGGCCGCAGTTTATTATTCAGATAAACAGGTTGTTCATCATTCAGGAGAGGGAGTAATCATATCCTTACTTCCTTTGTTCAGTTCAATTATTAGTTACAATTTTAGTTGCCAGTTATCAGTTTAGTTATCAGTTATCAGTTCAGTTATCAGTTATCAGTTACCAGTTCAACTATCAGATATCAGTTCAGTTATCGGTTATCATTTCAGTTTCAGTTTCAATAGTTATCATTTCAGTTATCAATTATCAAATCTCAGTTATCAGCTTAATTTCAGTTTCAGCATTTATAATTCTTTCTTTCAGTTGCTTTACATACCAGTACAATTCAAATGTACTGACGTCCCTTTTGCCCGGGGCCTGCATTTCACAATGCAGGTAATGATTTACAGGTTGATGATTCCGAGCGCTAGGATTCTCGTCCCAGCTATTTGGTGATCCCAGTTCTTTCGGGGCATTTTCATTACCTTACAGTCTTCAGTATTTTTTTGTTACAGTCAGTGTTTTCAGTACTTTTTAGAGGCTTCATAGACTAGAGTAACAGTTAGACAAAGTCACGGGCTTTTCATATTAAGCTATGTTGGCTACAAATATGTTTTAGAATTGTATTAGTATTTCCGCACTTTGATTTATATCATCAAGACTTTCAATATATCAGCATGTGTTAGTTTATCTTCCGCATTCAGTATGTTATGATACCATATGTTGATTCAGCCAGCCAGTTGGTTCGCTCGGTCACATGTAGTCAGGCACCGAGTGTCGTGTTACGTCCAGGCCCAGGTTCGGGGCGTGACAAAGCTTGGTATCAGAGCACTAGGTTCAAGTGTCCTAGGGAGTCTATGAAGCCGTGTCTAGTGGAGTTTCCTTTATATGTGTGTGCCGGCCACTCATATAAACGGTTAACTACCAAGACATTCAGGATTGTCTCATCTTTTTCTACTCTAGATCGTGCCGTGAAGCTTAGAGCAATAGTTAACCTTCTTTTCCTATCGAATTCCAAACGTATTATACCCAAGCGACGCGCAAGAAAGGTATAAGGTTCTAGAAAGGATGATTTGCCTATTGTGGTATTACTATGGAATACATGTAGGTAACAAATGAGATTTGAGGAGATGTTGAAAGTGGGATGCAATGGATAGAAGTACAGATTATAGCATAACCTTATCAGAAAGTACCAAAGTAGTTATCATGTCTCATGGCTATTAGTTTACCTCAGTTACCAGTTATACAGTCTTTCAGTTAGCAAATTTATGGTTATTCAGTATGCTAGTATTCAGTTATATGTTTACCAAATATCCAATTTTCAGTGTATCAAAATTTCTGGAGACTTGTGAGTATACGGTGATGCATATGGATGCTCAAAGAAAATATAAGTAATAGTGATTATAGCGAAACCTTTGCATACTTTAGGTCTGGATTAAGACCAAGACTCACCGGATGGTGCAAGAAGTGATTTATCAAATGATGGTATACTTTGAAGGATAAGTTTGTGCATGGTAGTGTATTCGTATGCGTTTTACCTTAGAGAACAATTTCTTTTAATTCTTGGAAATGGAGCCACAAGTTGGATGATGATAGTTTGGATGTTAGACCCCAACATTGGTCACTATAGTTTTGGACAGAAAAGAGTCTAAGGGTAAAATACCTAGGAGTCAGAAACGTTTGTTATTACCAAAGATGTGATTTCGTACAACTCATGCAAATGACTATAAGATATGATGTATGCAATGAGAACTAAGAGCAGCCAATAGTGAATTTCAGGGAATGATTTTAAGTTGTTTAAATTTATTCAAATCATAATTAGAAAGTACCACGTTAGTGAATTGCTATAAGAAGCAGCTATTATTGTGAGATAAAGGATATGACAATTCCCCTTAAGTTATGTGACTAAGTGATTACCCGGGATGTTTATAGTATGATATGATTTTATATTATATAGAAAGTTTGGGGTTACATATTCTAATTTTGTTTAAGACAGATGATTTCCCTAAGTGTGATCCATGTACATAGTTCGAAAAGAATGATAGTATGCGGCAAAAGAATATGGTCAGATGATGAGGGAATTTAGGAGTAACCTTATGCTTCACTTTAGTTATCCAAAGCAGGAGAAGAAAATATGATGCTAGCAGGTGGTTAGTAAAAGAATAGTAAGTAAGTTTTGAGTTGATACAGTGAATTAGCACTTTCAGCAGAGCTAGTAGGGGTACAATTTGATTCACTTAGCCAGGTTTACTCTAGTGAGTGGATGACAGTTTGAAATACCGAACGTGTGTTAGAACCCAAAGAGTTTAAGTTAAACTCGAAATACATCAGCAGTGAGAAAAAAAATATTAGCTAGCAGTGAGAGCACAAACTATAGAAGAATAGCCTTTAGGAATTATCGTAATTTGTTTCTCCAGGATTGACAGTGTGAGCAGAGTTAAATTATTAAGATTGTATATGATAGCTGTGAATACATTAGCTTTCCGTTAAGTGAATAATTTAGTTTTTCCTAGTAAGAAAGATTTTTCAGAAGTAAGTTGGAAGATGAGTCGTCATTGACGTAGAGTGCAAAGAATTGCAGAAAATAAGGAAAGTTATTTGGATCCCAGCAAAAAGAGAAGGATCCACAAGTATAAGACATGTGGTCTAAGGGGTGATGTGAAAATTTTCAGTAAGTCCAGTTGAAGATCTGAAACTCGAATAGTTAGCATGGGATATGAAAAAGAAAATCAGTTCGGTAATGAGGGAAAATTGTATAATTACCACAGGAATTATGTCTAGCATGTGTAAGAAACACAAAGTGAGTAGAATGATCACCGAACTTAGTTATTGATGATAAAGTGATCACAGAAAGGCTATAAAAATAAAAATAAAAATCATGCCCAGTTATGTATCACGAGGGTAGTGCCATCGCATGAGACTCTAATTTTCGGAGTATAGACTTAGCTCACAACAATTCTATAAGTGTTTTCAGGAAGTGCTTAAGAATATAATCAAGTGTGGGAAGTAAAGCTCAAGAATAAGGTAGACAAGAGAACTATGTTGAAAGAAGTTCACTGCTTAGCCAAGGTAGGAGTTCGACTTTCAGACACCAAAGATAGTGGAGTTATTGTCTAGAACATGACCTATTCCTCCTTAGTAGCCGAAGTGAAGTAGAAATGGTTTGATGATCCCTACTTGTTGTAGCTGAAATAGAGGATTCACATGCTTAAGATGATGGCTTTTGAACAAGGGGGAGATGATGGTACTTTGAGGTACCAAGATAAATTGTGTGTTCCAACCACAGATGGACTTAGCGAGGGAGGAAGATGTTATAAGCCCAAAATTTCAGGTATTCTATCCACCTAGGCTTCCCAAAGATGTATCATGATCTTAAGAAGATTTATTGGTGGAACGACATGAAAAAGAAAGTTGCAGACCTTGTGGCCAAGTGTTTAAATTGTCAGCAAGTGAAAGTCGAGCAACAAAAAACCAAGTTCAGAACACACACATCCATTAGTGGAGATGGTAAATATGGACCTTATAATAGGATTATGTCGCTCATTTTGAAAGTATGATTTTTATGGACGAAGGTGTAAATTGCCAATTAGTTGGTTCGAAGTTGGCGAAGCAGAGTTGCGGGGACCAGATTTGGTGTATCTGTCTATGGAGAAAGTCAAGTTGATTCAATAGCATTTGTAGACAGCTCAGAGTTGTCAAAGGTCCTATTTGAATATGCAACATAGAGACCTAGAGTTTCAAGTTGATGATTGGGTGTTTCTAAAAGTTTCGCCTATGAAAGGTGTTATAAGATTTGGAAAGAAAGGAAAGCTCAATCCCAGATACATCAGCCCATATAGGATCCTATGAAGGATCGGGTAAGTAGCGTATGAGTTAGAATTTCTACCATAATTAGCGGTTGTACACCAGTATTTCACGTGTCATGTTATAATATTCAAGTTTCGAAGTATTCAAATCTCATGTCACGACATTTATGTTTTCAGTATTCAGATCTCACGTTAGAACATTCAAGTCAGTTCAGTACTCAGATACTCATGTCAATCCAGTACTCAGATATTCATGACAGCTTAATACTCAGGTATTGATGTGAGTTTAGTGAGTAGATATTCACGTCAGTTCAGCACTCGATTATTCGTGTCAGTTCAGTATTCATGTATATGTTTCATGTTATGCATATTATTATGCCCTATGGAGCTAGTGTTATGCTCGATTAGCTGGTAGGTATTTTGGAGAAATGTCGAAGTTATCTAACCTTCTCATTCAGGTCTTATATTAAAATCTCCATGTCTTTCAGTGTTTAGTAAGTTTAGTAGCCATTCATTCTAGTACCTATTCAATTCAGTACCTCATCAGTTCAGTGATCGTGTATTCATTCAGTTTAGTATGCACGTGTTAAGGAAAGTTCATGTTCCCACTAGACCCATTTATGGTCCAGAGTTATCCTAAGATACAACCAGAATAATCATTCGAGGACGAATGATCCCAAGGGGGAGATAATATAACACCCCATAAATTCGGATTAGTTGTGGATGTGTTAGATGACTATTAATGTGATCTTTTAGACATGTGAAGCCCTATCAAGATGAGTATGGGTAATGTAATACTCCGTAAATATGAATCAGCTGTGTACGGACAAGGACTATTTATGTAATACCCCGTAATTTGAATCGGTTGTGGATGCATTAAACGAGTATTAGCGTGATGGTAATTGAGTGGTTATGTTAATAAGTGTATAAGTTATGTTAGAGGTGAATTGGGGTCTAAGGAGAGGCCTAAGTCTAAGCCAAGTTGGAAAATTTCAAAATGGACTAAAGCTGTGAATGAATACGCACATGACCTCACTTTGAACGATCATATCTCCGGTTCTATAACGAGTTGTGTGATGCATAACCTATCAAATTAAAGCCCTTTGAGTCTAGTTTCCAACGCAACAAACCGTTTGTCATTTGGAGGTGTATACAGAAAGTTATGACCATTTTACTGGGCAGGTGTCACTAGCGCGAAGTCGCGCGCGAAGTCGCGCGTTTTCGCTGAGTATTCTGCCTCGCGCGCGAACAAGCGCATCTGGAAGGTTTTAAATACTTTAAAGGCCGGAAATAATAGAAATGGAGTCACTTCTCAAGCTTAGGGTTTCCTCTACACCCCAACTCGACCAAGGCATCCAATTGCACACCTAAGGTGAGTTTTTAAGTGTGTTTTCATGGTGATTTCACTTCTCAATCACTAGTTACAACATGATTTTGATTGGGTTTCATAGGATTTCTTCAAAATCTCAAGAACACCCTAAAAGTTGTCTTTCAAGATTTGGTCTACAAGAGGTAATCCTACACCCTTAGACTTACATATATGGTGTTATTATGGAATCATGAGTATAAATCAAGTATTACAACTTATGGTATGGTGATTGGAAGCCATAAATTTCCAATTTAAATACATGATCATGGTAGGGATTTAAGGGTGATTATTTGATAGGATTTGTTGGTTGGGTGTGAATGGATGGTCATATACGTGATGTTGAAAGTTATAAATTGGTTAATCATGATGGTAGGATAAATTGTTGATGAATGGTGGTAATTAGATGAACTAATTATATGGTGATGAGATGTAGAGGTTTATGCCTACAAGGTGTTTGATAATATGCCTAAATGGCTTAAGTTATGGAATTTGTTACTAATATTGGTTCCATTGGATATTGCTATTGTAGATTGAAGGTTCTTAGTGTTGTGGATCATTGTAGTATCACTAAGGGGCGACATTGAGGTATGTGAGGCTAACTCTCTATGTTTGGGAATGTTAATGATCCTCCCTACACTACGTTTCTTTTACGACGTATCAATTGCCTCAGAAATATAGTTAACCCTAGTTCCTTGAATAGTTGTAGAGCTTCTATTCTCTAGCTTCATAACTCGGTCATGACTTTCATTCCGAACGCTGTGAGCTCAGTTCGTATTCAATATAGACTTGGGTTTGATGTCCCTAAGTCTCAGTATGGCTTACTCAACATGTCATAAACAGTTGAAGTTTCGGTGTTCATAATCAGTTCAAGAATACATATCTCATTCTAGTCCTATTCAGTATTCCAGTATTATGTAGCTCAGTATGATTTAGTATTCTAGTATTATGTACTCAGTATGACCCAGTATTCCAGTATCATGTAACTCAGCGTGATTCAGTATTTCACTATTATGTATTGCAGTATGATTCTCAGTTCCTGATTTTAAAATCCCTGAATGTTGAACACCTGTATTTGGGCCTGAGGCCGCAGTCAATGCTTTATGCATCTTTGGGCCTGAGGCCGCAGTTTATGATTTATGCATCTTTGGGCCTGAGGCCGCAGTTTATGCTTTATGCATTTTGGACCTGAGGTCGCAGTTATGTATACGTATACTTGGGCCCGAGGCCGCAGTTTGTGCATATATGCACATATATATATTGGGCCTGAGGACGCAGTTTATTATTCAGATAAACAGGTTGTTCATCATTCAGGAGAGGGAGTATTCATATCCTTACTTCCTTTGTTCAGTTCAATTATTAGTTACCATTTTAGTTGCCAGTTATCAGTTTAGTTATCAGTTATCAGTTCAGCTATCAGTTATCAGTTACCAGTTTAGCTATCAGATATCAGTTCAGTTATCAGTTATCATTTCAGTTTCAGTTTCAATAGTTATCATTTCAGTTATCAATTATCAAATCTCAGTTATCAGCTTAATTTCAGTTTCAGCATTTATAATTCTTTCTTTCAGTTGCTTTACATACCAGTACAATTCAAATGTACTGACGTCCCTTTTGCCCGGGGCCTGCATTTCACAATGCAGGTAATGATTTACAGGTTGATGATTCCGAGCGCTAAGATTCTCGTACCAGCTATTTGGTGATCCTAGTTCTTTCGGGGCATTTTCATTACCTTATAGTCTTCAGTATTTTTTTGTTACAGTCAGTGCTTTCCGTACTTTTTAGAGGCTTCATAGACTAGAGTAACAGTTAGACAAAGTCACGGGCTTTTCATATTAAGCTATGTTGGCAACAAATATGTTTTAGAATTGTATTAGTATTTCCGCACTTTGATTTATATCATCCAGACTTTCAGTATATCAGCATGTGTTAATTTATCTTCCGCATTCAGTATGTTATGATACCACATGTTGATTCAGCCAGCCAGTTGGTTCGCTCGGTCACATGTGGTCAGGCACCGAGTGTCGTGTTACGTCCAGGCCCAGGTTCGGGGCGTGACATTTTCTTCTCTGAAACCGGCACTTGCCGGTGCACAGAATCAGCACTGGTCCTGCCTCCATTCTTTCCATGTTTTGCCAAAACAGAGAGAGTTTGCATAAAGGAAAAAGTAGAACCAATCCAGCAAGCATGTCGTGCTACTAGCTTTCTCAAAATACCTAAAAGGCTAAACTAGCTACTCACATTAAGGTTTTCAGTTAAGCCAGTAAATGAAGTATCTGCGGAGCCACTACCATCGGGGAGGTATGAGGACTGAGGATCCTGTGATTGCATATTGTCAAGAGGAGATATATTCATTAAGATAATAACTGAAGGAAACTGAGTAAGGCAAGCAAATTATCTTTAAGTAACCTGTGTCTCAACACTGTTTGTTGCCTTCCGAAAGCCCATAACAAGCTTTCCTCCAGGATCAATTCGACTGAATGCCACTGAAATAAAATACCACAATTAGTTGTTATAATTAGAAATCACTAACAAATTCCAAGTACACGGTCAACTGGTGAGTCTGATGAAGAATCAACGATCATGTAAAGAAAAGCATAGTGCAATTTGTGCAAATATGACGCATCTGACAGATGTACCAAATCGACAGATCTCATATTATTATCTCCATTTTTTATCTGTTGAAAAATCAACTTCATCTATTTTTAACATAAGTGGAACCAAAGCATGATAAGATGTAGTGAACACTAGCAGGATATATTATCACCAGATTATCCCTGATTTTGGAAGGGGAAAAAAAGGAATAAAAGAAGAATAATATTCAAGAAGAAGCATTTAAGGAGGTTATATCAAGTGCAGCATCATTGATGTACAACAAAAGAAGGTAACCTTGCAGCAGAATCGAAACTAAGGGATAAAAAGGACATAAAAGAAACTCTGACACTTACAACATCAAATGAAGAAACTTACCAGTATCACCAGCTTGCAATTGCATGTTTTGTATGCAAGGGGTGACACCCTCCAGAACATACATCCGACTGTTGTTATTTGGCCAAAATCTGAACTGAAATGTCCACTCTTTACCTTTTATATCCTGAATCTTTATTGGCAGACCGTCTGATTGGTTGATAGGAGGAAAGTATGCCTGCAAAGGATTTAGAATTCATAAAGCGCAAAAAGGTGTGTCCAAATCTAACCATTAGCAACCATAAAGGTAAGAGACAAGATATATTATCCCTCCTTTACCTCAAAACAGTTTTCCTACTTTGCTTCCCAGGGGTCAAAGGAAATGATCTTCAACTAAAAGATTTTTAAGTAGATATTCTCAACATTCTGTAAGAAATATTGCAACTTCTAGAATTGTTCATACAGTTCATTACTTATTTTTTATGCCCACCAGACAAAGTAATCTAAACCAGATTTAACTCCAAAATTGGTCAAATCGACCTTAAATAGCCTAAATAAGTCTATCAAATTGGGACAAGGGGAATAGTAGGAACTTCACGAATCATGAAGTCTTAAGAGTTAGGTCTTACTTCAGCGCATGCTTTGGGGAGAACCAGACGACCAATTCGACCAGCATCACTAGCACTTAGGACCTTCTCGAACAGTGGAACTATGGTGGACTTCAAGCTTAAATAGCAGTCAAAGCAAACATAATTGATACCAAGCTAGAGAAGTGATATAAAAAATTCCTTAAGTTATGCTTGCTAATCTTATTATGATTAACAGGCTGATAAACAACTCAAAAGTACGCAATAGTAACAATGAGAAGTGAGTACAAGGATACTCTCCGGATAATTGACGCAACTCTTGGTCTGTAATCCTAGGCCAGTACCTAGGCAGTAATTGATTGCGGCCTCCTCGCCCTTCTGCAGGAGGCCTTGCAATCCGTGTCTGTGAAGGCAGTTCTTTGTTCGAATCAGAACCAAAACTGGGACTAGGTTTGAGGGGCTTGAGCAATATGTGGCGCGTCCTTAGCCCCTGTTGAAAGGGAGTTTTTTCATGTTCCCTTCCTTCGACCCCTCCATCAGGAAAAGATAATCCCGAACTTGAACAACCCACAGGAGTACTCAAAGAGAAATCTAGCGATGGCTGATTGGTCGTGTCATACATTTCTTTTACCCCTTGGTTTGGTTTGCTATTGTCTTGTTCACGAAATAGAGAAGCTATAGACTGCTGGTTGAGATTTGAAAAGCATGTGCTAACATCACCAACAGGTAGCAGCTTCTCTTGCTTAGTTTTCCCAAGAGACACATTATTCTCATCCTTTTGACTTTGAAAGGGTTGACCAGGCTCACTAATCTCCGTTATATTGTTCACTGTTGGAAGCCTTCCTTCCTCGAAGTTGGTTTCATCTACTCCCTTTTCCACATGAAGTGGCTGTATAAAATTAGTTCCGAAGGTGTTATTACGAAAATCATCAGCAGGTACCTGCCAAAATACTTATAGAATGGTAACACTCAAAATATGTCTGGAACTTACTAACTAAATTTGTTAAGGACTACAACAATTAGCATAGGCAAGGTGCTGATATATAAAAGAGACCCGAAAACAACTCTTATTAGAAAGGTAAAACAAACTAAGAATGGTGAGACAATACTGACATGATACATTAAATTCTAGGAAATGACAATCAAATCAATCAATTGAACAATCAAAATTGCCTCAATCTCAAACTAGTTGGTCCGGCTATGTGAATTTTCTATATCCATTTCGCCCTATTGGGGCCCGTTTCGTTCCAATACATATACTTCAAGACTGAAAGCAAATATGAGTAAATGAATAGTAAATGTTAAAAAGGAAAAAAATTACAAAATATATGCCATCCCAATTTCTTGACCAGCATCTAGTTATTAGCAACTTACTCTACCATTTTCCTAGAAGATTACTTTTTTACTACAAGAAGTCAAAATACATGAACTACTACATTTTATTAGCCTTTGTTCTATGGTGATATCTCTTTTAGATGATAAATGGACCTTGGGCCTAACTCAACCCCAAAAACTAGCTTATGAGGTGAGGATTGCCTAAGACCATATAAGGAGACCAAGGACCTCAAATCCCACCGATGTGCGACAACTCAACATTAACGAGTTTCAATTATTACTTTAACCATGTATCCTACTTACTCCAATGTCATAACACATTGTTTCTTTTCTTAATCTCCACACCAGTAAGACATGAGCAACCAAGTAAAATGGAGCACAATACTTGCCAATGGGTGATAACACTACTTGACAAGGATAAAGGAAGGACTTCAAGTTTGATAAGTGTAAACTACAATAATTGGTACATTTTATGTTCACCCATCCTCATATTGTGAGTAACTGTATTTCAAAATGTAATTGCCATTTGCTAAAGGTGTAAATCTCATACACATACTCATTGTATTTTGCAGCATATGAAGAACAGTACTTCCACTGCTTCAGAAAAAGTAAGACATTTATCAACAAGGCCAAAATGCCGACATAATTCCAAAATATTATAAATCAAAATATTCTATTACAATGGAAAATTAGCAAACATCACAATAAAACATATTAGATTAAATGTCAAATGCATCAGACAAGCACCAAACCACTGCCAGATACCATATACATTACATAGACATGATAACCCAAATTTAGTGCTCCCGCACCAAATTTAGCAATCTACAACTATCTTTACCATAAATAGGATATGCAGAATTGAAGGGCTGGATAAGAGCAGCATATCTTCTAATTTTTCTAGCTGTAAAATCATCCACGGGACTTAACAAACAAGTAGATGTTTTAAAAAGTAGAATAAACCATAGAGACTTAAGACAATGTCACTTCATCGAATACTCAATCACAACAGTTCAGCATTATGAACATGAATGATGAAGAATAATTCAGATGCATTTTAATATATTATGTTATGTAACAGGTTTGTGTACTTGCAGATACCGGATAAACAATGGTAAATATTGCTCCCCTCGGTCCAATTATACAAATTATTCTTATTGTTATTATTAGTAGTAGTTTGATGAACTACTAGTTGGGAATAGGATTTAGACTTGTTAGAGAGTTTCTAATATTATTATCATTATTATAATTATATGTGTGTGTGTATATATACATATATATGTATGTATAATATATATTTATATATAAATTTATTTTATTTGGTATGATGATGATGTTAGTTGAGCTTGAATGAAGAAGTGAGGATTCATACAGCTGACCTCAACTTGTTTGGGACTAAGGTGTAGTTGTTGTTGTGTTAGTATTTTTATAAAGTAATAAGGTTTACTGATGTAATGGGGAAATCCCGGTATACAAGCAGCTCGTTGGACCAATTATAAAAAAAAACTGAGGATAATGATAAGAAGACATGCTTTCATTTCTCTACCACATTTATCGCAGAGGCACTTGTCCCACCAATAACAATTACTAAAATCTGTACATATTTGGATCATATCTACTATGTTTCATTTCTGGTAGTGCAACTGTTGTCGCCTCTTCCTCACCCTCTATCCCATGAGACATAAGAAAATGAAGTAGATAAAGGAAAGGAGAAAGAAGAACCTGCATTGGTCTCATGGAATGACCATCAAAACGCCTTGTGCAGCTTATACACCCTACACCTCCAAAATCTAAGTACTCAAACAAATATTTTGAAGCAATGCACCCACAGTGTAGATGCTGCAAGACCATATGCACAGAGAGTCAAGAATCACTCGACGAGACAAACTTGACCCAACTTTTATAACTTACCTTCCCACACTTTTTGCACTCTCTCCAACCAGAATCCCCCATGTGGAAAGTTTCACAGAAGGTTAAGTTCTCAAAAGCAGATCTGCACTCAAATGAGATGACATCAATGAAGGCAGGAGCCAAAATAAAGTTTAATGATTTACTAAGTTAGCATAACAGAAACTAAGACATCCACCAGAAGCACTAATAAAAATCAATTACATTTTAGATTGATCAAAATGCTCCAAGTAATTAACAATTACAGCTTGTTTGGATGGTTGTTACATGTTGTATTGTATCATATTGTTACTTTAAATACAATGAATGTTTTGATTATTACTTAAATTTTATTGTATATCGTTAAATCCGTCGTTACGTAACGACGAAAAGTGTCACTTTTTGGAACAACCGATTTGGTGTTGTCGCGTCGTTGCCTTATTATTTTTTTTTCTCTTTTTTTTTCTCTCATCTAGCCCTTCCTTATTGTTAAATAATCATATTTTATCTTTTACCCTACCTTTTAATATAATTATTCTACCTCATAGCTTACTTTTTTCTATAATATTGCAAGTTTATTTTTCATATTGTTTGTGCATGACATCATGAAACGACGGCAAACAAGACCATCTATCCAAATATCATATACATCAAAACGATACAGTACAATACAATATAATACTATATGATACATTATGAAATGATACATAACAACCATCCAAACAAGCTGTTAAGCGATAGAAGGGTGACAGGAGGAAATGAACCATGAAAATCAGGAGGAATTGGAATTTCTACCTACTTAATATTTACCTACTGATTTTAAGAGTCGTATAGCCAAGTTAACAATAAAGCAGTTGACATTAAGGCTAGCATACTCTTTCGCCAACAAAGACCAACAGAAAGGTGACAGAGAGATTTCAAGAATCACGAGTACTTGAAGCCCGACAAAGCAGCAAAAACTCTAGGCCAGGAAAGCAACATTGTCCTCAGACTCAAGTTCTATGAGTAGGTTATTTTCATGTTGTTTTAAGTCCAAGCTCTTTTCTTTCACATAGTTAACAGTGGAGTAGGGAGACGCGAGCCACACTGCGATTCGAATTGTAGCCACCTGGCCAGTTTGCTGTCATCTTGGGTAGATGTGGATCCAAAACTTACGCATGATGGATTCTACCTTTAAGGTCCTTAGCATTAAACTCATTATACTTTTGAAATTATGAGTTTAGAATTTAATATTTGTTGAAATTTAGTGATAATTTTTACATATGCATCCATGTTCCGTGTTAAAAATATTGGGTTTAGTTGAAGTCTAGATGCTACGCCATCCGCCTCTAATCTTGGGGACTAAGTCGTAACCTTAATAATTTAAAGATAACATGGAAAGGTATATGCAATAAGCTATCATGTAATTAGAACACACCTCACTCGTCTTCTTTTAGAAAACATAAATGAATAAAGCAAGAACAAAAAGGCACCACCATATGGTCCTTTGACTTCTGACCCTTTTCTCCTTCCCCCGAAATGAGGAAGCAACAACAAGAAACATACAGTCTTTTTGACTTTGACCCATCTCCTCTTCTTGCCCAAAAGGAGGCTTCTTTTTTTGGGAAGCAACATAATTCACATAACAAAATAAAATAAAATAAAATAAATCTGCTCCTACTTCTGATAAAAGAGTAAAAGGGAGGGAAAACCCCACTCACGAACTATATATAACAACAAATGTTCACATATAACTGAAAATCCTAAATTTAGGAACAATTTCAAAATGCAAATAAAAAGAAAATCATTAGCAATTTTAGGGGGGGGGGGGGGGATAATAAGGCCCAAACTGCCCTTGCATCATGAAAGAAACAGAAATATTTGACTAAAAGAAGAAATTACCCGCAGTTGTAACAAAGGTTTGCAAATCCACCGGATTTCAAGCTCCAACCTTTCCTCCATTCAGACGACGTCGTCTTACGACAAACCTCATTCATGCATATCATTGACCCCATATTTAAGATTTCCAAATCCAAAAATCCCTAAAACCCTTTCAAGAAATCATTGACTTAGATCAAATAAACCCAAAATTAAAAATCCCAAACCCCCCAAAAGAAAAAGAAAAAAAAAACTCACCTTGCCTAATCTACTGGTGCACCCAGAAAATAGAGTAGGCTGCGTGGCATGGGCATGAAATTATGGAAATCTTGAAGTGAATATGCACACAAGAAAATGGTCAAATCAGAGTTCAAGAAAACGGCGGTGGTCGGCAGCGGTGATAGGTGGTAGTTTCGATGACCAAATTACATATACAGCGGTTCCTTTTTCAGATTGCATTATAGTACTATGTATGTATAGAGTGAGAAAGAGATGATTTTTTTTAGAGAGAGAAGCGTGTGTGCATGCAAACCAAAAAAACAAAAACAGAGAGCACAACAAAATGCATGCACGATACTTGAAGATACCGTTGTTTGCTTTACTTTTTTGTCCCTTTTTTCCTTTTTGTTTCGGACAATGAATGCTACTATATATATTGACCCTAAAGTTTCGTGGATTCCCATGTCTCTTTGTATATAATATAAGTTATGACGTCAAAATTCTTACAAAGTATGGACTCAATGGTAAGTCAAATTACACTATACCAACAGTTGACTAAAATTTATTGGGACTAGGGTAAATTATTACTGTGTGTAATTTTGTCGAGTGGTT
This sequence comes from Nicotiana tabacum, assembly GCF_000715075.1. Taxonomy (NCBI): domain Eukaryota; kingdom Viridiplantae; phylum Streptophyta; class Magnoliopsida; order Solanales; family Solanaceae; genus Nicotiana; species Nicotiana tabacum. The sequence goes on from NC_134089.1 coordinate 62,528,143, forward strand.
GAGGGATTTCTTCTATAGTTTTTCCTTTTTATTCTTCATAGTTTTTAGGACTTGGAGAATATATCTATTTGACCACTTCTCTTTCATGCTCACATGGAAGGATTTTTTATTAATAATTGTTGTACACCATAACAATATTTATATTTTGAATAAATACTTTATTCACTTTTGAAGTTACTATAATTTTTATTTTGCACGCTTTTGCACTTGTTTTGATAGTATGTGTGGTAAAAAAATGGAAAGTTTCTAAACTTAACTGGAAAATTATTTAACTTTTACTCAATTCTAACAAAATTCAATTCAAAAGAATGATAGAGTCCAAAATATGTGTGTAATATACGAGTGTTACTTTAACTATATATTTGAAAAGATGAGGTTGTAATAAATACCATTGAACGTGTAACGTATGAACTTCTGAATAATTTGTCGTCTTATATTAAAAAATAAAGACTTATTAAAGGGGTCAAGTATGAATTCGGTTGCAAACGGCTTTATTTTTTGTTGTTTTCGAAAAAATAAGGGCAATGAGCTAAGTATTCCAATATTCTTCTTATTAGAAAGAATTTATATCATCATATTTTGGTCTATGTTAAATTACAAGGAATCAGAAAAATTAATGATATTTTGAGTGGGTTTAAGTCTAAAACTAAAATACTCATGAAATGTAAAAGAATTTATTAGTAGTTTTCCGTGCTGCTTGTGATATGTGATTAAACATGCGATATTTTTCAATGCATTAACTTGAAAATTATTATTCAGTAATAATAAAATTCGATCTAAGAAAATGATTGTAGTCCAAAATTGATCATATAAACTTCTTAAACAATCTTTGTCATGTTTGAATTTAGATTTTTTTCAGAAAAATAAAGGCAGAGACAATGAGATAATTAAGTATTCATCATTTGCTTCTTATTATTATCAGAAAAAATTTATATTATATTCGTTGAATTCGTATTAAATTACAAGGAGTAAGAAAACTAAACGATATTTGACCAGTTAAGTACTTTGACACTAAAATGATCATGAAACATAGAATATCTTATGTATCATGGGGTAAAAACGACTAAAATCATTCGATATGCATTGTATGCATGTATGAAGCTTCAAAATCAACCTTTGCAAGTCTAGTAGATTGAACTCCTTTTGGTGTAGTAGAGCTGAAACTTTTATTTCCCCTAGAAGTGTAATTAAACAATTCCCCAGCACAAGAGCTAAAACTCTAGTTTCTATTCTCAGACTATCCTATGCATGCCTTTCCATTCTCAGACTATCCTATGCATTTCATGCATGAGCCAAATATTGACATATACATGCAAAGGTGTAGGCTGAATCGTTTTTGCCCTACACATATTATTAAAGCAATTCCTTTGCTAGAGGTAAAATCTAATTTCCATTCAAAATAACCATCCTACGCATTTCATGAGCCAAGTATTAACACACACATAGAAAATATTAGCTAGTGTTAATGCGAGATTTGACAAAGTAGTGGTTAGGGTTCATGAGATCTTTGAAAGAAGCTTAGAGATATTGTTTATGAGAGAGGGAAAATAATGAACTCAAGTGTGTGTCTACAATTGAGTCTGTTCCAAAATATAATGGGTTTGTTCTTTTCTTAACCCGACAGACTAACAGATATATATTACAAATGGGCCTACTACAAATGTGGGCCTAAACAATGTGGCCCAAATATTAACCTACGTCAACTAGGCCTAGTCTAACAACCCTCTTCAAGTTGGAGGGTGACAAGACCCCCAACTTGCAAAGATGAAAATGATATACAGGCCCAAGAAGAGCTTTCTTAAGGACATCAACAACCTGAGCATCACTAGAAACATGGCCCAAACTGATTAGTCCATCACCAAGCTTACCCTTGATGAAATGGCAATCCAACTCGATATATTTAATCTGTTCATGAAAGACTGGATTGCGCGCGATACGTAGGACTGCATGATTATCACAATACAAAGGAATAAGAGAGAGAAAAAAGAGATGCCAAAATCAGCTACCAACCGAGAAAGCCAAGTGACCTCTATTGCAGCTTTGCTCATTGCCATGTATTCAGCTTCAGCAGGGGAAAGAGAGACAATCTGTTACTTCTTGGACTTCCAACTCACCAAAAATTCACCAAGGAACACACAGAACCCAGGCATTGATCTATGACTATCAGCACAGGAGGCCCAATCACTATCACAATACACTCAGAAGACATATAAGAGGAATTGCTAAAGAAGAGGCCAAAATTAGAAGTACCCTTCAAATACCTCAACAAATGCAGAGCAACCTTCATGTGGGGAACACAATGCGCCTGCATGAACTGACTCAGATGTTGTATTGCAAAAATGATATCAGGCCTTGTGTGGGTTAAAAAAATTCAACTTGCCCACCAAGTACTTATACTCTTCAGGTTTGGGCAAAAGGGTCCCCAACTGAAGCCTTCAACTTCACATTAAGCTCAAGAGGACAAATAACAGGAGCAGGTAGAAGAATTAAAAGAATCCAATAGCTAACTGATAATTTTTTTTTATGCAGAGAACCCCATAATCAGAATAAAGTGTCTCAATCCCAAGAAAATAATTGAAAGAACCTAAATTTTTTATTTTGAACTGCTTATGCAAAAAATCTTTTAAAGAAGAAATTTCAAGCAAATCAGTCACACTCAATATGATATCATCCACATAAACAACTAAAATCACCAAAGAACTCCCAGAACCCCTAGTGAATAAGAAGTAATCATTTAAAGAATGAGAATATCCTCTAGAGCATGTTGATACCCAATTTTTCTCTATATATTTTTATATATAAAATACTTTCAAAATAGCATGTACATGCATAAATAAGCATGCCCAAGAGTTCTGGTATTTTTTCTAATTTTTTAAGATTTTTAAAATTAATTTATTGTCTATTTTAGCAATACAAAATCCATAATTATTCCCAAAATCATCAATTTGGTGAATGATTTATTTTATTCCCATAGTTATACCAAAATATAGTTAATATAATTTTTGTACATGTTTTACAAATTTATTTGGCATTTAAAAGACTAAATTGCATATAATTGCAATTATAGCCTACTTTAAGATTAATAGCGTTTTATAATTGTACAATTGGTCTAAGTATTTTTAAATTGATATTTATATATTATTAATTGGCTCAGTACTTTTAATTTACTTTTAAAATCATTTTTACTATTTTTTATAAAATAAAAGGAAAAACTGGTTATTTAACATTTAGCCCCATTTCATTTCAATTTTAACCTCAATTTGACCCCAATCCTAACCCCGGCTGGACCGGCCCGATTTCATCTTTTACCCGACCCATGACCCAATTAAAAAACCCACCCGGATTCCCTTTTGATCTAGGTTGTTGCTCATTTTGATCAACGGCCATAATTCCCCCTTTCCTTTTTAATTTCCCAAACACCCCTAACCCTAATCACTTTCGCCTAACTAGCCGCCTTTGAATCCCTTCGTCTCTCAAACTCTCTCGAAGGTTCTTCGGAACCCTAGTCAACTTCCACCCTTTTCAACCGTTACTTCACCGGAATCCATGGCTTCTCAGGCCATGGATGGCCTGTACTCACCCTCTCTCACCATCAAACCTAAGTTGTTCGATGATTTGAAGCCCGACTCTGATGGTTCTCTTTAGATCTTGCTCAGATCTATAGATCTATGGCTTCTCCGGCCATGCTCCGGCATATTCAAGTACTAGAAACCTTTTCGGACCTCATCCGACTCAAGATCGGACCTTCTTCCAAGTCTTTCTCATTTTTAGGGTTTCTCTGAAGCCCTAGCTATTCGAGGTTTTTCTCTGTGTGTTTTCTTAGATCCATGTTATATCTGTGTTCTACTGTAGTTTTAAAACGTTTTCCCCAATCTTCTCTTTCAAAATTTGTTTCTCTTCGATTTAGGGTTTCTGAAAAAGTTTCAAAAACATCTTTCTGATTCTTCTTCTTCTTTTCTTTATGTGTGTTTGTATATATCATGCTCGTGTGACTTCTTTTTACTACGAATGTACCGTCCTTCTACTTCTCTTTTATACATGTTACTCCTGTGCTCACATGATTATCCTTGTTATATTTTCATTACTCTTCTACTATATGTGTTTACTGTTAAGTTCTTCAATTTTGTTTGCTTTACTGGACTCTGTTCGTGTTCTTGCTAAATGTGTTTTATCTACCGCTTGTTAAGTTTGTATCACTTTTTCTTCTGAACTTGTTTAAGTTCTGAGTTTTTCTCAAAACGTGTTCTCTATGCTCTTTACTATGTATCATGTCTGTTTGTTTCTCATGAGTCTCTGAGCCTGTTATCTGTCCTTTTGTCTCTACTTCTGATTAAAGTTGAAAATCCTAGGCTTTGGGTTTTGGCAAGTTTTATCTTGGACTAGGGTTTTACTTTGGAACCCTGGACTGTCAGACTCATTATGAGTCCGCCAAACTGAACTTGTATCCCTTTTTGACTCTGAACTCTTTTCTATGCTAGATTCTTTCTAATTAGCATGACAGTTCTTTCTTGTTTGATATGTCTGTATGCTTTATATATGAGGAATTCTTCCTTCAAAAGAGATTTTGCCAATTTGTAATTGATTCAGAATTCCTTTTAATAAGGTTCGATTGATTGTTACTGATTTTCTTTAATTAAACCTTTCTTCACCTTTTCTGGTTGGATTCATTCATAACAAAACTCAATTTCTAATTTTATTGGCTTTTGATTGATTGTCTTTCCTTATTTGCACAAACCGTGTTGATATCAAACTCTTTCCTTAAATAGTTTCTATGTATTTTCCCTTCTTGTACTACTTTGAAAAAGATTTTAATCCAATTCTTTCCTTAATTGTCTTCTACCCATTTGAAATCAGAATCTCTTAACTAAAGGGAGATTCTGTGTGATTGATTGCAAACTATTCCCTTACCTTTTCTTACTTGTTTTCTGCACTATAAAAGGGGCACTACCCTTCTGCACTTAGACAACCTGGAACCTTCAGTTCAATACTTCGAATTCAACACTTTACACACATACCTCTCAATTACAATACTCTTTCAATACTCTACTCTCTTTTGAGATCTTTTGTACTATCTGCTTGCAACTTGGCTATCTCAAGACTACTTTTACTTGTTTGTTTTCCCTGAAACTGGTATGCCTTAATTTCGATTTCAGTACCATCCCTATGTGTTTATTTTACAATTGTTACGCTCTTGTCTACTTTGTTGTCCATGTTCTGTATTGAATATGTTAATCTCTCTTTGCATCTGCTGTTTGTTATGAACTCCCTATACCCCTACTCTCTTCTATGTGTTTGAGTTAAGGTTTATGGCCTGACAACATCCGAATTGCTGCTTAGGTCTGAACCTGATCCTCAAGGGATCCCAACTCTCAAAATGTGTCTAATAGGCTAGTCAGGGGTATGCCAGCACTCCTGATTGATGGGCATGACCACCAGCCTGTCATGGCCTTCCCCTAAATCCCCTCTATGCACTTACACTTACTCTTAGATTCTAAGTTCTGCCCCCCCCTCTTATGAGCCTTGCTTTGGGACCTTGAGTTCCCTCTGAACTTGGACATCTGAGGGCTGGCATTTCCACACTGCACTATGCTCTTGATTCTGCAATATATTTGGGTTGTAAGCACTGCCCGGAGTCCACTCGAGGCTCTTAGGGAACTTTGACACATCCCAAATAAGAGAAGGCTTTGGAAATCTGTTCCTGGAAGTTGGTTCACCTCATATTGTTGGACTTTGAGTCTGAATTAGGCTCCTTGGTTGTAGCTTAATTTCTGATGTAATTTCACCCTTTCTTAATTCATTATGGCCTGTACTATGTTGTAATAACTTATGAGGTTCTAGTGAAAAGGGGAGGGTCACTTATGTATGCATACGGGTAGACATCATGATCTTAGGTATTTATTCCTGCAATCACAGCCTGTTTTACTTTTGCATTTCATATAGAGATCCTAACTATAGGATTCTGCACTTCTATATTTCATATAGAAATCCTGAGTATATGATTCTGCACTTATGCATTTTATATATTAATTATGCCTATATGTTTTCCGCACTTCTGCATATATAGAGATTATGTCTATAGGTTTTCTTCACTTCCGCGTATCATATAGATAACCTGTTTATAGGATTTTGCATTTTACATCTATCATTAGGCAAACAGTCATAGGTTAAATAATAATCAATTGCATTCTAGATACCATGTCTATAGGACACCTGCACTTTCATAATCGTTTTAAAACCAACAACGCCTAGAAATCATGCCTATAAGAGTAACCTTTGAATCTGATTCGCTTATGTCATCTGCAAGTTTAAAATCAATTGCAATGTTGTCTAAAATCTGCGGAACTTTCGTTTTTTCTATAATAAGTAAGTTTTCTTTAAAATCAGAGCAAGCACTGTTAGATATCATGCCTATAAGTCTCACTTAGGCAAACCATTAGGTAATTAATTAACTGCATTAGTCTTTGATAAATTACAACCAGGGAAGGCTAATTCGGACTCCTCATCTGAGAAAGCCTATCCCACGCTTTAATTTGATTTCAGACCATAACCAGTACATACAAGACATGCTAAACAATCTATCTTTAAATGAGGAGGCATGTTTGAGCCCGTTAACTGTTACGTGTTATCCCATACTTGCCTTATATGTTTTGATTGTCGCCCTAGAATTTTATCCTTTTAAAACTATGAAAAGCCAAATTTCCCTTTCCTTTAGGACTAGTAGTCCCAAATGCCTCCGGGACTGATAGGATTGGGGTGGGTACTAGCATGCAATAAGTAACGATACCATTCCACGCTTTACTGCCTTAACGGGGTGGGAAGGGTAGATATGGATATGATGACCGGTGCGCTAATACCACGCGCAACCCCTCTTCTGAGGAGCGATTGCCGGGTATTGCATTGATGTGATCCATATTATTTGTAAACTTAGGACCCCCTTTCCTTTTAACTTGTCTTATTGTCCGAACTATTTCTGGTTTCCTTATTCTCTCCAAACTTTCAATTTGCTTGCGATAATATGGGAAAATCCCCTTCTATTTGAGCCCTTAATTGCTTATTTGATTATGTGAAGTCACAATTGTAACATGGCCGGGAACCACACTAGTGGATCTTGAGGGGTACCTAACACCTTCCCCTCGAGATAATTTCTAGCCCTTACCCGAACTCTGGTCCTTCAAACTCAAACCTTTCTTAGTGTCCTAATGCACTTAATCATTAGGTGGCGACTCTTCAAGTTCCAAAACCCAATTCCCAAGAGGGAACGAGTTATCCTCCTAAATGTCACAAGCCCGATTTCGCGAGAAAAAGGGGGCACGACAGAGCATGAGGCTTGAGATAACTTAGCATACTATTGTTCGAATGCCTGCCTCAAACCATAGAGGAACTTAAGAAGCTTGCAGACCAAGGAGCAGAAGAGGAAGAGGAAGGAATAGACAGACCAGGAGGCAACCTCATAAAGACCTCTTCATCAAGATCACCATGTAAGAAAGCATTATTAATATCAAGTTAAAACAGAGGCCGGTGTTGTTTAACAGCTATAATAATTAAAGACTTCATGATAGACATTTTGACAACAAGAGAAAAGGTTTCATGAAAATCAACCCCCTCAACCTGAGCATCACCCCTAATAACCAACCTTGCCTTATACCTTTTCAAACTCCCATCAGCTTTGTACTTGACTTTATATACCCATTTGCAATCTATAGGCTTCTTGCCAAGGGGTAGTTCAACAATATCCCAAGTTCTATTAGCCTTCAAAGCCTCAAACTCCTTTCTCATGGCATCCTATCACTCGGGGACAACTGCTACCTAAGAGTAAGTATAAGGCTTAGGAATATGGAGCTGATGAGTGGTTACCTTGTAGGATGCAGACTTAGAGCCTAAAGAAGGAGGAAGGGTGGTGCGGACATAGTCCTGAAGGTGTCCACGAGCACCGTGAGGTTTGCTAGATCTTCTTAGTGGAAGTGGAGAGGAAAAAAATAGGATCAGAGGTAGAGCTGGAACTGGGAGAAGAAAGAAAAGGAGAGGAAACAGGAATAAAAGAAGAAACACGAGAAGAAGGGGCAGACTAAGGAGAAGAAACATGGGCAGGGAGAGAAGAAGGAGAAAACTGACAATCATCAAAATAGGTAGGAGAAAGAGCATGAAGATTATGGGAGGAATCAACAGAAGATTTTAGAAAAGGGAAATATTTGTTCATGAAAAATCATATCTCTAGATACAAAACAGTTTTAAGTTGCTAGATTATAAAGCTTATAACTTTTTTTGCCAGGACGATATCCCACAAACACATAAGGAATGGACCTAGGATGAAACCTATCCCTGTTGGATTTAGGCACAACAAAATAACAAAGGAAGCCAAAGGCCTTGAGATGAGGGTAGAGAGGAGCTTTCCCAAACAACAATTCATAGGTACTTTTATGATGAAGAAGAGTAGAAGGGAATCTATTAATGAGGTAGGTGGCAGTGAGAAGACGATCACTCAAGAACCTAAAGGGGAGATAAGACTGAAACAAAAGAGCCCTAGAAGTTTTCAACAAGTGTTTATATTTTCTCTCCACCACACCATTATGTTGGTGGGGTATGAGAACATGAGGTCTGATGCACTATACCCTTCTTGGAAAACAAAAGAGAACCAGAAGAACTGGTACCCAACTCCCAAGCATTATCACTTCTGAAAGTCTTTATCTTAGCTTGAACTATGTTTCAACATGGAAATGAAAGCTTTTAACAGGTCAAAAGCATTGCTCTTTGCCCCCATTAAATGTGTCCAAGTTGCCCTGGTGTAATCATCAACTATGATTAAGAAATACTTGGATCCAGTGTACATGGGTGTAGGGTAAGGGCCCAAGTGTCTATATGGATGAGTTGAAAGGGATGAGTGGATTGAATAGAGCTATTAAGGAAGGGCAACCTAGTTTGTCTTGTCAAAGGACAGATTGGACATGTAAAAGGTTGCTTAGAAGATAAATTGCAAGTAAGTCCAGAAATAAGTTTTATTTTAGAAAAAGGAATATGCCTAAGCATGTAATGTCAAACAATTTTATCTTTACTCATTTTATTAGATTTATCAATGGTATTTACAAGGGAATTCTTAACATCAACACTAGCAGAAACTGTAGGGACAGAACAAGAATTAAAAGAAATAGAATCAACAATAGATTGACATGATAAAGTAGTGGCATGTTGAAATAACATGTATAGTCCATTATCCGATCTACCAAGTACCACTGGCTTCTTCATTGAAGGGCACTGTAAAGTACAAGAAGACTTGGTAAACTGTACAATATTATTATAATGAAAAAAGACCTTGTATACAGATATGAGATTGTGTTTGAAGCTAGGAATGTAAAGGACATTGTGAAGGACTGATTCAGGAAATAAAGCTAAAGAGCCAACATTGGTAACTTTTATTGTATAATCATTTGGAAGAGACACAAGGTAGGGAATAGGTAGAATGATTATATCAAAAGACAAACTTTTAATGAAAGTCATGTGATCAGTAGCTCCAGAGTAATGTTGTATTCTGGGTCGGGCCCGGGCTTAAATGGGCCAAACGGGCCAGGCTTAACGGGCCTGGACTTAGCGGGCCTGGGCTCTGGCAGTCCCGGGACTCACAGTCCCGGGCTTCGTGGGCTCAACGGGTGGAACCAGCCCGTGACGGGCCTAAGCCCATATGGTCCTAGGCTAAATGGGCTGGGCTCGTGGGTTTAGCGGGCCTAACGGGCTTTTTTATTTCCGGGCTTTTTTTTTAAATTTTTTTTGTTTAAGGCAATTTCTTGTAAACCATATCATGGCTATATAAAAAAAATATATATGTAGTATATATGTAGAAATCTAATTATTAAAGTGCTTGACAAAAAAGTAAAATAACAAAACAATAGTAAAACTAAATTGCCATGCATAATAAATTAATAAGAAAGTACAACATGAAGCATAAATACGTCTAATAATTTTAAAATAACACAAATTGTTGAAAAATCTTAAAGACGAATTTGCGGATAAATACCACCAACACAATACGTTATATGCCTCCTTAAAATGCATGTGGTACACCCTGAACGAAAATTTAAGACTCTTCCACAGTTCTTGCACTTTAATATTTGGCCTTCTTCATTTTCTTCAAGCACTTCATAGTAGTGCGAAACAAATAAGCGCACTCTTTCCGGACGAGGCATGATGTAACTTGAAAATTAAGATTGAGACTTGAAGTCTTGAAAATTGGAGATTGAGAGATTGAGAGAAATTTAGATTGAGAAATGAGTATTGAGTATTGAAATGAAGAAGAGGGAGGGGGTATTTATAGTGTTAGAGAAGGTTAGTTTTGTAAACTGAAAAAAATGGCTATTTGTGCAATATGGCCGTTGGTGGTCATTGGGGTGGGGCCCTCATTTTGAATTTTGAAAAATCTTGTTTTGTAGTATATATAGTATACTAGTATAGTATATATATATATAAATCTTATTTTGTAGTATATATAGTATACTAGTATAGTATACTATATATAGTATGTTATGTATATATATTTCCAAATATAATTTCTTATAATGTTTTGTAGTATATATATATATATATATATATATATATATATATATATATATATATATAGTATGTTATGTTATGTATATATATTCCCTTATATATTTTCTTGTAGTATATATTGTATGTTATGTATATATATTCCCTTATATATTTTCTTGTAGTATATATTATATGTTATGTATATATATTATAGCTTATAAATAATTGCAAGTTAAATACAAAAAAATATTACAAAAAGATATTCAAGGGCATGTCTTATAATTTTTATTACCAAAAATGACATATCTTTCTTAGTCTTCCTCCCCCCAATGGAATGAGCACAACAAGGTACTAATACCACCATTAAAAGGGAAAAAACTAAAAGAAGATGTGCCAAAGTACAAGTTACACCATAATCTACATTATATCTCTAACAAATCTCATAAATCCTTCAAGGTTCGGAGGAGGTTGCGTTGGTGGTGGTGGAAAAGAAGCTTGTTCATCACCACTTCCGGGCGAAGCAGCATCCTCCGTAAGTTCCGCCATCATTTCTTCATAAGCTTCATCTATCGCCGGTTGTGATTCCGCAATTCCAAAGTTTCTTCTTTCCGAGCGGATCCAATCTCTGAACAGTATAGATTTTTCCGAGCTCTCCCTCATAGACGCTCTATGATCACCTATTTGAAGTCTTGCTTGACTGAAAGCGCTCTCTGATGCAACAGTTGAAGCTTGAATAGATAATGTAGGATAATATTGCCCAGAAAATGCATTTGTAGCAATTTGAAAATGTTCTAAAAAATCTATAAGAATTTTATTCCAATCTTGAGTAGGATTAAATACCTCCGCTCTTAACTGTTGCGCGAGGCCAACCTTTATAAGTAGGATTAAGCTTCTTCTAATATAATGCACCCAATTAGGATTAGAAGGAAAATAATAGGGTAAGCACATAACGGTAACCATCTTTGCTAATTCTTCACGATCTCTATTTGGATCGTAATATAAAATACCTCCGGTCACAGTGTTAATTCCTAGTTGAACTAGTTTTGAACCTGTACTAGGGCTATCCGCACAATCTACATGTGTCCCCTCTAGCTGCGCTTTCATTTGTAAATATCTAACTTTATCTCTAGGGTGTGTGTTTATGTGCCTAGTCAAACTACCCGTGCCGCTACGGTCTCCAGTATATTTATGCGCCAGTAATTTCCCATATGTTTTACACTTAGCCTTATTTTGTTCTCTTACTTGAGTAAAAAAAATTCCAAACTAATGATGTTTCTAGGCGTTTAGGAGGTTGTCTATTAAAACTAGGGGTTTCTACAGGTGGGTCGGGCTGTACATCAGTTGGATTATTAAAAGGACTAGTAGGTGTATCATCTAAATCCGGTTGGGTTTCATCTTCATCCTCATTTTCAAAGATAGTTTCATTAGGATAAAGAGCATTCATAGTTTCATCATCTAAATTTTCACCTGGTGCAACATTATGGCAAAATTGACTATCGGAAAATTGAAAACAGGGGTTATCACTATCAAGAATAATAGGAGCAGCAGGACGTCTACCAGGTCTGGGTCGGGGAGCCGGGGGAAGGGTAGTAGGTTGGCCACTACTTTCACCAGTTTTAGCTTTTCCCTTACCACCAAACATTTTTATCAAAGATGTCATATTAATTACAATTATGCAAACTAAAACACACAAAAATATATTCTTAAAACTTAAGAGTTGAAACGAGTTTACCGAATTGCCGAATTCTTGAAAATTAAAAATCGTTGAAGACTTGAATACTTCAATTCACCAACTTCACAATTTTTCACGAAATTTCAACAATAAAATAAGCAATTATAGTAGAGAGATTGAGAGAGATTGATGAATTGGTGAGTAAAAATGAAAGAATGAGGGGGTATTTATAGTTGAGAATTGGGAAAAAGTATAATTATATAAAGTTTGGGGTTAAAATAAAGTTTGGGGGCCAAATGGCTATTTTTGAAAGTTCCAAACGGTCAAAATTGCAGCCCAACGACTACTTTTTTAATTTTTGACCGTTGCTATTTTTTTTTAAAAAGTAGCTGTTAGGCCCATTAGGCCCGGTAAGACCGGCCTAGGCCCGCCAGCCGGTCCTGGGCTCGTGGGCTATTTTATCATACCCGGCCCGCCCCAGGATTTTTGCACCATTAAGGACCGGCCCGCCAGGACTGTTTAGCCCGTTAGGACCGCGGGCCCGGTCCGGTCCCGGTCCCAGCCCGACCCACCATACAACACTACTCCAGAGTATATTATCCAAAAAATACCATTCACACTAGAGAGCATGCAAGCTCCACAAGATACACCCTCATAAGATAGTAGCTTACCAGCAAAGTTAGCAAAACCCAAGAGATTTGGAGTATGTGGGGAAGTAGAGATCTAAGACTGTTGTAGTAACATCATCAGCTGGGAGTATTAATCTTTGGTCAGGCCAAGAATAGCAGAAGACTGGTCATTGTCAGCAGAACCATCATACCTACCATGCACAGAAGAAACACCAGAAGTGTCAACCTCAACATGTGCATCGGTACTGCGAGGGGGAGGCCCTTTAGTGTTCCCAGGTTTCTTGCAATAATTGCATGTGGTAGAAGACTTGGGAGCCTCAAAGGAAATTTTGGAGGTGAAATTAGGCTTGGAAGTACCAACAGTAAATAATGCAGAATTTGTAGAGAATTGAGATGCAGAGGACATTTGCCTTTGCTTCTCATCAGACAACAAAATACTATACACAGTCCCAACACATGGAAAAGGTTTCATCATTAAAATATTACTTCAAGTTCGGATGTATGTGTCATTTAAACCCATAATAAGAAACTGATAACCTTCTGCCCATCCTTTTCAGCAGCCTTACCCCCCCCCCCCCCACAAGTGCAGACTCTGACTTTATAAGAAGCTATCTCATCACACAATTATTTAATTTTGTTGAAATAAGATGCTATGTCTAGTGATCCCTTCCTTTTTAAGTTCAAATACTCTAGCACCATAAACCTTCCCATACCTCTCCTCCAGTTCACACCAGATATCCTTGGCAGACTCAGAATATTTTGCACAACGAGAGATTTCTTTTGAGAGGGAATTAGTCAATCGGGAGACCACAAGGTCATTACAACATTGCCATTGTCTAGCCAAAGGAGATCCTTGGAGGTTTCACAGAGGTTCCATTAATAAAGTTAAGTTTATTCTGAATGGAGAGAGCAACCAGAAACATTTCTCCTTCAACTACCATAAGAACTTCCATCAAACGGACTAGAAACTAAAGACGTTCCCAGCACGTATGATGGTTGGACATATAGGAGATGACAGGGATGTGTGTAGTCATCCTCATGAAAAACGGCACGAGATGTCACAGAGGAAGTAGCAAAGGACGTAGCTACAGGAGTATCATTCGTTATTATGGAAAATACGTATTAACAGGAAATATAAGCAAACAAATTGATATAGGAGAAAGAAGGAACAGATTTACCCTTCCCTCCTTTGCAACCAAAAAGAGAACAGTCTTGTGAGAAATATTCTGGTGACCAACGATAAAATGGAGAAGAGTAGCAGGGATAAGACCCAAGGAAAATCCCCAAATCAAATGAGAAAAACTACTGAAGATCCCAAACTGAACAAACACTACTGAAATCGAAAACACCGACGAAACTTGCCGAGAGTAACATCGATCGGAAGCGGAAGAGATGATCTTCCAAGATATACGCTCTAATACCAAGTTAATTATTAAGTTCTATGCGAAATTTTACAAAGTAATGGTTAGAGTTCATGAGGTCTTTGAGAGAAGCTTTGAGATATTATTTCTGAGAGAGAAAAAATAATGAATTGAAGTATGTGTCTATAATTGACTCTATTACAAAATATAATGGGTCGGTTGAAGACTAACAGATAAATATTACAAATGGGCCTACTACAAACGCGGACAACTCTTGGTAGGGAGCGCTTCTCCCTTAAATAGGTCACACGCAGCGCGAATAATTTAGATTAATCGAGCCATGTTTTTCACAAATACCATATGGTTAAACAAAAGAATTAAAGAACAAATTTAATTGGTTCCGATCTTTGCCGATTTGGTCAACTTTTTATTTTTTATTCTTTTACGGTTTTTCGATTGACGTAAACCGTAAACGTCTTTTTTTTTTTTTTTGGGTGAGAAAACCGTAAACGCTATGTAAAAAATATGTTGGATGAGATCGATGGTCCGAATAAAATTTCAAACAATGATACTCGATCTTTCAAGGGCAACTTTCCTAGCTACCCTTGCCGTGAGTTATTTGACTGTTAATGATAATTTCCTTATGTTCTCGATCACTGGTGATATTATTGAAATTGACTCGGTCGATACTATAGCAAGCTCGCTTGAGCTCAACTGCTCAACTTGATTTGGTACTATAGTAAGTTTGGTTAGGCTTGGCTCGAACTCGACTTGCTTAGCTCAAGCCCCAATGCGTAAGTTTAATTGCCGCGAAGCTGAGCTTAATTTTTAGTAGTTGCAAAATAGGAGTCTAAAAATGTCTGGACAAGTGAGTGAAAAAAAATAGATCGGTGCCACATGAAAGATTATCTTGTATAGCCGCTTTTAATATAAAAGTTAAAAAATATATTTTTTGTATATATAAATATTCTGTATGTTATATAAAAATTATACAAATTTTATATACTTTTTTGGCTAGTAAACGTAATATTTTTTGGCGCGAGCTAAAAATAATAATACCCAAATTAATATTAGTAGGCATAAGTCGCGCGTCTTATACTTCATGCCGTTTAATGCAGCAAGATTTGGCTTTAATATATCATGACAAGCACGATTCTTCTGACCAAATATTATATATAGTGGTACTATATTATTCAGGGGAAGGCACATCATACAATGTGCTGCACTTTAATACTGTAGCTATATGTCATCCTTTTCATTGTGTTGTTAAGGGCCAGTTTGGCCTAAAAAGAATTTATTTCGTTTTTTTTCGAAATCAATATTTGGCCATAATATTTTCAATTTTCACTTGAAGATGAATCTCAAAAAATTTCGAAAATTTCAAAAATTTCAAAAAGTTGTTTGTCAAAATTTTCACTTAAGATCATTCACAAAATTTTTTAAAACTACCCAAAATTGTATTCATGTTCAAACACAACGATATGACCCATTTTGCCATTAAAATATTCACTTTTCTCCGATTTTTTTTTTACGAAATTAGTGTTTGACCATAAAATTTTTAATTTTCACTTAAAGATAAATTTCGGATTTTTTCTAAAATTTGAAAAACTCCAAAAAACTATTTTTCAAAATTTCCACGTAAGATGACTCATAAAAATTCGAAAACACCCCAAAATTGTATTCATGTTCAGACACAACTCCAACTTTTTTTTCCCACTTTTTTTGAAATGTTACAATTCTTATGTCCAAACGCCCACTAAGATTGGTAGTAAAATTCATGCATCATATATACTCTAAGCTCGAATTACTATTTCTTTTGGTCTCTGGCCATTCTTTAAATGTCCTTAATTACCCAATACTATAATGTCTACCTACAAGGGCGGATGCATTAACGATAGCGTATTCAGTATCTTCGATTCTGACACATGAATTTTTTAATATCAAGTCAACATTATAATCATGAAGGAATATTGAGTACAATATAAAATTTTAGAATCAATCATAAAGCTAAGCTTGTAATATTGACCCGAAAACAACAAGGAGATTTCAAGAGTCCCATATTGGAAGTATGATCGTAAAATATGTTGGGTGTGCGAAAAGTCTTATATTAGTATCTGAAAAGATTGACAGCCTACATATAAGGTGTATGAATTTTTTAAGGAAATTTTACCTCCTATAGCAAAGGTATACACCCTATTTACTATAAATCAAAACTATTTTAAAATATTATTTTCTATAATTACCTTTTATATTTTATAGAAAAATAGGTATTTATGGTATATACTATAATTGAAGCATGAAATACGTTATTTATGATTTTCCTCTCTCTTTCTTTCAATAACACACGATTCTCTCTCAGAATTTTTTTTCTTTCTCTCTCTCTCTTCTGAGATAATATACTGCGTTTCACTCTTTTCAAATCTCCTGTTTTCTAATGTGCAACTACATGGAAGACATTCGTATGGAAGCTATATATTGGAGTTTCTCCCTTTTTTCTACCTTCTCTAGCTATTTTATGCTGATGATAGGCTATAATTGCGTATTTTAGTCGCTTATTACACTCTAATTTACTGCACTTTAATTGAGTTTGAGCTTTAATCGCTAATGTTTTGCACTAATTATGTATTTTATGCCTTGAAGGAGTGATTCTGAGCTATGTGGATGTTATGGAATGAATTCAAGTGATTTAGAGCTTTGAAGTCTGAGTAAAAGCCCAAGAAATCAAGCCGGGATCGTGTTCGGGGATCGACGAATGATAGTTAAGAACGAAACGAAGAATCGAGCGGGCATACGGTGCATTGTCTAGTAAAATGCACATAACCTTTTACTCACAACTCCGTTTGGGCTCCACAATATATCATTGGAAAGGTATTTGAAAGGACTACAACTTTCATGTTTTGCATTTTTGCAAATTTCCACTACCGCGGTGCATGGTACGACACGCCTGTGAATTTTTTTTGCAGCCTATCAAAATCAGCAATCTGAGCTTTTCCACTGCCGCCTCGCATGGAGCGTCGCCCCATGCGACGCGGTAGTGCAAATTTTACAAAGTGAGTGTCCTATTTTGCCCGGGAGAAGGTATTTTCGTTTGGGCCCGACCCTACTTGGTATAAATACATGTAAAAATGCTATTTTGAGGAGGGGGACATACTTTTGACATAATTTAGATCTAAGGAGGCTAAGGAGAATTCCCACGGAGGAGAAAATGTTTGAGCAGTTTCTGGAGGAGATTGGCATCGAATTCTTCATTCCTTCATCTTTGCTTTGAAATTTAATTATGCAAATTATTTGGGAAATTGTTACTATAAGTATGAGTAGCTAAATTCCTAGTCTAGGGTTTTGATGGAACCTGTTGAAGGATAATTTTCTCGTTATGTTAATATAAAGTTGCCATAGTATTATCTCTATTTGTTCAACTACATGCTTATTGCAGTTGATTGAAGGGTCCTCAATTAACTGTTCCTATTTAGTGTGGATTACTCGGGAGAGAGTTCATATTTAGGTAGTTGTTGAATATCATCACTCCTAACGTATATGAGGGATCAATACGAAGGGTTTAAAGGTGGGATTAGGGATAACGAAACCTTGGATGAGATCTAAGTGAGTTGTACTTAAAAGCTAGCTAGCGTAATTTGGAAGAATATGTCTAGTATATTATTGTAATTACTCGGGAGAGAGTTACGATAGTCAGAGTGCTCACGATCGATAGAGAAAACTTAGGTGAATTTATAGCAAACATAGCGGAAAGGATTTCGACAACAGGGGAAATCAGAACCTTAGATCCTTCCAATTGTTATTTACAAACCGTTCATAGTTATCTCTTAATTACCGCATATTCATTTCGTAATATTTAGTTAGTAAACATACACTCTATTACTTAAATATCTCTGAAGATTGAATACGTGAATTTCTGTGAGTCCAATAGTTGTGATTGATAGGTTAATTCCCTGTGGGATTCGACTCCGCACTTGTTAACCGGAATATATTTGCAGTGATCGCTTTGTCCTTTTTATAAGGCATAGTTGGGCATGATCAAATTTTGGCGCCGTTTCCGGAGAACTAACGGTGCAGTTGTAGGTGTACATATTTCTAGGTTGCAAGTTTGAACTTTTATTTTTGTTTTCTTGTATTTGATTATTTAAAAAAAATTGATTTTTGATTTGAAGAACATGACATCGTGGAATTATGAGAATTTTGATGTTGGTAATTCTACTTTAAATTCTCCTTATGCATATTGTGAAGAAAATCACTCATGGCAAAATTATTAAAATATTTTCGAGAGCGAGTTATATGCACCAACTCAATCTTATGTGTGGAATGTGTGTGATATGTGTGGTGGTCAAGATGGTCACTTTCATGGTTGTGCTTATGTGTCTTATCCTCTCATAACCCCTTACTTTGATGGTCTTTCTTTTTCTGGTAAAGTTAATATGAACAAAGAACCCAGGGAAGCTGACCTAAAGAAGATCGAAGATATGTTAAAGTGTCTTTTGGAACAATATAGTAAATTACAACTGTAGATAGAAAGGCAAGAGGAAACTATTCACAACTTGAAAGTTCACGTGAGTCAACTGGTTGAAGATTTTAATGCTCAACAAGCCAGTATTGTGAACAGTATCCAAGAAGAGCGTGAATTAGATACAGAAATTGAGGTGCTAGTGGAGAAGACTAGGGTAGAACACCAACAATCAATCGAACTAGATTTTGAGGATGCCGATATTGTAGAAGAGATACTAGAGTTAACCAAGGATATTGAGGATACATATTTAGTTGACTCTATTGTCATTAGTGTTGAGAATATAGACAGTCCCAATGTTCATGTAGTTGAGCGCATTGGTCCACACTCCAAGCATTTTTCCACATTGTATTTGGATGATGATAGGAAAATAGAGTCGTCCGAGCCACTTGAGGAGTCAAGGAATGAGGAACAAGGTGCTTACATTCTGGAATTCTTCTTGCCAGAAAGTCGGGATTACACACCTCATCTAAAAGCTAAGAAGTGCAGAATACTACATTATTTTATTGGGCCAGTCAGATTCGTTCCACCACCCCAGGAGCATGATCATAGAGAAGAATCAAAACTAGGGGTCCAATTCATAAGTTCAGAGTGGAGGCAAAAAGTGATTCGCGTCGTACCGCGATGTTAAATCAAGCGCTTGTTGGGAGGCAACCCAGCTTTACTACTTTCTTTTATTTTTTTTATTAATTTTTTTAATTATATTATTTTTGTAGTGTCGATTTTTTATTTTCTAGGAGCATGAAAAGCAAAGCTGTTGAAAGGATGCAACAACAAACCGGATGGTTGGAACTAAGTGTGAGGTACCTACACGAAGGACCAAGCTTGGGAGAAGTCTGAGTACCCCTTGAGCTGTTAGTGCTTCGGCGTTTGGCCTACCAGGGAGTTTTTTTACCCTCTTATCAGTATGGTGTGCATTGGGGACAATGCACAATTTTAAGTGTGGGGTGAGGAGATTGTCTGGGTGACTTTCTATGCTACTTTAGCTGTGTTAGTTTAATTGAATAATACTTTTTTTTTTAAAAATGATTAGACTTTGCCTGACGATGGATCTATTAGACAATTTTCTTGAGGGATTTAAGTCTAAAGAAAAAATAATTTTCTTTTGTTAGGTAGTGTAGTAATTCCCCTTTGGTTTTTCTTTATGCCGCGGTTCTTTTCCAAGGGTTTTGTTTGAACCGGGTGTAGATAGTTTTTGTTTTTGGGAATAGGAGCCATTGTGTTGTGTTTTGAATTGAATCAATATCTCTTAACTTTGTTATGCCTTGAGAATAGTAAGTACTCTGGCCGTGACACTTAGGCTCAGTTTTTGACTCTTGTATAAGTACCTTAAATTGTATGATTTTAAATTTGCTTAACTGCTTTGACTAGAGTGTCTTGATGAGTCCAATCTGAGTGAGTTATGTACCATGTGTGTGTAAGATTTTGTGTTATTCTATGCATTCCATTTGATGTCTAGAACTTGCCCCGTGTGTTTGCAAAGAGAAATAGTAGTTTTTTTCATTCTTGGAAGTGATATAGGCATTTCTTTGTTGAGCCAGATATGTATATTTTACCCGCCTAATTATTATGTAACGTAGTTAACCTCTTTGAGCCTATAATTCTGTTTCTTTGGCAACCACATTACAAGTTTTACCACTTTGTTTGAATTAACCATCTACTTGAAGAGAAAGGTACGCAATTCCCAATCTACTATGTTAGTAGGACACTTGGCGAGGCCGAAACTAGGTACCCTCACCTAGAAAAGCTGGCGCTCACTTTGCTAAGCGCCTCTAGAAGTTAAAACCATACTTCCAACGTCACCCCATATGTGTTGTGACTACTTACCTGTTGAGGAATGTTATGCATAAGCCCGAGCTCTCAGGATGGCTGGCCAAATAGGTCGTGGAAATCAGTGTGTGCGATATTGAATATTGGCCCCAGACCGCCATTAAATCTCAAATTTTGGCAGACTTTGTGGCCGAATTTATGCCGGCCCTAACTCAAGGTCGAAAGAGAATTATTGTTGAATTCAGGGACCTCTCTGGGGATCTGGACCCTCTTTACGGACGTTGCCTCGAACGCAAAAGGGTTCGGATTTGGCATCGTATTGAAGCCACCAATGGGCAATGTAGTTAGATAATCTATTCACATTGTAAAATTAACTAACAACGAGGCCGAATATGAGGCCATGATTGCAGGTTTCGAACTAGCCAAAAGCTTGGGGCGGAGGTAATCGAAGCTAAATGCGACTCCATCCTTGTGGTGAACCAAGTTAATGGGACATTTGAGATTAGAGAGGAACGAATGCAAAGGTACCTGGATAAGCTACTTGTATCATTACATCGAATAAAGGAGTGGACTCTCCAACACGTACCTCGGGATCAAAACAGTAAGGCCGATGTCCTTGCTAGCCTAGGGTCAGTGGTCGAGGATGATGAGTTTAACTCGGGGGCTGTCGTACAACTCATGAGATCGATAGTGGAAGAAGGCCATGCCGATATAAATTTGACGAGCCAAACTTGGGACTGGAGAAACAAATATATAGAATATCTGAAAATGGGAAAACTACCTCTGGATCTAAAAGAATCGAGGGCCCTACGTATGAAGGCAACCCAGTTGAGTTTGTTCGAAGACGGAAGCCTGTTCAGAAGAATATTCGATGGCCTGCTCGCGATATGTCTAGGGCCATGAGATACCGAGTACGTTCTAAGGGAAATCCACGAAGGCACCTGCAGAAATTATTCAGGTACCGAATTATTGGTTCGGAAATGAATCAGATCCTGCTACTACTAGATCGATATGGAAAAAGATACAAAGGAGTTCATATGAAAATGTGATGAATGTCAAAGACATGCACTGATGATTCATCAACCCGGGGAGCTGTTGCATTCAGTTTTGTCGCCATGGCCGTTCATGATGTGGGGAACGAATATCGTTGGCCCCCTTCCATGAGCACTCGGTAAGGCTCAAATTATATTATTTATGACCGACTATTTTTCTAAGTGGATGGAAGCCCAGGCATATGAGAAGGTCCGAGAAAAAGAGTCATCGATTTCATTTAGGACCACATCGTCTGTCGATTCGGAATGCTGGCCGAGATCATGTGCGACAACGTGAAGCAGTTCATTGACAGTAAATTAAGAAAGTTTCTCGAAGATCATAAGATCAAAAGGATCCTATCAACACCCTACCACCCTAGTGGGAACGACCAACAAAACCATACACCAAAACCTCAAAAAGAGGTTAACTAACGCCAAAGTGAAATGGAAGAAAATCCTGCCCGAAGTCCTATGGGCATACCATACGACCTGGAAGTCTAGTACTGGGGCCACCCCATTCTCACTGGTTTATGGTGCCGAAGCTCTAATACTGGTCAAAGTCGAAGAACCAAGTCTGAGATTCCAATATGCAACCAATGAATCAAATGACGAGGCCATGAATACAAGCCTAGAGCTATTAGATGAAAGGAGCGAAGCCGCCCTTATCCGATTGGATGCCCAAAAGTAGTGAATTGAGAAGTATTACAATCGAAGAGCCAACCTTCGATATTTTAATATCGGGGACTTAGTGTTAAGAAAGGTTACGCTAAGCACCCGAAACCCGAACGAAGGGAATCTGGGACTGAAATAGGAAGGTCCTTATCAAATTATCGAAATCACTAGTAAGGGATCGTACAAACTCAGAACAATGAACGGCGAGCAACTACCGAACAACTGGAACATAACTCACTTGAAGCGATAATACTGCTAAGCTACGACCCCATTCATTCCTTTTACTTATTTGCATTTTGAGCTAACACTTGCAGGCAACCATCAAAGAACGACATAACTTTTAGTCCTGAAAGCACGCATTGCACTCTTTTTCCTTTAAACCATTTTTGTCCCAAATGGGGTTTCCGCCAAGGTTTTTAACGAGGCAACAATAAATCGTGCTAACTTAGAGTTGAAGTTCGTTTATGAGCTGATATCGAAGATCACAACAGAAGTATTCGAGGCCTCTTTAAGATCGGCCTCGAACACTGGGGAGGGGGCATTATCCTCGGATAACGACTTTAGCAAGGAAAGAAACTTTGTGATTGAATGGTCTCAGCTCGATCGATAGGATTTACAGTAAGGGCCAAATAGTCATATGAACCATGCCCGCATAGACTGCTCGAACCCTGGCACAAAGCTTGTACATATGTGTAACTATTACGTACAAGAATAAAAAGAAGTCTCTACCTTGCAGATAAATGTCTTGTCCCTTAAATTTTTTTTCTTTTTTATTAAGGAATTTCCTACATACGATCCCCTAATGGTATCGAGCCCAAGGGCCGCCTTAATCCGAGTTCATACGATCACTTCCACTCGGGAACTGCCGTCCAAAGACAAACTCGGACGGCCCGGTCTATCAGAGCCCGGAGGCACATGACCTATTAGGCAGCACCCGAACCTTAAAGGCTACGTCCATCCCTATTCTGGGACTGTTATCTTAGGCAAGCCCGGATAACTCAGGGTAACAAGCCTAATGGGCAACACCTGAACTAAAAAGGCTACGACTATATTAATATGGCTTGGAGACGTCCGAGACCCGTAATAAAAAAATAAGGCCGTCAAAATTTCTTAACTAGTTCTAAAGGCTATCCTCGGCAAACTATAATCTAAAAAATTATAAGTATTTTTGGGAAAAGTTGTCGGTCATACCGAACCCCCATGATGTCTTAAACAAAATAATGTCGAATGCAAGGCCTGTTCGAACCTCCGAACATGACCTAACTATTTCATGCTAAGGCATTCTGATCTTTGCAAATATAAATAATAAAGCAAAGGAAAACAAAACTCAGAGATTATCAAAAGGAAAAAGAAGGCTTGTATTATATATACATATAGTCTTTACAAAGGCCAAACGACCTTGACAAAAAGAACAAAAGTACACTAGTACAAAAATACAAAAAACAAAGAAAAATGTATAAGGCACATAAACGGCCTGGTCTTCACCAGAGCCAGCCTCATCGCCAGGGTCTTCAGATTCTCCTCCACCCTCAGATCCACTCGAACCTTCGGAGTTTTCTTCATCCTCAGGATAAGCCAACTTCTTGACCTCGACTTCGAGCCCCTTAACACTTTTAATTTTGGCCGACAAGTCGAAACCCCGAGCATGAATTTCCTCGAGGGCCTTCTTCGGGATTGCTGCTTCGTGTGCTCGACGATATCCTTAGTTCGATCCTGGTCCACCTCGGCATCGGACTTATATGGGACCGCTATCTCGTTGGCATCTACTTTAACAACCATGACCACTAACTTGGCCGTTTCAAGCTCCTTGGCCAGAGTTTCTCGATCAGAAACGGCTGAACTTAGCTAAGACTGGAGCTCCTCAACCTTTTTGTCCTGTACCTCGGCCTTTTACTTTGCCGCATGAAGCTGGACCTCAGCCGATGTCAGTTGCACCCGAGCAATCTCCTTTTCCGAGGCCAGGCAGTCCATCATGCCTCTTCATTCGTCGGTCTCAGCCTTGACGACATCTATCTCAGCTCAGAGCTGGTCGATCTGATTGATGTTTTGTTGGACCTGCGAATTCCGGCCATTAGTCACCAGGTCTAGCTCATCGTCACTAACCTCAAATAGTTTTACCTGCTGGACTAGGTCGGCGTGCTCCTTCTGAGCCACCTCTAGCTCAACTCGGAGGCTCTTGCCTCCCCTTCACATTGCTCGCTGAGAAGTTTGTAAGTATATATCTTCTCAGTGAGCCCTCAGACCTTAGCCTCAAGTTGGTTCAGCTCGTCCCAATATCGGAGAAAAGTCTCATGATGAATCACCGAGTCCTATAAACACAAATAAAAATGTTAGGATTATCTATAAATTAGTCTAAGCACAAATTAAAAAGTCATCAAGAGGTATCTGAAGTTACCCAGCTTAGCGTCTGTTGTGCTTCGTTGAATAGGAAGACCGCATCCACATCGTTCATCTTGTCTTGATCTTCCTCGGTCACCGGACAACGAAGGTAGCTGCCCACCCTTACGGGGCCAGAGAGGACCCGGACATCCTCTGGAATGGAGATGAGATCGATCGCTTTCGGTCAGGATCCACACTCGGAGCTGGGAACCTGTTGATTAGTTTCAAGCTTGAGGAAGGCCCGCTGGTCTCTGAAGATGGACTCTTCTTCGACACCTCTAAGTTACCCAATCCGGTGACATCTTCCGTGACGATAGAATCCACGCCATTAAAAAAATTTGCGGAAGGGGTCGTCCACCCCAGGATCCCCCTTGTTCGGGCGTTCTTTCACCGTCTGAGCCTTGTTATACATAGACTCAGTGAACGAAGGCGACTCAATGATATCTATCACACCGTGAACTTCCTTCGGGGCATTTCCAGCATCCCGGGAAGCCTCGGCCCCGGCCTTCTCATCGGCCTCCCTAACTTGAGGCAGATCGACCTCGTCTCTCTGCGGTTCAGAGGCCCCTTGCCCTTCGGGTTGCGATGACACGCGGTCCATCTGATCAAAGGCTTCTTCTTTTTCTTCTTCGAATTCGTCCCTTAACCGATAGATCGAACCTGAAGATGGTGCTCGAGCACTTGTACTTTTTTTGGATTTGCGCACCAGCCTTCTCCTTGGTTTCTTCTTTTCGGAGTTTGGAGTGGAGCCTTTTCCTTTTCTTCTCATCACCTTGTCTTAGAGCAGGAGCCTCGGTGGGGAAGTTCTCACCACCATATGGAGGCCTCAGTGTGACATCCTTGGGTAAACCTGCAAAAGGAAATGAAACAAGTGAGAACTTAATGACACGAGAAGAACCCAAATATTGCTCACTTGGGGAAGGTAATCTCACCATGGGAATGGGCCTCCCACCGGCCCTTCGAAAGTTCGCACCATGAGCACTCAGAATATGGCCTTTGTAACACGATGCCCTCGATACACTTCTTGAGTTGAGGGACTGCATTCGGGACCCGAGCAACAGCTGCACCACCAGAAAACACCGATAAGAAGGAAGGAAAAAAGCGTGAAATGAAATTTTACTTATGTGATGTATTCTACTTCTCGGGGAACAACCTGCGCTCAGTTGAGATCAAGTCCGAAGTCCTCACTCGAATAAAACGGCTTAGCCAGCCTCAATCCCGATCTTCATCAGTACTCGAGAGTAGGGTTTACTAGCCCGATGCGTGAGCTTGATCAGTCCCTCCACACAAGATTCGGGGACAGTATAACGCATGAGGTGATCAACGGTGAACGAGCATCAATCGATCTTGCTCACGAAGAATCGAAGAATAATCACGATCCTCCAGAATGAAGGGTGAATTTGACCGAGGCATACCTCGTATATTTTACAGAAGTAGATGATGACCGGATCCAATGTGCCCAGTGTAAAGGGATAAGTGTAAACACTTAAGTATCCCTCGACGTGGGTGGTGATATCTTCATCGGAATCGGGAACCACCACATGCTTGTCAACCCAATTGCAATCCTTTTTGACCGTGGGGAGGACTTCTTCAGTGATCAAGTATATGTATCTCGAGACCTCCTCACACTAGCCTTGTACGGGGGAAGGTTTTTCAACCTTGAAATTGGCAGCCATCGAGCATCCTCCAGGGACAAACATTTTTAATGGAGGTTCCGATACTGGTTCCTCAACAACAATACACGAAACGGTCTCCTCGATAGCCGGCCGCGAAGTAGAAGGAGTTTCTTTTTGTGGAACAGTTTTTGAAGTCTTCGCCATTTTCTATTAAAATGGAGGAAAAATGGTGAAAAAGAGGAAGTTAAAGGAGTAAACTTGATGGTTTGGGATGAAGACGAACAAAAGTTCTTACAAAAGATCTAAAAAAATGAGGATATAAGTTCCAAAAAGTATTGAGATTTCTAAGGTACAAGGGTAGAAGGTTTGGATGTAAAGTTGAATGAACAAAGGAAGAAGTATTTATAGTAATTCAGCGGCGATTCACATCCATAAATGGTCGGCCGACGGCTGACATGCATGCAATGCCATTAAGACTTGACTGACGAGACGTTTTTTTGTTTTGTCATTTCTGTCGCGGGATATCAAAGTTAGAATCAGAAGCTTATATCGTTTCTCGTCATCTACTCTCCGAAAAATGAGAGGACTATCTGTATACGGTCGAAATCTAGCTCACATACGACATGGTAGGTCAGGCTCGGAACATGGCAATGAAGGACTAAAGATCGACCCCAAGTCCCACCGGGTTAGAACCCGAGGTTAGGATGGGCGCCTTCAAGAATATCGAGGCCATGATCCCAGAATTGACCCTGGCCCTGAACGAGCTCAAAGAAACATTGATAGCATAGCCAACAGAAGACCGAAATATCTGTGACCGGTCGAATATTACAACGGAAATCTCGGCACGTATCAATAAGGAACTAACAATCGGCAAATCAAGAGATTTTTTACCTTTTATAGAATTGTACCTAAAGTAGGTCTCCTCTACTATGTAAAGGGGGTTTGATAATTCGTTTGGGGAGGGTAATATACATTCCAAAACAATACATTATTATTTTTCTCTTGAAGCCCTTATTCTTCTGTTTCTTGATACTGATCAAAGTGTAGTTTGAGTATGACTGACCTTCTAAGATTGTAACTGTTCAATTCGTGTGGTTTGAATTTACTTTATTATTGTTTATTTCAATTACAACTTAATTTACCGCTTTGTGTCAAGTTAATCCGTATATCCTTAAAACCACTTACAATTCAATTGTTATCCGATTTTGAGGGTAAATACTATTATAATTCTAATCGGCCTTATTGGCGTCTATGTTGGATTTCCTAAATGATGATACTTTATTTAGATGATTGCGGTGAGAATAATGAACTTTTTATGCAGTTTAAATAAATATTTCATTTGGATATCTATTTTTGTAGGAAAGAATAAGCATCTCAACTTATAGACTCAATGGATTTGGATATTATTTTTTCAATCCGAAAATGTCATATCCAATCCAAACTGCCCACCCATATATTTTGCCATTCTATTGTATTTTCTATTGTGTGAGCCAAATTGCTCCTTGGTAGTCCCTATAAGTAGGGTGTTCGTCGGTCGGTACGGTACGATATTTAGATATTTCGGTACGGTATTTTCGGTATTCGGTTTCTTAAAATGCAATACCAATACCGTACCTAATTAAATTCGGTACGGTTCGGTTTTTCTTCTTTCGGTTTCGGTTTTTTCGGTTTGGTAACTTTGATTTATTCGGTTCGAATACTAACTAGTGCATAGAGTCATAGACTGTAATATTCTAAATTAACGTACTCAAAATTACAAAACTAAAAATATTTGTTGACAAAAGTTTTGTCCAAAACTAGCAAATACCAACTCAGAGAGAGGAAACTGTACATAAAAGAATAAATTTGATCATTAGAAATGTCTTGTTACTTGCTTAGAGTTAATTGATGAACTTAGAGAATAAAGAAAAAAGTAAAATTTTAGATTTTTATATTTATGTTATAACTAATAATATGTATTGTGTAATATAATATATACTTCGGTACAATATCAGTATTTCATTTTAAAATACCAAATACCATACCTAATACCAATATTTTTTAAAACTTAAATCAAATATCATACCGAATACCAAAATATCGAATACCAAATACAAAATTTTTTGATTTTGGTACGGTAATTCGGCACGGCCCAACCTATAAGAACCATATTTGTTTCCTCGAATTAAGCCAAAACTAGACAGAAGTCGAAATTTTGAGGAACAATATAATTTTCTCAAAATTGAGGGACTTGTAATAAAGCCAGCAACGAATTAAAGAATTCAAACTCTACAACTCAGTGCTAGCCCTCTGCGAGTACACACTACAGAGTACAGACTTGAAGATTCCTTTGTCCCTAGAAATCATCATCCCACCATTTTCTCGGCTTCCTTTTTCTTCTACCAAAAACCCATATCCATCTCCCTTACTCATGGTATGGAGTGTTAAAAGCTGGATTTGTTTTTTGTCTAAGCTGAATATCTTGTCCATGTCCAACTGAACCCCTAGTTAAAAACTGTTGTATGTAACGACGTCGTAAAGTAGCCATCAGTGTCTAGTCCTTTACTTTGTTGCACCTATTTAGCATTTCTTTCCTGTGGGGTAAGTGTTTTTGCTATTAGAAATCTCCAAAAATCTTTACTTCTTTTTCTTTTTTGTTTTTGATTGCTTGTTGTGACCTTAACTGCAAAGGCATACAGTTCCTGTTGATTATTTTAAGGTTTTAAGTGTTGTTCTAAATTCCTGTTTCACAAAAATAGAATCTTGATTTGTTTTAATTTAATGAAACTTTGAACCCTTAATTCCCGGTGTCTATTCTAATAATAAGCATATTTATTTCAGCGGGAATCTTGGTTCTTGTTTGCCACTTTGGTACAATCATATTCTAACAGTGCCATTGGATTAGATCTTTTAATCAAAATCTGAAAATGGGCGAGGGAATGAAATCTGCAGCTAAACCATCTTCAAACATTTCTGAAATCGTCTCCAAATTTGCCAAAGTTTGTAAATTTAGGTCCATTGGGGTCTTCACTTCTGAAAACCTTGACAATAATCAACATGAACTGTACCTGAATAATGACAACAACTTTCCCAAAGTGGTTGAAGAAAGCAGTAGTGAGGAAGCTGGATGTGATGCTATTAAAGTTGATCCTCAGAGTGATGCTAAAAGATCTGGTCGGATTGACCAAATCTTGAAATTGTTTGACACTGTTTCAGCATTGAAAGTAGCTTATGTTCAGCTCCAAAAAGCTCACATTCCTTATGATCCTGATAATATAAGAGCTGCTGATGGAGTTATTGTCTCTCAGCTTGAGTCGCTGTGCAAGATTAAGCTATCGTACAAAGAGCGGCAGTTGAAGGATTTGAACTCGTTCTCAGCCACTTCAGCTCTCTTGCTTGCAGAAATTCAAGTTAAAGAGAGACTTCTGGACAAGTTGAAATCCCAACTTAAGATTAAGGAGTCCAAGGTTGTTAATTTTCGACAAGAGCTTCATGATTTGGAGTTGAGGAACAGGAAGATGGCTGAAATTTTGAACAAGAGTGTAAAGGAGAGTTCGAGAATGCTGAGTTTCGCTTCCTTTGAGGCCACTGTTGAAGCTGTGTCAAAGGCTGTCCATGATTTTTCCAAGCCATTAATTGCCTTGATGAAAGTCTCAGACTGGGATCTAGACAAAGCAGCCGAGGCAATTGAAAGGTCCGTTGTGTATTCGAAGAGGTCGCACAAGAAATATGCTTTTGAAGCTTATATTGCTAGGAGGATGTTCAATGAATTCTTGCCTCAATCTTGCAATGTCGACAGAATTATGAAGCTCGATGATCCAATTGATGCCCTGATTATAGATACACAATCCGCTTTTGCCCAATTCTGCAGAGAAAAGTATCTGTCCATACTTCATCCTATGATGGAAAAATCTTTCTTTGGTAGTGTCGACCATAGGACATTAGTAAGCAACGGGATGCATCCCCAAACACCATTCTATCGAGCATTTGTGAAAATGGCAAGATGTGTCTGGATTCTGCAGGCTGCTGCAGCTTCAGTTGAACCTAGAGGTGAAATATTTGGAGTGAAGAGAGGAAGTCATTTCTCCAATATGTATATGGAGAGTGTGGAGGAGTTTAACAAAGATGTTGTGCTCAATCTTGGGCATGAGAAATGTAGAGTTGAACTTATGGTCATGCCTGGGTTCCTAATTGGGAACACAGTTATTAGGTCTCGAGTTTATCTCTCGAATATGGATGAGTGATAGTGGTATGCATTAGGAGAAAGTACTGTTACGTCGCTGACCTGAACTCTAGGAAAAATCTTTTGATGTTTTGTCAGTTTTACTGGGGATTGTTCTTAGCAGTTGCAGCTTGCAGAAAGATGGGCATGTACTCACAGATAGATCCTTCAGCTTGTATCTTTGAGGTATTGCCTTCCTATATCCCCATACTGTTATAAGCAGTTCCTTGCCTTTGAAGTTTGAAGTGTAAATATAATACTCCGCATTTAATTAGTTTGCTTGATCATTTTACATTTTAATCTGCACCTCTCATCATTGCAGCTTGTGGTCTTAATTTAAGAAATTTGAGATAACTTTAATCTTTATTTTCAATATCGATGTGTTTGTCTAGTACTCTAAGCGACAGGACAACAGTTAGCACAACTGTCCAATAATCGAGAGTTTCATCATACTTAGTTTCTCTTCATAACTAACAACTAGATTGGTGAATGTCTATTCAACGGGTTTGTCTCCCTAGACCCCACTTATGAGATTACACTGAGTTTGTTGTTGTTAGTAATTAGCTGTGGGGGCTGTTTTGAGGAAAAGGTGTAGTGGTGGTCATGAATGTGATTGAAATAATGTATGTGATGAACTTTTTAAATCCCCTGGTTGTTGGGCTTGCTGCTTTTTGCTATTGCTGTTACAGATCTGCAAATACATACATAGAAAGGGCTGTAAAGACATAGGTTGTGCTCAAACGATAAGATAAAGCAATTTCATTATAAGTCACTTGAGAATGTTAATGTCATCCTCATAGCTATTCGAAAACAAATCCCTGCATAGCTCTCCGTAGAATCTGCACACCAGGTCAATGAAGACGGGGCTTTTGAGATTTTTCCAACAGTATAACAATTCTTCCACATCCGCCAAGTCCCTCATTTTTCCTTCTTCCACAATCATTTCCACCAGATAATTCTCAAAGCTTCTGCATGCATCTTCTACATCATCCTGAACTGATGCTTCTTTTTTAGTGGCTGTACTCAATCTAACGTAAGCTGGGGTGAGGGGTGAGGGAAAGGGTGCTTTGTGATGTTCTACTTCTGAGAAACTCTTGAGCTCCATGACTTGGTCCTCCTCTCTCCCTCTTCTTCTTAGAGAACGAAAAACTGACAGAATCTGTGAAGATCGGTTCCTACGTGTGCTTTTATCAGTTTCGTGTACTGAACGACGAAACTTAAGTCTACTTATAAAGAGGGGCTTTCTGAGTCTGAACTTGAAAAGCCTAAGTATTTTCTTGATTGGATTGACAAGCTTGCATTTGAAGGGACCTAATGCTTTCACTTTCATGGTTGAGGAAAGAGTATGGATGAAGCAATGATTTGTCTATTGCTGTTCTGAGACAAATATGTGTTTGTTGAAAGTTTGGTGTTGTTGGGGATGAGGTGTGAAGGAAGGATGGTAGAAGGGGTACCCCTTTTTCTAATGATGAGTTGTGGTCTACACGTTTCATGTTTGAAGTAAAAGTGGTATGCATGAAAGAAATGTCTTCAACTCACACCTGATACATTTAGTTGTTTACCCAGCCAAAAATTGTTATTGATGGTCTCCCATGAAGTAAGATTTCCATAATTGTCAAAGTTGAGTTTGTTTGGTGAGAGAGGGTGGTTGTTACATCTAATTGAATATTTAATTGGGTATAAGCGAAATTGCGGCTTTAGAGTTGTGGATAACAGTAAAAGTCTTTTGCACAACACGCTTAAGGGTGTGTTTATGTTTTGTTGGATTAAATATTTTGAAAAATATATTCCTTAGAGACACATTTTCCTTTTATTTCTAGAAGTGATATCCCTATGACAAGGGAAAATAGTTCCTGGAACTCTCCAACTGATGATTTCAACCCTTTCATCCCTTCCCCACCCTCTGCACCCCCTCTCCCCACATAAGGGAAAAATATTCTTTTGACCATAGTAAAGTGACAAAAGCTTATATACAAGATATGTCTTGCATTCAATTATTTGGCGCACATACCATTCAGGAAAAATGTTAGATGCAGATAAGTTTTTTTCTGTTCAAATGCTTATACTAAAAAAAAAAATGCACAAGTGGCCACCAAGGGCTAAAACAAATGATCCTTGTTCACTTAGTAAACGACGAATCACTACCAGCAGAAAACAGAGACTTGACCATTGGCAAGGCTGAAGTTACTCGTCTCTCACGATCTTCTTCATGAACTCTTTTTAAAATTCATTTCATCGTGGGTCTAACATTTTCCAGTAGTTACTCTCTGTGGGATCTTATAGGTTGGGCCACTGAGAATTACCATAATAGCTGAACTGGCTGTTTATTTCCATCATAGGTTGGATATGTAAACAGGCTTACATAGATAAACGGCGTGAACTGTCTAATTTTTGAGCCGCTAATTAATGTCTAGTCACCGCTTGAAGTATACAGTCACCCCTTATAGTAACAACATCCTTATATATGTTATAAACAGTAACAGAAGAAGAGTATTGCAGATAAAAATAGAGAGAGAATTCTTATTGATTTGGGATGAATTACAATGGAATAAGACCCCTTTATTTACAGGAAAAGAGTGATTTAGCCATCAAGTAAAATTCCTACAATCCCTCTAAAATATAGACATTCACCTTAAATAAAACTCTATTTATAACACCCCATTTGAATGTCTATTCAACAGATAATGTGCCTCGTTAAACCTTAACTAAAATAAAACCCAGTGGGAAAAGAATTCCAGTGAACGATAAAGAGTACACATATCTAACAATACGCCTTTTGGTTGTCTCGTTAAAAACCTTGCAAGGAAAACTCAATGGGACAAAACATTGTAAGGGAAAAAGAGTAAAACACATATTAACTCTCCCTGATGAGAACATCAATTCAGATATTTGAGTCTTTGCATTCTAATCTTGTGCACCATCTTCAAAAGATCGTTGGTAGAGATTTGATAAACAATCAGCCATATTAACTTGAATGAATATGATGCACCTTGAAATCATCATTCTTGATAGATATGTAATATCTTCATATAATGTCGTAGAATAGCCTTTTCAATAGAGATATTCTCGCTATCACATTATCATGCTTATAGTTATAACAAGATACATATGTTCACAAATTACACTTAGGATGTAGTACTTCATGAACAAAAATTTTATATGGTTTAAGCAATTTAAATCCTTCAGGATTGTCATATAAGTTAAGTCATATCAGCCATATAAATGGACTTTAGATTTACATCAAAAGTTTTTATGTTATGCTAGACATATAAGATAGATAAAGGTGATTGCACACACCATTGACTTTATATTTCAAGTGTTTGAATTGCAGGTCCAAAACTTTATGTCTTTCATATAAAACCAATTCTACTTGAATCGTTTCTTCAGACTTAAGGTTATATATATATATATATATATATATATATATATATATATATATATATATATATATATATATATATATATATTGTCACGACCCAAACCGATGGGCTGCGACAGGTACCCGGTATCTTACTCAACCGAGTACCAACGTAACGTCTCTTTCTTATTACATTATCATATACACATGACATACGGGCCTAATAGGCCAACATGATTATTTATAGACTCAAGACATCGGCCGACAAGGCCGTACAATCTTTCACGTACATGATATATGTCTACAAGCCTCTAAGAATACATAAATGTCATAAAGGTCGGGACAGAGTCCCGCCATACCAAACAATACTCGTCTAAATAATACCAACCAAACAAGCAGCTCCGAAGCAAATGGAGCGCACCAACATCTTCCGTTGAGCTGATAGCCTACATGGAGGACTCTCGACCTGTCTATCGGGACCTGCGGGCATGAAACGCAGCGTCCCCAAGCAAAAGGGACGTCAGTACGAATAATGTACCGAGTATGTAAGGCACATAAATAAATCCATAAGAGACATGGAAGAAATATAGAGTACATGACTCAGCCTGTAAGTCTGAATAACTTTGTAAATCATAAATTACTTTTAGCGTCATGCATATGCATATGAAAGTCATGTCGTGCATAGGTACATGTTTCATAACATCATCAGCCTCTAAGGGCATCCCATCATATCATATCGGCCACTGTGGGCAAAATCATCATTGTGTACTAGCTGATCAAGTGGTGGTGCGTATATAACACCATAATCTTTCCCATATCCCATATACATATATATACATACATATATACGTGTATATAATGCCGTTTTAATACATACATATATACGCATATATAATGCCGTTTGAATCATATTTTAGCCACTGTGGGCAATATCATCATCATATACCAACTGATCAGGTGGTGGTGCGTATATAATGTCGTAACCTTTTCCCATATCCCATATACATATATTT
Organism: Nicotiana tabacum; assembly: GCF_000715075.1. Classification (NCBI taxonomy): domain Eukaryota; kingdom Viridiplantae; phylum Streptophyta; class Magnoliopsida; order Solanales; family Solanaceae; genus Nicotiana; species Nicotiana tabacum. The sequence goes on from NC_134089.1 coordinate 62,562,879, forward strand.
ACATATATACGCGTATATAACGCCATATGGTCATGGGTCAATGCACATGAATGCAATGCATGAAAAGTATGTCAATAAAATCATTCGGAATGTCATAAGACCATTTTGCCTCTTGAGCAATATCATAACGTAACATCTTTTCAACTTTCGTATTTTTCTGAGACCCATGAACAGATGATAAAATATTATGACATATGAAAATTAAAGAACATAGATATTTCTAATACTTCTATGAATAGAGTCACTTATGGAATTTGTGCATTTGCACGTTTCGTTCGTATCGTATGGATCATGCCAAAAGAAAGAAGGGAGAGCCTTAACATACCTGCTTCTTGAATTGTTTGAACGAATCTGCTTCCGCAAAAATATGGACGAAATTATGCTTGAATCTCTTAAAATTTTGAAACGGAATTTGGTGGCTTCTTCCGAAATTTCAATAGAAAATTTTGAATTGTTGGAGGAAATGATTCTGCCATTCACGTTTTGTTGGTTTTGAATTTTTGGAAGGAATTTGGATTTTCACATTTTTTCTTAAAGGCAAAAGGTCTTTGAAACCTATCCAAGAGTCGGACCAAGTGACTTCCTAATCATTTGTCCAAAATCAATTCAATACTTCAAGTCTTTCCTTTAAAAAAATAACTTATCTTCATGAGTCATAAATGACTTTACACGTTGGTATCATACTAAGAAGATATGACTCTTAGTCATATGCTTAAATGATGGTGTACTGCCACGTCTTGGTTTGGGGGAGATGATTTTATTAATTTTATCCACCTATTAGTTAACCGAGTAATATTTCGTTACCCGATAATTAATCTATTATTCGCATAATTTAAGAATTATCACAAATTAGTTAAAATTCTATTTATTTTCAAAATATTTGATATATACTTTATATATTACACTACCATGGTCATATGGTACCTTGCATGGTATTAGTTTATAATTATCGGGTATTATCGCTCGACCCGTATTTTATTCCAAATTGCCCATTTTCAACGAAACTCGTTTCTTCGACTTGCTTCCCCTTTCACCTTTAAGAATTTACTTATTACTTGATTGAAATAGCATAATCCTTATAATCTCCAAATAATCTTTTCATTGGACTGATGTCAGTTACCTTATGACAAATTCAACGTACAACACTACAGGGTGCAACATCGTCGTAATGTAGTACTGCGGGACATGAAACCTCACTTCCAGCTCTCATTAATTTATTTATGGCATACTTTCATGTACGAAAATATGGGGTGTAACATCATTCCCCCCTTTGGAACATTCGTCCTCGAATGTTGACTGATGCGCTTATCGTCCTCATATCCCATAGCTCTTGCTAATAGTTTAGTAGTCCTTTTTCCATCTAGGCAACTGTTCTGTGAATAAGTTCAAAGGCTAGGGCATTCCCCCCTTTTAAGCCTCTTTCTCACACCACGACTTGTAGTTGGAATCCTTCTGATCTCGTAATTGTTGCTACCTTCTATCATGCAACTTTTACGACTCTAACTTTGTATGTGCGGCTATGCGACTCTTCTTTTCTCTTTCCTCCAGCTTTTAACCAATCTCTAGGCTTCACTTTATGAACATATACAAAATTATGTCAAGATGTCCCTCTGGGCATCATTAGCTTTACTATATCTAAGTAGGTCATCCTATACCATAATTCTTACTTCGATTTATCGTTACTGAAGTCTGCAACCGAACTCCAGGTTACTCTTGTTGTTTATCTTATATGCATAAAGCTAAATCCTTTAACGCTTCTTCATTACTGTTCATCTTAAGGCTGATGGCCCAGTCTCATCTCGTACTTTGCAACTTTTACCCCTCCATTATTGATTCACCTCAATATTTTTCTACAATCTACCATTTGAAGACTTGAAATTTCTTACGTAATGTATTGCACTAGGGCTTACATTGCATTGAGGAATATTTGAAATGATTTTCATAATCGTATTTCATAGTATCTCAATGTGATTCACCTTATGGGGGTATCTTAATTTCATGCCGCCAGCGAAATCATTTCTCCTTCTATTTTTTTTTTTTAAAATCTTTATTCAATCGAAGGCCCAACCGTCATCCTATACCTGTCACAATTATACCCTCATTTTATTACCAGGTCAGCATTTCATTCCTTCTAAATGCTATTAATCTTAGACTCCTTTGAGTTCATTAAGGCTATAGTGAGCTTCGTATAATTTAGCGAAACCACCTGCTCTTCTTGTTTTCATGAGCTTAATCTTGAGGACTTATCCATTTTCGTTACCTTCTCACTCACCCTTTCTTATCCTTACTCTTGTCTTCTAGAATCTTGTCACTTCACCATATAATGGCTTGCTACCTACACAACTCTATTTATATAACTTGCAACCTTTCAACTTGCTTGCATCATAGATTTCCTTATGTCATTCTGGGACATCAAGCGAGACATTACATCGTCTCTAACGCTTCTTTACTGTCTTAATTAGCCTCCTCGATACCTAGAAACCATAGGCTATGAGATATGCCACTGATTATGTCACTATCATTCCTGGATATTGAATCCCAGGACTTCTAGACTTCTATCCGAAGTATGGACTATTCACACATTCTACCTTTGAGTATCTCGTACGCTGTTCACCTTTACCTTACTTACCTTAAAATCTCGCATCGTATCTTCTATCTCTTTCATGACCTCCCTTCCACATAGGTATAATTCACGTCCATAACTTGAAGCTCTATTATAATACTCGCACCTCTGGTACATACACAATCCGGTGGGAGCTTCATACTGACTTCTTATGAGGCTGGTACTTCTTCTAACTGGCTTCCTTGTAGAGCCATTATAGATTATGGTTGTTGTGTTATTTCCCTGGAACATATGATATTAAGAGTGATTCTGTCATGTTTTCCATCACAACTTCTATAATTTTTCTAAGTCCAATAATCAGACTACTGATTTACTTAAGTGATGTAATCCTTTAGTTTCCTCTTCCTTCTGATCAGCCTTTACGTAGGCTTAAGCTATCTTCCGATCGGTGGCTCATGGTATCAGTTATTACCTTAGCCTTTCATGGGCATTATGGAATATCCGTGATACAATCTTCTAACAATTCAATCCTTTGTCTATGCCCCGGGCTCAATTCTTTCTTTTAACGTATACTAGAATCTTCTACGGCTGTATATGATGCAGGTATTAAACTCCAAACTCTTAAGTGTGTTCATAACGTCACCAACTCGGGATCATTGATTGAATAATTTCTTTTGTTCCTTCTTAGATTTCTTCAATGTAAGCTACCTTTCCTGGTCTTTCTGCCCCTTGTTGCGTGCATACTTAGCTTATCTTAGTTCTCATGCATGCTATAGTTTTCGTGCAACTCATATGACCTTCGAATTTTGCCTTTAATTAATTTTTTTCTTCCCTTTCATTGTCCATGGTAGGGGCCACTTTCCTTTGGAGTGCTTACAATGTTGTTGTGAGACTGTTGTTACACGACCCTTTCCTTTTTAGGTCGTTGTGCTTAGGTTGAAGCCTTCTTCCTTATTTCCTGAGCTAGTCTTTCGTTACAGTACTTAGGGAGAACCCTTGATTCCTGTAAAGTTGTGAGCTTATTATGGACCTTTTGATGTCCTTCCTTGCCTATAATTATTCGTAGTTGCTTACCTCTATGCCGTTGTGCTTGTAGGGTTGCTTCTGAACTGATATTTTGACTGTCTCCCTAGTGGCACTCTCTTTTATTCCTATAACATTCATACGGTACCTTTAACTACCCCTACTCTTGTTTAAATATATCTCACGTATTATAATGATATTCTTTGAGGCTGAATTCTCTTTGTTGGTTTATACTATGTTTATCTTACACGATCTGATGACTCGTCTGTAACCTCCTGTTTAGCCATAACTGGGATCTTCCTAACCAATTACTAACTACTCGTTAGCCTATTATCATGTCAATGTTCCTCGTAATCTTTCTTGGGTTACTTCCTTTGTCTTAACTTACGTCTCGCACTAACTCCTTATTTATTAATAACATCTCGGGTAGGAACCTTTACTTCCTCTTCTTGACATCGTGCTTGCACAATATTCTTGAATCGTAGCGTATCTGTAAGATTTGGATAAGTGCCCTCTCATTCCTCTTTCATTTATTGCATTCTTCCTTTACCATTCCATAGTCACTAGAACCCCTTTATCTTGACTTAATGCCACATCACTCCATATCCCCCCTTTTGGGTTGTACTAAGAGCTGAAGCCATGAGGATCTACCTATAGATGTTTTACCTCTTCATCTTTGGCTTCGTTTCTCAAACATCAATGATCCTTACTTGCCTTGCGACAATCCTTCTGTACCAAGGATGAAAAATTCCCTTACTCGCGAGGGTGACACTTAATGTAACTGGTACATACAGTTCCTTAAGCTTATCTTTGCTCACATTGCTTGCTCTAAGGAAGCATCTCCCTGAATGACCATCCTCTGAATTCATCATGAATTTTCTTTTGTGGTCCATTCTATTACATTCAGAACGAAATCTGAAATTCCCATGATGCGGAGTACTTTCCAATCATTCAGTCCCTAATTCATTTTTAGTTTATCTTATTTACCAGCCCAAACTGATTTCTATTACTCTGGGGTCTAACTTTTCCTCTTGGTAATTGCGCTAGAGTTGCGAACTTATTTCTCGAAATGAGGACATGGCTCTATGGCCTATACTCTTTTGTTGTCCTAAGGCCTGTCACCCCTCGTCTCTTCCTTCACTTGACTATAGATTTTGTAATATTGTCATCTTTTGATCTACTGTTGTCATCCATGTACCACATCTTACTCATAATGCTTCATTAACTCTTTTCATATTTCCCGCTAATATTTATGCCTATCACTTTATTCTGAAAATTCGAACAAGATAATTTTTTTTTTGCTTTTTTGCTTCCCTTTGCTCCATCCAGTGGCTCTTCAAGTTGCTTAACGTTCTTGCTTTACTAGGGACGCGAACCACACTAAGGTAATATGTATCCCTTCAAGGCTTATAGTGTATGTCTTTATAGTACTCATATCTGGCTGTACTATTTTAAAGTGTACCATCTGGGTGTCTCACAAAGAGATCTATTGGCATATTTGCAATTTCCTTCGGAAATGTCAACTGACACAAACAATTCATCGATCATATCTTCTTATACTACTTCTATTAACCCCCATATGACATATTTGGAATGGGTGTGACCAATTGTATATACCTTTGTTACTATTGAATATAACTCAAAAAGCTTATGTTCCTCTGTTTCAATTATAAACGTTGTTAACCTTCATTAACTGGGCACCTCGTACCCTTCTTCACCTTGCTTCTTTTACTTGCTAAAACTTGTATCTACCTTCCGATTCTCTTGTTCCTTTTTACCGTAAGAGTGTATAGACATTCTTTCCTTTGGAATCTTTATCAAGAAACTTACACATCTTAGTATACACATGATTTGCCGAATACCTCATATTTATTCATCCTAAGCATGATGCAAAAATGGAGTTCCTCTGACTCAACTCTTCCAAAACAATCTCTCTTTCCAACCTTCTTTCCGGATATAGGTATCGTCTCATTACAAATAGGATTTAGGAATTTGAATTCCTATGACTGAGCTCTACCACACGATCTTGAGTAAGAAGAAAGAGTGACAATCTTAAATGCCCTGTAGCCTTCTGCTTATAAGTGTGGTGCACGACACACCCATAAACAAGACTCTACTAGGCACGGCTTGTAGACTCCCTAGGAAATAACTACTCTGATACCACTTTTGTCACGACCCAAACCGATGGGCCATGACAGGTACCCGGTACCTTACTTAATCGAGTACCAATGTAACGTATCTTTATTATTACATTATCATATACACATGACATATGGGCCTAATAGGCCAACGTGATTATTTATAGACTCAAGACATCAGCCGACAAGGCCGTACAATCTTTCACGTACATGATATATGTCTACAAGCCTATAAGAATACATAAATGTCATAAAGGTCGGGACAGAGTCCCGCCATACCAAACAATACTCGTCTAAATCATACCAGCCAAACAAGCAGCTCCGAAGCAAATGGAGCGCACCAACATCTTCCGTTGAGCTGATAGCCTACATGGAGGACTCTCGACCTGTCTATCGGGACCTGCGGGCATGAAACGCAGCGTCCCCAAGCAAAAGGGACGTCAGTACAAATAATGTACCGAGTATGTAAGGCACATAAATAAATCCATAAGAGACATGGAAGAAATATAGAGTACATGACTCAACCTGTAAGTCTGAATAACTTTGTAAATCATAAATTACTTTTAGCGTCATGCATATGCATATGAATGTCATGTCATGCATAGGTACATGTTTCATAGCATCATCAGCCTCTGAGGGCATCCCATCATATCATATCGGCCACTGTGGGCAAAATCATCATCGTATACCAGCTGATCAGGTGGTGGTGCGTATATAACGCCATAACCTTTCCCATATCCCATATACATATATATACATACATATATACGCGTATATAACGCCTGTTTGAATACATACATATATACGCGTATATAACGCCGTTTGAATCATATTTTAGCCACTGTGGGCAATATCATCATCATATACCAACTGATCAGGTGGTGGTGCGTATATAACGCCGTAACTTTTTCCCATATCCAATATACATATATTTACATATATACGCGTATATAACGCCATCTGGTCATGAGTAAATGCACATGAATGCAATGCATGAAAAGTATGTCAATAAAATCATTCGGAATGTCATAAGACCATTTTGCCCCTTGAGCAATATCATAACGTAACATCTTTTCAACTTTCGTATTTTTCTAAGACCCGTGAACAGATGATAAAATATTATGACATATGGAAATTAAAGAACATAGATATTTCTAATACTTCTTTGAATAGAGTCACTTATGGAATTTGTGCATTTACACATTTCGTTCGTATCGTATGGATCATGCCAAAAAAAAGAAGGGAGGGCCTTAACATACCCGTTTCTTGAATTGTTTGAATGAATCTGCTTCCGCAAAAATATGGACAAAATTATGCTTGAATCTCTTAAAATTTAGAAACAAAATTTGGTGGCTTTTTCCGAAATTTCAATAGAAATTTTTGAATTGTTGGAGGAAATGATTCTGCCATTCACGTTTTGTTGGTTTTGAATTTTTGGAAGGAATTTGGATTTTCATGTTTTTTCTTAAAGGCAAAAGGTCTTTGAAACCTATCCAAGAGTCATACCAAGTGACTTCCTAATCATTTGTCCAAAATGAATTCAATACTTCAAGTCTTTCCTTTAAAAAAATAACTTATCTTCATGAGTCATAAATGACTTTACACGTTGGTATCATACTAAGAAGATATGACTCTTAGGCATATACTTAAATGATGGTGTACTGCCACATCTTGGTTTGGGAGAGATGATTTTATTAATTTTATCCACCTATTAGTTAACCGAGTAATGTTTCGTTACCCGATAATTAATCTATTATTCGCATAATTTAAGAATTATCACAAATTAGTTAAAATTCTATTTATTTTCAAATTATTTGATATATACTTTATATATTACACTACCGTGGTCATATGGTACCTTGAATGGTATTAGTTTATAATTATCGGGTATTATCGCTCGACCCGTATTTTATTCCAAATTGCCCATTTTCAACGAAACTCGTTTCTTTGACTTGCTTCCCCTTTCACCTTTACGAATTTACTTATTACTTGATTGAAATAGCATAATCCTTATAATCTCCAAATAATCTTTTCCTTGGACTGATGTCAGTTACCTTATGACAAATTTAACGTACAACACTACAGGGTGCAACATCGTCGTAATGTAGTACTGCGGGACGTGACACCTTACTTCCCGACTCTCATTAATTTTTTATGGCGTACTTTTATGTACGAAAATATGGGGTGTAACATATATATATATATAGCGCTATCATAAATGTCATCGACGAATATTTTATATTGGTTCCAACCTCCTTATTTTTCTTAAAGACATAAGATAGAGATCTCTTCATTCGTATATTCAGGTGCCTGAATCTCTCATGAAATTTTATGAAGTGTTATGTCATGTGATCTTTTAGATCACTTGCCTCCTTATTATGATCATGTTGATCATTTGCTTATCTTCTTTATCAAGACTTTTATTTGAAATCGATTTGTCTGTATGCTTTAAGTGTATCATAGACTTTGCCCTTTTAGGACTTACTCTAAGGGGAACATTTGCAGTGAGAATATAGTTATTTTCTTTGGGTCAGCAAATGTGTCTGGTATGCTTTGCAAATATTGACGATGAATTATCTTTTTATGAACTTCAAGTTCATACTATTTTATTCGAGGATCTAGATGTACAAATGATAATTCATTCCACGTAACTTTTTCTCAACTATTTATCTTGTTAGAAAAACTAACTTTCTTCCTCAATTTCGGAAACTCACCTTTCTGTGTTATGGTGTTAATCAAAATATACACCGCACATCAATAATAATAAGATGAAATTATTTTATTCCTAACCCTGAACCACTTGTGAGGGGAGAATGTAATATACTTTCGTATATAATATATATCAAACTGATATAGATAACTTTGTTCTCATAAGCAATAATTTAGCTATTAAGTTGAGGCACTCAATAAATCATTTTGTGTCACGAGCGAAAACCACTGGTCGTGATGGCACCTAACGTGACCCGCTAGGTAAGCCAATTAACCAAAAGAAACAAAACAAATAACTTATAGAAAAAGGAAGTTAGAATTTATTTGAACTTTCGCAAATTTACCCAAGAACTGATAGTACAAGTCATGAGCTTCTAAAATTGGGAATTTCAAAACTGATACAAATAAATACGCATTCTGTTTGAAGGTTACATAAATAGATTAGCAATAATCTAAACTACCAAGGACAAGTGGTAGCTTTAACCAAACGCACAAACATCTTCTGAAATCAGCACCCGACATCACCAGCAGCTCCGTTCCAAAATTTGCATGGGACGTGCAGAACTGCAGTATCAGTACAACCGACCCCATGTACTGGTAAGTATTTTGTCTAACCTAGCCGAAGTAGTGACGAGGTTTTGAGTTAAAAGATCTTTACTACTACAACCTGTACATTAGATTAACAGTAAAAGCAGTTTGAAACATAATATATAAAAATACCATAAACATCTCGGCGAGACAGTCAAAATTTACAAAAAGAACCATAATAGAATATTTACGATCTTTCCTGGTATGAAAGATATGTCCAGAATGTCAATTGTCAAATCACATGGCACGGTAACACCCTTCATGCTTTTATCTCATCCTCACCATATAGATATAGATTATGTAACAATTCAATTAGCACGGCAACACCCTTCGTGCGTTTAACTCATCTTTCCAAATGAACGTATAATAGAACCCACCATATGACAGAAACGCAATAACAGGAATTACAAAGTAGGGAATACGTAATTAACAACAATGGATACGAATATAGATGTGTGCAACAATAAAAAATTAGACGGAAAGAACATGAGTAATAGCAACAACTGGAAAACAAGGAATATCAACTTCAATTAACTAGAATATTGGAGGCCTAAGTACAATTATAACAATTTAGACGGAAACACATGATCTTCGCAAGTTAACAAGTAAGGGCATGAATGACTAACATGGTGAAAGACTTAAACTAAAGCGCAATAGAATAGATACAACATGAGTATAATTATAAAAGCAGGAAGTAGACACGATATTCGCAAGTTAAGCAAGTAAAAGACATGGACAGTGCAACAACAATTGAGATAAAGGTCAAGTACAGGACAATAACAACAAGTTACACAAAATACGTAAATACAACAATAACAGCTCAAGGTAAGGGCACAAATGTATACTCGGAAAACAGATATCACATCATAATGCATGTCCCTCGTCCTCTCTTGCACGGAAACACCCTTCGTGCCATGACCTCACCATAATATACAAGCATAACAATATAAATGAAATGACATGACATCACCCTTCATGCTTTTACTCTCAAATGATATGGCATGACATCACCCTTCGTGCTTTTACTCTCAATAATATGGCACGACATCACCCTTCGTGCTTTTACTCTTAAATGATATGGCACGACATCACCCTTCGTGCATTTACTCTCAATAATATGGCACGACATCACCCTTCATGCTTTACACTCTCCCTCACATGATAATGTATAAATAATGGCACGACATCACCCTTCGTGCTTTACACTCTTCCTTACCAAGCACATATAAAACAAGGACAAGCAAGGTTGGAAGCATAAATGACATCAAGGAGAGTGTTTTAATGGATATTCCAAATAATTCCCAATCATAACTTTCCAAGTCAACAATGGCTAAATAATCCTCAAGAACCGTTTTATTCCAATACTTCCACAAATCTCATAAATGATCCACAACACAAGTATAGAGTCTAGCTTCTCAAGAATATCATTTATAGTAATGTAGTAATGATTTCGCATAGAGATGGACGAATTAGACACATTGATGTATTCTTACAATTTCCATCAAGTTTGATCAATTTATAACAAACTAAGTCTTAATATCTACCACTTAATATAACATAATCCACCTCCCCGAGCATGATTAACCCTAGCACATATATATACGCTCGTCACCACATATATGTATCACCCCCGCATGTAGCAAACAATGAATAATAGGAGGAAAAATTCCCTCAACAAAGTTAGGCAAAACACTTACCTCAATTCGGCTATTCCAACACTTAATTTAGCCTTTTCCTCTACAAATTCATCTCCGCTCATCTCAATCTAGCCCTAGACGACTTGAATACATCACACAATGCAAAAAGAAATAATTTCAATTAATAAAGCTATGATTTTTATTCAATTTCTAAAAAGTCAACAAAATTCAAACCCTAGGCCTGCCCGGTCAAAACCCGGGTCCAAAGGTAGGTCTTGACTACCTAGATCCCCACGAGTCCAAATATGTATTTTGTTTTCAAATCCGAGTCTTATTCGACTCTTAAATCTCAAATTTTTATTTTTTCAAAACTTTGACAAAATCTCCAAATTTTTCCATAGTTTTCCCATGAATTTGATGTTAAATCTTGTATAAAATCATGAAATATAGTTGGAAATTGATTAAAGATACTTACCCAATGATTTGGCTTGAAAATCCCCTCTCAAAATCGTCTTACATCGAAGCTAGGGTTCAAAAATATGAAGAATGAAGCAAAAACCCGGAATTCTCAGCACTTAACAGGTTGTAGATGTCGCATTTGCAACAGGGGATTCGCAAATGCGAACCTGCAATTGTAAAAAATTGATCGCAATTGCGAACTTGGAGAATTCCTGTCGAGGTCGCATTTGTGACAAAGACTTCGCAAATGTGATGGAAGGAGTTTCGCAAATGCGGCAGAGTCCTTCACAAATGCAAACTCTGCCCAGCAGCCCAGTCCTCGCAAATGTGATGGCTGCTTCGCAATTGCGACTTCACATTTGCGACCAATACATCGCAAATGCGATGATACTAGTTCCAGCTATCAAAAACTATGAAAAATCATTCCGAAACTCACCCGAGCCCTCGGGGATCCAAACCAAATATACACACAAGTCTAAAAATACAACACAAACTCGCTCGCGCTCAAATCATCAAAATAACTTCTAAAACCATGAATCGGACGCCAAAACATATGAAAATCAAACTTAAACTTCAAGAACTTATTGAGTCACAACCGAGCATCCGAACCTTATCAAATCAACTCCTAATGGCGCCAAACTTTGCAGACAAGTTACATATGACAAGACGAACCTACTCGAAGCTTCAACTCACACATGGAAACCTCAAAACGATGAATCACACCTCAAGTCCAAATCAATAAATTTTGAAACTTTAACTTCCACAACCGATGCCGAAACCTATCAAATAACCTCCGAATGACCTCAAATTCGCACACAAGTCACATTTCACATTACAGACCTATTCCAACTTCCGAAATCGGAATCTGACCCCGATATCAAAAAGTCTACTCCCGATCAAATTTTCCAAAATTCTAACTTTCGCCATTTCGAGCCAAATTCAACTACGAACCTCTAAATCACAATCCGGACACGCTCCTAAGTCCAAAATCACCCAACGAAGCTAACGGACTTGATGAAACTCCATTCTGAGGTCAAATACTAAAAAGTCAAACTTGATCAATTCTGCCAAATTACAACTTAAATCTTGAAGTTCATTCTTCCAAATTGCTTCCGGATAACTTGAAAACCAATAACGATGATTTATGCAAGTCATAATACATCATGCGGAGATACTCGAGCCCTTTAAATACCAAGCGAAGTGCAAATACTCAAAACAACCAGTCGGGTCGTCACATCCTCCACCACTTAAACACACGTTCGTACTCGAACGTGCCAGGAGTCATTCCAAAGCCATCCAATCACGATGTAACCTTACTAAGCATAAACTCGAGGGTGATCCCATGTCACCCTACTCACATAAGCCCGCCAACACAACACCATTAGAGATCCTTGCTTCGGCATTGGCCCTTAAACCTTAGAACTCTATCTCTACCACCCAGAATTCATTACAAGACTCGAATCTCACATCCACACACTGTATAAGTCTGAACAAGCCGTATCAAGATAGAATCATAACACAAGATGTAATCACATGATATACCCTATCACTTAGACACTCACCATAGGAACTGATGACCACCAATACTGCCCAAACACGAGTCCGGTGCCGGTAGAAAGCCTCATATTGATTGGAACCCCATTCAAAACCTTCATACCCTACCACCGACAAAAGAAACACGCATAACCGCTTAACCACTCATCTGATCAATAAGACAAGAAACTCGCTTGCCCAACCAGGGCCATTGTCCAAATCCTTAAAAAAGCATAGTATTATTCTTCCAAACCTTCCTTGTCCCAGTACAACAACGCAAACCTCAGGTCTAGAAACCTCATCTCAGCCAATACAAGTAGCCACACCGACAAGTATCAACAATAAACATATAGAGCCACACACAACCCGGTTCCGAACACTAACAAGTAATAATTCAGACAAAGCAGATAACAGTACAAGAAATAGATAAGAAAACTACTAAGAAAGTTAAGTAGACGGGGAAATTTTAACATTTTACTATGAACTATCCTCAACAAGGTGAAAGCAAAATACACCAAAATTAAAACCCTTCTGTATTCTCTCTTCCTAGAGACCAAAATTGAGAGGGCGTTTCATCTAGGGCCTCAAGTAACAGTCGCAACAGGCGTAGAAGAGCCTCTACAGTTCAAACAACAAACAGTGGTGGCATTCACATAGACCTAGAAGGACATAGCTGTCCAAATCTGTGATTTTGGAATCTTGTAGCAGTAGCAACAAATCTGGATTCCTATACTCCTTTTTGTTGCGTAATTCTGCATTAAAGCTTCTGCCAGTAGTCTTCTTTAGAACAAGCAATTTAATTATCTTTTCTTGCAATTCGTCTGAACACTCCTCCTTTGGCGGAGGAGGCAGCCATTTCTCCAACAGATCCGTTTCCTCTTTTTGTTGTTCTCCGGCAGGAACGTCCATAACAGGTTCTGAAGAAATTTCGATTCGATCAGTTGAAACGGAGACGTTTTGGGATTCAGGAATTCTCGGAGTATTAGAGACAAGTTGGGAACACGAGCACTGGCAAAGGAAAGCAACCTGGGCGAGTGTCAGCAAAGGGCGGTAGGAAGTGGTGCGTGAACGTACAACTACATCGAGTACAGCAAATCAACCACAGGTTTTGTTATCGAGAGTTGGTACCTCCTGTTTTACTGTTTCCCTTTTGGTGTTAGCTAAATTACTGTTACTTTACTTCGCAATAGTTAAACCTTTCAACTAGGATACTAGTTACCACTTGTTTCCTTCTAGTTTGATTTGTTGTCCGTTGTGCACTAGCGAGTCTTCTCTAGATTGTTGTAGGTGTAGTGGCTGCAGTCTGGGATGATAGAACAAGGACATGTCCTCGGGTGGGGCAGAGTGTGGGGCTGGGGTCAGGGGGTGGGTCGGGTAGCAGGGGAGGTAGAGGGGGCAAGAGAGCCTATAGGTTGAGAATCGAGTCATGGAACATAGGTTCACTAACGAGTAAATCCATAGAGTTGGTGAAAATCCTGTAGAAGAGGAAGATTAATATAGCGTGTGTCCAGGAGACTAGGTGGGTCGGATCGAGGGCGAAAAACATGGATGGGTATAAGTTGTGGTACTCTGGTGTCCTGAGGGGTAAGAATGGAGTGGGTATCCTGGTAGATAGCCATCTTAGAGTCCGTGGTAGAGATCAGACGGGTGAATGATAGACTAATGACTATTAAGTTGGTGGTTGGTGAGGGTACTTTAAATGTCGTTAGCGCGTACGCACCGTAAGCAGGCTTGGATGAGGATATTAAGAGGCGCTTTTGGGAGGGGTTGGATGAGATTGTTCGTAGTATACCGCCTTCTGAGAGGTTATTCATAGGAGGAGATTTCAATGGTCATATTGGGTCATCTGCAGGTGGGTACACTGAGGTGCATGGCGGCTTTGGTTTCGGGGAGCGGAACGGAGGGGGTATTTCGTTGTTGGACTTTGCCAAGGCTTTCGATCTAGTCATTGCGAACTCGAGTTTTATGAAGCGGGATGAACATTTGGTTACTTACCAAAGTTCGGTGGAGAAGACTCAGATTGACTATCTTCTCCTCATGAGATGTGACAGAAGGTTGTGCGAGGACTGCAAGGTTATCCCAGGTGAGACCCTCTCAACGCAGCATAGGCTTTTGGTGATGGACATTTGTATTAGGATGAGGAGGAAGAAGAGGTCAGTACAAGGACGCCTCAGGATTAGGTGGGGTGTCTTAACTAAGGAGTTCGAAGGAAGGTTATCGGCAATGGGATCTTGGAGAAGTAGTGGGGACGCAAACACAATGTGGTCGACAATGGCAGACTGTATAAGAAAGGCGGCGAGAGAGGTGTTAGGGATATCTACGGGCCACAATGGTGGTCACAAAGGATATTGGTGATGGAATGCAGTTATCCAAGGTAAAGTGGAAGCAAAGAAGGCGTCTTACCTGCGGTTAGTAGGGAGCACTGACGAGGAGGAGAAGAGAGAGAACAGTCAAAGGTATAAGGTAGCTAGGAAGGAGGCGAAGATGGCAGTGACAGAGGCTAAGACGACAGCTTTTGCTCATCTGTATGTGGAACTAAGGAACAAAGGTGGGGAGAAGAAGTTATTCTGACTCGCTAAGGTGAGGGAGAGGACAACTCGGGATCTGGACCAAGTGAGGTGCATAAAAGATGATGACGACAAAGTTTTGATGGGAGATGACCAGATTAAGAGGAGGTGGCAGACCTACTTTCATAAACTTCTAAGTGAAGAAGGGGATCAGGATATTATACTTGGGGAATTGAGGAATGCCGACAGTCACCATGAATTAAGTAATTGTAGGGACATCGAGATCGACGAAGTCATGGAGGCAATGCGTAAGATGAGAAGGGGCAGAGCTACCGGGCCAGACGAAATTCCGGTTGAACTGTGGAGGTGTGTGGGTAGAGCAGGCTTGGAATGGCTTACTGCATTGTTTAGTGTTATATTCAAGACTAATAGGATGCCTGAAGAGTGGAGGTGGAGTACAATGGTCCCGTTGTATAAGAACAAAGGTGATGTCCAGAGCTGTAACAACTATAAGGGCATCAAATTACTAAGTCATACCATGAAAGTTTGGGAGAGAGTGGTAGAAATGAGAGTGCGAAGGACGGTGTCTATTTCAGACAACCAATTCGGGTTCATGCTGGGGCGATCTACCACAGAAGCTATCCACCTTATTAGGAGGATGGTGGAACAATACAGGGATAGGAAGAAGGATCTCCACATGGTGTTTATTGATCTGGAGAAAGCATACGATAAGGTTCCTAGGGAGGTTTTATGGAGCTGCTTAGAGGATAAAGGGGTCCCGGTTGACTATATTAAGGTGATTAAAGACATGTATACTGGAGCTAAGACTCGAGTTAGGACAGTAGGAGGCGACTCTGAACACTTTCCAGTTATTACGGGGTTGCACCAAGGGTCCGCGCTCAGCCCATTCCTATTTGCCCTGGTGATGGATGCACTGACTCATCATATTCAAGGGGAGGTGCCATGGTGCATGCTATTTGCTGATGACATTATTCTAATTGATGAGACTCGAGGTGGCGTCAACGAGAGGCTAGAGATTTGGAGACATGCTCTTGAGTCTAAAGGTTTCAAGTTGAGCAGGACGAAGACGGAATACCTCGAGTGCAAATTTGGAGTTGAGCCGACGGAAGCGGGAGTTGAAGTGAGGCTTGACTCTCAAGTCATTCCCAAGAGAGGTAGTTTCAAGTACCTTGGATCGGTTATTTAGGGGATCGGGGAGATTGACGAGGATGTCACACACTGTATAGGGGTGGGGTGGATGAAGTGGAGGTTAGCATCGGGATTCTTGTGTAACAAGAAAGTGCCACCGTTACTAAAAGGTAAGTTTTATAGAGAAGTGGTTAGGCCTGCCATGTTATATGGCACTAAATGTTGGCCGGTAAAGAACTCACACATTCAGAAGATGAAAGTAGCAGAGATGAGGATGTTGAGATGGATGTGCGGGCATACAAGGATGGATAAGATTAGGAATGAAGATATTCGAGAGAAGGTGGGCATGGCCCCCACGGAGTACAAGATGCGGGAAGTAAGACTCAGATAGTTCGGGCACATTCATAGGAGGAGCACTGATGCACCAGTGAGGAGGTGTGAGCGACTGGCTATAGTGGGCACGCGGAGAGGTAGAGGGCAACCTAAGAAGTATTGGGGAGAGGTAATCAGACAGGACATGGCGCGACTTAGGATTACTGAGGACATGACCCTTGATAGGGAATTATGGAGGTCGAGCATTAAGGTTGTAGGTTAGGGGAAAGTGTGAATATTTCTACAGCACAATAGAGTGAGACTAGCCAGTTAGGAGTTAGACTAAGAATGTCATTGGTTGTGTATTGATGCAGGGCTTTACCTGCTAGTTTTACTATACCAGCCATCTATTTCGTATTTCGTATTCTGTATTTCATATCTCTTATATTGATGTTATTTTATTATGCATTTCTTATGGTACTAATATATCGGCTCCTGTTGCTTTTTTGAGCCGAGGGTCTCCTAGAAACAGCCTCTCTACCCTTCGGGGTAGGGGTAAGGTCTGCGTACATATTACCCTCCCCAGACCCCACTTGTGGGATTATACTGGGTCATTGTTGTTGTTGTTGTTGTACTCTCAGAGATTACTTCCTCATCACTATACCGTTGCGGCGTGCAACCCGATTCTATCATATCAATCCACATAGGGTACCCTTTGAGCCATAATACTCGGCTCACTGATCACATGTGCGTTAACATCAAGCACAATAGAGTGCACAAAAATATAACGATGGGGAAAATCATTAGGAACAAAAAATACTGAGAAGGACAAGCACAACTATGGTGTAACATGCAAATCAACATCACAAGGGCCACCTCGCCCATAGCGCCATGAAGTCTAAACTGAATCACAATATGCGTGTGAAGAATCATGTAAACCTCAGAACACATCATAGTATGAGAGAGAAACACACGACATAAACCAAGGCGTGAATGACATCCATTCCATCTGATGATATACACATGGAAACAACTGTGCAAAACAAATAGGTCTGATCCGATACAAAGTACACACTCTCATTAGGATCAAAATAATCCATGTATACGGTGAAATCAGAGAGTCCAATTCTCGTCATTATGGTGTTTCGGGAAGTCATATCGAGATCTCGAGGCTGCGAGGTTGCGGTCGATTTCTCTCCCTCGATGTCCATTTACGCTCGACCCAACGACGATGCCGAGGATGGGGAGTTCCCAAGGCGAGTAGATAGCACTGGCATGGCCTGGTGTCATGTTTAGCCATCCCATCTCCATACCTTTATAATTAATTTATCTTGTACTATGTTTGGATTCCCCCTCCTATATAAGAGGGATCCTTGGCACTTTGTAAACTCTGTTGTTCCAACTATTCTACATAAAATATACAAGAACTCTTTCTTTTTTCTCTACCATATTCTCTCGGTATTATTGTTCATAGTTATTGCCTGCATACTTGTTCTTCATTTATTGCTTGTCATTGGCCATAAAGAGCCTCCCTCAATTACATCCTAACTGCTAGCCCTTACCCGAATATCCCCAATATCTTGAGCCCGAGCCCAGGCATCGACCTCGAGGCCCCTCATCGGTCAGTTAGAGGCCAGAATAGCCAAAACCCCCGGTTCGATTATAATTCCATTTTAGCTCGCATTTTATCTTTTATCTTCAGATACCTAACATCAACTGCTTAACAACTAGCATAAAAATAGATCCCGCATTTTTAGAGTCCCATCACCAAATTTAATTGTTATTACTATTTTCACGGTAAACAATTTGGCGCCTACCGTGGGGCTAAAATAATAGTGATTATCCTCTTGTTGGTTTCGTTACATAACGCAAGTTATCTTTCACACTTTTTCTTGTCCAAGATCTTCTATTCCAGGTCAAAATGTCTGGCTCAGTGAACAGAGTTGAGAACAACAACCTTGAAAACCACGGAGAAAACGGTATAGCTATTCCAATTATTGGCGCACCACCACAGAACCCTGACAACGCGCCTGGACCGATTCCAGCGAACGCGGGTTCACAAGACCCATAATAGGTCAATGAAACCTCAGACACCGACAGGAGAATACAACACGGCGACCGACAGGAAGCCCAAAAAACCCCTAGTTCAGGAAGAACGAGAAGTTAGCCTTCATGTTATTTTTGAAATGTTGCAGGCACAACAACTGGCTATCGCTCAGCTGCAAAGCCATCCAAAGACTCTGAGCATGGTAGCACCGGGGATAGCTCCCCCAGCTGAGCAAGATGTTTAAGAGATCGAGCAATAACAGATCGATAGCAGACCCTGCCATCGTAAAAATGCTCGAAGACCTCACCAAAAGGATCAAATTTGGCAAGAAAATGATAGCAGCCAACGATAAGAAGGTCGAGACCTACAACTCCAGGGTCGACCGGATCCCGGGCACACCCCCAGTCCTGAAAGGTGTGGATTCATAGAAGTCCATACAAAGGTTGTTCCCCAAAGAAGCGGCCCCGAAACCTATTCCTAAGAAGTTTAGAATGCCGGAACTCCCAAAATGCAATGGGACCTCAGATCCCAACGGACACGCCACTTCTTATACGTGTGCAGTAAAGGACAACGACATGAAAGACGATGAGATCGGGTCTGTCTTACTGAAAAAGTTCCGAGAAACACTCTAAGGGGCCCATGATGTGGTATCACAACCTAGCTCCCAACTCCATAGACTCGTCTGCCATGCTTGTAGACTCCTTCATAAAGGCACACGCTAGTGCCATCAAAGTAGCAACAAGGAAGTCCTACGTATTCAAGATTAAGTAGAGGGAAAATGAAATGTTGCAAGAATTCGTATCTCGTTTCCAAACAGAACGAATATGACTACCCCCAGTCTCTGATGACTGGGTGGTGTAGGCCTTCACTCAAGGCCTGAATGAATGAAGCTCAGTGGCCTCAAGGCAGCTGAAAGAGAATCTAATCGAGTTTCCCGCCGTAACTTGGTCAGGCGTCCGCAACCAGCATCAGTCAAAGATCAGGGTCGAGGATGGCCAGCTGGGAGCCCCCTCGGGCTCAGTGTATCCAAGCAGACTCCTAGTGAAGGAGTCAAAACCGAACAAAGAGAGGTATCAGCCGTGCCCCAAAGATACGAGGAATGCCCAGAGACACAATCCGCCTCGCAACTATTGATTGGTGAACCAAGGACAGAACCCTAGGGGACTCATCAATAGAGGTGGATTCGACGGGGACATGGGTCCAACGGGGCCACCTTGTCTATCAGAATACAACTTCAACGTCGATGTATCGGATATCGTGTTCACCATTAACAAAACTAGGGATACCAAATGGCCCAGGTCTATTCAGTCGGATCCTTCCCAGAGGAATCACAACTTAGTGTGTGAACTTCATAACATGCACGACCATAGGACCGAAGATTGCCACCAACTCCGAAAGGAAATAGCCAGGCTACTCAATAAAAGTCACTGCCAAGAATCTTTGAGCGATCGGGCTAAAATTCAGTTCCGAGAAAGAGAGGTGGCCAAGAAAAATGAAGCAAATGAGCCATGACATGTTATCCACATGATATTGGAGGGGGTCGACACTCCCAGGAACCTGTGATGAGGAGGAAAAAAATATCCATCACTAGAAAAAAACAAACCCGGGGATACGTACCCGAAGATGCCCTCACATTCAGTGAGGAAGGCTCTGAAACCTCGCCCCAACCTCATAATAACGTACTGGTAACCTCTTTCTTCATTTATTCATTTCAAATAAAACATGCGCTTGTGAATCCAGGTAGCTCGACCAACATTATTAGGTCGAGAGTAATAGAGCAGCTCGGACTGCTAGACCATATCGTGCCCGCCTCTTGAATCCTTAATGGATTCAACACGGCGATCGAAATGACAAAAAGAGAAACCACTCTCCCAGTCAGCGTGGCCGGCATGGCCGAAATGCCAAATTCCATGACATCGAAGGAGACATGAGGTATAATGCCTTATTCGGACGGCCGTGGATACACTGCATGAGAGAGGTACCATCACCCTCCACCAAATAATGAAATTTTCGAACTAAAGATGGGGTTAAAACCATCTACGAGGAACAACACGTGGAAAGGGAAGTGTTCGCGGTACGTAACGTAGCGCCGACACTAATATCTCCACTCTCAAAAGAGCCAAAGGATAACCAAACTACGCCTTCGGCTAAGCCCGACTAAACACTACGGAGGACTATACCGAGTCCTCGCTCCAGACAAGTGAGGCTTGCTCAGTTGGTAAAAGCACCTCCACTTACGACCGTTAGGTCCTGGGTTCGAGTCACCATGGAGGGGAAGTGTGGAAACCCTATAGATCCTCCTAATTTGGGAGGGGTTTAAAAAAAGTGTCCTCGCTCCAAACAATAGGGACACATCAGACCTCGGAACATCGACGACACATCCCATAATAAAGTAATACCACCCCCATCTTTTCATTATTTTACACTAACCCATATGTAGGCGCTTTGTCAGGGCAGTCAAAAGTGCTAACCCAACCTGCGACGACCCGACCGGTCGTCTCATGAGTTACCGCTCCATTTTTCCATTTTTGCTTCTTTATGCTTTGTTTATTCGTGTTATGTGATATCGGGTTGGTCAGATCGAATCTGGAAGGAATTTGGTAAGGTTTGAGACACTTAGTCTCTTTTGAGGGAGCTTAAGTTGGAAAAGTTAACCGGATATTGACTTATGTGTTAGAGGGATCAAATGTGAGTTCTGATGGTTCGGTTAGCTTCAGGAGGTGATTTGTGACTTAGGAGCATGATCGGAATGAATTTTGGAGGTTCATAGTAGATTTAGGCTTGAATTGGCGAAGTTGATATTTTAGCGATTTCTGGTTGATAGGCGAGATTTTGATATAGGGGTTGGAATGGAATTCCGAAAGTTGAAATAGTTCCTTTGTGTCATTTGGGATGTGTGTACAAAATTTTAGGTCATTCGGACGTGGTTTGGTTGGGTTTTTGATCAAAAGCGTAATTCGGAAGATTTTAGAAAGTTTGGCTTGAATCCGATGTGTTTTGGGTGATTTGATGTTGTTTGAGGTGTTTTGGTGATTGGAACAAGATTGAATAAGGTTTTAGGATATGTTGGTGCCTTTGGTTGAGGTTCCGGGGGCCTCGAGTGAGTTTCGGGTGGTCAATCAGATCATTTTGAAGTTGGAAAAATTGTAGAGTTTGAGTTCCAGCAGTTGCAGACATCTTGGTCTTCGCGTTCGCGAGAGGACCCTCGCGTTCACGAAGAGTTTGTTGAGAGAGGTGGAAGTTTAACTTTCGCGTTCATGAGGCAGGTGATGCGTTTGCAAAGGGCTGCGAGGATGTGTATCGCGTTCGCGGGCGTGTAGTTGCGTTCGCATAGACGGAATTGAAAGGTCAAGCTTCAGTGGAAATTAACCCATCGCGTTTGCGATGGAAGGATTGCGTTCGCGAAGGTTCATATGGGAAAAACATCATGTTCGCATGGATTGTATCGCGTTCGCGTAAGTGGATTATGGTCAACGTTATTTTTGTGCTTTGCTAACACGAGGCTTTGACCGCGTTCGCGAAGAAGAAAATTAAGGCCTAGGCAGAATGTTTTAACTCGTCTTGTTCGCAATTTTGGGGCTCATTTCCTCCATAGTTGGTCATTTTGGGAGATTTTTGAAGGAGATTGAAGAGGGATTCAAGGGGAATCGTTGGGAGGTAAGATTCTTGGACTTAAGACTCGATTATTCTACCTAGAAAATCATGAAATCTAAGCCCAAAAATTGAAGAGCTAGGGCTTGAAATTGGAGACCAAATATTTGGGATTTGAAGGGTCATTTGTGGATGGATTTTGATGTTCTTGGTATGTATGAACTAGTGGGGAGATAAGGAATCCGTCCATGTGAGAATTATTGAACTCCGAGACGTGGGCCCAGGGGTCGGGTTTTGGTAATTTCGGGATTTGTGCCATTTATTGATTGTTTTCGCTTGGGCTTCATTTCCTTAGCATATTTTGATATTCTAATTTTGATTTTGGATAGATTCGACGCGCGTGGAGGCCGATTCGAAGGGCAAAGGCATCATGAGTTAGAGATTTCACCAGTTCTAGGTGAGTAATGATTGTAAATGATGTTCTGAGGGTTTGAAACCCAGGATTGCACATCGTAGTGCTATATTGAGGTGAGGCACATGCTTGATGACGAGCGTGTGGTCGTGCACTATTGGGGATTGTGACTTGGTCCGTCCCGATTGATGATTTTACCACGTATTTGATTAAAAACTGTTTGCTATCATCATTATTTGGGCTGAAAGCCATATTTGGGCTTCGTGCCAATAGTTTCAACCCTTCAGGGCTTTTTACTGATATTTCCTCATTGTTTTGACTTTATAGTTGAACTCAGTCATGTTATTTTCCACTATTTTACTACTCAGCCATGTTTACTCAGTTTTAATACTTAAATGACATTTTAAATGATGTTTGGGCTGAGAAACACTGTTTTACTATTACCCGAAGGGCTTGTGAGGATTTTTGACTGAGTAAGGCCGAGGGCCTATGTTGTGAGGTAACACTGATACTGATTTGAGGCCGAGGTCCTGAGAAATGTTCGCCACGATGTGGCTTGATTGATATGAGGCCGAGGGTCTAGTTTGATGCCACGAGATGACATGTTATTGCGCTTAGGCTGTACGGGGCCCCTCCAGGAGTCTGCACACCCCCAGTGAGCGTGAGTACCCATTGTGACGTGAGATTGAGCCCGAGAGGCTATTATTGTTCTGAGATGTTGCCCGAGGGGCGGATGTGGTGATACTGTGCCCGAGGGGCAAACCTTTATATGTTTACTTTTCATAATTGACTGTCAATTACTTTTTTACTTGTTGAAAGAGGGGTTTTCTTGACTTTTCACTGTTCTACCGCTTTTAAATGGTTTTACTGCCTCATTATGGGATGCCTTGTGCCTTACGTATTTTCTTACTTTCAGTCATTATTTACATTTGGTACTCACTGAGTTGGAGTACTCACTTTACTCCCTGCACCCCTGTGTGCAGATTCAGGCATTGCTGATCTTGCTAGTGCGAGTTGAGAGCTCCCGGTAGACATTCAGAGTTCACGAGGTAGTTGCTTGACATCCACAGACCCGTGTTTCTCTCTCTTTATCATTTCTATCTCATATCCGACTTTTGTACTAGTTGTAGACCTTTCAGACTTGTATTAGGTTTTATAGATGCTCATGACTAGTGACACCCCAGTTAGGGTTGTGTTGGGTTGTTCTTCCGTGTATTTATGATATTATCTGCTACTTTGGATTATCTAATCATGTTTAGACTGTTTCTAAATGCTAAATTGTTAATAATTGAAAAAATATTAAGTGTCGGCTGACCTTGTCTTCATGAGAGGCGCCATCATGACCGGGTCCTAGTTTAGGGTCATGACAAGTTGGTATCAGAGCCTAGGTTACATAGGTCTCACGAGTCATGAGCAGGTTTAGTAGAGTCTTGCGGATCGATACAGAGACGTCTGTATTTATCCTCGAGAGGCTGCAGAACTTTTAGAAAAAATTTCATATTCTTGAAATTCTTATTGTGCGTACTTGATTCAGCTTGAAATGTAACTCTTTGAATTCCTTCCAAGGGTTCGTATGCGCGCATGAGCGCTCAGTATCCGAGGTGTATCGATGGCTTGTGATTCCCCGATCAAGGGGCGAGATGTGATCTCTATGTGTTGATGTTGGGCCAGTCGAGAAGACTTGAGGCCGGATTTTTGCCTATAGCTTGAGCCCTAAACTATTGATTTCGTGAGCACGTGTTTCTGGAACCATATGTTCTGTTGTGTCCCTATTAAGGGAGGTGATGACTGGATAGTTACATGATGAGTGTGATGTGACTGCGAGATGTATTCATGTGATTTGGAAGCGACCGAAAGGGTCTGCTAGAGGATAGAAGGACTATTAGGTGATCGATTTTCATCTTGATTTGAGGTATAGCCCCGAGTTATGGGTGTGTGAAGAATCTTTCTATGTTTCCTAATGGGGAGTGGAGTAAATTTCATGTTGCGGCCTGAGTTCAGACTCAGGAAGTTTAAGTGACTGCATAATGTTTATGACAGTGGAAAATATACAAAAATGTTAGTTTGAGGCAAGGCAGGTGGGGTTATCTCCTGCGGATTGTTCTGAAGTTTGTGTAATCCCTTGTGTCATTTATTGGAAGATCTCTATTACCAAGGAAATATATGTTTTACAATTTGAATTTGGGTTACTCAAGAGAGTAGGCTTGACTACTGCGAGAGTGAATGCGAGATTTGCAGAAGATATAAAGTACCAGATGGTATGTTTTCCACGAGCTTATGAAGGATTGAGTTTAATCTCACTATGGTATTATGGTAGCAATAAAGTATATGCGTTATGAGTTATTGTGTATGTTTTGGTCTATAGCTTCGAGCCAAGTGGGGGAGTCCACTATTAATTAGTCGATTGCACGGTTATATGCTATGTTGGTTCCAGTTTGAGACGTGTGGGTGAATCAGTCATCGACTTCAGCGCCAGTTACTTCACTACCCCCCGTCCAGTCAGCTAGGGGTGGAGGTCAGTCAACTAGGGGTCGCCCTAGAGGGGGGAAGTCGATTAGGTGGCAGTCAGGCCCGTTTTTATGCACTTCCAGGCAGACCCGATGCTATTGCTTCAGATGATGTTATTATAAGTATTGTTTCAGTCTTCCATAGAGATGACTTTGTATTATTTGATCCCGGTTCCACCTTTTCTTATGTGTCATCATACTTTGCTCGTTATTTGGGTATGCCCCGTGAGTTTCTTGCTTTACCTGTTCATGTATATACCCCGGTGGGTGATACTATTGTTGTAGACCGTATGTACTAATCGTGTGTGGTGACTATTGGGGGTCTGGAGACCTGTGTAGATCTTTTATTATTGTGTATGGTGGATTTCGATGTCATTTTGGGCATAGATTGGCTATCTCTGTGTCGTGCAATTCTGAACTGTCATGCAAAAACAATCACGTTGGCTATACCGGGTGTGCCGCGGATCGAGTGGCGAGGCATGGCTAATTATGTTCCCAGTAGAGTGATCTCATTCTTGAAAGCCCAACATATGGTTGGGAAGTGTTGTCTCTCGTATCTAGCCTTTGTGAGGGATGTCAGTGCTGAGACTCCCGATATTGATTCTGTTCCAGTCGTGAGGGATTTTCTCGATGTGTTTCCTGCAGACCTGCTGGGCATGCCACCGGACAGGGATATTGATTTTGGTATTGACTTGGTTCCGGGCACTCAGCCCATTTCTATTCTATCGTATCGTATGGCACCAGCGGAGTTGAAGGAATTAAAAGAACAACTTCAGGAACTCCTTGATAAAATGTTCATTCGGCCTAGTGTGTCACCTTGGGGTGCGCCGGTTCTGTTTGTGAAGAAG
This sequence comes from Nicotiana tabacum, assembly GCF_000715075.1. Classification (NCBI taxonomy): domain Eukaryota; kingdom Viridiplantae; phylum Streptophyta; class Magnoliopsida; order Solanales; family Solanaceae; genus Nicotiana; species Nicotiana tabacum. The sequence continues at coordinate 62,588,902 of NC_134089.1, forward strand.
AAGGATGGCACTATGAGGATGTGTATTGATTATAGGCAATTGAACAAGGTAACAATTAAGAACAAGTATCCTTTGCCTTGCATTGATGATTTATTTAACCAGCTTTAGAAAGCGAGAGTGTTCTCCAAGATTGATCTCTGTTAAATTTATCACCAGTTGAAGATCAAGGACTCGAATATTTTTAAGACAGTTTTCAAGACCCGATATGGTCATTATGAGTTCTTGATGATGTCTTTTGGGCTGACCAATGCCCCATCAACGTTCATGCATTTGATGAATAGTGTGTTCCGGCCTTATCTCGATTCGTTTGTCATAGTCTTCATTGATGATATTCTGCTGTATTCGTGTAGTCAGGAGGAGCATGTGGAGCATTTGAGAGTTGTGTTGCAGAGATTGAGGGAGGATAAGCTTTATGCAAAATTCTCCAAGTGTGAGTTTTGGCTCAGTTTAGTGGCTTTCTTGGGGCACGTGGTGTCCAGCGAGGGTAGTCAGGTTGATCCAAAGAAGATATAGGCAGTTCAGAGTTGGCCCAGACCGTCCTCAGCCACAGAGATTCGCAACATTCTTGGTTTGGCAGGCTATTTTAGGGATTCTCATCTATCGCATCGCCCTTGACCAAGTTGACTCAGAAGGGTGCTTTATTTGTATGGTCGAACGAGTGTAAGGAGAGCTTTCAGAAGCTTAAGACAGCCTTGACCACAACTCCAGTGTTAGTTTTGCCATCAGCTTCAGGTTCATATATCTTGTATTGTGATGCTTCGAGAGTTGGTATTGGTTGTGTATTAATGTAGGAGGGTAGAGTTATTGCTTATGCTTCTCGTCAGTTGAAGCCCCATGGGAAGAACTACCCCATTCATGATTTGGAGGCATTACTTGTATGGCGTGTCTTTTGAGGTGTTCACTGATCATCGTAGTCTTCAGTATTTGTTCAAGCAAAATGATCTTAATTTGAGGCAGCCGAGATGGTTGGAGTTGCTTAAGGATTATGATATCACTATATTGTACCATCCAGGAAAGGCCAATGTGGTGGCCGATTCTTTGAGCCGAAAAGCATTGAGTATGGGGAGTTTGGCATATATCCCAGTTGGGGAGAGACCTCTTGCAGTTGATGTTCAGGTCTTGGCCAATCGGTTCGTGAGGTTAGATATTTCGGACCCCAGTCGAGTATTGGCTTGTGTGGTTTCTCGGTCTTCCTTATATGATCGCATCAGAGAGTGCCAGTATAATGATCTACATTTGCTAGTTCTTAGGGACAGAGTTCAGCATGATGATGCTAGAGATGTGACCATTGGCGATTATGGGGTGTTGAGGATGCAGGGCCGGATTTTTGTGCCCAATGTGGATGGGCTTCGGGAGTTAATTTTGGAGGAGTCCCATAGATCGCGGTATTCCATTCATCCGGGTGCCGCAAAGATGTATCAAGATTTGAGGCGGCACTATTGGTGGAAAAGAATGAAGAAAGACATTGTGGGATTTGTAGCTCGGTGTCTCAATTGTCAGCACGTGAAATATGAGCATCAGAGACCAGGTGGCTTGCTTAAGCAGATGGATATTTCCGAGTGGAAGTGGGATCACTATGGACTTTGTTGTTGTACTTCCACGGACTTTGAGAAAGTTCGATGCTATTTGGGTGATTGTGGATCGACTGACCAAGTCCGCGCACTTTATTCCTATACGTACTACATATTTTTCAGAGCGATTGGCAGAGATCTATATCCAGGAGATTGTTCGTTTGCATGGTGTCCTAGTTTCCATCATTTCAGATAGGGGCACTCAGTTTACTTTGCAGTTTTGGAGGTCTGTGCAGCAAGAGTTAGGTACTCAAGTTGAGTTGAGCACAACTTTTCACCCTCAGACGGACAGGCAGTTCGAGCGCAGTATTTAGATATTGGAGAAAATGTTGCATGCTTGTGTCATTGACTTCGAAGGGTCATGGGATGAGTTTCTACCACTTGCAGAGTTTGCTTATAACAACAACTACCAGTCGAGTATTCAGATGGCTCCATATGAGGCTTTGTATGAGAGGCGGTGTAGATCTCCAGTTGGTTGGTTCGAGCCCAGTGAGGCTAGGCTATTGGGGATAGACTTGGTGTAGGATGCCTTAGAAAAGGTGAAGGTGATTCAGGAGAGGCTTCATACCGTGCAATCGAGGCAAAAGAGTTATGCTGACAAGAAGGTTCGAGATGTGTTCTACATGGTTGGCGAGAAGGTTCTGTTGAAGGTTTCGCCCACGAAGGGTGTTATGAGATTTGGGAAGAAAGGTAAATTGAGTCCTTGGTTCATTGGGCCTTTTGAGGTGATTCGGAGGATTGGGGAGGTGGCTTATCGAGTGTGCATCCGGTATTTCATGTTTCTATGCTCCGGAAGTATATTGGGGTTCCTTCTCATGTTCTGGCTTTCAGCATGGTTCAGTTGGATGATGATTTGACTTATGATGTGGAGCTAGTAGCTATTTTGGGTCATCAGGTTTGAAAGTTGAGGTCAAAGGATATATCTTTAGTGAAAGTGCAGTGGAGAGGTCGGCCCGTGGAGGAGGCTACCTGGGAGACGGAACGGGAGATGCGGAGCCGATATCCTCACCTGTTTGAGGCTTCAGGTATGTTTCTTTATTCATTCGCGGATGAACGCTTGTTTAAGTTGGGGAGGATGTGACGACCCGACCAGTTGTCTCATGAGGTACCGCTCCGTTTCCCCCATTTCAGCTTCTTTATGCTTTGTTTATCCGTGTTATGTGATATCGGGTTGGTCGGATCGAATCCAGAAGGAATTTGGTAAGGTTTGAGACACTTAGTCTCTTTTGAGGGAGATTAAGTTGGAAAAGTCAATCAGATGTTGACTGATGAGTTAGAGGGCTCATATGTGAGTTCTAACGGTTCAGTTAGCTTTGGGAGGTGATTTGTGACTTATGAGCGTGATCGGAATGAGTTTTGGAGGTTCGTTGTAGATTTAGGCTTGAATTGCAAAGCTGATATTTTAGCGATTTCCGGTTGATAGGCGAGATTTTGATATGGGGGCCAGAATGGAATTTCGACAGTTGCAGTAGTTCCGTTGTGTCATTTGGGATGTGTGTGCAAAATTTTAGGTCATTTGGACGTAGTTTGGTTGGGTTTTTGATCAAAAGCGTAATTCGGAAGATTTTAGAAAGTTTGGCTTGAATCCGATGTGTTTTGGGTGATTTGATGTTGTTTGAGGTGTTTTGGTGATTGGAACAAGTTTGAATAAGGTTTTAGGATATTTTGGTGCCTTTGGTTGAGGTCCCGGGGGCCTCGGGTGGTCAATCGGATCATTTTGAAGTTGGAAAAATTGCAGATTTTGAGTTCCAGCAGTTGCAGACATTTTGGTCTTCGCGTTCGCGAGAGGACCCTCGCGTTCGCGAAGAGTCTACTGAGGGAGGTGGAAGTTTAACCTTCGCGTTCGCGAGGCTGGTGACGCGTTCGCGAAGGGTTGCGAGGTTGTGCATCGCGTTCGCGGGCGTCTAGTCGCGTTCGCATAGAAGGAATTGAAAGGTCAAGCTTCAGTGGAAATTAACCCATCGCGTTCGCGATGGAAGGATCGCGTTCGCGAAGGTTCATCTGGGAAAAACATTTTGTTCGCGTGGATTGTATCGCGTTTGCGTAAGAGGATTATGGTCAACGTTATTTTTGTGATTCGCGAACGCGAGGCTTTGACCGCGTTCTCGAAAAAGGAAATTAAGGCCTGGGCAGAATATTTTTAACTCATCTTGTCCGCGATTTTGGGTTTCATTTCCTCCATAGTTGGTCATTTTGGGAGATATTTGACGGAGATTGAAGAGGATTCAAGGTGAATCGTTGGGAGGTAAGATTCTTGGACTTAAAACTTGATAATTATGTGAATTCCACCTAGAAAATCATGAAATCTAAGCCTAAACATTGATGAGCTAGGGCTTGAAATTGGAGACCAAACATTTGGATTTGAAGGGTCATTTGTGGATGGATTTTGATGTTCTTGGTATGTATGAACTCGTGGGGAGATAAGGAATCCGTCGATGTGAGAATTATTTAATTCCGAGACATGGGCTCGGGGGTTGGGTTTTGATAATTTCGGGATTTGTGCCATTTATTGATTGTTTTTGCTTGGGCTTCGTTCCCTTAGCATATTTTGATGTTCTCGTTCTGATTTTGGATAGATTCGACGTGCGTGGAGACCGATTCGAGGGGCAAAGGCATCACGAGTAAGATATTTGACCGGTTCGAGGAAAGTAATAATTGTAAATGATGTTCTGAGGGTTTGAAACCCATGATTGCACATCGTAGTGCTATATTGAGGTGAGACACACGCTTTGATGACGAGCGTGGGGTAGTGCACTATTGGGGATTGTGACTTGGTCCGTCCCGATTGATGATTTTACCACGTATTTGATTAAAAACTGTTTGCTATCATCATTATTTGGGATGAAAGCCATATTTGGGCTTCGTGCCAATAGTTTCAACCCTTCAGGGCTTTTTACTGATATTTCCTCACTGTTTTGACTTTATAGTTGAACTCAGTCATGTTATTTTTCACTGTTTTACTACTCAGCCATGTTTACTCTATTTTAATACTTAAATGACATTTTAAATGATGTTTGGGCTGAGAAACACTGTTTTACTATTGCCCGAGGGGCTTGTGAGGATTTTTGACTGAGTAAGGCCGAGGGCCTATGTTGCGAGGAAACACTGATACTGATTTGAGGCCGAGGTCCTGAGAAATGTTCGCCACGATGTGGCTTGATTGATATGAGGCTGAGGGCCTAGTTTGATGCCACGAGATGACATGTTATTGTGGTTAGGCCGTACGGGCCCCTCCAGGAGTCTGCACACCCCCAATGAGCGCGGGTACTCATCGTGATGTGAGATTGAGCCCGAGGGGCTGTTATTGTTTTGAGATGTTGCCCGAGGGGCAGATGTGGTGATATTGTGCCCAAGGGGCGAACCTTTATGTGTTGACTTTTCATAATTGACTGTCAATTACTTGTTTACTTGTTGAAAGAGGGTTTTTCTTGACTTTTGACAGTTCTACCGCTTTTAAATGGTTTTACTGCCTCATTATGGAATGCCTTGTGCCTTATATGTTTTCTTACTTTCAGTCATTATTTACATTTGTTACTCACTGAGTTAGAGTACTCACTTTACTCTCTGCACCCCTGTGTGTAGATTCAGGCGTTGCTGATCCCGCCAGTGCGAGTTGAGAGATCTCGGCGAACATTCAGAGTTCACGAGGTAACTGCTTGACGTCCGCAGACCCGTGTTTCTCCCTCTTTATCATTTGTATCTCATATCGGACTTTTGTACTAGTTGTAGACCTTTCAGACTTGTACTAGGTTTTATAGATGCTCATGACTAGTGACACCCCGGTTAGGGCTGTGTTGGGTTGTTCTTCCGTGTATTTATGATATTATCTGCTACTTTGGATTATCTAATCATGTTTAGACTGTTTCTAAATGCTAAATTGTTAATAATTGGAAAAATAGGAAGTGTCGGATGGCCTTGTCTTCACGAGAGGCGCCATCATGACCGAGTCCTGGTTTAGGGTCGTGACACAACCCGAAGATCTCAAGGCCTTAAAGGCATCCCTTGCACTCTTTTACTTCAGCCAAGCTTTTGTCCCGAAGAGGGTTTCACCAGCAAGGTTTTTAACGAGGCAACGTCTACGCGCCACCTAAGGAAGATCCAACAGGCATAGAAGGCTTCTTTTGCAATCGACCCCGAACACTAGAGGACGCCCTCTCGAGATGTCATCCACTTGGAAAAACCAAGGAACGACGAACAAGGTTCCTATAGGAAATGATGTACCGGGACAAACAGTCAAATGAATCGTGTCCGCATTAGGCGGACTAACAACACCAAAACGACATATACTTTTGCCAAGTAATCAAAGAATATCTTTCGCCAAAACATCTCGTACTCCAAAGGAAACTCGGCATTTTCACAGTAAATGTCCTTCCACCGAGAATGCCCCAAAATACTTGGAGACTAGCGCCAATGACTCGGCACCCGTATGTCCTCATGGCCGGGACTCCAAACTCATAAGCCCTTAACGAGGCAGCACGAAAATCACGAAACATCTCCAAAAAAGAAAAAATGTCCCGAACACTCGGAGACTGGCATTGCAAACTCAGAAAGCGCATGACCCCAAGGTCGGAATCTCCAAAATCATAAGCCCCCAATGAGGCAATTCTGAGCTCACGAGCAACGACCCTCGAGCCTAAGCAAACTCGATGACTGTCGCTAAATTGCCATTCACTTAAAAACCCGAGGCCATAAGACCCCGAGCGGGCAGACTCGGTTTAGTAAGACCTATTTAAGGCAGCAACAAAAACTGTAAGACCTCAAGCAAGACATGAATCATACTTGTACCAAGTATCAACAAAACTGTAAGGCCTCAAAAGGCATGAAAATTTTGTAAGACCTTACTACAGGCATAAACCCAATCTCGAAGTTTAGGCTATATGTCGCATTTGTAAGACTCCCGAAAGGGCATACCCTCGATGTAGATGCCTAAACAACTACACTCAGGATCAAAAATGGCTCTGGCCTAACACAAAGAACTACGGTCATACGACTGTACCAGCTGAATTAACGCAACTTGGGGATGCCTGACCGTGGCTACAAAATCATAGGCCATTACTTCGAAAAGAGCCGGTTAAACAGGCTACCCTCGACAGGAAAAAAAGCTTCGACCATATCAGCTCCAAATCACAAGGCTTCGAGCTACTCAGCCTACGAGCCAAACCTTTTGAGGTGCTCGAACATCGCCGCAAACAACTTGAAATCGAGGTTCTTCCCGAACCGACGATGGGTCAGGAAAAACCATTTCAAAAAGTCCTTAACGAGAGGAAAACAAAGCCTACATATGCCTAAGGGAAAAGCATAAGAGCCACTGTCGCCAGCCTAATGAGCCCCAGGTCACACACACTAAAAGGTCGCAACGACAAAAAAAGTAAGAGCCATTGTCTCTAGCTTAAAATTTGAAAGCTTGAAGGTCAAAATGAGCTCGAGTCGTAACTCGATTCGGATACCAGACCCAAAATAGTTAACTATACATGCCTTAGGGCAAAGCGTTAGAGCCATTGTTGCCAGCTAATGAGTCTCAGGGCCACATATATAGAAGGTCGATTCAACCTAAGGCGTAAGAGCCATTGTCGCCAGCCCGCACAAATGCAAAACTTGAGGGTCGATTGAGCTCGAGTCAAAACCCGACTCGGAGACTGAACCCAAAGTAGTTAAAATGCATATGCCCGAGGGCAAAGGGTAAGAGCTATTGTCGCTAGCCTAACAAGCCTCAGAGCCGTACCACGGATTTAAAGATTTCTACTAGCTCAAAGGTCGAATCGACCTGGTTGAAATCTTGACAAACAGAAACACAGAAGACACAAATTGCGGGGTTCCCCCCTTATACATACATGTGATAAAATACAAGCTCCATTTACAACATACTGTGAAAGCTATGCACACAAGAACAAGGTAGGAAGTAAAACGTCCCCTGTGACTATGGGCCGACGGCCCCTTCCTCGCTATCTTCAGCATCGGACAGAAGGAACTTGGCATCATACTCCTCGCCTTTGGCTTGGTCGATCTCTTCCGAAAGATCAAAGCCCCTGGCATGAATCTCCTCGAGAACTTCCCTCCGAGATTTTCTCCTCATATACTCCTTGCTACTGCTTGTACAATCAAGGGCTCTCTTCAGTTCAGCTTTAACAATGGCAACACTCCTCAAATAGGCCGCCGCTTTCTGTCCTGCCCTGGCATTGCTCATCACAACCTTATCCCGAACATTCAGCACCTCGACCTTCACCTTTGAAAGCTCAGACGAAATCCTTGCGATCATATTCCCTCGTGCAAAATCATTCGCACAAACGGTCTTGATTTGCACCTCAAGAGCAGAAACTATGGCTAGAGAACTCTCTTGGATCGCAAAATGGGTACTTACATGCGTCTGCATCTCGTTAAATTCGCATTTGGCTCGACTAACCTCGCCCGAGAGCTATCCCAGCTCATCCGCCTTGTTCTCTAACTGAAATATCAAAACATTAAGACGCCGAGATCAAAAGAGGAGTGCAAGCTAGCATGGAATGCAGAGTACCTATTTTTCTAGGTAGATCTCACGGCTCCGGCTTCGGTCCACCTCGCACCGCAGGGAAACCAGCTCGCTTTCCTTTTCCTCACAAAGAAGCTTAAGGGATTTTTCCCTACCCAAAACCTCCTGTAACGTGTCCCCACAGTGAAGCAGCTCGGATTTGAGCATGTCAAAGGCCTATGAAAGAAAACTAAATGAAAAAAGAAAGGCACGGGACCGGAATAATCTTACAACGATCAAAAACTCACCACTACAAGCTTCTTCGCACCCCGGAGCATCTTTTTGTTTGTCATCGATCCTCGATCCTGAGGCCAGCAATCTCTCCTCCTCTCCCGGAGGATACGGTTTTATTTCAGAAAAATCTCTGATACCTGCAGCAGTTGAGTTAATAAGCCAACAAGAAAAGCACCATTTTTAGGAAACAAAACACCGAACACTTACCACGATGCTGCCTCTCCCATCTCCCTTTGGACAGATCTCGCCACTGACCCCTATCATAAATCGAGCAAGCTGCTAGCTTACAAGACCACTCAGCTAAATCGGGGACCTCGTTCGGCGACTAATGAGTTGCTACAATTATGGAACGGAAAGATATCATTACAGAGCCTGCCTCCGGTCAAAATGATGATAGTTCTGATGAGACACTTATGTGTGAAGTTCTATTTCTCAGGAAATGGCAAAAATTATCTAGGGATGACATAGGTTGTTCGAATCCTAAATGACCAATTCATCCATTCACGATCCTCATCCTCTTCGCTACCGATGACAGGAGCTAGGGTGGATCAACGTTGGAGAGCAATCAAACCCCGATAACGTAGTGGCCAATATAACCTCACAAGATGGCTGAGGGTAAACTCTATCCCAACTTTATTGGCAAAATATCTCATCGTCTATACTAGTTTCCAAAGGAAGGGGTGAACCTGCGCCAAAGTAACCCGATATCTCTGATAGAAATCAAGCACTACCCGGTCGGGGGGATCCGATGCAAAAATTTACGTGTATACACTCAAAACCCCCTCAACGCATACATGCTCCTGGTGACCTGGAATATTGGGGGGCCTCCCCGGCGTGACAGTCTCCTCGAGGCAGGGCACCCCGAGGCCCGCTCACCGGGCACCGGCGGTGCGTCACTATCACCAACCGAATACGGAGCATAAGAAGAACTCCCCTCTCCTTGGCGGTCGGAGACGTAGCAATCATGACTATGATAGAATATGGGGAGAAAGATATGGATCTGAGCAAAATTTTTGAGTTGAAGCAACGAAAGGACTAACACAAAGCACTAGGCTCTGCAGAAGAGGTAGTCTCTCAAAGCAGCAGAATCACTATTGGAAAGGCAAGTGAATGAATATATAGGGGAAGAGCAAAAACTGCCTGCCTACCCAAAAGGCCAATTAATTCTGGCCAGTTTAACATCACCCTCTCCTAGGGAAATGCACTAATAGAATCGCCCCGGGGCCCCCTTTACCAGGTCGAGCAAATGTTGCAACCCTGCAGAATTCGAGAAACTACGGGGCCTCGGGGGATCCTCGGTATCGCCGGCACCGGCCCATTAGAAGCAGTCAGTTTAACCTTGAGGCATGGCCCAATTTGAGGGTCCCGGTCGCTCCAAGAACGGATTTCGAAAGGCTAACGTCAAAAGTCGAAAGTCCAAATCCGCGAAAGAAAAGGAACAACAAAGAAAAATTGAAAAAACTGAAAGAAGAAAAGTCCATCTTTTTACATTGCCAAAAACGTATCCATAAGAGACATCTTTACAAGATCCATCCCCGGGGACTGCATACAAAAGGAAAAAGACAGGATGCAAAATGACGTGGGGACTACTCTTCATCACCACTATCTTCGCCCTCATCTGGGACAATTAAAAGCGCCAATTCTCTCTCCAATTCGTGGGCTTCCTCGAGATCAACTAACAGATCGACGCCTCTGGCTCCGATCTCCTCTAGGGTCTCTCTCCTCGCCTCCGCCTTAGCATGATTAATAGCTTGAGCTAGCTTCTGCTCAGCTGCTATCGATAGTCACGAGCTATTTTATGCGCTGTGGCTGTGCCATCCTGATAAGTGGCAGCATTTCTTTCAACCTGGGACTTGGCCACGACCAAGGCAGTAATCTCCTTGCGAGAATTCTTGAGAAGATCATAGGATGACGCCAACTCCTCAGTTGCTACCTCATTTTGCTTCCTCAGCCCGAGGATCTCCGTGTTCAGTTAGTTAATCTGCGAACCATTTTGCTCGACCTACAAAAGAAAGGTAAGCCAATTTGTGTTGGAATATAGGAGCGAAGGTCGGATACAAGCATGGCGACATACCCACACAGTGAGGTCAGCCTTTTCTCGGAGCGCCCTCTCCAAAGTAGCTGGAAGCCCTCCTAATTCATTCTCTCCTCGGATAGAGTGAGCCTCCGAATCCCGCAACATCGAGGTAAGCTTCTTACACTCCCCTTCACGGTAAGAAAGCTCCTCGAGGGGCCGAAAAAGGGCATGATCATACATATCCTTGCACTACGACATAGCGGAAAAGTTAGAAAGACGAAGAATGATGCCCAAACTAAAAGAAATATACGAAAGATAGGTATCACCTACTGCATGAATCTCTCCGCTGCCATGACGGTGCTAGGAACGTCAAGACCGATGCTATCGCTAACACCGTCAAAGATGTTGGCAAGAGAGCCTCCCTTTTTGAGAGGAATCCCTGCTTTGATGGCATTTGCTTCTTGAGCGTCCCTCAATTCTCCTAATGAGACCTGAAATCATGAGATGAAATCATTCATGTCACCGATTTCCCCAAGAGGCAACCCCTGCTCCTGAAAAGCTTCGGGCCCCAACCCTTCAGGATCGATGGCAGCAGTCCCCCCAACGAAAACTGTGCCAAACCCGTTCATACGATCCAAGGCCATATTAACACCCTCCTCAACGGTCTCCAATTTGCGGTACCGACCTGAGTCGGCCATTCCAAACTCAGCAGCCTCCGATCGAGGCACGTGTGAGGCTCCCGCACTCGACCTCGTCTTTCGTGCTAACTGTCATTCATCGTCACCCTCATCCTCGGTGCTAGGATTTGCCCCTAAAGTTGAAGTTGAGGTCCTAGCAGTGGCTTGATGCTCGAGTGACCTGGGTTTCTTTGCCGTAGGAAGGTCAACAACCACCTTGCCTTCTCTCTTCTTCCCTTTGGGCTCCGAAGCCTCCATCCTACCACTAGGGGGCGGCCTCATCTCTATATTTTCACCAAGGCCTGCAAAAGCATGATAACCATAACTTGTCAGAACAAGAGGCGCAGGGAGAAACGCAGAAATGCAAATCTAAGACATAGACAACAAAAAATCTCTACCATGATTCTTGGCCACCCATTGCTCCTCGGCCACGTTGGTCCAAGACTGAACATAATACTTGAACATAGTGTCCAACCATCTGATCCACCTTGGCAGTTCCAAAACCGCCTTGGGGTATCAAGCAGCGGCTGCGTGAAACGACAAAGAGGTCATCATTCTGGGGGGAAGGGGAAGAAAATTAGAAAACATGGTTAAGGGAGAGTCTCTTATGCTATGTGTTCCATCTCTCCGGGAAAGGAATCCTCCAGGCCAAAATGATGTCCGAGGTCCTTACCCGAACGAACCTGCTCATCCATCCTCGGTCCTTCCCCTCGTCGGTGCTCGAGAAAAATGATTTTTTGGAACGATTGTGGAGCATGATCAAACCTCGATAAAATCGAGGGCTGTACAACCTAATCAAATGGTTGAGGGTAAAAACTTCACCCGCAACCCCTTCGATGAAATGACGGAGCATCAATACTATCCTCCAAATAGAGGGATAGATTTGGCCGAGCGTCACTTGATATTTGTCACAAAAATCAAGGATAACCAGATCTATTTCCGGGGAAGAAGGTTCAAAAGATTCAGAGGACTCACTAGGACCCAAGGTGAATGGGTAGGTATACACATGTAGGAAAACGGCCTTGTAGTCCGTTATATTTTCATCAGTGCCAGGAATTTCCAACTCCACTGCCTCACCCTATTGGCAGTCTGTCCTCACTGTTTCAATGTTGGTCACGACACTAATGTATTAGGACACTTGTTCACATCTGCCCGATGTGGATGAAGTGGTATCGACGGTAAAATCTTTTGATATATCAAGCTTGGAGGGAGTGCATTGTTCCAAGGTGGGTACCACTTTGGCTTTCTCCTTAGACAACCGAGATGAAGATGCAACTTCATTCCACCAAGGAACCATTCTAGAAGCCCTAGCCATAACAATGGTAAAATTTCCTCTTAGAAAGGAAGATGGAAGAGTGTAAAAGAAGATGGGTATGGACTCGTGAATTTGAAGATGCTACGAAGATAAGGATTATCAAACAGTCGATGTATTTATAGGAACCGCTTAGCCAACGGAAAGGACAAGCCAATAATAGTTCGTAGGTTCCTCGATAATCGCATTTGACGGCGACCCTTGCACATTTTTTTGGGACATGGAATTTAATGCTATTATAGGTTGACGTCACGACAATGATGCCCTCGGAACGACAGCTCAAATCCATTTCCTGTTACTTCATCCAAAGAAACGCAGAGACTATCTGTATACGGTGAAATTGGAAGGTCCAATTTCTCGTCATTATGGTATTTTGGTAAGTCATATCGAGATCTCGAGGCTGCGAGGTTGCGGTCGCGTTCTCTCCGTCGATGTCCATTTACGCTCGACCCAACGATGATGCCGAGGATGGGGAGTTCCCAAGGTGAGCAGATAGCACTGGCAGAGCCTGGTGTTAGTTTAGCCGTCCCATCTCCATGCCTTTATAATTAATGTATCTTGTACTATATTGGGATTGCCCCTCCTATATAAGAGGGATCCTTGACACTTTGTAAACTCTGTTGTTCCAACTATTCTACACGAAATATACAAGAACTCTTTCTTTTCTCTCTAACATATTCTCTCGGTATTATTGTTCACAGTTATTGCCTTCATACTTGTTCTTCATTTATTACTTGTCATTGGCCATAAAGAGCCTCCCTCAATTATATCCTAACTGTTATCCCTTCCCCGAATACCCCTGATATCTCGAGCCCGAGCCCAGGCATCGACCTCGAGGCCCCTCATCGGTCAGTCAGAGGCTAGAATAGCCAAACCCCTCGGTTCGATTATAATTCCATTTTAGCTCGCATTTCATCTTTTATCTTCAGATACCTAGCATCAACTGCTTAACAACTAGCATAAAAATAGATCACGTATTTTTAGAGTCCCATCAACAAATTTAATTGTTATTATCATTTTCATGGTAAACAATCCCCAAACCAAATTTCGATCTTCCTCGAACATGTAGTAAACCTTCCAAAATTCTGTAGCAACCTTTCCATAACACCTACAATTAATCAACCAATCTTCTTCATTCCTTCACAACTCCTAATCAAGGGATAGTCTGCCAACAAGAACATTCAGTCTCTGAGCCTCATGAATACCAGAATTTTCACACCTAATATCAACACTGCTACTCAAATAGCTGACGCATAATCCATACTCCATCATCTCACGGAGAAATACCCATAAGTCAAAACACATGGCACCTGCCAATAGGTGAACTCTACTCCGATAGGAACACATAGTGCCAGCAAAACCTTAAACACCCGAAATCGTTAGTGCCATCAAGAACTCATATCCTTCCCTCCAAAACTATCTGTAATCTTACACCTATAAATTTCAACCCCTCACGGCGCATCGCCTCTAACATGCTACTCGCAACACTCCGAAAATCTCATAGCCAACACTGAACCATAAGCAAATTGAACACCTCATCAACTAGGAATCTTTCATTTAACTCAATCCAGGAAAACACCACAACATGCAATATAGTCTCTATACTTGTAGAAAACATCAGCTCTGACCGTGGTCGTAACCATGATAAATACTTCGGAACTCATTAACACATAATCGAGGAATAAGATCTAATCGCCTCTAACTCAACTGAGTTACGCAGACTGCCAACCCAAAAGTAACTCAATCCAATACGCCCGCCCTGAGGGAACTTCCTGGAATCCCGAAGCCATTTCTTGCATAACCCCAACAGTGACTTGTAGACCTTTCTTGACAAGGAAATACCGCAAATCCGATTACCATTCACTGCTCCGTAGACAAATTCAAAAGTCCCTAAATCCACTCATCTTATTCTGATCTTCAATACGCAGCTAATACGCATTGAGCAACCCGTGCTTCACCAGCATGTGCCCATTCAAAGAAATAACCATGAAAGCTCTCGGTCCGAAAACTCATACGACCCATGATCCTACAATTCGATCGTCATTAGTAGCCTCCACCACTTAGCTCTAATCCATATAACACCTTAGCAGCAACCCAAAGTACTATATCTTCACAGCATGCCTTGAGACTACACGTCTATTTCGCTGAATACTTCAAAAACTCATGCAATGCTGATCATAGAATACCCCGAAGACTCTGACAAGCACTTACCCATCATTACAATAGTCAAGCAACATTCCCCGAATGCTCTGAAATGATGACATATGCACCCCACTGAATGGAAACCTCATACAAGACAAACGATCCAAATTCATCATGCAGAAGATGGCCCACCGGTTATACTCGAATCGACACCTTGCCATGAACTCACCCTAATCATAATAGCCTGGCCACCAACCAATCTACCCAAATCTATTCTCACCAACCAGACATATGAACCTGCCTCCTACCACAAATGAACGTCTAGAAGATTTAACACTTCATCTGCTTCTGAGGCTGGACAACACATTGCGATGATAATCAAGCATCCATAGCCTATCGTAATCCTTATACAACATCACCGATCGTTGGCACATAGCGAATACTAAGTGCAAGACATCATATATGAGCGATCAGGAAGAGTCAAAGTCGTAGATTTCAAGCTGAAGAAAAGCCGCACGATAAAAAAAGAAGAAAGGGAAATTTTTCCTAAATGCCCTGTAGCCTCTCGAGGATAGGTATGGACATCATCATACCGATCTGCAGAACTCTACTAGACACCTGCTCATGACTCGTAGAACCTACGAACTTAGTGCTCTGATACCACCTTGTCATGACCCAAAACTACTGGTCGTGATGGCACCTAACTTGACCTGCTAGGTAAGCCAATTAACCAAAAGCAACAAACCAAATAACTTATAGAAAAAGGAAGTTAGAATTTATTTGAACTTTCACAAATTTACCCAAGAACTGGTAGTACAAGTCATGAACTTCTAAGATTTGGAATTTCAAAACTGATACAAATAAATACACGTTCTATTTGAAGGTTACCTAAACAGATTAGCAATAATCTAAACTACCGAGGACAAGTGGCAGCTTTAACCAAACGCATGAACATCTTTTGAAATCAGCACCCGACATTACCAGTAGCTCCGTTCCAAAATTTTCATGGGACGTGCAGAAATGTAGTATCAGTACAACCGACCCCATGTACTGGTAAATATTTTGTCTAACCTAGTCGAAGTAGTGATGAGGTTTTGAGTTAAAAGATGCTTACTACTATAACCTATACATTAGATTAACAGTAAAAGCAGTTTGAAGCCTAACAGATAAAAAAATCATAAACATCTCGGCGAGACAGTCAAAATTTACAAAAAGAACCACAGTAGAATATTTACGATCTTTCCTGTTATGAAATATATGTCCAGAATGTCAATTGTCAAATCACATGGCTCGGTAACACCCTTCATGCTTTTATCTCATCCTCACCATGTATAAATAGATTATGTAACAATTCAATTAGCACGGTAACACCCTTCGTGCGTTCAACTCATCCTTCCAAATTAATGTATAACAAAACCCACCATATGACAGAAACGCAATGACATGACTTACAAAGTAGGGAATACGTAAATAAAAACAATGGACATGGATATATATGTGGGCAACAATAAAGAACTAGACGGAAAGCACATGAGTAATAGCAACAACTGGAAAACAAGAAATATCATCTTCAATTAACTAGCATATTGGAGGCCTATGTACAATTATAACAATTTAGACAGAAACACATGATCTTCACAAGTTAACAAGTAAGGGCATGACTAGCTAGCATGGTAAAAAACTTAAACTAAAGCGCAACTGAATAGATGCATCATGAGTATAATTACAAAAGCATGAAATAGACACATTATTTGCAAGTTAAGCAAGTAAAAGACATGGACAGTGCAACAACAATTGAGATAAAGATGAAGCACAGGACAATAACAATAAGTTACACAAAACACGTAAATACAACAATAACAGCTCAAGGTAAGGGCACAAACGTATACTCGAAAAATAGATATCACATTATAATGCATGTCCCGCGTCCTCACTTGCACAGAAACACCCTTCGTGCCATGACCTCACCATAACATACAAGCATACCAATATAAATGAAATGGCACGGCATCAGCCTTCGCTCTTTTACTCTCAAATGATATGACACGACATCACCCTTCATGCTATTACTCTCAATAATATGGCATGACATTACCCTTCGTTCTTTTACTCTCAATGATATGGCACGACATCAACCTTCATGCTTTTACTCTCAATAATGTAGCACGACATCACCCTTCGTGCTTTTACTCTCAATAATGTGGCACGACATCATCCTTCGTGCTTTACACTCTCCCTCACATGATAATGTATAAACAATGGCATGACATCACCCTCCGTGCTTTACAATCTTCCTTACCAAGCACATATAAAAGAAGGACTAGCAAGAAAGGAAACATAAATGACATCAAGGAGAGTGTTTTAACGTGTATTCCAAACAATTTCCAATCACAACTTTCCAAGTCAACAATGGTTCAACAATCCTCAAGAACCGTATTATTTCAATACTTCCACAAATCTCATAAATGATCCACAACACAAGTATAGAGTCTAGCATATCAAGAATATCATTTATAGTAATGTAGTAATGATTTCGCATAGAGATGGCCGAATTAGACACATTGATGTATTCTTACAATTTCCATCAAGTTTGATCAAGTTATAACAAACTAAGTCTTGATATCTACCACTTAATATTATGTTCTTAATATCTAAGAGTCAAGTAAGGCATTTAACAGAATGTCACAAAATTCTACAAACACAATATAACATAATCTACCCCCCCCGAGCATGATTAACCCTGGCACATACATATACGCTCGTCACCTCATATATGTATCACCCCTGAATGTAGCAAACAATGACAAATAGGAGGAAAAATTCCCTCTACAAAGCTAGGCAAAACACTTACCTCAATTCGGCTATTCCAACACTCAATTTAGCCTTTTCCTCTGCAAATTCATCTCCGCTCATCTCAATCTAGCCCAAGACAACTTTAGTACATCACACAATACAAAAAGGATCAATTTCAATTAATAAAGCTATGATATTTATTCAATTTCTAAAAAGTCAACAAAAGTCAAACCTCGAGCCCGCCCGGTCAAAACCCGGGTCCAAAGGCATGTCTTGATTACCCATATCCCCACGAGTCCAAATATGTGATTTGTTTTCAAATCCGAGTCTTATTCGACTCTTAAATCTCAAATTTTCATTTTTCAAAACTTTGACAAAATCTCTAAATTTTTCCATAGTTTTCCCATGAATTTGATGTTAAATCTTGTATAAAATCATGAAATATAGTTGGAAATGGATTAAAGATACTTACCCAATAATTTGGCATGAAAATCCCCTCTCACAATCGTCTCACCTCGAAGCTAGGGTTCAAAAATATGAAGAATAAAGCAAAAACCCAAAATTCTTAGCACTTAAGAGGTTGCAGATGTCGCATTTGCAACAGAGGTTCGCAAATGCGAACCCGCAAATGCAAAAAATTGATAGCAATTGCGAACCTGGAGAATTCCTGTCGAAGTCGCATTTGCGACAAAGACTTCACAAATGCGATGGAAGGAGTTTCGCAAATGCGGCAGAGTCCTTTGCAAATGCGAACTCTGCCCAGCAGCCCAGTCCTCGCAAATGCGATGGCTACTTCGCAATTGCGGCTGTCGCATTTGCAACGAATACATCGCAAATGCAATGATACCAGTACCAGCTATCAAAAACTATGAAAAATCATTCCGAAACCAATCCGAAACTCACCCGAGCCCTCGGGGCTCCAAACCAAATATACACACAAGTCTAAAAATACAACACAAACTTGCTCGCGCGCTGAAGTCATCAAAATAACTTCTAAAACCACAAATCGGACGCCAAAACGAATGAAAATCAAACTTAAACTTCAAGAACTTCTAGAATCATAACCGAGCATGCGAACCCTATCAAATCAACTCCGAATGGCGCCAAACTTTGCAGACACGTTACATATGACAAGACAAACCTACTCGAATCTTGAAATCACCCATGGCAACCTCGAAACGATGAATCACACCTCAAGCTGAAATCAATGAACTTTGAAACTTCAACTTCCACATCCGATGCCAAAACCTATCAAATCACCTCCGAATGACCTCAATATTCGCACACAAGTCACATTTGACATTACGGACCTATTCTAACTTCCAGAATCAAAATCCAACCCCGATATCAAAAAGTCCACTCACGGTCAAACTTCCCAAAAATCCAACTTTCGCCATTACGAGCCAAATTCAACTACGGACCTCCAAATCACAATCCGGACGCGCTCCTAAGTCCAAAGTCACCCAACGAAGCTAACAGAATTGATGAAACTCCATTCCAAGGTCAAATGCTAAAAAGTCAAACTTGGTCAACTCTTCCAACTTAGAACTTAAATCTTGAAGTTCATTCTTCCAAATTGCTTTTGGATAACTTAAAAACCAATACCGATGATTTATGCAAGTCAAAATATATCATGCGGAGATACTTGAGCCCTTTAAATACCAAGTGAAGTGCAGATACTCAAAACGACCAGTCGGGTCGTCATATTTTGCTAAACCAACTGTGATGTAAATCAACTTATCAAGATGAACTGTCTTGAATAGAAATATTCAAATTATGCTCGAAATTAAATTAATGAGAAAGTTACCTCGCAAACATCAAGTTGTGGGTTAATAATAATCGCACATAGTAACCATCTCATAGATGCATCTTATGTGGTATACATGGCAGATGAATGAGCCCATATTCACCTTTGATATTTCCAGCATTCATGGGATTCAATCCCAATTTTATATGGTCTATTAATTAATGAGAACAAGCAACATAAGAGAATTCGTAAAGAACTTTCTAGTTTTTTAATATTTACCCATGTGAATTCTCTTTTATTTTTGCAAATCATACTTAAATTGATATGGCTAAACTAGTTATGCCAACTAAAAAATTATAAATATTGATAAACTTCAGGTTTACACTATGACATGTGCAATTATCAATAAACTCCAAGTTTATTATGATATGGCTTTTATATCAATAAACTTCTACTTTATTGTGGCATTCTTTTATTTTGGTAGTACAAACTGGAGAATAAAGCGGGTAGCTTTTCACATACGTATTGCTGTCATAACCCAAGTTCTCCCTCCGTGAACTGTCGTGACAACACCTAGTCCCTATGACTAGGTAAGCCTAACAATCTGCGAAAAAAGAAAAACAAAATATGAAACTAGCAAAATACGAGTAATATAATAGAGAAGTTTAAAAATGCCGCTCGGCATATACAATTTCACCCTCTCAAAACTAAACACAAGGCACTCCCAAAACCCGGAATCTCATGAAATCACAAGCTATGGAAAACTGCATAGTGTTCTAACTCCAGAATGTCTAATCAAAAATAAAATACAGGAAGTCTAAAGCTAAAGAGAAGAATAGAGAGGGACTCCCGGATCTGGGGACGCGACAGATATACCTCGAAGTCTCTGATATCGATTGCCTCACTGATAGAACGACTGAGCAGTAGAATCTGGATCTGCACACGAAAAACATGTGCAGGAAAGGCCATGAGTACACCACAACGGTACACAGTAAGTGCCAAGCCTAATCTCAATCGAGTAGTGAAGGTCAGTGCCCTATATATATATAAAACAAGGTAAGCAATATGAAATGAAGCAGTATGTTTAAAGTACTAACAGTCGATAAAGAATAAAAAACACATCGAATAAAAAACACAAAAAGAATATAACTTAGTATACAGAGATAACAATATGTGGATCTACCAGGATATCATCCCGTAGTCCTAAACATAATTGTGTAGGGGTATCTACCGGAATACCGATCCGTAGTCCCAAAGTAAATATCCAGTATAGGGGAATCTACCGGGTGTCGTCCCGTAGTCCCAAATATAAATGTGCAGGGGGCTCTACCAGAATATCAATCCGTAGTACCAAAGTAAATATCCAGTATAGGGGAATCTACCGGGTGTCGTCCCGTAGTCCCAAATATAAATGTGCAGGGGGATCTACCCGAATACCGACCCATAGTCCCAAAGTAAACATGCATGGGGATCTACAGAAATACCGATCCGTAGTCTCAATGTAAATACACAACAGTCTCAAGAAAGAATCTATGGTTCTATTCAAGTTAATACCAAGAAAAAGGCTGAGATTTCTATTCTAAATATGCTGCACAGAATTCAAGTAAACAATTTAAGCAGATAGTATAGTTAAGTCATTTAAGCATGCTTCCTAAGCTAAACGGTAGGCTTTTTACATACGTATTGTTGTCACGACCCAAGTTCTCCCTCTGTGAACTATCGTGATGGCACCTAGTCCCTACGACTAGGTAAGCCTAAAAATTTACGGAAAAAGGAAAACAAAATATGAAACTAGCAAAATGGGATTAATATAATAGAGAAGTTTAAAAATGCCGCTCGGCATATACAATTTCACCCTCTCAAAACTGAACACAAGGCACTCCCAAAATCCGGAATCTCATAAAATCACAAGCTAGGGAAAACTACATAGTGTTCTAACTGAAGAATGTCTAATCAAAAGTAAATAAAGGAATTCTAAAGCTAAAGGGAAGAATAGAGAGGGACTCCTGAATTTGTGGACGCGACAGATATACCTCAAAGTCTCTGATATCGACCGCCTCACTAATAGAATGGCTAACCAGCAGAACCTGTATCTACACACGAAAAACATGTGCAAGAAAGGGCATGAGTACACCACAGCGGTACCCAGTAAGTGCCAAGCCTAACCTCAATCGAGTAGTGACGAGGAAGGTCAGGGCCCTACTAGTGTTATATATATATATATATATAACAAGGTAAGAAGTATGAAATAAAGCAGTATATTTAATGTACTAACAGTCGATAAAGAATAAAAAACACAAAAAGAATATAACTCAGTACACAGAGATAGCAACATGGGATCTACCTAGATATCGTCCCGTAGTCCCAAACGTAAATGTGCAGGGGTTTCTACCGGAATACTGATCCATAGTCCCAAAGTATATATCCAGTATAGTGGAATCTACCGGGTGTCGTCCCGTAGTCCAAATATAAATGTGCAGGAGGATCTACCGGAATACCGATCCGTAGTCCCAAAGTAAATATCCAGTACAGGGGAATCTACCAGGTGTCGTCTCGTAGTCCTAAATATAAATGTGCAGGGGGATCTACCGGAATATCGATCTGTAGTCCCAAAGTAAATATCCAGTACAGGAGAATCTATCGGGTGTCATCCCGTAGTCCCAAATATAAATGTGCAGGGGGATCTACCGGAATACCAATCCGTAGTCCCAAAGTAAACATGCAGGGGGATCTACCGAAATATCGATCCGTAGTCCCAAAGTAAATACACAACAGTCTCAAGAAAGAATCTACGGTTCTATTCAAGTTCATACCAAGAAAAAGGCTGAGATTTCTATTCTAAACATTCTGCACAGAATTCAAGTAAAAAGTTTAAGCAGATAGTACAGTTAAGTCACTTAAGCATGCTTTCCTAAGCTAAACAGTAGGTTTTAAATACAAGTAGTGTTCAACAAAAAGGAAATACGGTTATTTACTTAATGAAAATGGGGGTTTTCATCAATTAGTACGTGTACGCACTCGCCACCTCACGTACACGACACTCATATAACATCAGTACCAATATTCCTAGGGGGATTTCACACAAAGTTAGATAAGCCACTTACCTCGAACCAGCTCAAAATTAATCCGAAACCACGCTCTGTCCACGAGTATTCAACTCCGAGTGGCCCAAATCTATTCAAATCAATTTCATAACGTAAATACAACTTCAAACAACTAATTTATCTAAAGAAATCAAGGCTAAGGTAATAAAATAGAAAAATGCCCAAAAATCCCCTTCGGGCCCACGTCTCGGAATCGGGTAAAAGTTACGGATTATGAACACCCATTTACTCATGAGCACAATCAAACAAAAATTATCAAAATCCAACGCCAAAATTTCCCTCAAAACTCAGATTTTAAGTTGGGAAACCTTTCCTCAATTCTCCTAATTTTTCACCCCAAATCTGAAATTAAATGACAAAACTAAGATTAGATTAATGGAATATAACTAGAAAGGGATAAGGATTTGTTACCCACTGATTTCTTCTTCAAAATCCTCCCAAAATCGACTTCTCCCGAGCCAATAATCAAATTTGGTGTTATGAGCTTCAAACCCTTGAAATTTCATATTTCTGCCCAGCGATTTCCGTATTTGCGATCATGTGACCGCACCTGTGGCTGGGGACTTGCACCTATGAGATTTTATTAAACGGGTGGATACCGCACCTGTGCTCCTTTCCCCGCAGATGTGGCCCGCTGCGGCCCTATAACCGCATCTGCGGTCACTGGCCATCAGTACCCAAATCGCACTTGCGACCTACTTCCTTGCATTTGCGGGTCCCACCTGCGCGCTCCTCACCGTAGGGGCAAAAATACCAGAAGCAGCAACTTCAGAAAATAGCCTAAGTCTAATTCAACTTCCGTTAAGCATCCAAAACTCACTCGAGGCCCCTGGGACCTCAACCAAACATGCCAACCAATCCTAAAACATCATACGAACTTAGTCCAACTCTCAAATCACATCAAACAATGCTAAAACCATGAATCATCCTCCAATCCAAGCCTAAAGAACTTAAAATTTCAAGAATCCTACAACCGATGCCGAAACCAACCAAAGCAAGTCTGGTTGACCCCAAATTTTGCACACAAGTCACATTCAATACTACAGAGCTATTCCAACTTACGGAATTGGATTTTGACCCCGATATCAAAATTTCACTTTCAATCCGGAAACTTCAAAAATTCAACTTTTGGCATTTCAAGCCTAAATAAGATACAGACCTCCAAAACACAATCTGAACATGCCCCTAAGCCTTAAATCACCCAACGGAGCTAACAGAATTGAAGGAATTTCATTCCTAGGCCATCTTCACACTGCTCCAACTACGGTCCAAATTCTAAAGCTTAAGCTCTTATTTGGGGACTAAGTGTCCCAAAACACTCCGAAACTCAAAATGAATCCTCCCGGCAACTGACAATAGCAGAAACAAACACAGAGAAAGTAGTTAATAGGGGATCAAGGCTTTAATTCTTAAAACGACCGGCCGGTTCATTACATCCCCCCTCTTAAAACATTTGTTCATCCTCGAACGAGCATAAAGACATACCTGAAGTGGTGAAAAGATGAGGGTAATGGCTGCGCATATCCTGCTCGGTCTCCCAAGTCATCTTCTCGACTGGCTGACCCTACCACTAAACCTTCACTGATGCAATATTTTTTTACCTCAGTTTTCAAACTTGCCTGTCCAATATCGCCACTAGCTTCTCAACATAAGATAGATCCTTGTTCAATTAGACGGAACTGAAATCCAACACATGCGACGGATCACCGTGATACTTCCGGAGCTTCAAAATATGAAATCTCGGATGAACCCCTGCCAAGCTGGGAGGTAAGGCAAGCTCATAAGCAACCTTCCCAACACGTCTTAGTACCTCAAAAGGACTAATAAACCTCAGACTCAATTTCACCTTCTTTACAAATCTCATAACGCCCTTCATAGGCAAAACCCGAAGCAAGACCCGCTCTCCAACCATATAGGAAACATCACGAACCTTCCAGTCCACATAACTCTTTTGTCTGGACTGGGCTGTACAAAGTCTATTCTGAATCACCTTAACCTTCTCTAAGGCATCCTGAACCAAGTCTGTGCCCAGTAATCTAGCCTCACCCGGCTCAAACCAACCCTACGGGGATCTACACCGCCTACAATACAAAACCTCATATAGTGCCATCTGAATATTGGACTGATAACTATTGTCGTAGGCAAATTCCGCCAGTGGCAAGAAATGATCCCAAGAACCTCCAAACTCCATCACACATACACAGAGCATATCCTCAAGAATCTGAATAGTGCGCTCGGACTGTCTGTCCATCTAGGGTGAAATACTGTGCTCAACTCATCTCGAGTACTCAACTCATGCTGTATGACCCTCCAGAACCGTGATGTGAACTGAGTACCACTGTCTGAAATGATGGAAACTGGAATACTGTGCAGTCGAACAATCTCCCGAATATAAATCTCCGCCAATCGCTCCGAAGAATAGGTAGTACACACAAGAATGAAGTGCGTGGACTTGATAAACCGATCCACAATCACCTAAATGTCATCGAACTTCCTCAAAGTCCGTGGAAGTCCAACTACAAAGTCCATGGTGATCCGCTCCGACTTCCACTCCGAAATCTCTATCTATTGAAGCAAACCACTCGATCTCTAGTGCTCATACTTTACCTGCTGACAATTGAGGCACCGAGCTACAAACCCAACTATGTCTTTCTTTATCCACCTCTACTAATAGTGCTATCTCAAATCCTGGTACATCTTTGTGGCATCCGGGTGGATGGAATACAGCGAATTGTGGGCCTCTTCTAGAATCAACTCCCAAAGCCCATCAACATTGGGTACACATACCCGACCCTGCATCCTCAATATCGCGATCACCAATGGTCACATCTCTGACATCACCATGCAGAACCTTGTCTATGAGGACAAGCAAATGAGGGTCATCATACTGACGCTCACGGATACGATCGAACAAGAAGACCGAGAAATCACAAAAGCTAGAATTTGACTGGGGCTCCGAAAGATCCAATCTCACAAACTGGATGGCTAAGGCCTGAACATCCATGCCTTGTGCCTCTCTGCTGCTGGTTGATAAGCCAAACTCCCCAAACTCTCTGCCCGATGGCTCAAAGCATCGGCCACTACATTGGCCTTGCCCGGGTGATACAAGATAGTGATATCATAGTCCTTCAGCAGCTCTAACCACCTCCTTTGGCGCAAATTAAGGTCCTTCTGCTTGAACAGATGCTGCAAACTCTGGTGATCAGTATAAATCTCACAAAGAACACCGTACAAATAATGATGCCAGATCTTCAATGCGTGAACAATAGCAGCTAACTCGAGATCATGGACAGGATAATTCTTCTCATGTACCTTCAATTGTCTGGACGTGTAGGCAATCACCTTACCTTCCTGCATCAATAACCCTGCAAGGCCAATTCTTGAGGCATCACAATAGACTGTATAAGACCCCGAACCTGTAGGCAATATCAAAACTGGGGCTGTACTCAAAACTGTCTTAAGCTTCTAGAAGCTCTCCTCATACTCTTCCGTCCACTGGAACGGAGCACCCTTATGGGTCAGCCTAGTCATAGGTGCTGCAATAGATGAAAATCCCTCAACAAATCGACGGTGATAACCCGCCAAGCCAAGAAAACTATGGATCTATGTAGCTGAGGATGGTCTGGGCCAACTCTGCACTGCTTCCATTTTCTTTGGATCTACCTTGATCCCTTCACTCGATACCACGTGACCCAAGAATGCCACAGAATCCAACCAAAACTCACATTTCGAGAACTTTGCATATAATTTCTTTTCTATCAAAGTCTGAAGCACTATCCTCAGGTGCTGCTCATGATCTTCCCAACTCTAGGAGTATACCAGAATATCATTAATAAAGACAATGACGAACCAGTCAAGATATGGCCGGAGCACACTGTGCATCAAATGCATGAAGGCTGCTGGGGTATTGGTCAACCCAAATGACATAACAAGGAACTTGTAATGACCATACCAAGTTCTGAAAGCAGTCTTCGGGATATCTGGCTTCCGAATCTTCAACTGATGGTAACCTAAATGCAAGTCAATCTTAGAAAATACTCGTGCACCCTGTAACTGGTCAAACAAATCATCAATACGAGGCAAATGATATCGGTTCTTCACTATAACTCTATTCAGCTGGAGATAATCAATGCACATACGCATAGAACCATCCTTTTTCTTTACAAACAAGAGAGGAGCACCACAAGGTGATACACTAGGTCGAATAAAACCCTTATCAAGCAATTCCTGTAACTGATCCTTCAACTCAGGAGGGGCTATACAATAAGAAGGAATGGAAATGGGCTGAGTGCCAAGCAACAAATCAATGCTGAAATCAATATCTCTATCGAGTGGCATACCCGGAAGATCAGCTAGAAACACATCAGGGAAATCCCGTACTACTTGGACTGAATTAACTATAGGGGTATCAATATTGACATCTCTCACATAGGCTAGATACAGGTCACACCCCTTCTCAACCATTCGCTAAGCCTTAAGGAAAGAAATAACTCTACCAGGAGTGTGATCTAAAGTACCCCTCCACTCTACTCGCGGTACACCTGGCATAGCCAGTGTCATGGTTTTAGCCTGATAATCCAGAATAGCAAAATAGGGCGACAATCAGTCCATGCCCAAGATAACATCAAAATCTACCATGCTGAGCAATAATAAATCAACTCTGGTCTCAAAACTACTAAGAGCAATCAAACACGATCTACAACTAGAGAATCTCCCATAGGAGTAGAAAC
This sequence comes from Nicotiana tabacum, assembly GCF_000715075.1. Lineage (NCBI taxonomy): Eukaryota > Viridiplantae > Streptophyta > Magnoliopsida > Solanales > Solanaceae > Nicotiana > Nicotiana tabacum. The sequence goes on from NC_134089.1 coordinate 62,615,734, forward strand.
ATAAATAGGGGAACTCAAAGAATCCTGAGATACGCTCAAATACGGGGCAAAATAAGAGGACACATAAGAATAAGTGGAGCATAGATCGAATAAAACCGGTGCATCTCTATGACAAACCAGGACAATACCTGTGATGACAGAATTGGAGGTGACAGCCTCAGTACGGTCAGGAAGGGCATAATATCTGGCCTGGCCTCCCCCTCTAGGACGACCTTTACCTCCTCGACCTCCACCTCTGGTTGGCTAGGCAGGTGGGGCAGCAACTGGTGCTGTAATCATAGCCTGGGAACTCTGCGGAGCACGCTATGGCTGAGAAGTCTACGGAGGTACACCCCTCCTGAGTCTGGGGAAATCCCTCACCATATGGCGTGTGTCGCCATACTCAAAATAAGCTTTGGGAGGACGTGTCGATTGTGAATGACTTGGGCCAAGTCTGCTGGACTGACCACTGAAAGCACCTTGTGCAGGAGGCACACTAGATATTAGAGGTGCATAATAAGGCTCCTGAGGTATAGGAGGAGTTGGAATACCACTAGCTGCTGGAAGAGCTGAATAAACTGGCGGACTCATATAACCCCTACCATGACGAACTGCAACTGGGGCACGGGCACCAGAATAATTGCCCAACTCTCGTGACCTCTTGGCCTCCCTCTCCTCTCTATCCTTAGCATGCATACCCTCTACTGTCCTGGCAATGCTCACCACCTACTGATAAGAAATATCCATCTCCAACTCCCGATCCATGCTAGACCTAATGCTGGGAATGAGCCCCTCTATAAACCAGCAAACTCTCTCACGAACTGTAGAAACCAAGGCTGCTGCATGCCTAGCTAAGTCAATGAAACAGATAGCATACTCCGAAACGGTCATAGTACCCTGACACAAATGCTTAAACTCTATGTGCCATACATCCCTGAGGCTCTGAGGAACATACTCCCTCAAAAACATATCTAAAAACTAGGTCCATATAAGGGATGCTGCCTCAACTAGACTGTCCAACTCAAAAGTATGCCACCACTGATAGGTTACTCCTCAAAGCTAGAAGGCAGTGAAAGAAACCCCACTCGATCCTGATATACCCATAGTGCGAAGGATACGATAGCACTCTTTCAAAAATACCAAAGCATCATCTGATGCTAACCCACGGAATATAGGAGGCATGTACTTCTTGAACCTCTCAAGCCTCCGCTGCTCATCCTCTGAATCTGCTGCCCTGTCCTCGGGTTGAACTGGGACTGCAGGTGGTACCGGTATAACCTCTAGGATCTGATCAACCTGGACTCGCTGCTTTGGAGTGCGGGCGGCAGGATTCTGTGCTCCTCCCCCGGCCTGGGATGTGGCTATAGTAAGGGGAATCAACCCTACCTGAGCTAGAGTGGTGTACATGCTCATAAACTATGCAAGGGTCTCCTAGAAAGTTGGAGTAGTAGTAGCAGTAGGCGTATCAGGTGCTTGGGCTCTGGTTGGAGCTGCTTGTGGCACCTCGGTGGCCGCTCGTGCGGGTGCTCTGGCTGCACCACGTGCGCGTCCTCGGCCTCTACCTCGGCCCCAACCTCTGACGACTCCAGTAGGGGGAGCAAGTGCCTGGTCATCTCCGGTAGCATGTGTCCTCACCATCTGTGAGAGAATAGAAGATAGAGGTTTAGAATTATGATGTCAAAAATCTCGCACGACCAAGAAATTAAATGAAGTGGGATTTTTCCTAACAGTTACATAACCTCTCGTAGATAAGTACAGATGTCTCCGTACCGATCCGCGAGACTCTAATAAACCGGCTTGTGATTCATAACTCCTCTGAACCTAGAGCTCTGATACCAATTTGTCACCACCCAAGTTCTCCCTCCATGAACTATCGTGACAGCACCTAGTCCCTACAACTAGGTAAGCCTAAAAATTTGCGGAAAAAGGAAAACAAAATACAAAACTAGCAAAATGCGAGTAATATAATAGAGAAGTTTAAAAATGCCGCTCGACATATACAATTTCACCCTCTCAAAACTGAACACAAGGCACTCCCAAAATCCGGAATCTCATAAAATCACAAGCTATGGAAAACTACATAGTGTTCTAACTCTAGAATGTCTAATCAAAAGTAAATATAGGAATTCTAAAGCTAAAGGGAAGAATAGAGAGGGACTCCTGAATCTGTGGACGCGGCAGATATACCTCGAATTCTCTGATATCAACTGCCTCACTGATAGAATGGCTGAGCAGCAGAACATGGATTTACACACGAAAAACATGTGCAAGAAAGGGCATGAGTACACCACAGCGGTGTTGATACCCAATATTTCCCTATATATTTTAAATATGAAAAATACCTTCAAAATAGCATATATATGCATATATGAGCATATCCAAGGTTTTTATTATTTTTTCCATAGTTAGAAGTTTTTAAATTGATTTATTTTTTCCTTTTTTTATCCATAAAATCCCTAATAATTATCTCCAAAATTATTATTTTGATAATTCATCTATTGGATCTCTATATTTATGCCAAAATATGGCTTAGAATTACATTTAGTATTTTTAAAAGCTAAATTGCACATAATTGCAATATTAGCTATTTTAAGATTTAATTATGTTTTATATGCATAAAATTGGATCCTGTATTTCTAAATTGCTCATTATATATTATAAATCATTTTAGCATTTTAAAATTATTTTTCAGAAATTATTTAGTAATTTTTATAAATTAAATAGGGAAAAACTGTCTATTTAAATTATAACGAAATTGGCTTTCAATTATAGCCAAATCAGACCCCTTATTCCCAGCCAATTTAAAATTTAAAAACCCGACCCACACCTTATTTACCCATACCCAAACCTGGAACCCACCTACCCCATTTAATCTCGACCGTTGATCTCTTAGATCAATGGTCCACACCGTTTCTTTCCCTTTTTAATCAAACAACCCCCAAACCCTACCCATTTTTCATTTGAGCCACCTCTGAATCCTCTCTTCCTATCTTCTCTCTCAAACACCCTCAAACCCTAATCACTGTCCTCCCTTCTCCGGCCACCTCCCTCGCCGGAAACCATGGCCTCTCATCATCTCCTAGCCCCTGCTTCACCCCACACCGGTTTGACACTACCCTGAGGTCCTCAGGTGAACCTGGAGCGATTCAACTCCTATCCATGGTCTTTCATGCTATTTTCCGGCCATCCATGGCTGTTCGAGTAAGATCCATGACTTTTCCAACTAAAACCGATAACGTTCTAAGGTTTTCTCATCTTCTCTGGTTTCACTGAAACCCTAACTCTTGAGATCCTCTGATTTATTTTAGATCTATCTTAGATTTGTGTATATTATGAGCTTTTATTGTTTTCTTCAAAGGTATTTTCCGATTTTCTCTAAAGTAACCCTTCGTCTTCAAGACTAGGGTTTCTTAACCTTTTTAAACAACTTCTCCTCTGATTTTCAGTATTATCATACGATTTTTACTACGTTTAAATGGTTTATTTTTATCTCACTTATTAAGTTGAAAACCCTAATTTGTTTGGCTCTAGTTTGTGATTCTGAGTTCGTCTTTACTGTTCGTTCAGTCGATTTGTGTGTATGTGCGATTCTCATGGATATGCTATGATTAGTTAGAGTATTTCTATGATTTTCATCCTAGTGACGTCTTATTAAGGGTTTCGATTTGGTTCTTCCTATTTGTAATCCATTTATTGGTTTATTCATGGAAGTCTATACTATTTCCCTTAATATTAGTACTATTTTTTCGATTCTTGAAATCCTTGATTTATAGTATTGATGCTCTTATACAGATTTCCAGCTATTTTTCCTATCCCTTAAAATTATTTCTTACCTTGTTATGTGATTGACTATATTTTAATTGATTTCTACTGTTATTTTCTTTAATTAGACCCTTATGTATCTAGCCCTAATTTACATATTCTGTACCTATGATACTTGGATTCTTTCCTTATATGTTACTTTCTTTCTACCATTGGTAAATTACTCCCTTAATTAAGGGATACTTGGCTAATTTTCGTTCTTAATTGATACCGAGTTCTATAATTACTGAAGAATTGATTCTTGCCTTATTTTGAACTAGTTTTCAAACTACTATATAAATGACTCTCTTCTACAGTCTTAACACACAAACAATACACACACTCAAACTCTCTCTTCTTTCTCTGCTATTTGTGCTGACTGCTTGTCTAGCCGGTTGAAAGCCAAGGCTAGACTATGGAACTCTACTTGCTTTACTCTTCTGCACTTTGCTTCTTTAACTGGTATGTTCCAAGTTCAATTCTGAAACTAAACTCTATGTGCTCCTTGTCTGTTAATCCATGTCTCCTTCTTCACTAACTTGATGGCTCATGTGTTTGATTGCCCTTCTTGTTTACTGCTTTATTCGACATGCTTAAGTTTTTCCCTCTCTTGTTCAAGTGTAATCAGCATGTCTAATTGAGTTTTGTTTATTTCCCTCAACTAGTATGCCATGTTAGTATCATAGACTCCTAATGTACTTGATTAACACTAAGTGGCATGACTAATTATGTAGACCCATGTCCTCAACATGACTAGTATGTCTTATTACTATTCTAATTTCAAGTATGATTCCCTTGTTAACACTTTGAAGTAGTAATTGTTTGTGTTCTGAAGGCCAATCAGTTCCGACTTGTTCTTTGTACTTGCTGGTCTATATCCATCTCTTCTCAGCCATGTTTATGTGTTTCTGATTTGGGCCCTCTATGTCCCCAACCCCTTACTTCCCTGCTTGTGAATGTTGAGATGATACTATTCTTTAAATTTGTTCTGTGTGTGCTGGCTTGTTCCAAGTTGTTGTTTCTCCTGTTCCCTTCTCCTTTCAAAACTGTTTTCCTTAAGGCAAACTCTTCTATTGCTCTTTCCAAAACTTTTTTCAAACATGCTGTTTCAAAACGGTTTCCAACTCAACTCTTTTAAATCTATGTCAAGCACTTTCACATATACTCTTAGACCACTAGGTTCTGCTCCCTTGGTGTGAGCCGTGCCTTGGGACCCTAGAGCTCTCTCTGAACTTGGACACATAAAAGCTGGCCTTTTCACACTACACTTACTCTATCTTGGCTATGCAGTCTAGGTGTGAGCACTGCCCAGGATCCCTTGAGGTCCTTAGGGAACTCTGATACACCTAGATATGGGAAGGGCTATGGAACAATCTTGGTACCTTAGGTGATTTATTACATAACTCAAGGAGGAAGTCCTAATCAGGTGCTAAAAGTTTGGGCCTGTTTTCAGGCTCTCTATAGTGTAACTTTTATCTTTTTTCCTGCTTATGTAATTCATTTCACTATTGGTCTGTAATAATTTGTAAACAAATATTGGGGTTGGATAGTGACAAGGGGTGGGTAATATGCATGCTGTAGTATAATCCAGGGTAGAAATCATGTTCCTAGGTTTACTTTTGTCTATGCGCAATAGCAGCCATGTTTAGGTAAAACATGCCAAGCATGCCATGCATTAGATATCATACTATTTAGGATTTATATGTACTGTTTTCAGCATCTCATCCACACTTACAAATCCTGTCTATAGGGTAGATAATAACAATAAAAATAAGTTGCTATTATGTGATTCTGCCCACGTAAACATGTTCTGAAATTTCATTTAGAAATCCTGCTCTTAGGAAATTCTGCAATCATGTTGTGCATTTACAATTCCTGCTTTAGGAATCCTACATATAAATCATTAGATACCATGATTAGGTTCTCGTTCATCCTTATTCTGCTATGCTTAGTTAACTACTGATGCAGGAAAATGAGTATCAACAGTCTCATCCTGCTTTAAACACACTGGTAATAATCCTTGCATGTCTTTGCAATATTAGAACATCATGTTTTAGGAAAAACAATCTCCACACTGTCTTAATAACTGCTGCATATTACATTACGCCTAGATAAGCCTTAGGTAATAACTTAAATAAAAATCAGAATTGCCTTTGTGTAACTACTAGCATGTTAAAATCAGTAGGCAAGCCTGATTCAGACTTCTTTTCTAAGTCATGTAATAAATCTGATTATGCTACTGTCACTTAGATACCTTGCATATGATCTGAATTTAGACCTTAATTGTGTATGAGTCATGCTATTTATGTGCACTGTATGTGGAGGTATATCTGAGCCTTTCGTTTGTCTTCCATGCTCCCTTTAATTGAAGTCCTACTTGTTATTATATGTCGCCTTAGTATTTTGCCTTTAAACTTAAGGGTCTGCCTAGAACTTCCCTTTTTTATAGAATAGGAGTCCTAAATTCCTCCGGGACTGATAGGAAGGAACGGGTAACAACATGCAATAAGGGTCGATACCAACCCTCGCTTTAATTACCTTCACGGGGCAGGAAAGGGTAGATATGGATATGATGACCGGTGCGTTAATACCACGTGTAGCCCCTCTTTGAGGAGTGTCATTTGCATTGATGTGATCCATATTATATGCAAACCTAGGACACCCCCCTTTACATTCCCAAGTATATTTGGATTGCAATTCGTTTCAAAATCTTGCCTTTTATTTGTCTTTTTTCAAACACTTGTGTGTCTAAACTTAAATCCCCTACTATTTGAGCCCTACTTGTCTATTTGCTAATTGTACAAATTCACAAAAAACTGTTTGGCCGGGAACCACACCAGTGGATTCTGAGGGGTGCCTAACACCTTCCCCTTAGGATAATTTCAAGCCTTTATCCTATATCTTGTTACCAAACGTAGTTATAAATGAACCCTATAGGTGTCCTGATGCACCCACCAAATGGACCGATGACTACTAGAAGGCCTTTGACAGAATCAAGGAGTACCTGTCAACACCACCAATCTTAGTCCCGTCCGAGCCAGGTAGACCCTTATTACTCTACCTTGTAGTGTTGGATGGCGCTTTCGGCTGCGTTCTGGGGCAACATGATGAAACAGTAAGGAAGGAACAAGCCATTTATTATCTAAGTAAGAAGTTCACCTCGTACGAGGCCCGATATTCTCTATTGGAATGCACCTGTTGTGCTTTTACTTGGGTAGCTCAGAAGCTGAGACATTACTTCTGTGCCTATACTACATATCTCATATCAAGAATGGATCCCTTGAAGTACATCTTTCAGAAGCCCATGCCCACTGGCAAGCTAGCCAAGTGGCAAATCCTGTTGAGTGAGTTCGACATTGTTTATGTAACTCAAAAAGCGGTCAAGGGATATGCATTAGCAGACCACCTTGCTGAAAACCCCATGGATTGAGGATACGAACCCCTGAAAATGTATTTTGTTGATGAAGAGGTATCATTCATAGGAGAAGACATTGCAGAATCCTATGACGATTGGAGAATGTTCTTCGATGGAGCAGCAAACTTCAAAGGAGTTGGCATAGGAGCAGTCCTAATATCAGAAACCGGTCAGCATTATCCGGTGTCTGCCAAACTCAGGTTCCCCTGTACCAACAATATGGCCGAGTATGAAACCTGCATCTTAGGGCTCAAAATGGCCATTGACATGAGTAATTGGAGATTCAGACTTACTTATACACTAGGTACGAGAAGAATGGGCAACCAAGAACTCCAAGATACTCCCGTATCTGCATCATGTACATGAATTGAGAAAGAGGTTCACAAAGACGAAATTCCAGCATGTTCCCAGAATCCAGAATGAGTTCGCCGATGCATTGGCTACCCTATCATTTATGATACAATATCCCGACAAGAATTTCATTGATCCCATTCTGGTGAAAATCCATAATCAGCTAGCTTACTGTGCCCATGTAGAAGAGGAAGCAGACAGAAAGCCTTAAGTTCATGATATCAAGGAATATTTGGCAAAAGGAGAGTACCTGGCGCTGTCTAATCCTACTCAGAAACGCACACTTCGGAGATTGTCCAACAACTTCTTTCACAGCAGAGGAATCCTGTATAGGAGGAATCCCGATTTAGGATTATTAAGATGTGTTGATGCAAAGGAAGCATCCAGGCTACTAGAGGAATCTCATGCTGGGACCTGCGGTCCACATATGAACGGTTTTGTCTTGGCAAAGAAGATACTCCGGGCTGGTTACTTTTGAATGACTATGGAAATGGACTGCATCCAGTATGTCCAGAAATGCCACCATTGTCAGATACATGCAGACATGATAAAGGTACCTCCGAGAGAGGTTAACACAACAAGCTCACCATGGCCGTTCACCGCCAGGGGAATGGACGTTATTGGACCAATTGAGCTTGCTGCTTCCAATGGACACATATTTATCCCGATAGCCATCGACTATTTCACCAAATGGGTTGAAGCAACATCTTACAAAGTAGTAACTAAGAAAGTCATGGTAGACTTTGTCCGCGATCGTATCGTTTGTCGATTCGGAATTTCAGAGTCAATCATTATGATAATGGCTCCAACCTCAACAACGACTTGATGAAAGCTATGTGCGAAACTTTCAAGATCAAACACAAGAATTCCACAGCCTACAGGCCTTAGATAAATGAAGTTGTAGAAGCCGCCAATAAGAATATCAAGAAGATATGAGGAAAATGATAGAGAAGCATAAGCAGTGGCACGAGAAGTTATCATTTGCTCTACTGAGGTATCGCACCACAGTCTGCACATCAACCGGGGCAACCCCCTACATGCTGGTTTACGGTACAGAGGTTGTCATTCCCGCTGAGGTAGAAATTCCTTCCCTAAAGATCATACAAGAAGCTGAGAGCGACGTAGAGTGGGTAAAAAGTCGTTATGAGAAACTAGCCCTTATAGACGGAAAGAGAATGAATGCAGTTTGCCATGGTCAACTCTATTAGAAAAGAATGCCCAGAGCCTTCAACAAAAGAGTCAAGCCAAGACAGTTCACACCGGGGTAGCTGGTGTTAAAGAATTTTTTTCTGCATCAAGATGAAGCCAAAGGGAAGTTCTCTCCCAACTAGCAGGGCCCATACATGGTTCATCGGGTTTTGATAGGAGGAGCCCTCATACTTGCAGAAATGGATGGAGAAGTCTGGCCAAAGTCAATCAATTCAGATGCGGTCAAGCTTTACTATGTGTAATTTTTATGCTTTCCTTATATGATGTAAATTGAACTACGCCTGACCTGATTCCCATTTAAGAGGGGATACGTAGGCAGCCCTATGGGTTCGGTCACAATTCAATAAAAATTCATTTCCCCCCGCAATTGGAAACTGGGGCAGAATTTTGAGGAGGACCCTCAAAATTCCGAAGTAATTTCAGCCGATCGCTGCACGAGCAATAGTGAGAAACGTCAACCCATCAAACTGGGGCAGAATTTTGAGGAGGACCCTCAAAATTCCGTTAGTAGGAGAGGTTGCAATGTTCTGAACTACGTCACAGTCGTCGGTTTATCTAAAGGCTATTTTTAACTATACATTTATGTCATACTTTTAAAAAATCATGCATGTTTATTATTGAAACTGCTTTGTTTAGCAATGCTACCCCAATAATATAGACGGTATTACCAGATCAAAGCCAAACAATTCAAGCAATGCCAACGGGGATACGAACTGACCTCCCCCTTACAAAACTCATGATTTTTCTTTGGATGCAGGAACTAGGATTGAAAAATCATTAAACATACTATACGCCCATGGAACAAACATTGTTCATTAATACGATTCTCAGAATCGTTGCACTTGCCAACATTTGCTATCAGCACACACTAGTGAGGTTCCATATGTCACAATGCTCCTAGTAATCACAACGCCTCAATCTTCTATCAGCTAAGAAAACTCTACTGTCATTTGTTATTTTATTTCTTGCATAAGGCTATTATTCTTCCTTCTAGTTTTCATAAGGCTACCATTCTGCCTTCCGAGACTAAACGCTGTCTCCATCTACATCACCATTGCATAGGGCTACCATTCTGCCTTCCGAGACTAAACGCTGTCTCCATCTGCATTCTTGCATAAGGCTACCATTGTGCCTTCCGAGGTTAAGCTCTACCTCCACCTGCATTTGCATTGCATAAGGCTACTATTCTGCCTTCCAGTTTGTATAAGGCTACCATTCTGCCTTCCAAGACTAAAAGCTATCTCCGTCCGCGTCTGCATTGCATAAGGCTACCATTCTACCTTCCGAGACTATATGTTGTCTCCATCTGCATCTGCATTGCATAAGGCTACCATTTTGCCTTCCAATTTGCATAAGGCTACCATTCTGCCTTCCGAGGTTAAGCTATACCTTCATCTGCTTCCGAGGTTAAGCTCTACCTCCATCTGCATTCGCATCTTTGCATAAGACTATCATTCTGCCTTCCGAGGCTAAGCTCTGCCTCCAATTTTCTTCGAAACTAAGCACTATCCCAAGCACTATTTATCTCGCTTCTCTTATAGGCTAAGCTCTTCCCTTTAATTCGCAAGACTAAGCTCTGTATTGTCCGCATCATACTACTGCATCCTTTATCGGCTGAAATATCGCCAACTCATCCAAAGGCATCATCATTCGGAGGCACCATCTTCATAGCCCGAGAACACCATGTCATGGCCTGAAGATCCCTTTCAATCTTTGCATATCATTATTCAAAGGCGTCATGGTTCGGAGGCATCATCCTCATAGACCGAGAACATCATTTCATGGCCTACAAATCCTTTATCATACGCTTCATGGCCCAGGACATCATGGTCTAAGGACGCCATCCTCATTGTCCGAAGACAACATTCATGGTCCAACGGGAATTTGCATCATGTTTAAATTTATGCATAGTATACGCTTGTGTTGCTTCTATTTGCAGGTAAGCCGGTGAGCAACGACTATCCCACCAGGAGCGATCCCGCTCCAGTTCCCTCAGTCATAACAAACCTAACCACTCCACTCACCCAGCCCTAGATATTGCGCCTGTTCTTGAAAGGTCTTCAGCGGTATACTCCGCCGATGGATCCTGAACTACATATGTCCTGATTCTTATGTAACCAAGAATATATAGGCAGCTTAGAAGCCAAGGTGTAGCCTAGCCTCTTCAAACCGTTTCGCTTGGTCAAAATTGGCTATCATTTCTTTACCCGAAAACTCTTTCATTCTTCCCGAGTAAAGAGGGGTAGCTGTTGATACCCAATTTTTCCCTATATATTTTAAATATGCAAAATACCTTCAAAATAGCATATATATGCATATCCAAGGTTTTAATTATCTTTTCCATAATTATAAGCTTTTAAATTGATTTATTTCCCCCTTTTTATTCATAAAATCCCCAATAATTATCTCCAAAATTATTGTTTTGATAATTCATCTATTGGATTTATATATTTATGCCAAAATATGGCTAAGGTAATTTTTATAATTATTTTTAGTATTTTTAAAAGCTAAATTGCACATAATTGCAATATTAGCCCTTTTAAGATTTAATTATGTTTTATAAGCATACAATTGGATCCTGTATTTTTAAATTGCTAATTATATATTATAAATTATTTTAGCATTTTAAAATTATTTTCCAGAAATTATTACTATTTTTTATAAATTAAATATGGAAAAACTGTCTATTTAAATTATAGCCAAATTGGCTTTCAATAGCCAAATCGGACCCCTAATTCCCAGCCTAATTTACAAATAAAAAATTCGACCCACACCTTATTTACCCATACCCAAACCCGGAACCCACCTGCCCCATTTAATCTCGACCGTTGATCTCTCTGATCAATGGTCCACACCGTTTATTTCTTTTTTTAATCAAACAACCCCCCAAACCCTACCCTATTTTTGCCTCCTCTGAATCCTCTCTTCCTACCTTATCTCTCTGACACCCTCAAACCCTAATCACTGTCGAACCTTCTCCGGCCACCTCCCTCGCCGGAAATCATGGCCTCTCATCATCTTCTAGCCCCTGCTTCACCCCCACGCCGGTTTGACACTACCTTGAGGTCCTCTGGTGAACCTGGAGCACTTCAACTCCTATCCATGGTCTTTCATGCCATTTTCCGGCCATCCATGGCTATTCGAGTAAGATCCATGACTTTTCAAGCTAAAACTGGTAACGTTCTAAGGTTTTCTCATCTTCTCTGGGTTCTCTGAAACCCTAACTCCTGAGATCCTCCGATTTTTTTTAGATCTATCTTAGATCTGTGTATATTATGAGCTTTTGTTGTTTTCTTCGAAGGTTTTTTCTTATTTTCTCTAAAGTAACCCTTCGTCTTCAAGACTAGGGTTTCTTAACCTTTTTAAATGACTTCTCCTTTGATTTTCAGTATTATCATATGTTTTTTACTATGTTTAAATGGTTTATTTTTATCTGACTCATTACATTGAAAACCCTAATTTGTTTGGCTCTAGTTTGTGATTCTGAGTTCGTCTTTACTGTTCGTTCAGTCGATTTGTCTGTATGTGCGATTCTCATGGATATGTTGTCATTAGTTAGAGTATTTCTATGACTTTCATCCTAGTGATGTCTTATTAAGGGTTCCAATTTGGTTCTTCCTATTTGTACTCCATTTATTGGTTTATTCATGGAACTCTATACTATTTTCCTTAATATTAGTACTATTTTTTCGAATCTTGAAATCGTTGATTTACATTATTGATGCTCTTATACAGATTTCCGGCTATTTTTCCTATCCCTTAAAATTATTTCTTACCTTGTTATGTGATTGACTATATTTTAATTGATTTCTACTGCTATTTCCTTAATTAGACCCTTATGTATCTAGCCCTAATTTACATATTCTGTACCTATGATACTTGGATTCTTTCCTTATCTATTACCTCCTTTCTACCGTTGGTAAATTACTCCCTTAATTAAGGGATACTCGGCTGATTTTCGTTCTTAATTGATACTGAGTTCTATAATTACTGAAGAATTTATTCTTGCCTTATTTTGAACCAGTTTTCAAACTACTATATAAATGACTCTCTTCTACAGTCTTAACACACGAACAATTAGTTCAAAAACGCACACACACACTCAAACTCTCTCTTCTTTCTCTACTATTTGTGCTGACTGCTTGTCTATCCGGCTAAAAGCCACGACTAGATTGTGGAACTCTACTTGCTTTACTTTTCTACACTTTGCTTCCTTAACTGGTATGTTCCTAGTTCTATTATGAAACTCAACTCTATGTGCTCCTTGTCTGTTAATCCATGTCTCCTTCTGCACTAACTTAATGGCTCATGTGTTTAATTGCCCTTCTTGTTTACTGCTTTATTCGACATGCTTAAGTTTTTCCCTCTCTTGTTCAAGTGTAATCAGCATGTCTAATTGAGTTTTGTTTATTTCCCTCAACTAGTATGCCATGTTAGTATCATAGACTCCTAATGTACTTGATTAACACTAAGTGGCATGACTAATTATGTAGACCCCTATCCTCAACATGACTGCTATGTCTTATTACTATTCTCATTTCAAGCATGATTCCCTTGTTAACACTTTGAAGTAGTAATTGTTTGTGTTCTAAAGGACAATCAGTTCCTACTTGTTATTTGTACTTGCTGGTCTATATCCATCTCTTCTCAGCCATGTTTATGTGTTTCTAATTTGGGCCCTCTATGTCCCCAACCCCTTACTTCCCTGCTTGTGAATGTTGAGATGATACTATTCTTTAAATTTGTTCTATATGTGCTGGCTTGTTCCAAGTTGTTGTTGCTCCTATTCCCTTCTCCTTTCAAAATTGTTTTCCCTAAGGCAAACTCTTCTATTGCTTTTTCCAAAACTTATTTCAAACATGCTGTTTCAAAACTATTTCCAACTCAACTCTTTAAATTCTATGTCAAGCACTCTCACATATACTCTTAGACCACTAGGTTCTGCCCCTTTTGTGTGAGCTTTGCCTTGGGACCCTAGAACTCCTTCTGAACTTGGACACATAAAAGCTGGCCTTTCCACACTGCACTTACTATTTCTTGGCTATGCAGTCTGGGTGTGAGCACTGCCCGGGATCCCTTGAGGTCCTTAGGGAACTCTGACACACCTAGATATGGGAAAGGCTATGGATCAATCCTGGTACCTAAGGTGATTTATTACATAACTCAGGGAGGAAGTCTTAATCAGGTGCTGAAAGTCTGGGCCTGTTTTCAGGCTCTCTATAGTGTGACTTTTATCTTTCTTTCCTGCTTATGTAATTCATTTTAGTATTGGTCTGTAATAATTTGTAAACAAGTATTGGGGTTGGATAGTGAAAATGGGTGGGTAATATGCATGCTGTAGTATAATCCAGGGTAGAAATCATGTTCCTAGGTTTACTTTTGTCTATGCGCAATAACAGCCATGTTTAGGTACAACATGCCAAGCATGCCATGCATTAGATATCATACTATTAAGGATTTATATGTACTGTTTTCAGCATCTCATCCACACTTAGAAATCCTGTCTATAGGGTAGATAATAATAATAAAAGTAAGTTGCTATTATGTGATTTTGCCCATGTAAACATGTTCTGAAATTTCATTTAGAAATACTAGTCTCAGGAAATTCTGCAATCATGTTGTGCATTTAGAAATCCTACTTTAGGAATCTTGCATATAAATCATTAGATATCATGATTAGGTTATCGTTCATCCTCATTCAGCTACGCTTAGTTAACTACTGATGCATGAAAAGGAGTATCAACAATCTCATCCTTCTTTAAACAAACTGGTAATAATCCTTGCATGTCTTTGCAATATTAGAACATCATGTTTTAGGAAAAACAATCTCCACATTGTCTTAATAACTCTGAATAACTGCTGCATATTACTTTACGCCTAGGCAAGCCTTAGGTAATAACTTAAATAAAACCATGTATGCTGCTTAATTATCAACTGTTAAAATTAGTAGGCAAGCCTGATTCGAATTTCTTTTCTGAGTCATGTAATAAATCTGATTCTACTGCTGTCACTTAGATACCATGCATAGGATCTGAATTTAGACCTTAATTGTGTATGGGTCATGCTATTTATGTGCATTGTATGTGGAGGTATATTTGAGCCTTTCGTTTGTCTTCCATGCTCCCTTTAATTGAAGTCCTACTTGTTATTAAATGTCGACTTAGTATTTTGCCTTTAAACTTAAGGGTCTGCCTAGAACTTCCCTTTTTATAGAATAGGAGTCCTAAATTCCTCCGGTACTGATAGGAAGGAACGGATAACAGCATGCAATAAGGGTCGATACCAACCCTCGCTCGGGACAGGAAAGGGTAGATATGGATATGATGACCGGTGCGTTAATACCACGTGTAGCCCCTCTTTGAGGAGTGTCATTTGCATTGATGTGATCCATATTATATGCAAACCTAGGACACCCCCCTTTACATTCCCAAGTATATTTGGATTGCAATTCATTTCAAAATCTTGCCTTTTATTTGTCTTTTTTCAAACACTTGTGTGTCTAAACTTAAATCCCCTACTATTTGAGCCCTACTTGTCTATTTGCTAATTGTACAAATTCACAAAAAAATGTTTGGCCGGGAACCACACCAGTGGATCCTGAGGGGTGCCTAACACCTTCCCCTTAGGATAATTTCAAGCCTTTATCCTATCTCTTGTTACCAAACGTAGTTATAAATGAACCCTATAGGTGCCCTGATGCACCTTAAATCGTTAGGTGACGACTTTTCAAAAATGCAAACCCCCTTTCTAAAAGGAGAGAGTTGTCCCAGTAAGTGCCAAACCTAACTTCGGTCGAGTAGTAACGAGGAAGGTCAGGGCCCTACTGGTTATATATATAACAAGGTAAGCAGTATGAAATGAAGCAGTATGTTTAAAGTACTAACAATCGATAAAGAATAAAAAACACAAAAAGAATATAACTCAGTACATAGAGATAGCAACAAGGGGATCTACCAGGATATCATCCCGTAGTCCCAAACATAAATCTGCAGGGGGATCTACCGGAATACCGATCCATAGTCCCAAAGTAAATATCCAGTACATGGGAATCTACCGGGTGTCATCCCGTAGTCCCAAATATAAATGTGTAGGGGGATCTACCGGACTACTGATCTGTAGTCCCAAAGTAAATATTCAGTACAAGAGAATCTACCGGGTGTCGTCTCGTCTCGTAGTCCCAAATATAAATGTGCAGGGGGATCTACCGCAATACTGATCTATAGTCCCAAAATAAATATACAGTATAGGAGAATCTACCGGGTGTCATCCCATAGTCCCAAATATAAATGTGCAGGGGGATCTACCGGAATACCGATCTGTAGTTCCAAAGTAAACATGCAGGGGGATCTACCGAAATACCGATCCGCAGTCCCAAAGTAAATACACAACAGTCTCAAGAAAGAATCTACGGTTCTATTTAAGTTCATACCAAGAAAAAGGCTCAGATTTCTATTCTAAAGATTCTGCACAAAATTCAAGAAAAAAGTTTAAGCATATAGTACAGTTAAGTCACTTAAGCATGCTTTTCTTTACTAACCGTAAGCTTTAAATACAAGTAGTGTTCAACAAAAAGGAAATACAATTATTTACTTAATGAAAACGGAGGTTTTCATCAATTAGCACGTGTACGTACTCGCCACCTCATGTACACGATACTCATATAACATCAGTACCAATATTCCTAGGGGGAGTTCACACAAAGTTAGACAAGCCACTTACCTCGAACTAGCTCAAAATCAATCCGAAACCACGCTCTTTCCATGAGTATTCAACTCCGAGTGGCCAAAATCTATTCAAATAAATTTCATAACGTAAATATAACTACAAACAACTGATTTAACTAAAGAAATTGAGGCTAAGGTAATAAAATAGAAAAATGGCCAAAAGTCCTCTCCGGGCCTACGTCTCGGAATCAGGTAAAAGTTACGGATTATGAACACCCATTTATCACGAGCACAATCAAACAAAAATTATCAATATCCGTCGCCAAAATTTCCCTCAAAACTCAGATTTTAAGTTGGGGAAAGTTTCCTCAATTCTCCTAATTTTTCACCCCAAATCCGAAATTTAATGACAAAACTAAGATTAGATTAATGGAATATAACTAGAAAGGGATAAGGATTCGTTACCCACTGATTTCTTCTTCAAAATCCTCCCAAAACTGACTTCTGTCGAGCCAATAATCAAATTTGGTGTTATGAGCTTCAAACCCTTGAAATTTCATATTTCTGTCCAGCGATTTTCACATTTGCGATCATGTGACCTCACCTGCGGTCCCGCTTCTACGGCTGGGGACTCGCACCTACGAGATTTTATTAAATGGGCGGATACCGCACCTGCGCTCCTTTCTCCGCAGATGCGGTCTGCTTCTGCGGCCCTATAACTGCATCTGCTGTCACTGCCGTCAGTGCCCAAATCGCACCTGCGACCTACTTCCTCGCATCTGTGGGCCGCACCTGCAGGGCTCCTCATCGCAAGTGCAAAAATACTAGAAGCAGCAACCTCATAAAATAGCCTAAGTCCAATTCAACTTCTGTTAAGCATCCAAAACTCACTCGAGGCCCCCGGGACATCAACCAAATATGTCAACCAATCCTGAAACATCATACTAACTTAGTCCAACTCTCAAATCACATCAAACAATGCTAAAACCACGGATCACTCTCCAATATAAGCCTAAAGAACTTAAAATTTCAAGAATCCTACAACCGATGCCGAAACCAACCAAACCAAGTCTGATTGACCCCAAATTTTGCACACAAGTCACATCCAACACTATAAAGCTATTCCAACTTTCGGAATTGGATTTTGAACCTGATATCAAAATTTCACTATCGATCCGGAAATTTCAAAAATTCAACTTTTGGCAATTCAAGCCTAAATAAGCTACAGACCTCCAAAACACAATCCGAACACGCCCCTAAACCCAAAATCACCCAACGGAGCTAACGTAATTAAAGAAATTTCATTCCTAAGCCGTTTCCATACTGCTCTGACTACGGTCTAACTTCTAAAGCTTAAACTCTCATTTGGGGACTAAGTGTCCCAAAACACTCCAAAACTCAAAACGAATCCTCCCGACAACTTACAATAGTTGAAACAAACATGGAAAAAGTAGTTAATAGGGGATCGTGGCGTTAATTCTTAAAACGACCGTCCAGGTTATTAGAATTGCCCTGCTACAAGTTGTAGTAATGGAAGATATTAAATCTTTCCTTTATTTATAGTCTCAATATAACCAATCACTTTTGTAGATACTTAGAAAATCAATAAATTTCTTTGAGACTTACTACAACATCATACCTTATTGATAATCAATTTTATTTCTCTAAAGTCGTATAATTGGATCTTCTAGAGATTTCAATTAATTTTGTACTACCTCATATTCATCAACATTCATATGGTGAATATCTCTTTCAAGGAGAAAGTTATATCATTATGGTCATGGTCAAAATCATTATAGGCAAGATATGTTGCTTCTATTACTTTTACCCTATAATAATCACATTGCCATAATATTTTGGCATAATCATAATAAAAACGTGATCGATGGTCATTCATGCCATAATAATAGAATTATTTTCTTATTTCATCTCAAATCTCTTTCTAGAGGTGAGTGTGATATATTCACTACCACTAGCACGTTCATATTCTTCCAAGACTGAATATGTATTCATAAATTACATATTATCACATTCACATCATGAATGAACCATAATCATTTATATGTGCTTTATAAAATCTCATGTCAAATCGATGAAAAATATTACTTTCACAGAGTGACTGATTAATTTGAGAATTCTTATTCTTCTCATTACCACAGTGATGAAGATTATAATTTCATCCATTGCTATGTCCACATCTATTTATACCTTTACAATAATTTTATCTTCTTTCAGACTTATCACATGTTGCTACTATATTCTCTTAAGGCAACAAGAATGAAGCAAATTCAATGGGACAGGTTTGCACTTCTTGTGCCCACAATTATACATGAACTTGATCATAACAATGCATAGAAATTTTACCACTTTGGGTGGTTATAATTTCTTGCAAACTCTATTAAAGCTGTAATCAAAATTTAGTGTCTTTGCTTGTATTTAAAATCAAAATATAGAATGTCAAGAATTTAAAAGAAGAAAATAAGGTAAAATACTTACCTTAAATCCAGAATTTATTCCTGAAGGAAGTTCATATATCAATTGACAATCGTTATGCTTAATATTATGTTAAAGTTGAGCCTGATGCTCATATCCCAAAGCCTGGTGACCAAAATAGATGCCTCTTTGGTTGGAGTCTCGTTCTGATAACGTATTATAAAACAATAAAAGAAGAAGAGTATTGGAGATAAAAGTAGAGAGAGAGAATTCTTATTGACTTGGGATGAATTACAATGGAATATGACCCCTCTATTTATAGGGAAAGAGTGACTTAGCCACCAAGTAAAATCCTTACAATCTCTCTAAAATATAAATATTCACCTTAAATAAAACTCTATTGATAACAATATAACAATTATTCACTATAAAAGTCATTTATTTCAGAGCCAATTTAATATGTTATATTTTACATCTCTATAATAATTTTTTACCAATAACAGTAACAATCATCTTTATAGCAATAGGCTCTTTTTAAAATTACCCCTCTATAATGGCATTGTAGAATTTCTAAGACTACTACTACTAATAAGCCTAAAGATTTTAATTTGATCAATTCTTTTAAACTTTAGTGCACCACATATAACAAAAAATATTATGTTCATACATACTTCCATAATTAAAGATTTTATTTAACTTGATTAAAAGATATGCTTACTGCACAAAAGGTTCTATCATGCACAATGTCTTATATATGAAAATCTGCACATACAAACTTTTTCATTGGACAAAGTTTCCACCTTGTATAATTCTTAACATTCGAAAATTTATACATATTTTTTCAGAGTTCTTCCATCAATCTTGGAAGATCTAATTTTCTACCAGGTTTAAATTGTTTGTCTTAAAGTTTAAATCTTTGTACACTTAATTATGAATTTATTAATAATGTATTAGATTTTTTAATATTTAATTAGTAAAATATACATATCTTTTGAGATTTAAATTTGAATAATTTTTTATCTTTTATAGTATGTAACATTAAATAATGGAAAGAATATTTTTTGATAATTTTTGTCCATAACAGCCAGAAAATATTTAAACGGCAAATGTTGGTATGGGTATATAAAAACCATGCACTATCGAAGCCTAAAAATATCAGAACAAACGATATTGTTATAGAGAGATTTGACTGTAATTAAAAAAATTCAGTTCTCTTTTAATGATATGAGTTCTCTAGTTTCTATCGTGCTCCTTCATCAAACCTGAAACATATTTGCAAAAGATTTGTTGAAAAACTAATTCAAATTTGTAGTAGGAAACTTTAATCGTTTACGATTTGATATTTGCTCGTTTATTTATTTCATGTCTAAATAGGATTTGTAGTTATAATTAATATAGGAATAAGCTTTGTTATTTCTAGTTGAAATAAATTCTATTATAAATAGGGGTATTAGTAACTTATTTTAAAGTGTGAAGATTTGTGACAATTTTAGAGAGCTTTCAAAGAGTTGTAATAAAATATTTTTCCTTCAAATTAGTGTCAGAGTTTCTATGATCCTGAGAGAGAATCAAGCAGCTTCCGCTGCCAGCGGGCGGGGCTAGCCAATATGTGACGCCCGTCTGGCCATTGAGTATTTTGAAAAACATCAGGCCAGTGATATATACATGAGAAAAATCATGTTAAGAAGGGTTTGAAAAAAAATTCAAGTTCAAGGAGACCCTAGAAAATATGCAAGCGTCAAAAATGCCACAAGAGGAACAAAGATCTTCTCTAAAAGTTTGAGAGAGGTGGATTAAAAATAAAATTGAAATATTGCAAGTTTAAAGATTTTCAAGCAATTTTACACAAGAGAAAGAAACTCTTCTTCTCTAAAAGTTGGAGAGAGGCTAAAAAAAATTGGAAGTTGATTATAAGTGAATCAACAATTGGGAGTTGGTGACAGGTGCATCAGCAAGTAGATGGTGACAAAGTACATCAACGGGAGTTGAAGACATGTGCTTCAACAAAATAAATGTTGGTGACAAAGTGAATCAATGGGAGTTGAAGACATCTTCTTTTGGGTATTGGTGACAAAGTGCATCAACAAGAGTTGAATATAGGTGCTTCAACTGTAACGACCCGGCCGGTCATTTCATGAGTTACCGCTTCGTTTCTCCCATTTTTGCTTCTTTATATGTTGTTCAACTGTATTTCATCGCATCGTGTTGGTTAGGTTGGGTTCGGAGTGGTTTTGTAGAGAAATGAGACACTTAGTCTCTTAAGTTGGCCTTTTAGTTGGAAAAGTCAACCGGAAGTTGACTTGTGAGTAAACAACCTCAGAATTTGGTTTTTATAATTTGGATAGATTCGGGAGGTGATTTGGGACTTAAGAGCATGATCATAATGTGTTATGGACGTCCGAAGTAGATTTAGGCTTGAATTGGCGAAATTAAAATTTTGGCATTTTTCGGTTGATAGGGGAGATTTTGATATAGGGGTTAGAATGGAATTTAGAAAGTTGTAGTAGCTCCATTGTGTCATTTATGACG
Source organism: Nicotiana tabacum (assembly GCF_000715075.1). Classification (NCBI taxonomy): domain Eukaryota; kingdom Viridiplantae; phylum Streptophyta; class Magnoliopsida; order Solanales; family Solanaceae; genus Nicotiana; species Nicotiana tabacum. Next base: position 62,637,115 of record NC_134089.1, read on the forward strand.
TGTTTGCAAAATTTCAGGTCATTCGAATAAGGTTTGATAGACTTTTTGATCGAAATCGGAATTCAGAAGTTTTTGGAGTTCTTAGGCTTGAATCCGTGGTTGATTTGATGTTTTGATGTTGTTTGAGTGTTCTGAAGGTTGGAACAAGTTTGAATGATGATATGGGATATGTTGGCATATTTGGTTGGGGTCCCGAGGGCCTCGGATGAGTTTCGGGTGGTTAAACGGATCAAGTTCATGTTTGAAAAGTTGCAGATTTTTTCCTTCAGTTCTGTTGTAGATATTTCTTCTTCGTAATCACGTAGAGCATTTTTAGAGGCAATCTAGGTTGTTCTTCGCATTCGCATATTTGGAGCTGCGATCGTGAGAGTTGTTCAGGTAAAGAATCGCGAACACGTGGGTTAGGTCGCATTCGAGTAAGATTAAGTGGACTAGAGGTTGACCACGCGTTTGTTCATCGCGAACGCGGTCCCTGGTTCACCATCGTGTAGGTGTAGGGCTGCTGTGTATCGTGTTCACATGGAAGTGACACATTCTCGTAGAGTAAATTCTGAGTCAGCAAAGTTTGTGCTTCGCGATTGCGATTAAGGAATTTAAATCGCTAGGCAGAATGTTTAAAAGGCTATTTTCGCGATTTTTTGCCATAGTTCATCATTTTTGAGTTGGTTTTGGAGCTTCTTAGGGGAGATTGAAGGGGGAATTCAAGAGAAATCCTTTTAGATAAGATTATTGAACCTAAAACTCAATCCTATATTGATTCTTACTTGTTTAAACATGAAATTAGTGGGATTTGAAGCCTAAAATTGGGGAGTTAGGGCTTGAAATTGGAGACGTTGATTTGAGGATTTAAGGGGTCGTTTGTGGTTGGATTTTGATGTTCTTGGTATGTATGGACTCGTGGGAGGATAAGGATTCTATTGATGTAACTTTTATCAAATTTCGAGACGTGGTCCCAGGAGTTGGGTTGGACCAATTTCGAGATTTTTGATATAATTTGATTATTTTCGCATGGGCTTCGTTCCCTTAGAATATATTGACGTTATGATTCTGATTTTGGATAGATTCGATGTGAGTTGAGGCTGAGTCGAGAGGCAAGGGCTTAACAGAGTAGTATTTCATCCGGTTTGAGGTAAGTGACCATTGTAAATCTGGACTTGAGGGTATGAAACCCCAGTATTTCGTATCGTTTTGATAAATGAGGTGGCACACATGCTAGGTGACGAGCGTGTGGGCGTGAACCGGTTGGAATTTGTGACTTGGTCTGTCCCGTAGCGGCCATTAAGCCGTGTATTTGATTTGAAATCTTATGATATCCTGTATTTTAGAGATTGATACTATATTTTGGGTTGTACGCCATCTTTGGAGCCTTTTGCCGACCTGTTTAGACCCTTAAGGGTATTTTTACTACTTTCCTCACTCTATTTGTTTTGAAAGCATATCCTCAGTCATGTTTTATCTGTTTATTGTTTAAATCCGGTTTCATCACTCTACTTCTTAATATATGAAAACTATTTGGGCTGAGTTCCCTGATTTTCATTGATATGCCCGAGTGGTCGTGAGGTTAATGACTGAGAGAGGTTGAGGACCTAATGGTGAGGATTATATATATATATATATATATATATATATATATATATATATATATATATATATATATATATATTATGGATCGGGCTGCACGCCGCAATGATATTATATATTGTATTTGGATCGGGCTGCACGCCACAGCGATACCTATATAGATCGGACTGCACGTCACAACGATATATATATTGGATCGGGCTGCGCGTCACAGCGATATGACGCTTGGGCTGTAGGAGCCCCTCCGGAGTCTGTACACCCCCATTGAGCGTAGTCGACTATAAACTATGGATCGGGCTGCACGCCACAGCGATTATTATGATTATTATTGTAAGATATTATTGAGCCGGAGTGCTGCGTGTGAATACTGTTTGACGAGAGCTGAGTCACGAGTGACTGAGAGGCTTGCCCGAGAGGCTATACTTATGAGTGATACCTTGTCCAAGGGGCCCGTTTATGACATTTTGCTGCTTTCATTCTTATTTTTACACTGAGCCTCTGTTGAAAAATGTTGAATATAAATGATTTCAAAGTATTTTAATTGAAACTAAAGTTTTACGAGATAACTAACCATCACATTGCTGGTTTTGACTTGATATTTCTATTGAAAACTCTTATATGGTTTTGAAATTGCTCGTCACTGCACTCAGACCTTATTTACTTTAGTTACTTACTGAGTTGGCATATTCACGTTACTCCCTGCACCTTGTGTGCAGAACCAGGTGCCCGAGTATCAGAGTGAGAGCTTCCTGCACTCTTACAGCTTTACCGGAGATCGCAAGGTAGCGACACGGCATTTGCAGCCCTGCCTTCCTCCTTCCTATTTTAGTACTTTATTCAGACAATGTCTTGGTTGTATTTAGAGGCTCATGACTAGTGACACCGGATTGTTGGGCTGTGTTGGTATATTTTGTACTGATTTCTGCATATTTCTGTTGATTTATATATTTCATATGAGAAATTGAGACTTAATCGGTTTTAGAAAATAGTTTTATAAAAAGAATTCACTGTGGTTAAATGTTGGGTTGGCTTGCCTAGTACTGTGATAGGAGCCATCACGACCGGGGTATTTGGGGTCGTGACAAGTTGGTATTAGAGCTTAGGTTACATAGGTCACACGGGTCAAGAGCCGGTTTAGTAGAGTCTCGCAGATCAGTACGGAGACGTTTGTACTTATCCTCGGGAGGCTATAGAACCTTTAGGAAAAACTTCACATTCTTGAAATTCCTGTCGTGCGAATCTGTTGATTCTAGTACTAAACTTCTGTTAATCTATTCTCTTACAGATGGTGAGGACACGTGCTACCTGTCAGGATGGACGACCACTAGTACCACTAGTTGGGGCCACTAGAGGCCGAAGATGCGGTAGAGGCCGTGGTAGGGGCAGGGTTGTAGCCCCTACAGCAGCTAGGGCAGCACCTGCAGATCCACCAGTCGCCCCAATTCAGGATCAGGTCCCAGTTGTGGATGTTCCAACAACACCAACTCAGGCACCAACCATGCCTATTGTAATCCCAGGCCTTCAGGAGGCCCTAGCTCAGATTCTATTAGTGTGCACTGGCTTGGCTCAGGCGGTCTCAGTTACTACGACCGCAACTACTTCTTAGGTCAGGGGAGGTACTCAGACTCCCGTTGCTCGCACACCTGAGCAGGTTGTGCAAGGACTTTAGACACTGGGGGAACCTCCAGCCCAGCCGATTGCACCAGCTCAAGAGTATGTGGTACTAGTTATGGCTGACGACGAGCAGCGTCGATTGGAGAGGTTTGGTAGACTTCAACCTCTGACTTTTAGTGGTACAGAGGGTGAGGATACCAAGGGTGTCTTGGACAAGTGTTAGAGGATTCTTCATACGGCGGGTATTCTGGGGACCAGTGGTGTAACATTTACTACTTTTTAGTTTTTTAGAGCTGCCTTTACTTGGTGGAAGGCTTATGAGAGGCATAGGCCTGTTGATGTAGCACCCCTTACCTGACAGCAGTTCTTCGTTCTCTTTTTGGAGAAATATGTGCCACAGTCTCGTAGAGAGGAGCTGCGTAGGCAGTTCGAGCAGTTGCGTCAGGGAGATATGACTATGACACAGTATGAGATGCTGTTCTCGAAGTTAGCTCATAATGCGGTCTAGTTGGTTCCCACAGATTGAGAGAGGATCAAAAGGTTCGTTGATCATATTAGCTTCGGATTCTCGTGACCAGGGAGAGGGTGTCAGGTGCTACTTTTGAGGAGGTTGTTGACATTGCTCGTGAGATTGAGTCAGTTCGTCGCCAGGAGCATGATGAGAGGGAGGCCAAGAGGCCTCTAGATCTAGTAGTTTGTGTGGTGCTCCTTCAAGGGGTCAGTTTCAACACGGCAGAGGCCGTCCATTCAGACGTGCTCAGTTAGCTCGCCCAGTTCATCGTGGGGTGTCATCGGGTCGTGATTCTCCTAGCTCACATCAGGGCCATTCATTATTGAGTGCCCTACCAGCCTAGAGTTCGTCCTGTGCTCCATCGGTTCAGGGTTCTTCCATGCCAGGTCCTTCTACTGGTCATTCTAGTGCTAGGGGTTCCCTTCAGTCCCCGTTCCACGGACTAGGGAGTTGTTATGAGTGTGGAGAGTTTGGGCATATGAGGAGGCGGTGTCCTCGTCTTCTTGAGGGTCCGTCTCAGCAGAGGGGTCAGCCCTCGACTTTAGCTCCAGTTACTTTACCACCCTCTCAGGAAGCTAGGGGAAGGGGTTAGTCGGCTAGGGGTCTCTCTAGAGGGGGAGGTCGATCAGGTGGTGGTCATTTCCATTTCTATGCACTTCCAGCCAGACCAGATGTTATTGCTTCAGATGCTGTGATTACAGGTATTGTCTCAGTCTACCACAGAGATGCCTCTGTATTATTTGATCCTAGTTCCACTTTTTCATATGTGTCATCATACTTTGATCATTATTTGGATACACCCCGTGAGTCTCTTATTTTATCTATTTGTGTATCTACTTCGGTGAATGATACTATAGTTGTGGACCATGTATGCCGGTCGTGTGTGATGACTATTGGGGGTCTGGAGACCGAGTGGATCTATTTTCGGGCTCAAAAAGATTCTTCGCCTCTGCCTCAAGCTTTTTTTCTTCCTCGATCTCGGGCGATAGGTCAAAGCCTCGGGCATGGATCTCTTCAAGGGTCTCTCTTCGAGACAACCACCTTATATATTCGACATTGGCCTTCAGGCAAGCCTCGACTGCTTCGACATCGGCCTTGTATTGGGCCACTATTTCTTCGGCATCGACGAAGGTTGTATCCATCTTGGACCTTATTGCTTCGTATTCTCTACTGAGGGCATCCCGCTCTACTAGAGCCGAGCTTAGTTGTGCTCGGAGATCGTCAATCAACTGGGAATGCTTGTTGTCTTTCTCCTTCACTACCCGAAGTTGTACCTCTATCAATGCCAACTTTACATGGCAGTTTCCTTCTCCGAAGCCAACAGGTCCAGTTTGCTTTTCTGACCATCAGCCATGGCTTGGACCTGATTCATTTCAACCCAGAGTTGGTCGATCAGGTCGATCTTTTGCTGGACCTGCGAGGTTTTGTTGTTAGTCTCCATGACTAGTTCCTCGATACTAACTTCAAATACCTTTACCTTTTTGACCAGATCAACATGTTCCGGCCTCAGGGTTGAAGCTTCCTTCTAAGCTTTATCCATCTCGGCCTGAAGGTCCTTGACGGCCAAATTTGTTGCTCGTTGAGGAGCTTATACATATTCTTTTTCGAGACTGCTCCTTGAGCTCGAGCTCGAGCTGATTGACCTTGAAACGATACCAGAGATAGCTCTCATGATGAAGTATTAAGGCCTACAAAACAATGAAAAATGTAAGAGAAATCAAAACCTAAGTAAAATTCAAAATAGACGTATTAATGCCCTTACCTGATTCAGTGCCTGCTGCGCCTCATTGAAAAGGCGCGACACGTTCACCACATTCATCTTCACCTGGTCCTCCTCAGTCACCAGGCATCAGAGATAGTGATAATAGGCTATAATTACGTATTTTAGTCGCTTATTACACTCTAATTTACTGCACTTTAATTGAGTTTGAGATTTAATCGCTAGTATTTTGCACTAAATGTCTATTTTATACCTTGTAGGAGTGATTCCAATCTATGTAGATGTTATGGAATCAATTCAAGCTATTCTGGAGATTTGAAATCTGAGTAAAAGTTCAAGGATTAAGATGGGATCGTGTTCGGGTATCAACGAATGATATTGCACTTTAAGAACGAAATGAAGAATCGAGTAGGCATACTATGCATTGTCCAGTAAAATGCACCTAACATTTTGCTCAAAAATCTGTGTGGGCTCCACAATATATCGTTGGAAAGATATTTAAAAGGGCTACAACTTTCATGTTTTATATTTTCTCAAATTTCCACAGATGCATCACGTGGGGCGGCACGTGGTGTGCCGCGGCTGCCTATTTTGCTCCAGCCTCAAAATTGCATAGTTCCAAATAAAGTCCACTGTGCTTGTGTTATTTTTACAGAGTTATTTTCCTATTTCACGTAGGAGAAGGTATTTTCATCTAGGCCCAACCCTACTTGGTATAACTACATGTAAAAATATTATTTTAGTAACTTTGGACAAACTTTGGACCTAGGGAGAGTACAGAGCTACCATGGACGCTGGGTTTCATCTTTTTTTCCATCAAACTTAGTAATTTTTATGTTTCTTTGTTTGATTTGTTGTTTGGGTACCATGTGTATGTGGAGATAAACTTCACGTTCTAGGATTGTAGTTCGTTCATGACTATTGTTATTCGGATATTGATTTTACCTTCTTGATTTATCATATTGGTTTATTTATTCAATTTTGCGCTTGATTATTTAATTCCTTGATCACCAATTGAATACTATCTACGAATCTAGAATTGAACTCAAAAGTGGGAATTTAAGATTGCATATAAGATTGAGTAGAGCAAGTTCTTGAACTTGGGCATCGGGGAATGGATTCGCGGTTAGGATAGATATATACCTAATTTCCTTTCTTAGTTGATGTATAGGAAATATAAATGTGTTCTCTATTGATTCTAACTCCATAGACATATATGCGTTAGGTTAGCTTGAATAGGCGAGTAAGAACTTGACAAATTCTTGTGAGCAATATTAACCCTGTCAACCAATAAACTAGATGTATTAGCTAGTCAATTCAATTGAAGAATACAATATGCATGTTAGATAACCCATGACCCTAGATTGTTTTCATTATATTGATATCATAAATATCTGCTCGTTTTCTGTTCAAAGTTTATTATTTATATTTCTTTATTTAATTAGTTTAGAATCAAATATTTCTAGGTTTAATTCTTCTTTAGATAATTAAAATAGTCTAATTTATTTCGGACAGGCTAAACATGGTCGCCTTCATGCGCAAAGCTCTTGATTCTTTAGGATCCGAGGGAAATTTCCCAGTCTTCAAATAATCTATGTATTTGTTCCTCCAATCCCAAGTTAAACTTTTTGAGTTTACTTCGACATGACCTTCTTGTACTACCGATTTCATAAGTTGTACAACTGTTCCTGAACTGACTTCATCATCATCAACTGATAATCCCAAGTTTGCTAGAGCAACGACCTCTCTATTTTGATATTGTGGCACATTCTATAGAGTCCATTGCTTGAACTAATGCAGTGTTACCTGTAATTTGTCTAAATACCTTAGCATTCGTTCCTTGTTAACTTTGAACGTCCCATTGGCTTGATATACCACAAGGAGGGAATCACACTTAGCTTTGACCACCTCGACCCCAAGGCTTTTAACCAATTTGAGACTTGCAATCATAGCCTCATACTCGGCTTCATTGTTAGTCAATTTCACGGTTCTGATAGACTGCCTAACTATGTTACTCGTAGGCGACTTCAACACGATGTCGAGTCCAGAACTCTTTGCATTCAAGGCACCGTCCGTAAAGAGGGTCCATATTCCCAAGGAAGTCCCCGAGGTTAACAACAATTCCATTCTTAGCCATGCGAGCACCAATTTTTCCAGGTGAGGATACATTGTTTCAGCCTCGCCTAGAGTTCTACTAACATAGTTATTAAGAAATTTCGTACCTTCCTCTTCTTGGACCAAGACTCCACTTACTGCCACCTCAGATACCGCCAAGTAAAGGTACAACTGCTCATCTACCTTCGATGTATGGAGTAGTGGTGGACCCGAAAGATACCGTTTAAGTTCTTCCAAAGCTTGTTGTCACTTTGATGTCCAAGAAAAGTTATTCTTCTTCTTAAATAGCGAGAAGAATTGATGGCTATTGTCTGAGGACCTCGATATGAATTGGCTTAGGGAGGCGATGCGGCCGATTAGTCTCTAAACGGCCTTGAGACAGTCCATCACGGTGATGTTTTCTATAGCTTTAATTTTATCGGGATTGATCTCGATCCCTCGGTTGGACACCATGAATCCAAGGAACTTTTCGGATCCGACCCCGAGTGCGCATTTCTCAGGGTTCAGCTTCATATTGTATCTCTTCAATATGCCAAAGGTTTCCTGCAAATGTTTCAAATGTTCCTCAGCTTGCAGGGACTTAATTAACATGTCGTCAATATAAACTTCCATTGATTTTCTTATATATTCTTTGAACATCCGGTTTACTAGGCATTGATAAGTGGCTACGGCGTTATTTAGTCCGAATGACATTACATTATAACAATAGTTGCTTAATTTGGTGATAAATGAAGTTTTTTCTTGATCGCCCGGGTTCATCCGGATTTGTTTCTACCTGGAATAGGCATCGAGAAAGCTGAGTATCTTGTGTCGGCCGTCGTATCGATCATGAGATTGATGTCAGCCAAAGGAAAAGAGTCCTTAGGGCAAGCCATGTTTAAGTCTTTGGAATCTACTCACATTCTTAATTTATTCCCCTTTTTAGGAACTACCACCACGTTAGTTGACCAGTCCGGGTATTTAACTTCCCGAATGGAACCTATTTTAAGGAGTTTAGATACCTCGTCTTTGATGAAGGCATGCTTGACTTTGGACTAAGGCCTCCTCTTCTGTTTAATCGAGTGGAACTTCGGATTCAAACTCAGCTTGTGAGTGATTATCTCCAGAGGGATCACTGTCATATCAAGATGGGACCAGGCAAAACAAGATATGTTAGTTTTATGGAGACTAATGAATTCTTTCCTGAGCTCGGGGGTCAACCCCGTGACCAGGTATACCTTTCGATCCAGCAGGTGTTCGGTCAATATAACTTGCTCCATCTCTTCGACCGTAGATTTGTTGGCATCGGTATCATCAGGAGCTATGTATGATCTAGAAACTCTGTAATAATCTTCCTCATCGACTTCTGGTCCCTTCTGTCCGATCGGAACCGGCATTGATGATTACTATTTAACTTTAGCCAATCTGGCCAGCTCCCTGCTTTTTGACGTCAAAACAGCGGGTACTTGGAGTACTTCATCGACTGCGAACATTTTCTTTACGGCCAACTACTCTCCATACACTAACTTGATCCCTCCAGGTGTAGATAACTTTAATGCATGGTGTAAGGTCAAAGGCACAACCCTCATTTTGTGAACCCATGGTCTTCTGAATAGAGCATTATATATCATATCCCCTTCAATCACATAGAATTTTATTTCCTGAATGGTCTCAGTGGTGTTCACTGGTAGGGTTATTGCCGCGCCTCTTTTTCTCGTGAAATTGGGTTTTGACATTTCTGGGACAAATCTTTTCTGAGAGGGTAGGGAATTGGATTTGAAAGAGTCGCTACCTAACGGATTAAGGTGCGTTAGGGCACCTAGAGCAGATAACTCATGTAACCAATTTACATAACTAGAGATCGGGTAAGGGCTTGCAATTACCTTGAGGGGAAGGTGTTAGTCACCCCTCTAGGTCCACAATGGTGGGTCCCGGATGAACTTAAATTAAGCTAATTAGTCTAAAAGGGGGAGGAAAACAATTTGGACGAATACAATATTCAATTTACTTTAAACAGGAGGATAGGGGGTGGTCCTAAGTTTTTTAGCCTATAGGATCATTCCATGCAATACTTTGTAACTCCCTCAAGTCGGGGTGTTACTCATAGCATTACCACACATGCTATCATCTCCTTACTACTCGATTACTATCTTCAAGTTGTTACTTAAGCGTTCTAGCAGTTTCTAGCTCGTTCCTTATGCGTGCACTACCTGTCCCTTTCCTATGGCCCTAGAGGTATTAGGACCTCTATTTGGGATGGTTCTAGACCAACCTATGTTACTTAAAATGTGAAATCTAGGTGACAAACAAAACAAATAGGACTTTCAGATAAAGAACAAGTATGGGCTCATATTGACCTCCACACATAGGCAACAAAAGCAAGCAATTGAATCAGCAAACTTTGTTAACTTTGGAATCCTATAGGCAGGATATCTACGTGATAAAATAGAGTATAAAAGTAGTTTATTAAGGCTAGTATTAAGACCTATTTGTTTGCCTACTGATTTTATTCAGCATGAATCTGGGCACTTCAAGCAGTAATATCTCACAATCATAAACCCAGAATCGTTATTAAGTCCTACAGAAACGTTGCCTAAGTGACTGACAATAACGATTGAATTCAGAATCGATTAACAAGATCCTATAGGTATGATTTCTACGAGTTTATTAATTACACACCTATAGACATGGTTTTTGGGTGTAGCACTGATTTTAACTCGTAAAGATAGATTTTATTTCCTATAGGCATGATTTCTAATTGCTGAATTGACTTTAGTGCTATAGGCATGGTATCTATTGATTTAAACACTATAGGCGTGATTTCTAGGTTTGAAACTGATTTTAGTCCTATAGGCATGATATCTATTGCTGGATTGATTTAAACCCTATAGGTATGATATCTATTGATTGTGTATGGACAGAAATTAAACAGATTGCCAGGAAGGATAGTTAATTCAAACAACAAGATCCTATAGGCATGCTTGCTAATGCACCGTTGTTGAAAACATGTATAGATCTTATGAATAGGATTTCTAATGTACAGAATTGAACGAGTGTCATATAAGCAGGATCTCCAGTATGCAAATGTAAAATACAGAATCAAAATGGTCATGAAAGTCCTATAGGAAGGATTTCTAAACACAATATAGTACTTACATAGTTCAATCAGCATAATTAAATCCTATAGGCAGGATTTCTACCCAGTTTTAACAAAAGATATAAGAAAAACCCCCAGCTTTACTAAATATCCCCAAATATGTTATTACATAGTTATTACAGAACATAATAGCCGAATGAATTACATAATGGTATCAGTACACTATAGGGAGCCTTCATAGGCCCAAATGAACTTGGGAACCAGGTCTTCCTACATAACAGCTTTGGAACATAGCAGTGATTCATCCACAACACATTAAAACTAGGCCTCCAGTATGTCAAAGTTCCCAAAGAGGCTCAGGGACCCTGGGAAATGCTCACACCAGAACCACACATTCAACAAAGAGTTCAGAAAAGATTGGAAAACCAGCCCCAGTGTGTCAGAGTTCAAAGGAGTCTCAAGAACCCTAGGCAGTGCTCACACTGGTGTGGTTGAGAACCTAAGGGACTAAGAGTAGGGGTTTTGAAAATCAGTACATAAAAAGGAATAAAGGGCAGGTTTTAAAAGATAGTTGGATTTCAGAAGAAACAAGATTCAAAACATAGAATTGCAGGCAGAACTGCACCAAGGAAACATACAAAATTCATGCTTAAACACATAGTTCAAATAGGTTGAAGTCTAGTTAAGCTAAATACTCATGCTAGTAGTCAAAACAGTTATGGTTTAATCACAGCAACACTTAGGCAGAAACATTTGAGTTGAACAAACATGACATATGAGTAAAGCAATAGGCTAACTGATTACATGTCTATAGTGCAAAGTTCAGAACAGGTAGATGATTAACAAGTAATACATGAAACAAGTTAAACCTTAGGCTAACTCCTAAGAAGATTCACATTATTCGAAACTAATTAGTCCTAGGTTAACAATGTTACTAAATGAAATCACACAATCATGTGAAGGACAGAATCATACTGAGAATTGAAATAGGTTAGTCAAGCAAAGCATAGAGAATGGAATTTGCAAATGTTAGGGCATACAGTTAAGTGAGAAAGCAAGTAAGTGTCACGACCCTAAATCGGACACGGTCGTGAGGGCGCCTATCATGAAACAAGGCCAGTCGACACAAACCTCCAAACCAACTAAATAGTTATAATAATTCATTTTAAGTCATTAATAAGCTATAAATCCCAAAATATAGAGTAGAATGGAACAACGCGGAAACAAACACAATCCGATATCGGGGTGTCACCAGTCATGAGCATCTAAAATCCGTCTAATAGTATGAAAAGTCTACATAGTCTAATACAATGCTAGTACAAAGGGAAATAAAGATAGGAAGGAGAAGCACTGGGCTGCGGACGCCGAGCAGCTACCTAGTCAACTCCGAACACACTTGCTGTGAAAGCAAATCAGCACTCGCCAACGTGACCTAAGACTCCTGGATCTGCACACAGGGTGCAGGGAGTAATGTGAGTACGCCAACTCAGTAAGTAATAAAAGTAAAGGCAGCTGAGCGATAAGAAAACACGTAAAACACGGCATAATGCTACAACAAAATAGTATAAAACTAGAACAATGCAATAAAACAGTAAAAACTCTTAAAAACACCTTAGCTCAATAAAAACCTCTTTAAAAACATCTTTTAGTAGTTCAAACGAGTGAACAAAATAGGGAGATAAGGATAGAATCATAAATCAACCCCTTAGGCAAAATACCAACAGAACCAGCCCCTCAAACTATCTCACAATCACTCATATCAACCCCTCGGGCAATAATATAAAACAACAATAGCCCCTTGGGAAATATCACATCTCACACTGGGTACCCGCACTTATTGGGGGTGTGCAGACTTTAGAGGGGCTCCTACAGCCCAAACATTATATCAAGCCATCTCGTGGCATAATCAAACTGGCCCTCGGCCTCATAATCATGAATCAGTACAATACCGTTTTGGCGCGCAGCCCGATCCCATAATATCCTCACAACACAGGCCCTCGACCTCACTCAGTCAGAAAATCTCTCAAGCCACTTGGGCATAGTAAAACATGATGCTCAGCCAAAAATATCATTTAAAATGTCAAAATGAGTAAATATGGCTGAGTTATGAAAACAGTAGAATACAGCATGACTGAGTACAAATATGAAGTCAAAACAGTGAGGAATAATAGAGAAAATCCCCTAAGGGTCCAAAACAGTTGGCACGAGGCCCAAATATGTCATTCAGCCAAAACATGATGATACTTTCCAAAACACAATGATAACAAACAGTTTTCAATCAAACACGCAGTTTAATAGTCATACAAGACGGACTAAGTCATAATCCCCGACGGTGCACGACCCCACGCTCGTCATCTAGCGTGTGCGTCACCTCAAAGTAGCACAACAATGTGAAATCCGGGGTTTCATACCGTCAGGACAGCACTTACAATCATTATTTACCTCTATTCGGTCCAAACTCTAGCCCGCGATGCCTTTGCCCCTCGAATTGGCCTCAGAATGCTCCAAATCTATCCAAAAATAGATTTATACCATCAAAATATGCTAAGGGAACAAAGCCCACTCGAAAATAACCAATTTACATCAAAATCCTGAAATTGGCCAAATTTTACCCCCGGGCCCACGTCTCGAATTCTGACAAAAATTACAAAACTAGAATCCTTACACTCTCACGAGTTCATACATATCAAGAATATCAAAATCTGACCACAAATGACCCATCAAATCCCAAGATTTAGGTCTCCAATTTCCAAGCCCTAACTTCCAATTTTAGGCTTTAGATTTCACAAATTCCATATTTAATTAGGTAGAAATTACATTTGGATCGAGTATTAAGTCCATAATTCTTAGCTCCAAGTGTTTCCCCTTGATTCCCTCTTCAATCCTCCTCAAAAAGCTCCAAAATCTCTCAACAATGGTGAAACTTAGACCCAAAATCGCGGAAATGGTCTTCTACACATTGTGCCCGGCTATTCACGTTCCTTCTTCGAGAACACGGTCAATGCCTCGCGTTCAAGAAGCACAAACTTACGTTGACCACTTATTACTTCATCGGGAACAAGACACACTTAACGCGAACGTGAAGCTTCAGCTCATCAAAGCATCGCGAACTTGACGACCCTCTCGCGAACACGAAGCACAATTCTCCAGGACCCCAGCTGCTCACCTTTCCTCTACGCGAACGCGGAAAAACCCTCACGAACATGATGACCACTGACCTCAGCCCTTCGCGAACGCGATACCACCTTCGTGAATGCGAAGGCCAACTCTACTGCCTAACATCTAACCCTTCGCGAACGCGAAGGCCAAAAGCCTGCAACACTAACAACAGTTTTTCTGCAAGTTTTTCCAACATGAAATGATCCGTTCAACCACCTGAAACTCACCTGAGGCCCTCGGGACCTCAACCAAACATGAAAAAATATCCCATAACCTCATTCAAACTTTTTCCAATCTTCGGAACGCTCAAACAACATCAAAACACCAAATTGACATCGAATTCAAACCTAAGAATTCCAAAAACTTACAAATTTTGCTTTCGATCAAAAAGTCTATCAAACCTCATCTGAATGACCTGAAATTTTGCATACACATCACAAATGACACAACGGACCTACTCCAACTTTTGAAATTCCATTCCGACCCATATATCAAAATATCACCGGTCAACCGGAAAACGCCAAAATTCTAATTTCGCCAATTCAAGCCTAAATCTACTCCAGACCTCCAAAACACATTCCGATCATGCTCCTAAGTCCCAAATCACCTCCCGAGGCTATCCGAACCATCAAAATTCACATCCAAGCACTTCTTCACATAAGTCAACATCCAGTTGATTTTTCCAACTTAAGCTTACTCAAAAGAGACTAAGTGTCTCAAACCTTACCAAAATCTCTCCAAACCCAAGCCAACCAACCCGATAACACATAATACATTTGAACAAGACAATAAGAAGCATAAATGAGGGAAACAGAGTGGTAACTCATGAAACGACCAGCCGAGTCATTACATCCTCCCCCTCTTAAACAAATGTTCATCCTTGAATGAGTCAAGAAACATACCTGACGCCTCAAATAGGTGAGGATATCTACTCTGCATCTCCCGCTCGGTCTCCCAGGTAGCCTACTCTATGGGCCGACCTCTCCACTGCACTTTTACTGAAGCTATATACTTTGACCTCAACTTTCGAACCTGACGCTCCAAAATAGCTACTGGCTCCACATCATAAGTCAAATCATCATCTAACTAAATCGTGCTAAACTCCAAAACATCAGACGAATCGCCAATATACTTCCGGAGCATAAAAACATGAAATACCAGATGCACACTTGATAAGCTAGGTGGCAAAGCAAGCTCATAAGGCACCTCCCCAATCCTCCGAAGCACCTCAAAAGGCCCAATGAACCGAGGACCATTTACCCTTCTTCCCAAATCTCATAACACCCTTCATGGGTGAAACCTTCAATAGAACTTTCTCACCGACCATGTAGGACACATCTCGAACCTTCCTATCAGCATAACTCTTTTGTCTCGACTGCACTATACGAAGCCTCTCCTGAATCACCTTCACCTTGTCTAAAGCATACTGCACCAAGTCTATACCTAATAGCCTAGCCTCACCCGGCTTAAACCAACCGACTGGAGACCTACACCGTCGGCGATACAAAGCTTCATATGAAGCCATCTGAATACTCGACTGATAATTGTTATTATAAGAAAACTCTACAAGCGGTAGAAACTGATCCCATGACCCTCCAAAATTAATAACACAAGCACGCAACATGTCCTCCAATATTTGAATAGTGCGCTCAGAATGCCCGTCCGTCTGAGGTTGAAAAGTGGTGCTCAACTCAACTTGAGTACCCAACTCTCGCTGCACAGACCTCCAAAACTGTGAAGTAAATTGAGTACCTCTATCTGAAATGATGGAAACTGGGACACCATGCAAACGAACAATCTCTCGGATATAGATCTCTACCAACCGCACTGAAAAATAGGTAGTACACACAGGAATGAAGTGTGCAGACTTGGTCGGCCGTTCCACAATCACCCAAATATCATCGAACTTCTTCGAAGTCTGTGGGAGCCCAACTACAAAGTCCATGGTGATCCACTCCCACTTCCACTCTGGAATATCCATCTGCTGAAGCAAGCCACCCAGTCTCTGATGCTCATATTTCACCTGCTGACAATTGAGACACGGAGCTATAAATCCCACAATGTCCTTCTTCATTCTCCTCCACCAATAATGTTGTCTCAGATCCTAATACATCTTCGCGGCACCTGGATGGATGGAATACCGTGAGCTATGGGCCTCCTCTAGAATCAACTTCCGAAGCCCATCTATATTGGGCACGTATATCCAGCCCTGCATCCCCAATACCCCATCATCACCAATAGTCACATCTCTGGAATCGTTGTGCTGAACTCTATCCTTAACGACAAGCAAATGAGGATCATCATACTGGCGCTCTCTGATGTGATCAAATAAGGAAGACCGAGAAATCACACAAGCCAATACCCAACTGGGCTCCGAAATATCCAACCTCATGAACCGATTAGACAAGGCCTAATCATCAACTGCAAAAGGTCTCTCCCCAACAGGAATATACGCCAAACTCTCCATACTCACCACCTTCCTACTCAAGGCATCGGCCACCATATTGGCCTTCTCGGGATGGTACAAAATAGTGATATCATAGTCATTTAACAGCTCCAACCATCTCCAATGCCTCAAATTGAGATCCTTCTACTTGAACAAGTGTTGGAGGCTACAATGATCAGTAAACACCTCACAAGACACACCATACAAATAATGCTTCCAAATCTTCAGTGCGTGAACAATGGCAGCCAACTCCAAATCATGAACATGGTAGTTCTTCTCGTGGGGCTTCAACTGACGAGAAGCATAAGCAATAACTCTACCCTCCTACATCAACACATACCCAATACCAACTCTCTAAGAATCACAATACACTGTATATGAACCTGAAGCTGAAGGCAAAACTAACACTGGAGTTGTGGTCAAGGAAGTCTTGAGCTTCTGAAAGCTCTCCTCACACTCATCCGACCACCTGAATGGAGCTCCCTTTTGAGTCAACTTGGTCAATGATGATACAATAGATAAAAAAACTGAACAAACCGGTAGTAATAACCCACCAAACCAAGAAAGCTGCGAATCTCTGTGACCGAGGACGATCTGGGCCAACTCTGAACCGCCTCTATCTTCTTTGGATCAACCTGAATATCCTCGATGGACACCACGTGCCCCAAAAAAGTCACTGAACTGAGCCAAAACTTACACTTGGAGAACTTTGCATAAAGCTTCTCCTTCCTCAATTTCTATAACACAACTCTCAAATGCTCCGCGTGCTCCTCCTGACTATGCAAATACACCAGAATATCATCAATGAAAACTATGACAAACAAGTCAAGATAAGGCCGAAACACGTTGTTCATTAAATACATGAATGTTGTTGGGGCATTGGTCAACCCAAAAGACATCACCAAGAACTCATAATGACCATATCGGATCTTGAAAGCTGTCTTAAGAATATTCGAGTCCCTGATCTTCAACTGGTGATAACCTGAATGGAGATCAATCTTGGAGAACACTCTCGCTCCCTGAAGCTGGTCAAACAAATCATCGATACGAGGCAAAGGATACTTGTTCTTAATTGTTACTTTGTTCAACTGCTTGTAATCAATGCACATCCTCATCGTGCCATCCTTTTTCTTCACAAATAGAACAGCCGCACCCCAAGGCGAAACACTAGGCCGAATAAACCCCTTATCAAGGAGTTCCTAAAGTTGCTCATTCAACTCCGCTGGTGCCATACGATACGGTGGAATAGAAATGGGCTGAGTGCCTGGCACCAGATACCAAAATCAATATCCATGTCCGGTGGCATGCTCGGAAGGTCTGCAGGAAACACATTGAGAAAATCCCTCACAACAGGAACAGAATCAATACTAGAAGTCTCTACACCGACATCCCTTACAAAGGCTAAGTATGAAAGACAACCTTTCCCAATCATCCGCTGGGACTTTAAGAACGAAATCATCCTACTAGGGACAAAATCAGTTGAACCTCGCCACTCAATCCATGGCACACCCGGCATAGCCAATGTCACTATCTTAGCATGACAGTTCAAAATAGCATGATACAGAGATAGCTAATCCATGCCCAATATCACATCGAAGTCCACCATACAAAGCAATAACAGGTTCACTCCGTACACAAGGTCCACAACAATAGTATCGCCCACCGGAGTACATACATGAACAGATGAAATAAGAGACTCACGGGGTGTATCCAAATAACAAGCAAAATATGATAACACATATGAAAAAGTGGAATCGGGATCAAATAACACAGAGGCATCTTTGTGACAGACTGAGATAATACCTGTAATCACAACATCTGAAGCAATAGCATCATGTCTAGCTAGGAGTTCATAGAAACAGGCTTGACCACCACCTGATCGACCCCCCCTCTGGGGAGACCCCTAGCTAGCTGGGTGGGTGGTGATTAAGTAACTGGTGTAGAAGCCAATGGCTGACCCCTCTGCTAAGACGAACCCCCAAGATGACAAGGACACTGCCTCCATATGTGACCCAACTCTTCACACTCATAACAACACCCTGGTGTTGGAGACAGGGATTGAAGGGAACCCCTAGAACCGGAATGACTAGCCGATGCACCTGGCATAGAAGGGCCCTGAATTGATGGAGCACAGGACAAACTCTGGGCTGGAAGGGCACTGAGTGATGAATGGCCCTGATGAGAACTGTGAGAACCATGACCCGATGAGGCCCCACGATAACCTGGGCAAGCTCATTGAGCATGTCTGAATGGATAGCCTCTGTCGTGCTGAAACTGTCCTCTCAAAAAAGCACCACCATAACTACCAGATCCCTGAGGCCTCTTGGCCTTCCTCTCATCTCGCTCCTGGCGATGAACTGACTCAATCTCACGAGCAATGTCAACAACCTCCTCAAAAGTAGCACTAGACACCCTCTCCCTTGTCATGAGAATCTGAAGCTGATATGTGAGGCCATCAACGAACCTCCTGATCCTCTATCTATCTGTAGGAACTAACCAAACATCATGACGAGCTAACTCCGAAAACCTCATCTTATACTGCGTCACAGTCATACCTCCCTGACGCAACTGCTCGAACTACCTACGCAGCTCCTCTCTGTGAGACTATGGCACACACTTCTCCAAAAAGAGAACGGAGAACTGCTGCCAGGTACGGGATGCTGCACCAGCAGGACTACATCTCTCATAAGCCTCCCACCAAGTGAAGGCAGATTCAGAAAACTGAAAAGTAGTAAATGCGACCCCGCTGGTCTCCAGAATACCCGCTGTATGAAGAATCCTCTGACACTTATCCAAGAAATCTTAGGCATCATCGCCCTCTGTACCACTGAAAGTCGGAGACTGAAGTCTACCAAACCTCTCCAACCTGTGTTGCTCGTCCTCTGGCATAAAAGGAGCTACATAGTCCTGAACAACTACAATCGGCTGGGCTGGAGGTGCCCCCGGTGTCTGATGTCCCTACATGACCTGCTCAGGTGTGCGAGCGGCGGGAGTCTGAGTACCTCCCCCGGCCTGAGAAGTAGCTGCGGCTGTAGTAACTGAGATCGCCTAAGCTAGGCCAGTGCATACTGATAGAATTTGGGTCAGGGCCTCCTGAAGACCTAGAATCACAATGGGCACAGTTGGTGCCTGAGCTGGTGTTGCTGGAGCGTCTACAACTAGGACCTGATTATGAACTAGAGCGGCTGGTGGATTTGCAGGTGCTGCCCTAGCTAATGTGCGGGCTACACCCCTACCCCTACCACAGCCTCGACCGCGTCCTCGGCCTCTTGTGGCCCCAGTTGGTGGTACTGGTGGTCATCCATCCTGACCGGGTCCGGTTTAGGGTCGTGAGTATACTACAATAATGAGGTTTCAGAATAATTTTGGCCTTGGCTTTCAGCCGACCAAAATCAAGAGATACTTAACACAAAAATCAGAACAAGAGAGCAAGAGAGAGGTTAAGTTTTTTTTAGTGAGAATCAGAGAGTTTGAGTCCTGTCTAGAGGAAGTGAGGAAGGGTTTAAATAGCACTGAACTAGAGTGCACAAATAAGGTAATAAGTCAATCATACATAAACAAGGAATGAAAATAATTCCATAATCAATTTAAGTCAGCTTCAATCAATTAACAGAACATAATAGCATAATATCAGGCGGGTATTACTGAAATTAGGAAGGGTATTATACAGAATCATTCGATATTCAAAATGCCGGATCAAATAAGGTAGGGAGTAATGAGAACAGGTAAATTGAACAAAATAAGGAAATATCAGTACCATAC
This sequence comes from Nicotiana tabacum, assembly GCF_000715075.1. Classification (NCBI taxonomy): domain Eukaryota; kingdom Viridiplantae; phylum Streptophyta; class Magnoliopsida; order Solanales; family Solanaceae; genus Nicotiana; species Nicotiana tabacum. The sequence continues at coordinate 62,657,099 of NC_134089.1, forward strand.
AAGAAAGGAAGGACTGAAATTTCAGTAAAGATTTTCAAAAACCCTAATTTGGGGTAAATAAAATTAGTCAGCAATCAACGCCAGAGTTAAGGACAAATAGACAGAAACATTAAGAGAAATAATTAAATAATAAAAAACCTAGAAAAATAGGTAGAAATACAAAGACATATAGAAAGAAATAATTAGGGTAAGTGAAATCAATCAGAAGTAATAAAGGAACTATAATGGATACACACAGATGAAACAACATATTTGGTTTTTTTGAAAATCAAAACCCTAATTTTAGGGTAAATAAAATTGGTCAGAAATGGTAAAGAAATTATAATCACATAGATAGATATGGAACATTAAAGGAAAAATACAAAAGAATAAAAAATTATTTTAGATCTAGAAAGATCTAAACCCTAATTTTATGGTAAGTAAAAATCAGCGTAAATAACCAAAGGAAAGCTATAATAAAGATGCACAGAATAGATATACGAAAACATTAAAGGAAAATAAATAGAGGAACTATAACAGATTTTGAAAAGATTCGAACCCTAGCTTTAGGGTAAATGAAAAATCGAACCAAATCTCAAAGATTCACACCAAAATACGAAGAATGAACATAGATAAGAAAGAATGAAGGTTCGAACCAGATTTGGTTCGGAATAAGGAAAATCGGCTTTCTATGTTAGGCAAGCAATTATGTTATGCCATAAACGAGTAACCAACAACGAGAAAGGATTAATAGGGTAAGAAAATCCCCGATTGATTCCATATTTGGCTAGAATCGAAAGGGGTTAAGGGTGACGGCGCTAGGGTTTTAAGAGGAGAAGATGAGAGGGAGTGTATAGAGACGGAGGGTGGGGTGAAATAATTAGGGTTAGGTTAATTTAAAAGGGTTGGGGTGATGTGGACCATTGATTTCTGAGATCAATGGTCCTGATTCAAGGGTTTTGGGTCGGGTTATAATAGACGGGTGTAGGGATTGGGCTGGCTAATGGGTTAGGTTGTATTGGGCTGGGGTGATGGGTAGGCTAGGTCCAAAATTAGAAAGGGCTAGATTTTAAATACCCAATTAAATCAGTAAAATAATTTATAAAAATAATTAATAAATAATAAAAATGTCATATGTGCATGAAAATGACTTAAAATAATTACTTAACATTATAAAAATATAAAAAGTCATTTTCTGTATAGATGATATAATTGTGCATATATATGGGCTATTATTGCAAAATATGCAATTCTAGCCTTAAAATGCAAATATAATTATACAAAACGCAACTAAAATATTTAAGCATTATATGGGCATAAATGATAAATTTAGATTATTAAATCATCATAAAAATGATATAAGGGATAATTATTGGATATTTGTATAATAAATTGATTTAAAGCCTTTAAAATTATAGAGAAATTATAGAAATACTTGTGCATGTTTGTAAATGCATGTGCACTATTTTGGATATATATATATATATGAGGGAAAAATTGGGTATCAACAATTATATCCCCTTTAGTAGTTTCACATGCCATGTTAAATCCGTTCAACACCTGGACTATTGGTACTATTTGGTCTTGTAGACCCAACTGCTCCACGACCCTCGATCTGATGATGTTGGCCGATCTACCTGGATCAATCAACACATGATGAACTCGAGATTTATTTATAAGTATAGATATTACCAATGCATCATTATGCGGTTGTACGATGCCTTCGGCGTCCTCATCGTTGAACGAAATGGTTCCCTTCGAGATATAATCTCGGGTTCATTTTTCCCTTGTGATGGACATCTTAGTGCGGTTTAGCATTGGTCCCTCGGGGACGTCAACTACTCTAATGATCATGTTGATGACGTGCTGAGGTTCCTCTTGTTCAGTTTGTTTGTTGGAGTCCCTATTCCTGAAGTGATTTTTGGCTCGATCACTGAAAAATTCACGTAGATACCCGTTATTGAACAAACCGGACAGCTTCTTTCTTAACTACCGACAATCCTCGGTTCTATGGTGATGAGTGCCATGATACTTACATATCAAGTTAGGATCTCTATAGGTAGGATCCGACTGCAATGGTAAGAGGCCACTTGGTATCCTTGATGCGCCCGATGGCAGATACGATGGGACAACATCGACATTGAAGTTATATTCAGATAACCCTGGTGCCTCCCTAGCCCCGAGTGTCCTATCGAAATTGGTTTTGCATATGATTCCGTAGCAACTGTGACCTCGATCGTTTCTCTTTTCCTTACTCGCAGTATTGCGCCTAGATCCGTTACCCCTTCGATTTTTGTTATATGGTTGATATCGGTCTATGTTCAGTCTTGGTTCATGATCAATGACTCTCTCAGACCTTTCATTATCTCTAATAGGATAAAAGGACCTAGAGGCGACCCCAATCTGATCATCCTCGACTGTGATTTTTGATTGGTACGTGTTATGGACATCGGCCCAAGTTACCGCTTAATACTCTATCAGATTCTATTTCAACTACTGTGAAGCCAAGGAGTCCTTGAGTGAACGCTTGAACGGTCTAATCATCCATAACCAGAGGCAGGTCCAACCATTCTATTTGGAACCTCGATACGAATTCCCTAAGCATTACATTATCTCTTTGTTTTACCTTGAAAAGGTCCGATTTTCTGGTCTCGACCTTGATGGCTCTGGCATGCGCTTTCACAAAGGGCTCTGGCATGCGCTTTCACAAAGGCATCTGCAAGCATAGAAAATGAATCAATAGAATTTGGGGGTAAGTTGTGATACAATATCATTGCCCCCTTCGACATGGTTTCTCCGAACTATTTTAACAAAACCGACTCGATTTCGTCAACTTTAGGTCATTTCCCTTGATGGCACACGTGTACGAGGTCACGTACTCATTTGAATATGTGGTTCCATTATACTTCAGAATATCGAGAATACAAAACTTCTTCAGGATTGGCTTCGGTGTCGCGCTCAGAGAAAAAGGCTTTTGGACAAATTTCTTGGAGTCCAGGCCTTTCAATATCGGGGTTGCTCCTAGATTTGATCAACCCTGGAGTTATAGGTCTCCACTTTTTTGTCGTTGGCCTCAATTTTCTTCTCCCTCGATTCCACCTAGTTTGTTAGTTCCTCAAGCATTTTTATTATTTCGGGGTTGGTCCCAGGCTTAGCTTCACCTGGACTTTCTATTACTTGCTTGTTTCTTCGGGTGTTTTCCCGGGATGGTGCGGGCTAAACTCTGCTGGGGGTGAAGCTTTTATTCTATAATTGTGCTATCGCTGCCTGTTAGGCCTATAACATTTCGAAGATCATCCACAGATTTATACCATCGCCTTTACCTTCGGGTGTACATCGAGTCGTTGGTTGCATAATTCTCAGGGTCAGTCGGCAGGTTGGCGTCGATGGCCATATGTGAGTTGGCATCGATTGGGTCTACAATTGGGACTCCGTTAGGATTAGCAAGGAACACCTTATTTCTAAGTATTATATTGTTCTGTTCGCTATGATGGTCAGACTCAGCATCAACGTTCAAGTGAGCAAACTAAGAGTTTGACATTCTTAGGTAGATCTAAAATTAAAATCTCAAAGAACAAGCATAAAATAGCGTATGTTATGGAAATTTGTATCAAACTACTACTATTATCCTTAGCCCCATGGTGGGCACCAAACTATTTATGCTTTAAAATGGATAACAATTGAATTTATACGAGTTTTTAAGGATATGTGGACTTATTCAATACAAGTAATTAATAGCGTTAGATGAGTAATGTAAAGATATAATAAACAACCAAACCAGTAATAGTATTGAGTATGGGCTCGGTTATGAGCTTAACATTCAGTCTGCCTTTGATTCGGAGCCAAACACTTATGAAGAACTATGAGCAATAATATGAACTTTGAATAAGTTCTAAAAGCAGATAAAACAAATGTATATTGCCTTGGTACGTGTGTTATTACCTATTTTTTGAATAAAAATTATCTCCTTTATATAGTAGGAGAGTTTCATCCTAAGTACAACTCTAAGAAAGGTAAAAATCTTCTTTTTTGTTAATCAGTGATATGCTGTCGACACCAACCGAGATTCGCATAGTTATATCTATTCGAGCGCGAATATCCGGTTTGAGCTCCGAGACCTTGGGAGGCATAAACAAATAGTTGTACTCGACTAACGAAGGACCACAACTCTAAGAAAGGTAAAAATCTTCTTTTTGTTAATCACTGATATGTTGTCGACACCAACCGAGATTCGCACAGTGATATCTATTCAAGCACAAATATCATGGTCCTTCGTTAGTTGAGTACAACTATTTGTTTATGCCTCCCGAGGTCTCGGAGCTCGAACCAGATCCGAAAGGCATTGTCTCGATGACTCCGAGGGCAGTTGTTTTGATCGGGCCTTGATGCGAGAGGTTCCCAACTTCGATTTCGATTCCTTATAGTTACGTCCTTACTTTGTTTGCCCCACCGGAAATCAGGGTGCTCATTAGCTCTGGTTTTACCCGTATACAACACGACAAACTTCATGTGCGATGCGTGGGTTTGGGTTCGGTTCGAGTTCGAAGTTATTTGTCTCCTTTTTGGTCTTTGACTTGGTTATTTCATCTAGGAGTTTTCCCTACACCTATAAATAATCATTAATCACGATTTTACATAACTTTCGACCAAGGGAGAGCACAGAACCACCGTCAAACTTTCTTCCATCAAACTTAATATTTTTTATATTTCTTCGGATGATATGTTGTTTGGATACCATATCTATGTGAAGCTAAACTTTGCGTTCTAGGGTTGTGGTTGTCATCAATATTGACGTTTATTAACTACATCTTTATTGATTCTAATTATCATCTTTGGTTGTTTCTCTAATTCTAGTTTCAATTTGTGAATTGTGTGGCCACCAATTTTTCCTACTATCTTAATTTGCTATGCTTGAAAAAGTCATTTTAGATTAGAGATATAGAAATTAGAGAGAGCTTGTTTTTAAACTCGTGGCTCGGGGAAGGATTTCGCGGTGATGATAGGAATATACCTAATGGTCCTGCTTAATTGAATGTCGTATTTTCTTCGTTCATAATAGATTCAATACCATATGAATATAAGGTTAATATATTGTGGATAGACGGTTAATAATGTGGGAAAAAGCTATTTATATAAATGATCCGGTCAACTAGAAACCATAGATAATTCAGATTAACATGTGTAATGTCATGGGCGGCTTTCCAGCCATGCCCCATGACCCCTTACACGCGCCCCATGGCGTCCTGGCAAGCCTCCCAACACCTAGCGCCATGGAAGTCCCCTAGTCTTGGCTGCGTCAAGTGACAAGCGTGCATGTGCTTATGTTGCCTCACTGATAGCCCTCACCAGTGCCCAGCCGCAGGCAGATGCCAACATCCCGTGCACACAGACTCTTATGCGAAAGATAAGGTTGTTGCCACCGGACCTACTCTTGCTTTGTAGGAATCTAAATCATTTCTAATGTAAATATAGAGTAGTTTTACTTCATGTATTTCCATTATGTCTTTCTAGCTTAGTTATGTCAAGTCCTGTAACTTTGGTTTATTTTTTTAAGTACTATTAGGGAGGATCAAGAAATCAAACTTTCTAGCAAGTAAACAATTCTCTGTACTGGTGTCTCTCTCCCTCGATATCGTGTTGCTTCACTGTCATAGCTTTCATTAATGCAATCAAATTTTCTTTCATTCTTAATTCTCTTTTCTGTTCTCTCAATTACTCTTGACTTTTTCCCGTATGGCACTAACAATTTCGTCTAGCGTACGGAGGGGAAACCAGTTGGCGGATAGTAACTACACGGACATTGGTTGCTTAGCCTTACATCACCCTTCAAAGGAATCTCAGGAAGGCACTGCATAACAGTTGGTATCAGAGCCTAGACTCGACATCGAACGAGGGAACACATTGCCATTACCACTATTTCTGACCATAGTGAATCATGGGGACTGCATTGCGGCCCTTGAAGAGACGGTTAACGTATTACGACCCATCGTGAACAAGGTTCTTGATCTAATAACTAGCCTAGTGAAAAGCTTAGATGATCTGGACTATAGGATGTGGCAGGCCGAAAGGTGACATTGCAAATATCAATCGCGACTCTGAAGGAGACCGGAAAACAACAGCCACAGAGGCAGCCAAAATTTTTGGCAAATTCGAGGACCTCCAATAGGAGCACACCGAGGATTTAGTCTATAGGGCACAGGAGGCAGACAGGGTGACTTCCATGCAGCAAAACCATAGACAACTTGCCAAACCAGTTCAACGTTATCAATGTTGCACTACAAGGCCTATTATGAGGAGGCGGAAACCAGATCGAGGGTGCTGTGAACCTTTCCCCTGTGCCACAAAATCTGAAGATTCCTGAGCCAAAACCATACAATGGGGCTGAAAATGCCAAAGAAGTGGAGAACTTCATATTCAACATCAAACCATACTTCGATTCCATGGGGGAGTTAGAAAGGTAGCAACCGCTGCCATATATCTTCAGGGTTTTACTAAACTCTGGTGGCAGATGAAATACGAATCCATCAGGGCCGGTGAAGATACTCTCGAGACATGGGTAGAACTGAAGGCATCCATACGCCTACAGTTCTTCCCTAAAAATATTGAGTACAATGCACGAAGAAAGCTACGGGAGCTCTGCTAGACCAAGTCAGTGCGAGAATTCTCCATGCTTATGCTGAACATACGAGATATGGGGGACAAAGACAAAATCTTCACATTCCTGGAAGGTTTGAAACCTTATGCCCGTATGGAGCTGCAAAGGCAAAGGGTAAATACTTTACCCAAGGCGACCAAGCAGCGGAATGCCTTGGGGACTATCAAGTGGAAGCTCGGAAGGATAGGCCTCAGCCGCCTGGTTGAGGGGGATACAAACGGAGCTAGCCTAGCAATGGTGGCCCTAGCAGAAGTGGAGGAGATTGGAGTGCAACCAAATCTAAGGCTCCTTCCTCAGGTAGCAATAGTGTTGCATCTAACAATAATAATCAGGGGAGGAAGCTCCCCTCAGGATATCCTCATTGCGGTGGTCCACATTGGAATAATTAATGCGCACATTCATAGATGAATGCCCATCAAACTATTAATGATGGGACGGATGACGACACAAATGATGCTGACCAGACAGAACTAATAGGTGACTTCAACGCACTTGTTTGTTCTATTTTTGAGGCCTTAGCGAGAACCAGTGCTGGTATTCGTAAGAAGAAGGACCCCTGCCCAACGACCAAGAAAGGGAAAAAGAAAGCGGATGAGGGGCCACCTTTTAACCAAGAGAATACCTTGATGCTTGTCGAGATGAAAGTTAATGGTAAGCCTATTTGAGCGATGATACACACGGGTGCTACTCACAACTACTTCACCTCAATTTAAGTAGAGTGCCTTGGTCTAGTTTTGGGAAAGGGCAGAGGTCATGTTAAGGCTATTAACTCACCACCTCAGCCAGTGGATGGAATAGCCAAAGGAATTCCAATGAAGCTTGGTCCTTATGAAGGAAAATTCAACTTACGCATAGTGATCATAGATGACTTCGAGCTGATAGTTAGGTTAGAATTTATGCGGTAAACCAACACCATTTCTGTTCCTTATGCCAATATGCTATTCATGGTGGGAGAAAACAGGGCTATGCCCTGTATTATCCCATGCACACCCATAAAGATGGCCGCTGAGAACGGCTCGGCCCTGCAGTTGAAGAAGGGAATCAAAAGACATAAATCTACATTCCTGGCTACCCTCTGTATTGAAGATATAGAACGCGCTTTGGGTCTCATTCTTGCACCCGTGAAAGAGCTGCTAAAGGAGTTTGAAGGCGTCATGCCACAAGATATGCCAAGGCGACTCCCGCCTAGGCGCACTGTGGACTATGAGATTGAGTTTGTGCCGGGTGCGAAGCCACCTGCCCGGACGCCTTACAGAATGCCACTACCCGAACTCACCGAACTTCGGAGATAGTTGACGGAAATGCTAGACACAGGGATCATTGTACCCTCTAAGTCCCCTTACGGGTCCCCTATGATCGTGACTCTCGCTTCACTAGAAACTTTTGGACTCAGCTTTTTAAGTGCCTTGGGTCCAAATAGAGCCATAGTTCAAGTTTCCATTCGCAATCTGATGACCAGATGGAGCAGTTCAATGGCATGCTAGGGGAATATCTCCGCCATTTTGTTACCGGATCGCAGAAGAATTGGGTGAAGCTTCTGGATGTTGTTCAACTATGTTTCAATTCACAAAAGAGCGCTAGTACAAACAAAAGCATTTTTGAAATTGTTACCGGACAGCAACTGCTACTCCCACATACTATGAACTCCCCAAACATGTCGAAATCTCCTCGAGTTGCTAGCTTCTCGAAGGAATGAAAGCGAAATTTGGAGATAATGCGGAGCTATCTTGTCAAAGCCCAGAAGCGAATGAAACAACATGCTGATCAAAATCGTCGCTTTGTTGAATATCAAGTAGGAGACAAAGTGATGGTAAAAATCCCAAAGAGGTACTTGTTTTCAGGGGTCCATGACCCTCTCCTATTGCAAAAGTACACTGCACCCTTATTCATTGAGAAGAGCATTGGAAAGTTGCATACTGGGTGGATACCTAGCATGGTGGAAGATTTATCCAGTCTTTCATGTCAGCCTTCTGAAACCTTTTCGGGAAGACATGGAATATCCTTCGCGGAGCCAACTTACAATACCCAGTATTTGAGGTCCTAATTCAATGGGAAAAAGGCAGGTAGAAGTTATTCTCTTGCAAGTAAGGCGACGAGGACGTCGCCAACTCAGGTGGGGGAGAATGTCATGGACGGTTTTTTAGCCATGCTCCATGACCCCTTGGACGAGCCCCATGGCGTCTTGGCAAGCCTCCCAACGCCTAGCGCCATGGACGGCCCTGTGGTCTTCGTCGTGACAAGTGACAAGCGCGCACCTATGTCGCCCCACCGATAGCTCTCTCCAGCTCCAAGCCCGCAAGCAGATGCCAATAGCACCGCGCGCGCAGACTCTAATGCTAAAGACAATGTTGCTGCCAACAGAGTGATAAACCGACCACAACCCTGGAATCTTTATCTCCTTTGATTAAAATCCAACCACAATCGCTTCTTATTAGTTTAGTTTAGTGTTTAAATTTCGCAATAGTAGTTGTAATAGAAAAACTAACACTTTTGATTACCTTGGACAGTAAATTGATTTTAGTTTGCTTAGTTAATAATTATTCTAAGTCTTTGTGGATTAGACATTCGACTTTCAAGTCACTTTATTACTTGGGGAAATAACACTGTTCGCATGAAGAAAACAATTTAAATCCTGAATCATATCATATTGGAATTTTCCGCACTAAACAAAAGGATTGTATAAATAAATAAAAACGTTGAGCTCCACAAACAGACATGCATGATGCACACCTGTCGACTCGAAGCTGAAGTTACCTATATATTCTTTTCTTTTTTTATTACTCAATTAAGAGCTAAGCAGAAAGTAGGCTGGTGATAGATGGTAATGTTAATAAGAAATATTGATTAAACTAGTTGATTGTTCTTCATATCACTTGTGTGGTGTGATTTCAGATTTAATCAGATCATTAATAACAGTTCGACTCAAGTCTTGCATTTTGTCTTTTGGTCGGGTAGCTAGAACAAGTACTAACAAACAGGTTTGGATAAAAACAAACTGAACTGGAAGCAAAAATAGTTGACGCAGTTCATTGTTTAAGTATCTTAGGGATAAGGTCGGTATACACTCTATTCTCCCAGGACCCCACTAGTAGAATTCTACTAGGTTGTTGTTGTTGATATAATAAAGCAATGAACATATTCATTGCAACCTATATATACATCAGACCTAAAATTCGGGATTAGAGAAATCCGTGGTCAGATTAATATATGCAAGTATTGGCCAATTCCTCTGCTTCGATATTCTCACACTGTACTTTAAAAAAAGTCCATGCCTACGCCTATGTTTCTCCCACAAACTAGTCCTGATAAGCCTTTCAGGTAAGCAACAGAGTTTGGCATGCATGTAAAACGAGAGATCAATTGCAAAAACAATTAAAGTGAACACTGATCATCTTTCTACTGCATATATAGAAGTTGAGCATTCAAATACTATGTTGAGTATTAGCATCTTGTTTATGCAAGAACGGAATGACAAGAACAATGGTAGACGTGGAATCGGAAACTTTTTAATATATCCATGTGAACATTACATAACCTTATTCTAAAGTAACATAATTCCAAATTTGATGTTAGTGATGCCAACCAAGTACTTTAATAACAACCAAGTACGATGAGGACAGATCTCTGTTTTAAAAGGCAGAATTGGGGCGAGCTCCGGGCGGAGCACTCGTAAAATGTTCATGGGCTTATGTGTAGGGTTTAGTTCCATGAGACTTACACCTCGGTCGTCGGGGCTTACGCCCCGGACACGCCCAACGCCCAGTATACACTGGGCTCGCGTAATAGAACTTTATGCAATTGTGTATAACTAACCTTGTTAATCCTCAAATTTTCTTAATAAATCATTGACTATTTTTGCACGTTATGCAAAAAAATTCTTAGTTTTTTATGTCATAATTAAAATAAAAATTATTGCACGTAGCACTAAGACTGCATGATAGTAAATTTTAAATAAATCTTTCATTTAAAAAGTATTTATTTATTAACTTTTGTTATGTCTCTATTATATAATAGTTCATAATTTTTAATATAATTATTTTTCTAAATATTATTTTTTTCACGTTTACGAGACACAATATTTATTAATTTAATAGCTCAATATTAGCTAGTAATTATTGAAAAATAATTAGTTATCATGGTATTGTATGGTGAATTATGTGTCACTTTATTAACTTCTTAAAACTTAAAAATAAATGATTCTTTTTTGTAGTAAAGATAATATTATATTAAACAAACTTAAGCGTATAGAGGTCTTTGTGCTCAGGTAGCACTATACAAGAGAACTCATTACTAGTACTAGCTATATTGTTTGTAGATACAACAAGTGATTTATCCTTAAAACATTCAAAACCCTTTTGTCTTCTAATATAGCTTCCATTTGCATACACTGCATGCCGATCTGATGGACCAAATGGCAGTAAGCGTGTAGTAGAGAACCCACGCCTGTCTTCATCACATATCCTACTAACAAAAAGTGGTGGCTTATCAAAAATCTGCATAGTAGAGTTTCCGTCCAAAAATCTGCCTGATTTTGCTAGTTGATCAGCTAATCTATTCTGCTCTGCTCTCTGTACGCATGGGTTACCAGTGGATCATGTAGCTGCCTCAGCAGGTGCCTGCAGTCATCTAGGAGATTAGCATATAGTATATTATTATTTTCCAGTAGCCTTAGTACCTCTTTAGCGTCAATTTTCACTTGAAGTGGTGTTAGATTGTATTGGACTGCAAGTGTAAGCCCCTGTAATAGAGCAAATATTTATGTAGTAATAGGCGAATGAGAAAGCACTGTACCTGAGAAGCCCAGAATCTAGTTTCCTTTCTGATCTCTAATTATTTCTCCAATACCATTTTTATTTGAGGCTGGTGAGTGTGTTCCATCAGTGTTTAATTTATATATGTTAGGTTTTGGAGGTATCCATTTTAGAGGAACTTTGGTCCGAGTTTGTATTCTATGTGACGAGGCGACTAGATAACAAAATTCAGTCGCTTGTTGAGTAGTAATATCTTTGTGTATTGGATCATGCCTGCCCTCATAAACATTTTTATTTCTAGTATTCCAAATATTCCATAAACTTATCGGTAAATAAGTGCGCCTATTTAAATTATAAGAAAATTTGTTATCTTTATAATTTAGCAACGGCAGTAGCCATTGTTGAGGTGTAGTGAAAATAAGAAGGCTATTTATATATCTACCCATACCCAAAGTATTCCAATAATTTTTTGCATTCGCACAGGTAAGAAAGAGATGATTTAAAGATTCATCCTCTTCATGACAGTATGTGCATTCAGCATTAGCAGTGATGTTAAGACATTATAGGTATTGAAAAGTTGGTAGCCTATTATGGTTGAGCAACCAAATGAAATATTTGATTTTAGGATGTACTGGTAGCTCCCATATCCATTTGAAATAGAGTGATGTATTATGTCCATTAGCATCTTGATTTTGCAAAGCTTTGTACATAGAGTTGACCGAAAAATGTTCATCCTTTGTTAAGGCCCAAAATATTTTATCAGCCTTATACTTGTACGTGGAGATATAAGTAGTTGCAAACCAATTTTTTAAGTCATCAGGGAATTGAAAAGGGAGGATGTTCCAGTTCCAATTATTGTGGCCGTATATTGAATTAATATTAATATTTTGTTGCGACATAGGTAACAGACCACTTATTAAAGATCGAACAGTCAGCCCTGGTTTTAGCCATGCGTCATTACAAAAATTAATATACTTACCTGTACCAATTTACCACTGTAGGCCTATTTGGCAAAACTTCCATCTTTTTAGTATGTTACGCCAAATAGTGGAACAATTTGCAGCAGAAGAACCAGGAACATATTTATTAATTAAAATTTTTGACCAAAGGCTTTGATGTGAATGGAAGGCTCTCCATGCCAGACTTCCAAGCAAAGCATTATTTTTATGATGAAGACTCTGTATCCCTAAGCCTCCCACTTTGGTTGGTTGTGTAATTTTTCCCCATTTAATAAGATGAGGCTTTCTTCTTGTTGTGGTAGATCCCCATAGAAAATTACGCTGGTACTGTTCCATCCTTTTTATAATCAATGCAGGAATATGAATATATTGCATAATATGATTTGGCAAGTTATTCAAAGTTGATTTAATAAGTGTAGCTCGTCCCGCCATTATGAGAAATTTTGTTTTCTATCCTGCCAGCTTAATTTTGAAATTGTCCAAGAGAAATTGAAAGTCGCCCTTTTTTAGTCGTGTATGAAACATAGGATAACCTAAATAACGTCCAAAATTTGTGGCTTCCTTCATTTGGAAACATTCCATTGCCAATTCTTTAGCATTTGTCGAACTGTTTTTAGAAAAGAATAACTTTGATTTTTCAAAATTTATTCTTTGGCCTGAGTGTTTGTTAAAATGATTTATCACATCTATAATAGCATTGCAACTTTTATTAGTAATTCTTGAAAATAGTATAATATCTTCCGCAAAAAATAGATGTGATAACTGTGGACCTGTGTTAGCAATATTGATAGGTTGCCATTGTAGATATTCAACAGATAAGGTAATGTTGCGTGAAAGCAATTCCATACACATTATAAACAAATAAGGCGATAATGGATCACCCTGTCTAATGCCTCTCGATGGAGAAAAATATGTTGTACGTGATCCATTTATAAGGATTGAAGTAGTAGTTGTAGTAACACAAGACATGATCAACTTAATCATAGGTGGAGGGATATTGAAATATTGAAGAGTTTTCCTAACGAATGACCATTCGAGTCGATCAAACGCTTTTTCAAGATCTAATTTCAGCATCATATAACTCTTTTTACCCTTTATTTTTGCTAAATGATTTATAGCTTCCTGGACTATAATTGCATTGTCAGCAACACATTTGCCTTGCTGAAAACTAGTTTGTGTTGGTCCTATTATTACAGAAATAATTGGCTTAAGACGATTGACAATGATCTTGGTAATTATTTTATAAGTTGTGTTACACAGACGTATAGGTCGATATTGTTGTATAGTTTGAGCATGCCTTACTTTTGGAACAAGGCATATATATGTTTGATTGAGTAACGGGGGTATAACTCCAGTATTAAAAATGTCATGGCAAAAATGCCTAACCTTGTTACCAACATCAGGCCAAAATTTTTGATAAAAGAAAGGATGAAATCCACCTGGTCCAGGTGCTTTATAAGGACCAAAGCTAAACATGGCATGATCAATTTCAGTGTCTTGAAGAGGTGCTAGCAGAATATCGTTGTTAATATTATTTTGTAGATTAAAAGTCGAACTGAAGCTAATATTTGTTGACTGATTTTGCTCAGTCGTAAAAAGATTCTTGTAGTAAGAGAGTATGTGTTCTTGAATAGTTTGCTGGTCATAAAACCAATTACCTACAGAATCTTTTAGTGAGGAAATTCTATTTCTCTTGCGCCTTTGTAAAGTAGACATATGAAAAAATTTCGTATTAGCATCACCTTCATTAAGCCAAGATACTCTTGATTTAAGCTTCCAAAAGTCCTCCTCCATTTTGAGTATACTACTAAATTCATTATTCAATTGAGTTTCTAAGTTTTGAAGGAATGAACTAGTTGGGTAGTGAATAGAAGATTGAATGCCTGCTAATCTAGCTAGTATTTTTCTTTTACGACTGAAAATGTTCCCAAAAGTATTATGATTCCAAAGTGTGACTATTTTCTGAAAAATAGAGGTGGTTTCCAAAAGAGGAGGTGTATTAGTCCAAATATTATGAACCAACTGTTGAAATTGCGGATGCGATACCCACATAGTTTCAAACCTAAATATATTCCTAGGAGTATATTTCCTATTTTCTAAATTTATTAACAAAGGACAGTGATCGGAGTATGTTCTAGGTAGATGCTGCATTGTAGCCTCAGGGTACATATTAATCCATTCATAATTAGCTAAAAACCGATCTAGCCTTTCTAGAATTGTATGACCATATTTTCTTTTATTAGTCCATGTAAAACGACTACCTTTAAATCCTAAGTTTATTAAATTGCAATAGTTAATGCAATTTAAGAATCTATCTGCCCTAGTAACATTAACAGGTAGTCCTCCAAATTTTTCATTAGAATATAAAATATCATTAAAGTCACCTCCTATTAGCCAAGGATAATTAAAATTATCATGCATATCCATTAAACTTTACCAAAGTAAATTACGTGACCGGTATGAATTACTAGCATACATAGCAGATAACAACCATTTAGGTTTAGAGGGACATACCTGGACAAGACAGTGAATTTCTTGCTCAGATATCCTCATTTCCTCCACCCCAATCAAAGCCTCATTCCATAGTACCACTAAACCTCCTACTAGGCCATTAGCAGAAACTTAGGCCATGTTAGTGAATTCAAAAGCTTGTCGGAGTTGTTCATGGTCCTGCATGTGTGTTTCTAGAAGGATTACTAGCACTGGTCTATAATTATCTAGTAATGATCTAAACTGACGCCTAAACTCAGGACTATGAGAACCCCTACAGTTCCAGACGATAAGATTCATGATATTAATCATGTTTTGTGTGACTGTTGGAGTAGGCATCAACGGGTTGACCATTGTTGATGTTATCTGAACCTGAGACTCCAATGGAGGAGGAAGTTGACGAAGGGTCGGAATGATCGCCATCGAGTATTTCCCTACTTCTCGATTTGTTGTTACCCGGAAATTCAGGCTGCATGAGATCATCTCTGGTGGACACTTGAGTATGAATTTTTTTGCATACTCTTCCTTTAGATTGTAGTGATGAATCCCTTTTAACCATAAGAACTCTATCCTTGTCTCCCTTATTTCCGCCAATATTTCTGCTAGTTTCTCTCTTGTTTGCATGTCTAGTTCGTTGGGAGATGGAGGTGGAGGTGGTGGTGGACTGCCTGGTGGAGAGTGTGTCTTGAATGGACTGATTGGACTGGAGTATGGGGAGAGAGGATTGAAGAGGTTAGATGTTGAAACCATGGTGCATAAATCTGCCCCATGTGGTGTGGTGGGTAAAATGGTAGCAGGTTGGTCGTTGTTGGAACAGGGATTTGCGACTTCATTGGGTAACTCCATTGGTGGGGATTTGAGGTTAAGGCTTGATGCTCCAAAAGTAGGGGGTTTGTGTGTTGTACCATTGATGCTGAGTGTACCCCTCCATCCCCAATCACATTCCTTCTGTACTATCTCTGCCAGGTGAGTGAGGTTTTGTACAAGTAGCACAACCTCCTGGTTGTTGAGTTTCATCGTAAACACAAGAGCATACCCCTGTAATCCCATCTCTAACCAAGACTGAAGAGGGAGATCCATTGTGTTCGCTTGAGATGTGTATATCAGGGGTGTGTTTATGTGTGGAAGTTGGGGGCCCTACATATGCAGACGAGGAAGATGAAAAAATTGATTGTTGTCCATGTTACTCGGATAAGTAGGGTTGTAGTTTGTTGGGAATGTTGGTCTTTGCATTTTGAGTTATTGAAGTAGAGGAAGCTGTTTTAGTAGTGTCAAGAGCAGGAGCCTTTTGATCAGTAGTAGAGTGATTCAAAGAGAAGTCGTTTGGATGATTAGTAGTCTGTTGTATCTCAGTTAACAGATCCTTGTGTGTAGCACATGGATAGTCATTATTTTGTTTATCTTGGAATTGAGGTTGGCTAGCAGTGTAGCCTACTGTAGCATGCAAATCACTGTAGCTACTACGTACGTGGATCCTAGATGGCTCTACAAGGCCATGTGAAGAAGTGGATTTGTCCTTAATCTGTTGGTCAGAGGAGATATTATGTGATGGGTCTAAGGTAGTATGACATGGAGGATATAGCTGTATTAGCGTGTTAATAGGTATGGTATGGTCATTTATGCTTAGGGGAGATATAGGGGAGTAAGTATTGTTAGTTGGTGCTGAAGAAAGTTTATTGGGTGTTAGTGGCTGATATTTCCCAAACTGTATTGAAGAGAACTTATTTATGTTGGGCTGGTCGGGTAAAGGAAGGGCCTTAGTCGAAGTGTCTTCCGTGATAGGGCCTTTTCATTTTGTATTGTCCAAGTCCATTTTGTCTAAGTCAGCCAATTTCTTAAATTTGTTACCAAGCAGGTCGTTTGCAGGCTGTTTCTTTGAATGTTTCTGGGCCTTAGAAGGCCCAATCTCAGTAGGTGATGTACCAGCTTGTTTGTGTTGCCCTGTCTTCACCGCCATCTGCGCCGCCCTAATATAGGCTGTGTTTCCACCATTGCTTTGCGCTGCTTGGATTTCCTTGGAAAACTCACTGTTTTCCACTCTGTTTGTTGTGTTGAATCAGTCTGTGTAGATGCAGAAGGATTCAAAGCTGGTTGATTTACTAGCTTCTCTGGTGTAAAGAGACAACCTAGCTTTGTATGATCAAATCGTCCACAACTTGTGCACAATAGGTTCAGACCATATAGTAATATTTGTTTGTGATGTCCTATGAAGACATATGACTTTAGTGTTTTTTCCAGTGGAACCTCAATACATATCCTCACATACTTGCCCCTCGTTGTAGAGGAGGTGCAAGCATCAACCTTTAGTAGCTGTCCCAATTTTGATCCCACGTTATATAGTATTTGCTCATCATAGAATTCAGTTGGAAGCTCTGGTAAACGAACCCATATTGCTGAATATGTAAGTTGTGTGGATGAGGCAATGAACTTTGGCTCCTATTGTCTAACCGATAGGAAGTGATTCAGAACAAACCATGGCCCTCCATGTAAAGCCTTAAGCATGTTTTCTTCCTTCTGAAATTTTATGAGGAAGAAATCAGATCCTAGATCAATGAGAGGTAGGTCTTCTGATGGATTCCATAAGGCAAGGAGTTTAGTTTGCAGTATGTTGTGTGCTATTTTCCTACCAAATATTTTAACTATTATTGAGTATTTCCAAGGACTGTATAAGCGGCATTTATCTTCAGTAGTAATTGGTATAAAGATGTCGTCATCTTGATTGCACCGGAGACTTTCATCAGACAAGTCTAGTTCAAGTTCCATGCTCTGTTGTATATAAGGAATTGTGGATGGATGTTTGTTAGATATTAAAGTTTAGAGAAAGGATGGTGGTGGAGTATTTATTTTTTTGTCCTCAATTTGCATAGCACCTATATCAGGAGGTTCTTGAGAGGTTTCATCAAAGGAGTCTGTGTTTATGGAGTTATTCATGGCTGGTATATACGTTTGTATTAGTTACAGAGGTTTGGCTGGTATATACGTTTGTATTAGTTACAAAGGTTGGTGAGGTTGGTGAAGAGTTTGAAGGAAGTTGTATTGGAGGAAGTTGTATTGGTTTTCTAGAGAGACTCTCACATCTTTCTAACTTTAATTATAAAGCTAAATGATGCTAGAGAATCATATTTAATATGATGCTAGAGAATCATATTTAAATTGTGAATTATGTTTTTATATAAATTCTCTTTCAAATAAAAAGCATATTAAATAAGAGGAGTATTTAAAAAAATCAAATTATAATATCGAAATTCTTTCAAGATTCATTACTCCTTAAAAGATACATATAAGATATAAGATTTCGTATCGAATGCATTAATTTTGATGTTTGAGTTGTAACGACTTTGTAGCTAATTTGCATATTATGATATATGTTATAGTTTTCCTATTATTCATAGTTGAATTATAATTCATAAATAATTAAATAGATTATTTGTTATAATTTTGTGATTTTAATGTAATTTTCATAATTATTTTTTATTTTATGCTATCTTAAAATTCTTAGAATTAATAATATTTAAAGATCCGTGGGACTTACGCCCCATGTCTCAGGGCTTACGTCTCGCCTCACGTCCCCGCCTTTTAAAATATTGGGACAGATAAGCACTGCAAGGCAAGTGTTCCAGTTGCAGCTCACAGTCAATGACCAAAGGACAAATAATTTGATTCTCAAACATGAAGTCTAAATTGCAACTAATGAATTATTTACTAAACAAATACTGCGATACCACATACCAAAAACACAATTAATAATGCCTTAAAAATGAAGACAACAGAGGAGCCCTGGTGTGTTTTCGAATTCATAAAACAAGTTGATTACATCAAAGTGCAACGTGTAGTTGACAACGCAGTCATCTGAAATGTAGAAGAGTATTTTGAGGTCCATGACAAAATTGTGAGCCACATCTATCAGCTATTTTCTCAAAGCTCTTCTACTGATTACCCTAAATATGACAACTCTATTTACATCATATCCACTAATACAAACATGTTCCACAGCTTTGTCTAGAGGGACAACATGTCAAACATCAAAGTTCATCTATAGTATACAATACATCAAGCAAGATCCCTCAACGCAGCTTGCATTTACACGATGAAAAAGTTAATTTACATCCTAAGAAAAAAGGGACGTCCATACATTACCAGATCTCTTCAAATTTCTCGCTAGGATGTCAAGTTTCTCCATTTGTCCTTCAAGTCACCCTGAACAAAAATGTCCGAGGCTTCATATGTAGGAGTATTATATATTGTGTTATAAGATTAATATGAAATGCACTTACCGGAGTCCTATCTTCGAATATTTCATGATAAGTATCAAAGATCAGCCTCCAGTTTCCGACACCATACCTTCAAGAGAAAAACACATAAATTAAGAGATAAACTTGTGCCCATATTTCTATACCATGAAAAACTTCTATAGAATAGATTCAAGTAAATACATACTTCTGCACACCAGACCTCAAAGTTTCTTCTTCAATCGTACTCCATCTCTTGGATTTCCTCCTCTTTGTAACTTTTTTAAATTCATACTTCTTCAAGGGGAAAACCTTCGTCCTCCTGGGGGTAGGTAACATAAACCTCCTCCCACTACTTGGTGATCCTTCGCTTAAGTTATCGATTGAATCGTTCCACTGTTACATTTAAGAAATTGTTCTCATAAGTAAAAATTAAACTGCCAATCCTGTATCATTTTATAATAATTTCCAAAACAAGAACAAACTTTTTCAGCAATAAATTCCAAACATTTCTAGTTCTCATATCCAAATGACTCCAGATAATCTACCAGGATTCTCTTCTAAGGACCTCAATAACACAGTTCAAGAAATTTGTACATTGTCAAATGAACGGCAAAAAATCATATCTCTACCTAATTACGGCACAGATCCTTTGCCAAAACAAAAGCTACAGAAACCTCTGATCTAACTTATGATTTGACAAAAGATCCATTTAGTTTCTTCTCACCCGATGCAAAAAACAAGCCGTGATTTCTTCCAATTCACCTAAGCCTTGATAGGCAGAGTTATCCGGTACTTGTATGGTAGGAGACAACAGGTACCTTGTGGAATAGTCGAGATGAGCGTAAGCTAGCTCGGAGATCACCGTTATTAAAAAAAAAAGAGCCATTTAGTTTCTAGGCTATGCCAACGGAGCCTGTTTGGGTTCTCTGTCTGAAACATTTATAGCATTACTATGGTATCATCAACAGTACCAAGCGTCACAAATAGTACAAGTAGCAAAGATATTCATGAGCAAAATGATAATTCAAGATAAGGTGGAATAATCCTTGCTAAAATAAAATACTAATATCATGCACTAATATTTAAATGATTCAGAACCCCCCCCCCCTCCACCCCACCGCCCAACTTCTCCCAGCCCAATAGAAAATACTAGGAATTGACAAAAAAATGAACAATAAAAAGGTTGTTATCATGCTTACAGTTCCTCAGTCACCATGATGAATTATAGCATGCAGCTAGGGATAAATCAGAGTTTCATGCATCAAAGCTAGTTTGGGGCAGAATCAAGGAAGATACAATACAGATTATAGGAGGTAGAATGAGAAGAAGTTAACAAGTTAAAGAGTTGGATGAGGTTCTTGTTAGCTTGATCAAGTGCCATTACAAGGAAAATCTGGAAGGTTGAAGGGTTACATAATTAAAAAGAAAAAGTTCAAGGGATTACGTAATCAATTTACAGATTGTTTAGCTTAATAATAAGAGATTTCGCTCCAAACTCACTTGGAGATGAGACTTAAAGACTACTTTCCCCCTTGGTTAGTAACTGGTTGATAATGTCGCATGAACTATCCAAAACTTTCCTGCATGCTTATTTACTACTCCCTCCGGTCCACAATAAGTGACCAATTTGCTTTTTTATTTTGGTCCAAAATAAGTATTCATTTATATAATCAAGAAAAAATTCAATTTATTTTTCCAACATTACCCTTATGTATGTATCCCTAAAAATCTTTTACTCCTCACATTAACTATGCTGCAACATTTAATTAAGGGTAGTTTAGTCACACTAACTATTCTTGTCTAGAATTTTGTATTTCCTTAACGGTTAAGGGTCTGATTTGCCCCTCTACTATCATAAATAGGTCTTATTTATCCTCCGTTTAAGTTTTCTATCAAAAATATTCCTACAGTTATACATTAGGGTCATATTTACCCTTACACGTTAAAAACACCATCCCTTCTTTTAAAATCCACTTGGCATCCCCTTATTGGACCAACTGACCCGCCCCATTTTTTTAATTCAAACCCGCCCGATCCCAGCAACAAAACTACACCCATCCATTGGTTTGGTTTTGGTTTTGTATTTTAAAAATCCGATCAAATTTGGTTTGGTTTTGGTTTTAATAAAAAAATAACCGAAATAAATCGAACAAACTGATTATAGAAATACCTATTTAAATTTATTAATCTATATATATATATATATATATATATATATATATATATATATATATATAATATTTATATAAAGTTTCTAAATTTTTATGGTGCATATTAGTCCGCCTCATTTTAGTCTAGTTCTTTGTTGTTATAACAATCTAATTATTTGACTCATGACACTGAGATATGTCTCCGTAAGAAGACAAATGCCAAATCTGACTGCTAAAATGGACAACAATTCTCTTTTTATTTTTCACTTTTGGCTGATAAACTTACGTTTCTCCCTGACATTTCATTAACATTGGCGTAATTAAAAATCGATTCACCCGCCCCATTTTAGTCCAGTTCTTTTTTTTTTTCTAGAATGTAAAGGCAAATAATTAGATTATTATAGTAACAAACAATAAAGAACTAGACTAAAATGGGGCGGACTAATATGTACCATAAAATTTTAGAAACATTATATAAAAATATACATATATATACGTGTAATAATAAATTCTAATAACTACTTTTATAATTGGTTTGGTTCGATTTTTTCGGTTATTTTTTTATTAAAACCAAAACCAAACCAAATTTGATTGGATTTTTAAAATACAAAACCAAAACCAAACCAATAGATGGGTGTAGTTTGTTGCTGGGATCGGGCGGGTCTAAATTAAAAAAATGGGGTGGGTCAGTTAGTCCAATAGGGAGATGCCGAGTGGATTTTAAAAGAAGGGATGGTGTTTTTAACGTGTAAGAGTAAATATGACCCTAATGTATAACTGTAGGGATATTTTTGATAGAAAACTTAAACGGAGGATAAATAAGACCTATTTATGATAGTAGATGCGCAAATTAGACTCTTAACCGAATAATGGGTGTGCCAAAAGCAAATTGGTCACTAATTGTAGACCGGAGAGAGTAAAAGTAATGTTCTCCTTGCATGATGTAAAGAGGAGAACGATATTAAAAGACAAGTCTGATTAACAGCTGTAAGTAAACGAAGGATATTTGTTTTTAGTTTCCATCTTCATTATGAGGATATGAAGAATTCTTGTCATAAGCAGCATCATACATGAAAACACTACTATTTCCAGCTAGTATTTGTTTAATACAGAGTTCATCAGACAACTACTACAACAACAACAACAAACCTAATGTAATCCCATAAATGGGATCTGGAGAGCGTAGTGTATACGTAGACCTTACCCCTACCTTATAAATCGGTAGGGGTTATCACTAGGAGTCTGCTTTTCTTCTATTTCTTTCTCTTCCTTGAACTTTAACCAAGGATATGGTAACATATGTCCTTAAGTTTCCATTTAAGCAAATCCTATTCTAAAACTTTGTCCAGGGAAAAATAAAGCTAACACACTTCATGGATACATCAATCAACAACGCTTTATCGGAATGTAGCCTAGCACAAGTCTAAATAAAGGCCCTGCTATCAATTGTCACATTCATGAAATCTCGAAGGATTTTCTTTATCACTATAAATAAATTCATTAATAAATAATAATTCCACTTTGGCCTAGTAAAAATGAGGATTGAGTAGGTTGACAGCCAGTACAGATCTAATAATAGTGACTCCTTTGAATATTTGATCTGATTATAGCAGGATGAATATAGAAAACTCATACCCAACTAATTCAGGATAGAGACGTAGTTGATCGATTTATACCAGACCATCTTGCATCATATGTACAAAAATGTCTTCCTTAACATTTTGCATAAGTCATCTTCAAGATATTTCAGTACAGGGTGATACTAAATATATCCATATTGTATTCTACAATCACGTATACACATTTAATAGCCTACATAAGAGATCATGCATTAAATGGGATAGGAAACACATTCTAATCAATTAATTCTACGCCACAAAAGACAAAAAAAAAAACGTTAGTATATACCTCAAATGTATGAGCAGTGCTGTTTCGAGCCATTATGCTTGGCTTGGGTGCAGCATTTTGAAGACCAATGAGCTGGTCATCTTCATTCCCGCCATTAGCTTGAACCACTCCATTACTATCAACCACAAGATGAGGGGCTCTTCCGTTTTCATTTTCTGCAGGTTGCTGAGCACTACTATCCCTGCCCAAGGACATCAGAGCCTCAGCTAGTTCCAGTGCCTCAGGGAGAGGGTCCTTCACCCCTGCACGCAACTCCAAGGAACTCAACTTTAGTGCTTCCTGTGCTATGTCAATTTTCGGAGTATGCAGTAAATCTTCCTCTACACGTGATGCCTCAACTCCCGGCTCAGCAGAATCAGCAATTTTGACACCTTTGCAAACTCCAGCTGGTGTTGTTCCTCTTGTGCGCTTGAAAGCAACATGCTTGCGCTTACGCAATGCATTTCTCTTGTTTGCCTCTGCAAGGAGTAGATACATAACCTAATTGATTTAATATATGTCCAAGTCCAACATACAAAATGTTTAGAATTGTATTGTCTTTCCCTCCATAAGGGTGACCATATGGACTACACAATAATTAAGATACAACAAAATTCAACCTTTTAGCAGGGGCTCTCCAAAGTTGTTGTCACACCCGTGTGCGATCCTCCAAAAATGCACTACTTTTGAAGGATCCGACACACATCCGGCGACAATTTTTGGAGAGTCCGAGCAACATAGCTTTTAACACCAGAATCTGGAAGTTACAACCACCCACTGAAGTAGAGCAGCAATCAAAGTACAGGAAATTACATATGGTGTGGGCAGGCAAAGTATTTTTGCATCATATTGCTGACAAATTGAACGAAATGGACCCAAACAAAGCAGAATGTGTATAGAAAATTCGTATAACCAAGCCCAACTGGTTTATAATCCAAGCGTAGGTGTTGTCATACTGTACAGAAACATTTAGTCATATAACAACCTAAGACACACATATATGCATGTCCATAGATACTGTAATAAAACAATGTAACATATCAACCTCCAACACTTTTTTAGAAGAGCAACCCCCAACATATTTGCCATATACATCCATAGTGTCAAGATTACCTTTATCATGGTTACAACAAGTCAAGTCCTGACCCGCGATTGATAAACTCTCTATCCTCTCACCACGCTCTTCTTTGTTTTCCAAACCTAAATAAGCCTTCACTGCATCATCGCGCCTCAAAGTCTCCGCTACAACCTCGAGAAAAGGAGGCCCAATTCTCTCCTTAGCTTCTTTAACAAAAACCTTCACTGCCACAACAGCTGAAATGCTTTTACTCCGCATTATCACATTTTGGCAACGCCTGTCTTCCCATAACGCAGCTTCAATCTCATCCCTCCACTTCCATAATTCTTCCGATACCACGCCCACATTCTCCACTTTCTCCAATTTATTGATCCTCTGTTTCCATATCCTCTTTACTGCTTCAAAGTAATTCACTTTTTCACTTTTATTATTCAAAAACCTCACTGTACAATCCACTGCCACCGCACAATAAGCGGCTTTCATTGCTTCTGAAGATTCAATTCCTTCTTGAGTATACAGTTCTTCCATTACCTCGAAAAATTCGAGGATTTTCTCAGAAACGGACCCATTCGAAATCTCGGACTGTATTTTTCGGAGGATTAGGGCCTTCTTGAGCCGAGAATCTTCGTTAGGAAGAGGAAGAACGCCAATTAGAGCGTTAAAGATGGTGTCTTCGAGAGGTTGCCAAAGAATAAACTCCAAAATCCAACGTGATATGTCCATATCCATTGGTAAAACATGAAATAAAACCCCAACAATTAATTTTTTTTTTTCAACTAACTGTTAATTCAATGAAAGGGTTATTTTAAGGGATTAGAACTACACCAGAATTCTAAACTAAACTTTTGACACGCGGTAAATTGTTGAATGCTTGACTGCAATGGCGAGCGGGCAAGGGCAGAAAATTCCAGAATGAAAACGGAAATTCTAGGGTTTCTCGAGTGAGGATTCAGTTACGTGCCCGCCGGTTCGAAGTTAACGGGAAAGTTTTACAAATTACTATTTCAAGTGCCACTTTTTCAATTGACTTGGCATTATCACAAAGACACAAACCAATATGTGTCAAACATTAATCACTGATTTTTTAATTATTAATCACTGATTTAATAAGTTTATAACCACATTCAACAATTATATGTCAAGTTTGTTAATGACTCATTATTTTTAATATTAGGACGTGTCATTTCAAAAAAATAGAATAAATAAATAAATAAATATATAAATAATAAAATATTAACAATTACATGTTACACAAAAAGTAAAGGTAGAGAAATAAAAAACAAATAAAAGAAATTAAAATAATGGAAATAAAAAGTTATAAATAAAATAAATTAAAATAAAAACAAAAGGGAAAGAAATTAAAAAGTAACCTTGTAATTACACAATGTAATTACCACAAATTCTCACCTCCACTTGAGAATTGGCGAGTGTAATTACACCCCTTCAATTACATTCAATTCCTGCTGACAAAGTAATTACTTGGTCAAACAAACATGCCAAACTGTGTAATTACACCCAATCATACTCAAATCCAATTCGTAGGTGGCTTTCCAAACAGGCTCTTAATGTATGTCACGAGGAAACGCATAAATTACCCATTTGTCCAAAGAATATGTTATAGATTCTAAATTTAGGCGATATCTTGCTCTAAACGTGTCATGACCCAAAATTCACTAGTCGTGATGTCACCTGACTCGATCTGCTAGGTAAGCCAACTAACAGTCAATACAATCCAAATGAGATTTATAAGAATTTACAAATAACCCAAGGACCGGTAATACAAATCATGAGCTTCTAAAACTTAGAATTTACAAAAACTAGTACAAATAAATACATCATCTGTTTGAAGTTTATATAAACAGATTAGCAAAATCTAAAGCTACCAAGGACAAGTGGCAGCTATAACCGGAACGCAAGTATATCTTCAATGCCAGCACCCCATATACATTGACTCCAGCTCCAAAAATTTGCACGCATGGTGCAGAAGTGCAGTATGAATACAACCGACCTCATGTACTCAATAAGTATCTTGACTAACCTCGATTAAGTAGTGACGAGGAATTTTAGTTAAAAGATATTCATTTATATAATATGTGCAGTAGATTAGCTATAGAACAATGCTAGAACATAACAGAAAAGAATACAAGAAACAATTATGCGAAGCAGTAAATGATTACTACAAGAAACCACGATTTAATATCCTCAATATCATGACCGATCCTTTTCTTAGAACGATAACCAACAAACCACGATAGTAAATCCATAACTTTCATAGTGTGAGAAATGTACTCAAGATATCAAATCGAATGGCACGGAAACACCCTTCGTGCACTTATCTTATCCTTACTAAATATGCGTATAACAGTGCCAACCAGGTGAAAGAATGCTAATAACAGTAATGACTAAGAGGGAAATACACAGGTAGCAATTAACGAACACGGAAGTACATATGGACAACGGTAATAGACTAGGTAGAAGGCATAAAAGTAATGACATCAATTAGGAAAGAAGAAAATAAATTTCACTAACTAACATGGTAGAAGGCCTAAATATGGATATAACAAACAAGAGGGAAAGCATGATCTTCATGAGCTAACAAATAGAAGGTATAAATAACTAATATGGTAGAAGGCTTATACGAAAGTGCAACAAATGAGAAATGACATGAATGAACAACAAGAAGAAAAACCTGATATTTGCAAGTTAAACAGATGGAAGGCATGGACAACACAACAATAATTGAGATAGAGGACAAAGACATAACAGCAACGACAAGTCACATAGAAAACATAGGTGCAACAATATCAGCTCAAGGTAAAGGCATGAATGTATACACAAAGAAAAGATATCACAACATAATGCATGCCCCTCGTCCTCTCCTGCATGAAAAAATCCTCCGTGCCATGAACACATGATAATGTAAATGAAATGGCACGGCATCACCCTTCGTGCTCTTACTCTCATCCTCACATGATAATGTAAATGAAATAGCTCGGCATCACCCTTCGTGCTTTTACTCTCATCCTCACATGATAATGTAAATGAGATCATGATCATGTAAATAAAATGGCACAGCATCACCCTTCGCGCTTTTACTCTCATCCTCACATGATAATATAACTAAAATGGCACGGCATCATCCTTCATGCTTTATACTTTTCCTCACATGATAATGTATATGCACTTGCACGGCATCACCCTCCATGCTTTACACTCTTCCTCACCAATTATATGTATAACAATGACAAGTAAGGTAGGAAGCATGAATAACATCAAGGAGAGTGATTAAACGAATATTCCAAATGAACATCAATCCCAACTTTCAAGCCAATAACAATTCAATAAACCTCAAGGACTTTATTGTCCAAGTATTTCAACAAGTCTCAAAAATAATCTTCAACTCAAGTATAGAATCTAATAGCTCAAGAATAACAGTCGTAGCGATGTATTAGTGATTAAGCATAGTGATGACCGAATTAAACACATCAATAGTCTCACAAAATTCGTCAAATTTTAATTAAGTTATTATAAGCTAAAACTTGATTTCTAGCATTTAATTTCATATTCTTGATAATCTAGAAGTCAAGTAAGACATAAAATAAGAAGGTCACGTAATTCTACAAGGCACAATTGATCGTATAATTTATCCCCCGAGCATGATTAACCCTGACACATGCATATACGCTCGTCGCCTCATATGTAACACCCCCACATATAGCAAATAATAGCAATTAGTAGAAAAAATTCATCCAACAAAGTTAGTCAAGACACTTACCTCAAACAAGCCAAATCGATACACTAAAAGTGCATCCCGCCCAAATCATTCTCCGAATGGCTCGAAACTAGCCAAAAGCAACTCAAAATCATCAAATAATGCTATCGGAAGCAAACCCAATCGATAAAGGTTGAATCTTTACACATTTACTCAAAGTCAACGAAAAACTCAAACCCGGGCCCTCACCATGAAACCTGACAAAACTCACAAAATCTGACAACTCATTCAATTACGAGTCCAACCATACTAATTTTACTCAAATCCGACTCCGAATTGATATTCAAAATCCAAAACTTCACTTTAGGAAAGTTTAGACAAACCCCCCTCCCCCTCCCCCCTAATTTCTCTTTAAAAATCATAATCCAGATACCAAAATCGAAGATAGATTCATAAAATATAATCAAAACCAAGTAGAGAACATTTACCCCAATCCTTGTGGTGAAAATCGCCCAACTCTGAGCTCCCCAACTCAAAATGTGATAAAATAACTCAAAGGTCTGAAATAGAGTACTTATGTGCTCTGTCCAATGGTACTCTACGTGATCACAGTTGCACCCACGCGATCCCGATGCACAGAAAAGAACTCAGCCAAAAATATGCTTCGTGTTCGCGGCACTACCATTGCGAACTCGATGAACACAGGCACCAACACTACGCGAACACATCTGCAACCACGCAAACGTGAAGAAGGAAGTCCCTAGCTCCCAGTTGTTCCCCGATCGCGAACCTTCACATGTGAACGCGATGTAACAACCCTTCAGCCTTTTGTGAATGCTCTTCACCTCTCGCAAACATGATGAAGAAACAACCAACAACTCCCCAATACCCTACGTGATCACGTCCTTTCCTTCGCAATCGCGAAGAAGGCCTAGAACACTAGAACAAGTAGAGAATCAACTAGCCAAACATGAGGAGAAGGATCCGAAATCAATTCGAAATTCAACCGAGTCTCTCAAAACCTCGTCCGAATATACCAACAAGTCCCACAACATAACACGGACTTACTCGAGGCTTCAAATCACGTATAACAATATTAAAACTACGAATCACACCTCAAATCAAACTTACTAAACTTTTGAACTTTCAACTTTCAAATCTCATGCCGAACAATATTAAATTAACTCGGAATGACCTCAAATTTTTCACACAAGTTCCAAATGACTTAATGAAGCTATTCCAACTCTTGGAACCAAAATCCAAACCCGATATCATCAAATTCAACTTTCGGTCAAACTTATGAACATCCCAAAACTCCAAGTCGCCAACTTTCTCCATTTAATGCCAAAACCTTCAAGAAACATCCAAATGCAAATTCGGCATACGCCCAAGTCCAAAATCGCCACCTAGATCTAATGGAACTATCAAAACTCTGATATGGGGTCAAATATGCAAAAGTCAAACTTGGTCAACTCTTCCAACTCAAAGCTTCTAACATGAGAATCTTTCTCCCGAATCACTTGAAACCAAAACCAACGATTCACACAAGTTATAATACGTTATATGAAGATACTCGAGACCTCAAAACAGTTGAACGGAATGCAAATGCTCAAAACGGCTGGTCAGATCATTACATCCTCCCCCACTTAAACATATGTTTGTCCTCGAACGTGCTAGGAGTTATTCTAAGGCCATCAAATCACTGTGTAACCTTATCATGCACATACCTAGGGGTGATCCCAAGTCACCCCGCTCCATATAAGCATTCCAACACAACCTAACTAGATATCCTTACTTCAACCTTAGTCTGTACACCTTAGAACCCGGTTTCTAACACCCGAAATTCATTAAAAGACCCGAATCTAATATCTACACACTGTATAAGTACGAACAAGATGTGTTAAACCATAACCATGACCCAAGATATAATCATGTGATATACCACATCACTCAGATACTCATAACAATAATTGCTTACCACCATAGCTGCCCAAAAGCAAATCTGGTACCAAAACTCACCTAAGCCTCTTGGGACCCCACCCGAATATAGCAACAAGTCCCATAAGATAATACAAACTTACTCTAGATTTCAATTCATGCATAACAACATCAATACTATGAATCGCACCTCAAATCGAACTTACTAAACTTTTGAACTTTTAACTTTCAAATTTTGTGCCGAACCATA
Source organism: Nicotiana tabacum (assembly GCF_000715075.1). Taxonomy (NCBI): domain Eukaryota; kingdom Viridiplantae; phylum Streptophyta; class Magnoliopsida; order Solanales; family Solanaceae; genus Nicotiana; species Nicotiana tabacum. The sequence goes on from NC_134089.1 coordinate 62,687,180, forward strand.
CCAAATTAACTAGGAATGACCTATATTTTGCACACAAGTTCCAAATAACATAACGAAGCTATTCCAACTCTCAAAACCAAAATTTGAACCCGATATCATTAAAGTCAACTTCCGGTCAAACTTATGAACATTTCAAAACTCCAAGTTTCCAACTTTCGCCTATTAACACCCAAACCTTCAAGAAACATACAAATATAAATCCGGGCATATGCCCAAGTCCAAAATCACCACTCTGACCTAACGGAACCATCAAAACTCTAATTCGAGGTCAAATACGCAAAAGTCAAACTTGGTTAACTCTTCCAACTCAAAGCTTCTAACATGAGAATCCTTTTTTCGAATCGATCCTGAATCACCTGAAAACCAAAACCAACAATTCACACAAGTCATAATACATCATATGAAGCTACTCAAGACTTCAAACAGCTGAACGAGCACAATTGATTCGATCGTTACAAAACCAGTAAGTTTTTTTATATGTGTGTGTATGTGTGTGTGTGTATATATATATATATATATATATCACCTGAAAACCAAAACTAACAATTCATACAAGTCATAATACATCATATGAAGCTACTCTAGACTTCAAACAACTGAATATATATATATATATATATATATATATATATATATATATATATATATATATATATATATATATATATATATAATTGTTCAGCTTTTTTTAACGAGGAGATCTACCTCCAAATTCTGCTCCTTGTATCTATTGCTGACATTTGGATTTTTCATATGTGCCATCAATGATCTGCATTAAAAAATAATGGTGTTATAAGGGAAATGTCCATTACTAATTATTTTGATAACCTCTAATGAGTCAGAAACAATTCTATGGGTACTAGATTTTGGTCTAAAGCAAGCTCCAAACCATGCATGAGAGCTAGTAATGTTGTTTGGGTGTTCGTTGTGTGAGGAATGCTTTTCGTATAACCCACCATGAAATAATTCTCATTGTTGTGTGAGGAATGTTTCTCATATAACCCACCATGATATAATCCTACTCCTATATTGCCTAGAGTGGAATCATTCGTATTCAACTTTAACATTCCTGTACCATGAGGATCACACTTCAATTGGATAGTAGTTCTCTAGGCTCCATTATATTTTTTCTATCACATAGTAGTATTCAACAACTTTGTTAATGGTAATGTGGGATGAAATAGGATCTATATTTTATTAAACAATTTATTGTTCTCAGTTAGGCAGATGTTCCAAAAACAAAATTCAAAGAGGTTTTCCCATTTGATGTTGTGTTGTAACGAATCGGTCGGTTGTTTTAAGAATTAACGCCTCAATCCCCTATTAACTACGTTTCTCGTATTTGTTTCTACTATTGTGAGTTGCCGAGAGGATTCGTATTGAGTTTCGGAGTGTTTTGGGATACTTAGTCCCCAAATGAGAGTTTAAGTTTTAGAATTTGGACCATAGTTGGAGCAGTGTGAAGATGGCCTCGTAATGGAATTCCGTCTGTTCTGTTAGCTCCGTTGGGTGATTTTGGGCATAAGGGTGTGTCCGGATTGTATTTTGGAGGTCTGTAGCTTATTTAGGCTTAAAATGCCGAAAGTTGAATTTTTGAAGTTTCCAGATCGATAGTGAGATTTTGATATCAGGGTTGGAATCCAATTTCAAAAGTTGAAATAGCTCCGTAGTGTTGAATATGACTTGTATGCAAAATTTCGGGTCAACCGGACTTGGTTTGGTTGGTTTCGGCATCGTTGTAGGATTTTTGAAATTTCAAGTTCTTTAGGTTTGGATTGGAGGGTGATTCATGGTTTTAGCGTTGTTTGATGTGATTCCAGGGTTGGACTAAGTTCGTATGATGTTTTAGGATTGGTTGGCATGTTTGGTTGAGGTCTCGTGGGCCTCGAGTGTTTTGGATGCTCAAAGGGTCATTTTTGGACTTAGAGAAGTTGTAGATTTTCTGCTGTTGTGTTGTAGAGAAAACCTTCATCGCGTTCGCGAGAGGTGTCTCACGTTCGCGTAGAGCATCTAGGTGAAGCAACTGAGTTGTGCTTCGCGGTCGCGATGATGCTCCCGCGTTCGCGAAGGTGTGGATGTAGCGACCCGATCAGTCGTTTTGAGCTTTTGCACTTTGCTCGCTAGTTCTCGGGAATGACTTGCCCTGTGTGATATATTATGACTTATGTAAATCTTTGGTTTTGGTTTTAAGGGTAATCAGAATAAATTTGGAAGGACAGTTCTCAGTTCGAAGCTTGAAATTTGAAAGGTTTGACCAAATTTTGACTTGTTTGTATATGATCTAGGATTGAAATTTTTATGATTTGGTTAGCTCCATTAGGTGATTTGGGACTTAGAAGCATGATCAAAATGCATTTTGGAGGTCCGTGGAAGGTTTAGGCTTGAATTGGCGAAAGTGAGATTTTGGCATTTTCCGGTCGATAGGTGAGATTTTGAAATAGGGGTCGGAATGGAATTCCAGAAGTTGCGGTAGCTCCATTGTGTCATTTGGGATGTGTGTGCAAAATTTCAGGTCATTCGGACGTGGTTTGGCTGGGTTTTTGATCAAAAGCATAATTTTGAAGTTCTTGAAATTCTTAGGCTTGAATCTGATGTGATTTTGGTGTTTTGATGTTGTTTTGAGCGTTCTGAAGGTTGGAACAAGTTTGAATGAGGTTATGGGATATGTTGGCATGTTTGGTTGAGGTTCCGAGGGCCTCGAGTGAGTTTTGGGTGGTTAAACGGATCAATTTTGGACTTTGGACTTGGCAGTTTTTGCTGGTTTTTGTTGCAGTCTAATTGTTCTTCACGTTCGCGGTTAGGGACCCGCGTTCGTGAAGGGTGTTTTTGTGTGATGATATTTTTTTCTATGCGTTTGCGAGGAAGAGGACGCGAACGTGAAGGTGGAGGCTTCATGTGCATCGCGGACGCGAGACGGGGGTCGCGTTCGCGAAGAGGAGTAAGGTCGTTGGGCACCCCAGGCCCATATGATATGCATTCACGAGAGTTGTATCGCGTTCGCGAAAGCCTGGTATGGCGAAGCATCGCGTTCACGTGGAATTGTCCGCGTTCACGTGGAATTGTCCGCGTTCACGTGGAATTGTCCGCGTTCACGAAGGGAAAAGTGGAGAGGCAATGAATTTGGTCTACGCGAACGCGAGAGGGCGGTCGCGTTCGCGAAGAAGGAAATTTACCTGGAGCAGAATGTTTAAAAGTGAGTTTCGTGATTTTTGGTCTATTTTCTCCATTGTGGAACAATTTTTGGAGCTTTTGAGAAGGGTTGAAGAGGGAATTGGAGGGAAACATTTGGAGGTAAGATTTTTTAACTCTATACTCGATCCTATGTTGATTCTTACTTGTTTAATCATGAAATATGTGAAAATTTAAGACAAAAATTGGGAAATTATGGCTTGAATTTAGAGAGTGTAAATTGGGAATTTGAGGGGGCAATTGAGGTCCAATTTTGATGTTCTTGGTATGCATAGACTCGTGAGAGGATGAGGATTCTATTGATGTTACTTTTATAGGATTCTGAGACGTGGGCAAGGGGGACGGGTTTGAGTAATTTCGGGATTTTTTGATGTAAATTGGATATTTTCGAGTGGGCTTTGTTCTCTTAGCATATTTTAATGGTTATGTACTGATTGTGGCTAGATTTGGAGCATCCGGAGGTCGATTCGTGAGGGAAAAGGTATCGCGAGCTAGAGTTTGGACCGGATCGAGGTGAGTAATGATTGTAAATGTTGTCCTGAGGGTATGAAACCCCGGATTGCACATCGTTGTGCTATATTGAGGTGACGCACATGCTAGATGACGAGCGTGGGGTCGTGCACAGTTGGGGATCGTGACTTAGTCCATCCCGAATGATTGTTTTACCGCATATTTGATTGAAAACTGTTTGTTATCATCATGTTTTGTGATGAATGCATATTTGGACCTAGTGCCAACTATTTGAACCCTTATGGAATTTTTACTGATATTTCCTCATTGTTTTGACTTTAAACTTGTACTCAGTCATGCTATATTCTACTATTTTCATAACTCAGCCATGTTTACTCTGTTTTAACATATTAAATGATATTTCAAATAATATTTTGGGCTGAGCATCATGTTTTACTGTTGCCCGAGTGGCTTATGAGATTTTGACTGAGTAAGGCCGAGGGCCTGTGTTGTGAGGATACTTTGGGACAGGCTGCACGCCGTAGTAATGATACATTGATTATGATTATGAGGCCGAGGGCCTGAGATTTGTATGCCACAAGGTGGCTTGTTGATATGAGGCCGAGAGCCTAGTGATGATGCCACGAGATGGTTTGATATTGCGGTTGGGCCGTAAGGGGCCCCTTCAGGAGTCTGCACACCCCCAGTGAGCGCGGGTACCTATTGTGATGTGAGATATAGCCCGATGGGCTGGTTTTGTTTCTGAGATATTACCTTAGGGGTAGATTTGTTGACATTGTGCCTGTGGGGCGATCCTTTATGTGTTTATCTTTCCTATTTGCCTTTCATTTGTTTGATTAATTGTTAAAAAGGCATTTTATGAAGTTTAAACGGAACTCAATGATTTTACACATCTTTACTACTTCACTATTTTTACTGGATTTTACTGCTTCCTTATTGCCGGTTATGTGCCTTACGTGATTTCTTACTTCTTAGCCTTTATTTATGATTATTACTCACTGAGTCGGAGTACTCACATTACTCCCTGCACCTTGGGTGCAGATTCAGGTATTTCGGCACCCGGTAGTGGGTATTGGTTGACCAGAGACAGAGTCATTGGATTTTAGCAAGGTAGCTTCCGACGTCCGCAACACTGCTTTTCTCCCTCTTGATGTCATTAGACTGTATTTAGTACATTTTTAGACTTTCTGTTGTATTTAAACCTTAGTAGATGCTCGTGACTTGTGACACCCCGATGACGTGCTGTATCTATTTCTACACTATTCTTTTAAACTTACATTATGCAATATATGATTAATTAAAAAGGCTTAAATTGACTTATTAAAACTATTGAAATGAATTTGGGGATTGTGTCGGCTGGCCTTATCTTCACGAGAGGCGCCATCACGACAGGGTCCGGTTGGGGTCGTGACAAGTTAGTACCAAAGCCTAGGTTATATAGGTCTCATAAGTCATGAGCGGGTTTGGTAGAGTCTCGCGGATCGGTATAGAGACATCTGTACTTATCCTCGGAAGGCTACAGAACCTTTAGGAAAAACTTTACATTCTTGAATTATTATCGTGCGTCATTGATTCAGCTTGAAATATAACCCTTTGAATTCCTTCCACAGGTTCGTATGTGCACATGAGCCCTCAGTATCAGATGTGCATCGATGGCTTGTGATTTCCCCGATCAAGGGGCGAGATATGATCTTTGTGTGTTGATGTTGGGCTAGTCTGGAGGACTTGGGGCCAGATATTGCCTATAGCTTGAGCCCTGAGTTGTTGATTGCGTGAGCACGTGCTTCTAGATCTACATATTTTGTTGTGTCCTTATTAAGGGTAATAATGACCGGATAGCTACGTGATGAGTATGTTATGACTGCGAGGTGTATTCATATGATTTGGAAATGACGAGAAGGGTCTGCTGGAGGATGGAAGAACTATTAGGTACTTGATTTTCATCTTGATTTGAGGTATAGCCCCGAGTTATGGGTGTGTGAAGAATCTTTTCATGTTTTCTAGCTGGGAGTGAAGTAAATTTCATGTTGCGGTATGAGTTCAGACTCAAGAAGATTAAGTGACTGCGTAATGTTTATGACGGTGGAAGGTATACAGAACTGTTAGTTTGAGGCGAAGTAGGTGGGGTTATCTCCTGCGGAATGTTCTGAAGTTGTGTGATCCTTATGTTATCTGTTAGAAGATCTCATTTACAAGTGAATTATATGTGTTGAAATTTAAATTTGGGTCACTTAAGAGAGTGGGTTTAACTGTTACGAGGGTGAATGCGAGATTTGCATAAGATTTAAAGTACCAGATGGTCTGTGTTTCACGAGATTATGAAGGATTGAATTTAATCTCACTACGGTATTATGGCAGTAATAGAGTATATACATTATGAGTTATTGTATGATTTGATCTATGGCTTTGAGCCAAGTGGGGGAGTCTGCTATTGATTAGTTGATTGCACGGTTATGTGCTATGTTGGTTCTAGTTTTAGGCATACGGGTGAATCAATTATGGCTTATGGAGATTGAGACCGAGGATGGCTCGAATAAAGGAAAATTTTGGCAAAGGTTATGTTATGCTTCATAGGTGTATGAGAATCGCGGAATGTCTTAAGTAGTTATTGGTAAAGGATGCTCGGTGCATAGGGTAGGAAATTGTTGGGTTGCATTAAGGTGAGGTCACATTCTGTGGTGCCGGAGTGCTAATGAGGTACATGTTGTTTGGTTTGTTTGATCAGGTTAATTGCAGTTTGAGTAGAGTGAATGACTCTCGGGAATGGTTCTAAGGTGTTTAAGATTTTGCGTGCAATAATTGGAGATTTTCAAGTTGTATAATTGGCTAGAAACTGAGGTTTGCATTGGAGGGTGTCAAAAACTTGTGTCATTTCTATATCAATTATGGGATTCTATATATCAGTATTAGGAAGGTAATGGTTAAAGATTCGCAGGAAATCTCTTCGGGGTAGGTATTTTGAACGTGGTGCTTTTGGAAACATTTAAGAGATTACTCATCGGCTTATGAGCCTTAGATGGTATGGTTTTATGCTTGGGTCGCATCTGGTGAATCTGGGTTGAGGAATGGTGGTGTTATAGCAAGAAGAAGTATCAAGTTGAAGGTAAATTAGAAGGAACTCGGATAGATGGGGTAGCTTGGTAGTAGGTTGGATCGGTATGGTAAGGATGGGATTAGCTCTTTGGATGCTTATGAGGTAATGAGTTTATACAAGTGTTTCGCGGCGATGCCCTTGGGTTTTAGTGACATGCGTAGCTTAGTTAAGTTAGAAGGATTCAGTCCTGACGGTTTAGTCTTGTGTGAGTGGAATTCAGAGAGTTTTTGATGGTTTCTACCACGGTTAGAGATACATATTTTCTACGAGTGTGAGAAGCATGGGATGTGTAGTGATTTTCTTTTGAATGGGATCAATGGAAAGTTCTTGGCTAGTTAAGTACATAGTTGATTGTGGCTCGGAAGGGATATGAAGTTCTCATGTTATGGTATATGCGATATGTTGTGGAGGATTGATATTTACATGTGTAAGGTTACGGTTCGGTTCTGAAAGGAAGGTCATAAAATTCTTAGGCAGCACGGGCAGTTTCAGATGATTAAGGAAATGGTATTACTAATTGGTGTGACCTGGCGGGGGTATATGTTTCAGAAAAAGGGCAATGTAATTGCGGTTGACGGTACTTCATTAGTATTGCAGCACTCTCTTATTGGATCAACTGCTGATATTTAAGTTTGCTTGGTGGTACAGAAGAATTATAGAAGTACCTCTCATGGATGTTTGGGTATTAGAGGTGTGTTGCATATTCAGGTGGAATTGGGATCGGATATGGTGATTCATGTGCTATATGGAGTTGGAGACTGGGAGTTCTCATATATAGGTTATGTTGTGGTTGTGGGTCACGTATATCGGCACTATATAGTGACTATTGGGGGTTTGGAAACCCGAGTGGATCTTTTGCTGCTTGGTATGTTAGATTATGATGTAATATTGGGTACAGACTGGTTGTCTCCGTGTCGTATTATTCTGGACTATTACGTTAAGGCGACGTTGTTGGCTATGCCGGGAATGCCACGGATTGAGTGGCGAGGTTCGACGGATTATGTTCTAGTAGGGTGGTTTTATATTTCGAAGACCCAGCGGATGGCTAGGAAGGATTGTCTTTCTTATCTGGGCTTTCGTGATGGATGTCAGTGCAGAGACTCCTCCCAGTAATTCAGGTCCAGTGGTGAGGGACTTTTCAGATGTGTTTCTTGTGGTCGGGCATGTTGCCAATCAAGGTTGTTGATTTTGGTATTAATTTGATACCGGGCACCGTATCGTATGGCACTGGCAGAGATAAAGGAGTTGAAGGAGCAGCTTCAGGGTTTCCTTGATAAGGAGTTCGTTGGCAGGCCAATGTGCATGTGTGTTCTAACTTGAGTCAGCTTGGTTGGCTCCAAGTTGTATTGCTGAGGGATGTGTGATTCGATTGTTATTGAACCTATTAGTGTTCTGAGGAGATCTATGAGTTACCTTTCCGTGTTGCAAGGCATTGGGATTTGTTGGTTATAGGCATATGTAGTGCGGTGTTATTGGGGTCTCCTAGTGGAACTCGAGAGGGAGGAGTATTGGATATTGCTCAGCGGATGGCGTATCGGTTATGTCCTTTCAGGTTTGTGTGGTGTTATGTATTTGCTTCACCGTGGTTATGATGATTTGCTTTGGTTCTAAACATCAATTGTGCATGGTCATCAATTTCGAGCAGAGTGACTTGAGGTGTTTCATATAGACCAGTGTTTGGATCGGGTCGCGCATTGCAGCGAAGTTATGTGGAGGTATGACCTTTCGAGTTAGATTCGAGTATTCTGTTTCTACATTGTGTGACGGGTTTCATCCTTGTGTTGTGGTGGTACTGGTGAGCTTGTGGTACAACTCTTTCATTTTAGTCATTTTCATGATTTGAGTATGTTCAGATTGTTGCTTATTGGTACGCGGATTGCACAAGTTGTGGCTTTAGCCTGTATTGATATGTCATGTCACAAGAGTAGTTGTGTTAGATTAGATGAGATCGTTGGGATCTTTAATGGATACGAACGGATTTGATTTCAGTATGTTGGAAGGATAATATCGAGGTTCGGCTCAGAAATTTGCTATGGTCTTTGCCAAAGGAGAAATGGCTTCATAAATGGTTGATCTGAGAAATAGGTATGGCTTAATGCATGTTTCATTTATCATTAGCAGTATATGAAAGTGTTGGAAGGAGACTTTAGTTGATAAGAGGTTTTCTATCAGTATTCGGGTGTTGTGTGTAGTTGTTGTGATTAGAAGTTATCGCTACAAGTGTTTGAGTTATGTGGTATATCATGTAATTGCACCTGAGGCTGCAGGTATGGGTTATTACAGCTTGTTCGGGCTTATTCAGAGTATAGATGTGAGATTCTGATCTTGTGGATGATTTCAGGAGTGAAAATGTGGTTCTAAGGTTTATGGGCTAGGTTGGATTGTGAAAATTTCAGTTACATTATGTTATCGGATCTATATGAGATAGGGTGACATGGGATCACCCCCGGGTATGTGCATGGTAAGGTTACACATCGATTTGATGGTTTTTGGAACAACTCTAGGCACGTTCGAGGACGAATGTATGCTTAAGTGGGGGAGATGTAATGACCTGACCGATCATTTTAAGCTTTTGCACTTTGCTCGCCAGTTCTCGGGCATGACTTGCCCCGTGTGATTTATTATGACTTATGTAAATCGTTGGTTTTGGTTTTCAGGGTAATCAGAATGAATTTGGAAGGACAGTTCTCAGTTCGAAGCTTGAAATTTGAAAGGTTTGACCAAATTTTGACTTGTTTGTATATGATCTCGGATTGAAATTTTTATGATTTGGTTAGCTCCGTTAGGTGATTTAGGACTTAGGAGCATGATCGGAATACATTTTGGAGGTCCGTGGAAGGTTCAGGCTTGAATTGGCGAAAGTGAGATTTTGGCGTTATCCGTTCGATAGGTGAGATTTTGAAATAGGGGTCAGAATGGAATTCTGGAAGTTGCAGTAGTTCCGTTGTGTCATTTGGGATGAGTGTGCAAAATTTTAGGTCATTCAGACGTGGTTTGGTTGGGTTTTTTATCAAAAGCGTAATTTGGAAGTTCTTGAAAGTCTTAGGGTTGAATTTGATGTGATTTTGGTGTTTTGATGTTGCTTTGAGCGTTCCAAAGGTTGGAACAAGTTTGAATAAGGTTATGGGATATGTCGGCATGTTTGGTTGAGGTCCCGAGGGCCTCGGGTGAGTTTCGGGTGGTTAAACGGATCAATTTTGGACTTTGGACTTGACAGTTTTTGCTGGTTTTTGTTGCAGACGAATTGTTCTTCGCGTTCGCTATCAGGGACTCGCATTCGCGAAGGGTGTTTTTATATGACGATATTTTTGTTCTACGTGTTCGCGAGGAAGAGGACGCGAACGCGAAGGTGGAGTCTTCATGTGCATCGCGGACGCGAGACGGGGGTCGCGTTCGCGAAGAGGAATAAGGTCGTTGGGCACCCCAGGCCCATGTGCTATGCGTTCGCAAGAGTTGTATCGCGTTCGTGAAAGCCTGGTATGGAGAAGCATCACGTTTGCGTGGAATTGTCCGCGTTCGCGAAGGAAAAAGTGGAGAGGCTTTGAATTTGGTCTACGCAAACGCGAGAGGGCGGTCGCATTCGCGAAGAAGGAAATTTACCTAGGGCAGAATGTTTAAAAGTGAGTTTCGCGATTTTTGGTCTATTTTCTCCATTGTTGAACGTTTTTTGGAGCATTTGAGAAGGATTGAAAAGGGAATCGAAGGGAAACACTTGGAGGTAAGATTTTTGAACTCTATACTCGATCCTATGTTGATTCTTACTTGTTTAATCATGAAATATATGGAAATTAAAGCCTAAAATTGGGGAATTAGGGCTTAAATTTAGAGAGTGTATATTGGGAATTTGAGGTCCGATTTTGATGTTCTTGGTATGTATAGACTCTTGAGAGGATGAGGATTCGATTGATGTGACTTTTATCGGAGGCGTGGGCCCGGGGGCCGAGTTTGAGCAATTTCGGATTTTTGATGTAAATTGGATATTTTCGAGTGGGCTTTGTTCCCTTAGCATATTTTAATGGTTATGTACTGATTGTGGCTAGATTTGGAGCATCCGGAGGTCGATTCGTGAGGGCAAAGGCATCACGGGCTAGAGTTTGGACTGGATCGAGGTGAGTAATGATTGTAAACGTTGTCCTGAGGGTATGAAACCCCAGATTGCATATCGTTTTACTATATTGAGGTGACGCACATGCTAGATGACGAGTGTGGGGTCGTGTACTATTGGGGATGGTGACCTAGTCCATCTCGAATGATTGTTTTACCGCATATTTGATTGAAAACGATTTGCTATCATCATGTTTTGGGCTGAATGCCATATGTCACGCCCCTTTTTTCCCCTCTTCCGTTAGGAGAGGAGTTTCCGAGTTTCGATATTCATGGGGTGTAGTGACTCATTTCCCCTTTTTGGGAATTGGGTATTTTGAAGAGTCACCACTTAATGGTTTAAGGAGCATTAGGACACCTATAGAGTTTATTTACAACTAGGTTTGATAACCAGAAATTGGGTAAAGGCTTGAAATTATCCCGAGGGGAAGGTGTTAGGCACCCCTCAGGATCCACTACTGTGGTTCCCGGCCAGATAGTTCTTTTGCGAATTTGTACAATTAGCAAGTAAACAAATGAAGGCTCAAGTAAGAGGGGTTTTAAGTTAAACACACAAGCGTTTGAAAACAATTATTGAAAGGCAAGGTTTTGAAATAGTTATGAGCTAAACATGCTTGTAAAAAAAATAAAGGGGGTCCTAGGTTCGTTTATAATATGGATCATCTCAACGTAATACCCGGTATGACACTCCTCAGAAGAGGGGATACACATGGTATTAGTGCACCGGTCATCATATCCATATCTACCCTTCCCACCCCGTTAAGGTATTAAAGCGCGGATTAGTCTCGACCTCTATTGTATGCTATTACCCGTCCCATTCCTGTCAGTCCCAGAGGAATTTAGGACTATTATTCCTATAAGAGGGAGGGTTTTAGGCTGACTCTTAGGTTTAAAGGTAAAAAGGCTAAGGCGACATGCAAAACACGTAGGACTGCATTTAGAGGGAAACATGTAAGCAGTTATAAGGCTCATGTATACCTCCGCAAATAATTCACATAAATAGCACGACTTAAACACAGTTAAGGTCTGAATTTCAAAATCCTAAAGCAGAGTTTGAGTCAAAACCAGATTCATTATATAACTCAGAAAAGAAGTCCGAATCAGGCCTGCCTGCTGGTTGTAGCAGTTGGTAATTAACAAAGGCAATTCTAGTTGTTATTAAGTAATTACCTAAGTCTTGCCTAGGTGTAATGGTGATGTCCTATGAGTAGTATGTCTATATCGATTAGTAAAATAGTGATTAATTTTAAACAGGTGATTTGGGTCCTATAGGCATGCTTTCTAATGATATTGATTAATACAAAAAGAGTATGTTAATTAATCTGATTCAGACAGGCACGAGTCAAACAGATTTTTAAAAAAAAACTAAACTAGTTTTAGATCCTATTGGCATGATCTCTGTTATAGCTGATTTTAATTCCTACAGACATGGTATCTAAGTATTAAAGGATGATTTTAGTCCTATAGGCATGGTATCTAATTTGAACATGAAATGGAGTAGGCAGGATTTATTTGATCAAAGCAAAGTTTCTATAGGCATGATTTCTAATTATGTAAAAGTAAAGCATGCAGAATTTTGTTAAACCAAAGCAGATCATATAGGCATGTTCTCTAACAGATCACATCGAAATACACCCTATAGACATTTTATCTATCCTTCTAATAGCTAAAACATGCATAATCATCTCATCCCTTTTCACTAGCCAGCCCCAATATTTTTTACAAATTATTACAGCCCAAATGATTGAATTACAAAAGAAATGCAAGAATACAAAAATTACAACCAAAGGAAAACCTGATCTTGACTTCCTCTCTGAGTTATGTAATGAACCACTTCAGCACCAGAATTTCAAAGCCTTTCTCATACCTGGGTGTGTCAAAGTTCCCTAAGGATCTCATGGGATCCCGGGCAGTGCTTACACCCAGGTTTGCATAACCAGACAGAAATGAGTGCAGTGTGGAAGGGCCAGCCCTTATATGTCCAAGTTCAGAGGAAGCTCAAGGGTCCCAAGGCAAGGCTCACACAAGAGGGGCAGAACTTAGGTTCTAAGAATATAGTGGAAGTGCAGAACATAGTTGAAAAAAAGGAGTTTGTTTAAAACTGGACTGGCAAGTCCATTTTGAAAGTAATCAGGAGTAGAAGTGTTTGAAATCAGTTGGGGTAATGAAAAAAACTCAAACACACAGAATCAGTAGTCACACAAAGGGGTCAAGGGGTTTTGGTGATATATTGCATGAAGCATATGACCCCAGTAGGGGCTAGGTTTGGTCATGCACAGCAATAACTGAAGCTGGCATGCCCACAAACCAGCCAGAGAACACAAACACATAGAGGGGATATGGGGGTTTGGGATTCATAAGTCACCAAACACATAACAAGTGACTGATAGAGTACACATAGGAAAACATTAATTTAAAAGGGAAGGGAGCATATTAAAGCATGCTAGTAATGTAACTTGACTGCAGAAACATAAGCAAGAGGAGACAAGAATGAAAGAAATTGGAGCAACTAAAGAAAACATGTTTTTGGTGAGGCTTGAAAATTAACTAGGACATACCAGCAAAGAAGCAAAGTGCAGAAAGGAAAAGTAAGCAAGATTCCATGGTCTAGCCTTGGTTTTCAGCCGGCTAGACAAAGCAGTAGCACAAGTAGTAGTAGAGAAAAGAGAGAGTTTTGAGTGTAAGTGTGTGTTATGAACTCAAATTGTTCGTGTCTTTGAAAGAAGAGAGTGAGGGTATTTATAGTTTTGAAAACGAGTGAAAAATAAGGTAATAAATAAAGTCTTAATACAAACATGGAAATAATTACAATCAGAATTAATTAACATAAGTGATTCCCTTTAATTAAGTAATCACTTCTCAACGGATACTAACAGGTTTAATTAAGGCAAGAAATCAGCTTGAGACAGATTGATTATTACCATATAAGGGACAGTATAAGTATGAAGTAAATAATCAAGTCTAAGTACAAAATATGCTTAGTTTTGGGAGAGGATTCAGCAAGATCAAACATCACAGTAAAGGAAAGGAATCAATTAATTTTAAATCAATGAGTAAAACATTAGGGTTTTTAAGGGAACCCTTTACAATCAGTCGTAAGTTTAAGAGAGTCGGAATCAATCAAGAAAGGGCCATGATTCTACACCTCATCATACAAATAGCAAGGAATGAACATGCATGTTGACAAAAAGAAGCAACACAAACATACAGTAGCAGTAGGGGTAAGTTAGGATTCAGCAGTAAGAAAAATATTCGAAGCACAGTAGTCAAGTAGGTCAAGTAGTCACATAGAATCAACAGTGAAGAAGAACATAGTAACATGTTAGAGAGACAGAAATAAGTATAGGTCTCACAGTAGTAATAAGTGAGGAAACCCCCTTTTAAGAAATTATGGCTTCGACAGTAGTCAAGTTTAAGAGATGATAAGAACTCAAATTAGATAAGTCAAACAAGGAGAAGAGAGTCATAAACAGAGAACTTAATCGAACCAAGCATGCATATAAAATAAACAAAGAGAGTTCAGAACCTTAGATAGAACCAAAACACTTACGGCTTTCAGCACGATGAACCAGGTAGAAGAAAAACATAAGCAAACCGTTTAAACACAGAAAAATCATAAGCTAACACTAAAAAATCGAGAATAAATCTTTTAAGAGAGTTTAAGAAAACTCTAGTCGTTAAAGACGAAGAGTCACTTGGAAAGAAATCGAAAAACCTTTCAGAAAACAATACGAGATTCATAACATACACAGATCTAAGATAGATCTAAAAGAAAATCAAAAGATCTTGAAAGTTAGGGTTTCAGAGAACCCAGAAAAGTGATAAAAACTTTGAAAAGTTACCGATCTAGCCGGAAAAGCCATGGATCTGACTCGATCGGCCATGGATAGGCGGAAAAAGACCATAGATAAAGGTCGAGCAGGATCTGGATTGGATCTCTTTGACATCTTTCCATGGAATCACGAAAACAGGACACAAGGAGACATAGGAGACGAGTACACATCTCAAACTGCCATGGGAGTCTATGGATTGGGTAGGGATTGAAAGGGATTAGGGTGAATTTGGCTGGCGGCGGCTAGGGTTTGCTTTAGGTTTCAGAGAGAGTTTAAGAAGAAGGAGATTCAAGAGCGGCTGACTAGTGAGAAATGATTTAGTTTAGGGGGTCGTTTGGGTTTTAAAATGGTAGGTGAAATGGTGGCCGTTGATCTTTAGAATGATCAACGGCCTAGATTAAAAGGGTAGGTGGGCCAGTTTATGTAATCGGGTTTGGGCTGGTTAAATTAGGTTAGGGGTCGGGTTAAAAATTGAAATTGGACCGGGGAAATTGGGTCTGATTTGGGGTTGATTTTAGGCTAAAAATTAAATACAATTGCGCTATTATTTAAATAGCCAATTTTCCCCTTTTTAAATTATAAAAATAGTAAGTAAAATTTTGAGAATAAGTTGAAAGCACTAAAATGATTTATAACACCTAAATAATAATTCAAAAATACAAGACTCGATTTTATAAATATAAAACACAATTAAACCTTAAAATGGCTAATATTGTAATTATATGCAATTAGCTTTAAAAAATACTAAATAAAATTGTAAAAATATATAAAAACTAACTTAGCCATATTTTTGGCATAAATATAAGAATCCAATAAATGAATCATCAAAAATAATAATTTTGGAAATAATTATTGAGATTTTGTGGATAAAAGAGGGAAAAATAAATCAATTTAAATCTTTAAAAATTATGAAAAAATAATAAAACATTTGGATATGCTTATATATGCATATATATGCTATTTTTAAGATATTTTATATATATATATGCTATTTTGAAGATATTTTGCATATTAAAAATATATAGGGAAAAATTGGGTATCAACAACTGCCTCTCTTTACCGGGGAAGGATGAAGGAGTTTTCGGGTAAAGAAATGATGGCCAATTTTGACCGAGTGAAATGGTTTGAAGAAGATTTTAGGCCGCACCATGGCTTTTGAGCTGCTTACATATCCTTGGTTTTACAGGAATCAGGCCGTATGTAGTTCAGGATCCGTCGACAGAGTATACCGATGGAGACTTTTTCAAGAACGGACGCAATATCCAGGGCGGGGTGGGTGGACGGCTTGTGGAAATGGTTAAGGTTTGATATGGCTGCAGGAACTGGAGCGGGATTGCTCCTACCGGGATGGCTGTTGCTTGCTGGTTTACCTGCAATGAAACAATACAAGCGTATACTGTGCATAAATTTAAACATGATGCAAATTCTCGTTAGACCATGAATGTTGTCTTTGGACATTTTGGGTGACGTCCTTAGACCATGAAGTTCTGGGCCATAAAGCGTATGATAAAGGATTCGTAGGCCATGAAATGATGCTCTCGGGCTATGAGGATGGTGCCTCCGAACTATGATGCCTTTGAATAATGATATGCAAAAGATTGAAAGGGATCCTCAGGACATGACATGGTGTTCTCAGGCTATGAAGATGGTGCCTCCAAATGATGACGCCTTTGGATGAGTTGGTGATATTTCAGTCCATGAAGGATGCAGTAGCATGATGCAGACAAGACAGAGCTTAGTCTTGCGATTTGAAGGGCAAAGCTTAGCCCGTAAGAAAAACGAAATAAATAGTGCTTGGGATAGTGCTTAGTTTTGAAGAAAACGGGAGGTAGAGCTTAGCCTCGGAAGGCAGAATGATAGCCTTATGCAAGATTCAAATGCAGAGAGAGCTAGAGCTTAACCTCGGAAGGAAGAATGGTAGCCTTATGCAGGATGCAAATGGAGACAGCGTTGAGTCTCGGAAGGTGGAAAGGTACAGAAATGCAAATGCAGATGGAGACAGTGTTTAGTCTTGGAAGGCAGAAAGGTAGCCTTATGCAGAAATGTAGGTGGAGACAACGTTTAGTCTCGGAAGGCAGAAAGGTAGTCTTATGCAGAAATGTAGGTGGATACAATGTTTAGTCTCGGAAGGCAGAAAGGTAGCCTTATGTAGAAATGTAGATGGAGACACCGTTTAGTCTCGGAAGGCAGAAAGGTAGCCTTATGCAGGAATGCAGATGGAGACAACGTTTAGTCTCGGAAGGCAGAAAGGTAGCCTTATGCAAAACGAAATAACGAATGATAATAGAGCTTTCTTAGCTGGTAGCATATTGAGAGCATTGTCTCGGATGGAAAATCACTGGTGTGTGCGGATAGCAAATGTTGGTAAGTGCAACGGTTCTATTTGTCCCATGGGTATATAGTATGTTTGATGATTTAGCAATCCTAGGGCCTGGCTCGGGCGGGACTAAGACTGGTGGTGTTGACAGGTACTCCTTGATTCTGTTGAAGGCCTTTTGACAGTCATCAGTCCATTCAGTATCTTCTTCATCCATCCAGATCTGATGATAACCAGCGAAGCAATCTACAAATGACTATAGCTCATGCTTGGCGCAATTGTCAATCAGGATGTGTATATTTGGCAAAGGGAAGTCGTCTTTTGGACTGGCCCGGTTGAGATCCCGGTACTCGACACAGACTCTGACCTTCCCGTCCTTCTTTGGCACTGGCACAATATTGGCTAACCATGTCGGGTATTCTACTACCTTGAGAACCTTAGCTTTGACCTGCTTGGTAACTTCTTCCTTGATTTTCAGACTCATATCGGGTTTGAACTTTTTGAGCTTCTGTTTTACCGGTGGGCACGTCGAGTCGGTTGGCAGTTTATGAGCCATAATAGACGTACTCAGCCCAGTCATGTCATTATACGACCAGGAGAATATGTCCTCAAATTCCTTTAGAAATTTAGTGTATTCTTCCTTTTCTGATGGCGATAGGTGAACGTTGATTCGTGTTTCCTTGATGTTTTCTGCATCTCCCAGGTTAACAATTTTGGTTTCATCTAGGTTGGACTTAGGTCTGTTCTCAAATTTCTCAACTTCTTTGACAATCCCATCTGGTATGTCATCTTCCTCTAAATCAATGTCCGTTTGTTGCGTTGTCTCATTGCATGTCACAGTCATTGGTTCATCAAGATAAGTAATAGTAATGCCCGAGGTTCATCTCGCTCTGGTTGTCCTGATGGTCCAATTGTTGATGTGTGCTCCTCTTCTCACAACCTGTATGGAAGGGCCTTCCTCCCCGTCCTCCTTGAGAACAACACAAAAGTGTGTATCATTGTCTTCTAGGAACAAATTCTTCACCGATGCAAGTGCTTCTTCTTCATCTAACCCATAAACAATGTCAGCCTATTGGAAAGTCTACTCCATACATGGTATTGGCTTCTCTAGCGGATAATAAGGACCACGCCATGGTGGCGACCAGTTGTTGAATTCTTCCCAGGTGTAATCATATCCCAAACCGAAGGTAGTGCCATGCTTCTTGAGTTTTATAGGCTTAGCGATTCCTTGGAGGTTCTTGCCGAGCCCCTTGCTAGGTTCGTACCCACTCCAATTCAGTATACTCTCGATCTTGTTATCCCACCACTTGTCTTTGTTAACAGCATTTACCCGTTCAATGTGATGGTATGTCTGTCCCCCTTGCTTCCTTCTCCCTTCGATTGCCAGAATGGTCTGGCGATTGTATATAGGGTTGTTACTGTCACCGTGAATGATTACCTCTTGATGATTCCATTCAAATTTTACTGCCTAGTGCAGCATTGATGCTACGGCCCTAGCAGCATGAATCCACGGTCGTCCCAACAGTAAGTTGTAAGATACTGGCACATCTATTACCTAGAAATCGACATCGAACCATGTTGGTCCCATCTGCAAGCATAGGACAATCTCACCAATGGTGGACCTCTGCGAACCATCGAAGGTTTTCGCATTGATTGCTCCATCTTTTATCTCATGCAGTCCTTTACCAAGCTTCTTGAGTGTTACTAGCGGACAAATATTGAGACTGGAACCTCCATCGATCAGGATTCTGGTGATAAAAGAGTCTTCGCATTGCACGGTGATGTGTAGTGCTTTGTTGTGCCCCAACCCTTCAGGTGGCAGTTCGTCCTCATGAAAGGTGATCTTATGGCTTTCAAGAAATTGTCCTACCATGTTAGCCATTTCCCTGCCAGTGATGTTACCTAGTACGTATGATTCACTCAGCACTCTTAACAGAGCATTCTTGTGTGCCTCATAATTTTGTAGCAAAGCAAGAATGGAGATTTGCGCTGGTGTTTTGTTCAACTGGTCGATGACTGAGTATTCCTTGGCCTGTATCTTTCTCTAAAGATCGTCTGGGCCTGTCTCAATGAGGGGTGGCCGATTGGAGGCCTGCTTGCTTGACTCAGCTAGATGTTCAGGGGTATAGACTTTACCAGTTCTTATCATACCCTGTGCTGCAATAGTCTCTTCGAACCTAACCTTGCATTTTCTCCTCGCCTCGGTTGTATAGTCCCAGGGTACAACCTTTGCATGGAATGGTGTCATGGTCGACATTGCCACTGGGATTGCCATGACTATCCTTACTCCGAATGGATCATGTGCCTTGGGTAGCAAAACTGCAATCTTAAATGGTGCGGGTGCATTTGCTGGACACACGAATTTGACCTCAATTGGCACCAGTGCCTTTGCAGATGACATTGCTTTAAACTCAAGTGGCATAGACATCTTCACCTCAGCGTCCTCAGATGGTTGAATCTAGACTATGATTGGATTGAGAGTAACTATTGGCTTCTTTGGATCATCGCCTTCTGCGATCAACCCAATTGATCCCTCGGGGATCCCAGCCATCTTCTATTTCAATCATGTGGATACCCCCACCCTTATGGTCTGGTAGAGGGTTGTTGCGGACATTTAGAGTGAGTTCCTTTGCCACAATAATCTTGTTATCAATCAAGGACTAGATATTGTCTTTCAAAGAACGACATTCATCGATGGTGTACCCTTTCATGCCAGAGTGGTATGCATGGGATTTGTTTGGGTTAACCCACTGAGAAGGATTCTCAGGGGTTGCAGCAGGGACGAGGGTGACATAACTAGCAGCTTTGAGTCTCTCATACAACTGGTCAATGTGTTCAGCAATGGCTGTATATTGTTTGGAGGTTTGTGATCAAAATTTGGTCGAGGTCTACGGAAGTTTTGGCATGAAGGAGGTGATTGATAGTGGGTTGGTTGAGAATTATAGGTTTGGTAGACATGAGCGGGTTGGGAGTATCGAGGTGAAGTAGGTTGATATGTTGGAGGTGGAGGTGACTGATAAGTTGGTGGCGGAGCTTGGTATGGGGGTGAAGATGCTTGGTAATTTGGGGTTGGCTGGTATATGAGTGGAGGTGTTGGGTAAGTTTGGTATTTGAGGGGAGATTTGGTCCTCTGTGCAACCATCACAACCCCTACATCCCTCTTTTTGGACACACCACCGGACTGTAGGGCCTTATTTGTAGCTTGCAAAGCCTCGACGTTTGTAACCATACTGCTTTTGATACCTTCTTCAATTCTTTCACCCAGTTTGATAATGTCGGAGAATTGATGGTTCTCGATCATCATCAGTCGTTTATAATAATGCGGGTCCTGAGCCCGGACAAAGAACTTGTTCATTTGTTCCTCTTCTAAGGCAGGTATGACCTTAGCAGCTTCGGACCTCCAGCGAGTAGCATACTTGCCAAATGTCTCTGTGGGCTTCTTCTTTAGATTCTGTATATAGAATACATATGGCGCATTTTCTCTATGTTAAACCTGAACCTGTCCATAAAGTCGGATGCCATGCCTACCCAACTTGACCACTTCTTGGGAT
Organism: Nicotiana tabacum; assembly: GCF_000715075.1. Classification (NCBI taxonomy): domain Eukaryota; kingdom Viridiplantae; phylum Streptophyta; class Magnoliopsida; order Solanales; family Solanaceae; genus Nicotiana; species Nicotiana tabacum. The sequence goes on from NC_134089.1 coordinate 62,707,739, forward strand.
CTTGGCTGATGTACCAAGATAATGCATCTCCTTTCAAACTCCTCATGAATAGCTTCATGCGGATTCTCTCGTTTTTTCCTTCTCCAACCAGCTTGTCACAGTATGTCCTCAGATGGACCCTTGGATCACCTGTACGATCAAACATTTCGAACTTAGGAGGTTTGTACCCCTCGGGTAGTTCGACATCAGGCTGTATGCAAAGATCTTCATAGTTCATCCTTCCAATTCCCTTGCTTCCCTCAATGCCCTGAATCTGGCTAGTCAATTTCTTAAGTTCCTCAGCCATGTTCCTAATAAGCAGGTCTTTTTCATCAGACTCAGGTGTGCTTGAGATAGGCTGGATGGAGTGTGGCATGGTCTCCACGTAGATAGGAGTGCTATGGTGGCCTGGTGTATAGGTGTAGAAATGGTCATTTGTGGAGTTTTGAGGTTCTGGGATGAGTAGTGGAGTGTTGTTTGGGATATGACAGGTGTTGCATTGGGTATTTGGTGGAACAGTATGGTGATGAGTTGCGAGATGATTCTGTTGCTTTGGGATATTTTGAGAAGGTGTAGGGTTTTGAGTGTTGGGGAAGTGGATGTCTTGTGTGCTGAGGGAAAATGATAGGCTTGCCAGATTCTGAACCTGATCAAGCTCTTCTTGGAATTTCAGCAGTTTCTGTTCAAGTTGGGATACATTCTCCTGAGTATCATGGTCATTAGTGGCCTCAACACGTTCAGTTGGGTTCTCCTTCCTGACGTTGTTCGAATCTTCCATCTTGGTTTTGTTATTTTTTCTGACAGGACTGAGATGAGGAGTGGGTGGAGGCCCCCTAAATCTCGTGGAATAGGATAATGATACCAGAGTGCACGAACTAACCTTTGGGGAAGGGAATAATAAAAATAAAAACATATAATAAAAAAGGGTAACCAAGTTAGCGAGGATCATAAAAAGTATTTCAATATTTAAACATATAGTGCGGGAGGGTAAATCGTGTCCTAATTTGGGGACCTCTTTGTGCCCTAGGTAGGCCTAGCGACAAATTGTTTTGGAGAAATTAAATGTTAAATGCCTCATTTTATTGATAGAAAATAGTACGAATCCCAAATTGACACTACATAAAAAGTCACTAATGGCCATTGGCCTTATTACATTTATAAAGCGGAAAGATAAACTCTTATCTACTTGGTCCTAGAAGGACCTTCCCCAGATTCAACATCCTTGGCTCCGTCGAACAGCTTCCCCAACTCGCGGAGTCCTAGCAGTAGGTATGCTCTAGCTAGATGTCCGTCTTCGGTCCATTCAGTATTTTGACAATCTTCGACCCTCTTGAGAAATTTTCTCTCCAATTCCACTATGCCTCGCTCCAAGTATCCCAGCCGCTTGTTGGCACTGACAGCCATGTCCTTCCATTCCTCAATCAGCTTATGGCTGGACTCTTGTATTTTGCGATGTTTGCTTTCGTACTCACGGATCCTTTTGTGCAGTTGGTTGTACTTGACCTGCGCCTTGACCTTTTTATCTATAATCCTGTGACTTCGGGCAAACCCTGACTGGCCTAGACCATCATGATTGTCTTCTAACCAACCTGAGTAGAAAGGAGCATAACCAGCATGATACCTATTTGGTTCGATGGTATCTCTCCCCATTATGATCTTGTAGTACCACATATGCTGAGCTTGGCACTTGTACGGACTATCATCATTATGGAAGTCGGCTTGGAAATGACTCATCTTGTCGACCATGGGTATGACTTGCTTTCTACCAGCTTGCCTCATAGCTCAGAGAGGGACGTAAGGGTAGGTTCCTCTCAGACCGATTAGTATCAGAAAAGGTACATCTCTGGATCGGGCAATGAATTCCTCAGTTGGAAACCACTCAAACATCCATTGAACCTGTCTTCAGTCAGATTATCAAAAAGTTCAACCCATCCGTTGGCATTCTCAGGCTGAGCGAACATATCGGGGATGCAGTTCATTCGCTTTGGATAATGAAAAGCGATGTGATCATCCCAGTCCCTTCGCTGAATCTCTTGCCGTTATTCGCCCTTTTGAAGATGTTCCATTAGCCAGAGTTGGAGTAATAAATTGCAACCTTCAAAGTGTTTTGCTCCTCGTTGACACTTCTCCAAGGCTCGGTATATATCTGAAATGATCATGGGCACGATGTTGAATGGCTGCCCACCAATCCCGTCCATTAGGGTCTTAGTTACCTTAGCCATCCTGGTATGGATTCTCCCTTTCTTCATCGAAAACACGATCAACCCTAGGAAACAAAACATGAAGACGAAAACCCTTCGATGGATGTGCCCCAAGGATGTGATGGCAAACTCGTCAAGGTAGGTGCAGTAGGATTTGTTGTGCCCGTACCTTTCATACAAGTAGTCAAAAGGGATGTATGACTCCTTCAATCATGTCAATTTTGTGTTCTTCTTCAGACCCATTATTTTGAGGAAACCCCTGCCTTTGCGGTTCTCAGACATTAGCAAGCGTAGAGTTTCCTATACTAGACCGGCCAGTCCTCCTATCTCCTCTAGCAAGGGCGTCATTTCAATGTCCCCAAAGTAGAACACGGCCCTTTCACAATCCTAGAACAGTGTAGCAGCTTCTATGATCATGTTGTTGGGTTGGATCTCCAGGAGGATGGTAGATTTTCCAAATATTTTCGGACGAGAGTTTGGTCACTGGATGGTAAATCTCTCCACCAGCTTAGCAATCTTGGGTGGATGTTGGTGACCATGCCGAATCTAGGGAATTCGTGCCTCATATTTCTGCAAGACAAATAAGGTTAGGCTCTTACCTCCACAAGACTCGACTATTTAATACCAACAATTAGCATGAAGCATTTAGTTCTCCAAATAAATGCATAGAACGTGGTGGTGTCCGTTTGGGTTCAGTGAAACCTGGTGGACTTTGGACAAGGCTATCTTAAAGGATCATTATGTGGACTACATAACTGACCCAGTTAGGTTTGACCATAATGCATGCACAATTTAAACAGAGTAAGGTTTCTATGGGGTTTTAGACTGGTACCCTTGAGCGGACAACTCAAGCGGGAAGGCACGGAACTGTCGACTGCACCGTTGATCGACTAGTTTTACCGCAAATATGCCTTTCCGAATTTAAAGAGTAATGATATAGGAAGAGCGCAACCACTCATTATAAGCGTTGCTATAGTATTTGTTTGGCACGAGTGGAGTATGATGTTGAGCATGATTATGCAATAATTAAAAACATGTTGACATGTATTTTCACATTAAGAAAGTAATAAATACAGTAGTTTCATAATTTAAAGCAACAATAAAGGAAGGAAAAAGAAGATATGTCAGTTTCGCATCTTGAAAAGAAATTAAATGCTTAAAGAAATTTAAACAAGTAATTGCACATAAGGGAGGTACAAATTCAGAAGAACAGTCTGAAATGGTAAAAGCCTAAAGATCCCCAGCAGAGTCGCCATGCTGTCGCGCCCCCTTTTCCCAGTCTTCCGTTAGGAGAGGAGTTTCCGGGTTTCGACATTCATGAGGTGTAGTGACTCATTTCCCCTTTTTGGGAATTGGGTATTTTGAAGAGTTGTCATCTAATAGTTTAAGGAGCATTAGGACACCTATAGAGTTTATTTACAACTAGGTTTGATAACCAGAGATTGGGTAAGGGCTTGAAATTATCCCGAGGGGAAGGTGTTAGGCACCCCTCAGGATCCACTACTGTGGTTCCCGACCAGATAGTTCATTTGTAAATTTGTACAATTAGCAAGTAAACAAATGAAGGCTCAAGTAAGAAGGGATTTAAGTTAAACACACAAGCATTTGAAAACAATTATTGAAAGGCAAGGTTTTGAAAGAGTTATGAGCTAAACATGCTTGTAAAAAAATAAAGGGGGTCCTAGGTTTGTTTATAATATGGATCACCTCAATGTAATACCCGATATGACACTCCTCAGAAGAGGGGATACACGTGGTATTAGCGCACCGATCATCATATCCATATATACCCTTCCTACCCCGTTAAGGTATTAAAGCGCGGATTAGTCTCGACCTCTATTGCATGCTATTACCCGTCTCATTCCTGTCAGTCTCGGAGAAATTTAGGACTACTATCCCTATAAGAGGGAGGGTTTTAGGCTGACTCTTAGGTTTAAAGGTAAAAAGGCTAAGGCGACATGCAAAACACGTAGGACTGCATTTAGAGGGAAACATGTAGGAAGTTATAAGGCTCATGTATACCTCCGCAAACAATTCACATAAATAGCACGGCTTAAACACAGTTAAGGTCTGAATTTTAAAATCCTAAAGTAAAGTTTGAGTCAGAACCAGATTCATTATATAACTCAGAAAAGAAGTCTGAATCAGGCCTACCTGCTAGTTGTAGCAGTTGGTAATTAACAAAGGCAATTCCAGTTGTTATTAAGTAATTACCTAAGGCTTGCCTAGGCGTAATGGTGATGTCCTATGAGCAGGATGTTTATATCGATTAGTAAAGCAGTGATTAATTTTAAACAGGTGATTTGGGTCCTATAGGCATGCTTTCTAATGATATTGACTAACACGAAAAGAGTAGGTTAATTAATCTGATTCAGACAGGCACGAGTCAAACAGAGTTTTTTAATCTAAACTGGTTTTAGATCCTATAGGCATGATCTCTAGTATAGCTGATTTTAATTCCTACAGACATGGTATCTAAGTATTAAAAGATAATTTTAGTCCTATAGGCATGGTATCTAATTTGAACATGAAGTGGAGTAGGCAGGATTTATTTGATCAAAGCAAAGTTTCTATAGGCATGATTTCTAATTATGTAAAAGTAAAGCATGCAGAATTTTGTTTAACCAAAGCAGATCCTATAGGCATGTTCTCTAACAGATCACATCGAAATACACCCTATAGGCATGTTATCTACCCTTCTAATAGCTAAAGCATGCATAATCATCCCATCCCTTTTCACTAGCCAGCCCCAATATTTTTTACAAATTATTACAGCCCAAACGATTGAATTACAAAAGAAATGCAAGAATACGAAAATTACAACCAAAGGAAAGCCTAATCTTGACTTCCTCTCTGAGTTATGTAATGAACCACTTCAGTACCATAATTTCAAAGCCTTTCTCATACCTGGGTGTGTCAAAGTTCCCTAAGGACCTCATGGGATCCCGGGCAGTGCTTACACACAGGTTTGCATAACCAGACAGAAATGAGTGCAGTGTGGAAGGGCCAGCCCTTATGTGTCCAAGTTCAGAGGAAGCTCAAGGGTCCCAAGGCAAGGCTCACACAAGAGGGGCAGAACTTAGGTTCTAAGAATATAGTGGAAGTGCAGAACATAGTTGAAAAAAGGAGTTTGTTTAAAACTGGATTGGCAAGTCCATTTTGAAAGTAATCAGGAGTAGAAGTGTTTGAAATCAGTTGGGGTAATGAACAAAACTCAAACACACAGAATCAGTAGTCACACAAAGGGGTCAAAGGGTTTTGGGGATACATTGCATGAAGCATATGACCCCAGTAGGGGTCAGGTTTGGTCATGCACAACAATAGCTGATGCTGGCATGCCCACAAACCAGCCAGAGAACACAAACACATAGAGGGGATATGGGGGTTTGGGATTCATAAGTCACCAAACACATAACAAGTGACTGATAGAGTACACATAGGAAAGCATTAATTTAAAAGGGAAGGGAGCATATTAAAGCATGCTAGTAATGTAACTTGACTGCAGAAACATAAGCAAGAGGAGACAAGAATGAAAGAAATTGGAGCAACTAAAGAAAACATGTTTTTGTTGAGGCTTGAAAATTAACTAGGACATACCAGCAGAGAAGCAAAGTGTAGAAAGGAAAAGTAAGCACGATTCCATGGTCTAGCCTTGGTTTTCAGCCGGCTAGACAAAGCAGTAGCACAAGTAGTAGTAGAGAAAAGAGAGAGTTTTGAGTGTAAGTGTGTGTTATGAACTCAAATTGTTCGTGTCTTTGAAAGAAGAGAGTGAGGGTATTTATAGTTTTGAAAACGAGTGAAAAATAAGGTAATAAATAAAGTCTTAACACAAACATGGAAATAATTACAATCAGAATCAATTAACATAAGTGATTCCCTTTAATTAAGGAATCACTGCTTAACGGATACTAACAGGTTTAATTAAGGCAAGAAATCAGCTTGAGACAGATTGATTATTGTCATATAAGGGGCAGTAAAAGCATGAAGTAAATAATCAAGTCTAAGTTCAAAATATGCTTAGTTTTGGGAGAGGATTCAGCAAGATCAAACATCACAGTAAAGGAAAGGAATCAATTAATTTTAAATCAATGAGTAAAAAATTAAGGTTTATAAGGGAACCCTTTGCAATCAGTCGTAAGTTTGAGGGAGTCAGAATCAATCAAGAAAGGGCCATGATTCTACACCTCATCATATAAATAACAAGGAATGAACAGACATGTTGACAAAAAGAAGCAACACAAACATACAGTAGCAGTAGGGATATGTTAGGATTCAGCAGTAAGAAAAATATTCGAAGCACAGTAGTCAAGTAGGTCAAGTAGTCACATAGAATCAACAGTGAAGAAGAACATAGTAACATATAAGAGAGTCAGAAACAAGTATAGGTCTCATAGTAGTAATAAGTGAGGAAAACCACTTTTAAGAAATTAGGGCTTCGACAGTAGTCAAGTTTAAGAGATGATAAGAACTCAAATCAGATAAGTCAAACAAGGAGAAGAGAGTCAGAAACAGAGAACTTAATCGAACCAAGCATGCGTATAAAATAAACAAAGAGAGTTCAGAACCCTAGATAGAACCAAAACACTTAGGGCTTTCAGCACGATGAACCAGTTGGAAGAAAAACATAAGCAAACCGTCTAAACACAGTAAAATCATAAGCTAACACTAAAAAATCGAGAAGAAATCTTTTAAGAGAGTTTAAGAAAACTCTAGTCGTTAAAAACGAAGAGTCACTTTGAAAGAAATCGAAAAACCTTTGAGAAAACACCACGAGGTTCATAACATACACAGATCTAAGATATATCTGAAAGAAAATCGAAAGATCTTGAAAGGTAGGGTTTCAGAGAACCCAAAAAAGTGATAAAAACTTCGAAAAGTTGCCATCTCGCCGGAAAAGCCATGAATCTGACTCGATCGGCCATGGATAGCCGGAAAAAGACCATAGATAGAAGTCGAGCAGGAACTGGATTAGATTTCTTTGATATCTTTCCATGGAAATACGAAAACAGGCCACAAGGAGACATAGGAGACGAGTACACATCTCAAATAGCCATGGGAGTCCATGGATTGGGTAGGGATTGAAAGGGATTAGGGTGGATTTGGGTGGCGGCAGCTTGGGTTTTCTTTAGGTTTCAGAGAGAGTTTGAGAGGAAGGGGATTCAAGGGCGGCTAACTGGTGTGAAATAATTTAGGTTAGGGGGTCATTTGGGTTTTAAAATGGTAGGAGAAATGGTGGTCGTTGATTTGAATGATCGACGACCTAGATTAAGAGGGTAGGTGGGCCAGTTTATGTAATCGGGTTTGGGCTGGTTAAATTAGGTTAGGGGTCGGGTTAATAATTGAAATTGGGCCAGGGAAATTGGGTCTGATTTGGGGTTGATTTTAGGCTAAAAATTAAATACAATTGGGCTATTATTTAAATAGCCAATTTTCCCCTTTTTAAATTATAAAAATAGTAAATAAATTTTTGAGATAAATTGAAAGAACTAAAATGATTTATAACACCTAAATAATAATTCAAAAATACAAGACTTGATTTTATGAATATAAAACGCAATTAAACCTTAAAATGGTTAATATTGTAATTATATGCAATTAGCTTTAAAAAATACTAAATAAAATTGTAAAAATATATAAAAACTAACTTAGCCATATTTTTGGCATAAATATAAGAATCCAATAAATGAATCATCAAAAATAATAATTTTGGAAATAATTATTGAGATTTTGTGGATAAAAGAGGGAAAAATAAATCAATTTAAATCTTTAAAAATTATGAAAAAATAATAAAACATTTGGATATGCTTATATATGCATATATATGCTATTTTTAAGATATTTTGCATATTGAAAATATATAGGGAAAAATTGAGTATCAACACCATATTTGGGCCTAGTGCCAACTATTTGAACCCTTATGAGATTTTTACTGATATTTCCTCACTGTTTTGACTTTAAACTTGTACTCAGTCGTGCTATATTCTATTGTTTTCATAACTCAACCATGTTTACTCTGTTTTAACATATTAAATGATATTTCAAATAATATTTTGGGCTGAGCGTCATGTTTTACTGTTGCCCGAGTAGCTTATGAGATTTTGACTGAAGAAGGTCGAGGGCCTGTGTTATGAGAATACTTGTGGGATGGGCTGCACGCCGCAACAGTGATACACTGATTGTTATTATAAGGTCGAGGGCCTGAGATTTGTACGCCACGAGGTGGCTTGTTGATATGAGGCCGAGAGCCTAGTGATGATGCCACGAGATGGCTTGATATTGCGCTTGGCCGTAAGGGGCTCCTCCAGGAGTTTACACACCCCCAGTGAGCATGGGTACCCATTGTGATGTGAGATATAGCCCGAGGGGCTGGTTTTGTTTCTAAGATATTGCCTGAGGGGCGGATTCGTTGACATTGTACCCGAGGGGCGATCCTTTATGTGTTTATCTTTCCTATTTGCCTGTCATTTGTTTGCTTATTTGTTAAAAAGTCATTTTATGAAGTTTAAACGGAACTCAGTGATTTTACACATCTTTACTGCTTCACTGTTTTTACTGGCTTTTACTGCTTCCTTATATCCGGTTATGTGCCTTACGTGATTTCTTACTTCTCAGCCTTTATTTATGATTATTACTCACAGAGTCGGAGTTCTCACATTACTCCCTGCACCTTGGGTGCAGATTCAGGTATTTCGGCATCCGGTAGCAGGTATTAGTTGACCAGAGACAGAATCATTGGAGTTTAGCAAGGTAGCTGCCCGACGTTCCCAGCACTGCATTTCACCCTCTTGATGTCATTAGACTATATTTAGTACATTTTTAGACTTTCCATTGTATTTAAACCTTAGTAGATGCTCATGACTTGTGACACCCCGATGTCAGGCTGTATCTATTTTCGCACTGTTCTTTTAAACTTAATTATGCAATATCTAATTAATTAAAAAGTCTTAAATTGACTTATTAAAATTATGGAAATGAATTTGGATATTGTGTTGGTTGGGCTTATCTTCACGAGAGGCGCCATCATGACCGGGTCCAGATTGGGGTCGTGACAGTGGACCTTTTAGCCTTTGCGTTCGCGACATGGTCCTCGCGTTTGCGTAGGGCCCGCCAGTGTAACCTACGCATTCGCGAGTGGACCCTCGCGTTCGCGAAGTTGAAAACTAGCCAGTGGATTTTTGTGCATCGGGTTCGTGACAATGGACTCGCGTTCGCGAAGAAGAACGCGTCTGGGCAGAACATAAATTCCAAAATCGAGGGTTTTGAGTTCATATCACAAAATTGAATTGGGAGCTCGGTAGGAGGCAAATTTTGGAGAGATTTTCGGAGGAAGTTTTTGGGTAATGATTCCTAACTCCTTTTTGCTTATAACCCATTAATCTAAACATGAATTCATCATCTAATTTCGGATTTGGGGTGAGAAATTGGAGAAAATTTGAGAAAAGTTCTTAGGCCTAATTTTGGGGTTTTGATCAAGATTTTGGTATCGGATTGGAGTAATTTTGGTATGGTTAGACTCGTGAGTAAATGGGTGTTCATAATCCGTAATTTTTAGCCGAATCGAGATGTGGGCCCGGGGAGGATTTTTGGACGTTTTTCTATTTTCTTAGCTTAGCTTCGATTCCTTTAGCTAAATTCATTGTTTGTAGTTATATTTATATTATGAAATTTATTTGATTAGATTTGGGCCACTCGAAGTTGTATACTCATGGAAAGAGCGTGATTTTGGGTTGATTTTGAGCCGGTTCGAGGTAAGTGACTTTCCTAACCTTGTGTGGGGGGAACTCCCCTTAGAATTTTGGTACTGATGTTATATGAGTGTCGTGTACGTGAGGTGACGAGTGCGTACACGTGATAATTGTTGAAAAACCCCTTTTTCATTAAGTAAATACCTATGTTTTCTTGTAATTGAGCAATAATTGTACTTGAAATATCTTTTTTAGTTTAGGAAAAACATGCTTATGTGATTTAATTGTCTTACCTACTTTAATTGCTTACTTATACTCTATGCAGCATGTTAGAGTAGAATTTCCTGTTTAATTCTCGAATAGAACTGTAAATTCTTTCTGAGACTGTTGTGTGTTTAATTTGGGATTACTGATCGGTATTGCAGGAGATCCCTCTGCACTTTTACGTTGGGACTACAGGACGACACCCGAGAGATTCCCCCGTACCAAATATTTACTTTGGGACTACGGATTGGTATTCCGGGAGTTTCCCCTGCATATTTATTATTTGGACTACGGGACGATATCCCAGGAGATCCTCTATACATTTACATTTGGGACTACGGGACGATATCCTGGGAAATCCCCTGTTGCTATCTCATGTACTAGTATATTCAGTCTGTGATTTTACTCTTATTCGATTGTTAGTGTCTTTAATTATACTATCGCAGTTCATACTGTTTTACCTCGTTTTTTTATATATATATATATACTAGTAGAGCCCTGACCTTTCTCGTCACTACTCGACCGAGGTTAGGCTTGGCACTTACTGGGTACCATTGTGGTGTACTCATGCCCTTTCCTGCACATGTTTTTCGTGTGCAGATCCAGGTTTTTCGGCTCAGCCATACTACCAATGAGGTGAGGCGATCTTCAGAGACTTTGAGGTATATCTACCATGTCCGCATACCGAGGAGTCCCTCTCTATTCTCTCTTTTAGCTATAGACCTTTTGTACTTTATTTTGATTAGACATTCTAGAGTTAGAACACTATGTAGTATCTATAGCTTGTGATTTCATGAGATTCCGGGTTTTGGGAGTTGATTCAGTTTTTAGAGTGTGTATTTGTATATGCCGAGCGACATCTTAAACGTTTTTATTATGTTTTACCCACAGTTTTTACTAGTTTCGTATTTCGTTTCCTTTTTCCGTAATTTGTTAAGCTTACCTAGTCGTAGAGACTAGGTGTCATCACGATAGTTCACAGAGGGCGAATTTGTGCCGTGGCATGTGTCCAGGAAGCCTGTTTGAAAACAAGGAAATTAATACGATCCTTATTGATACACCTGTATGGGGTAAAATTGATAAATGATAGGTGGATGCTCATCGAGTTGACATATGGCAGTAAAAATAGGTATGATATGAGTCAGCAAATAGCTGGCACCGGTTACGAGCATGTGACCGATGTTGTGTGAATTCCAAACACATTAGAATCGGGGATGAAGTTTGAAAGGAAGATATTGGTTGAAGAAGGCAGCATTGAACGAGCAGCCATTACAAAGAATATTTGCATTTACACTCAACTATTATGCATCTATCAAGAGGGTCTTATTCATATTAAAGAGGAGATTGATTTGTGGATCTTGTCTTCCTGAATTTAGCTATAAATATAGGAATTCATACTCATTGTAGACACAAAATACTTGTATGCAAAAAAGGCTAAACTTACTCTAGTTTTATTAATATTCTTTCTACTTTATACTTTATTCTTGTTCCTGCTTCTGCAGAAGCTCACCTCAACCCTTTTGCAAAAGATCTCAAAATCCTATAAAGCTTCATCTTTATGAGCCAGAAATATTACTTATGTAAAACGTGAATAATCATCAACAATAATAAATACATATCGTTTTCCTCCAATGATGATAGTTCTAGTAGGGTCAAATAAGCTCATATGCAATGACTATAAAGGCTTGGACG